>NC_083650.1:4795549-5533839 GCF_963576545.1 Limanda limanda | reverse complement strand
GAGGCATGATAGATGGAGGAGAAAGGTGGGAGACTGATAACATCACTCCTAGAAACATTACTCCTCCTTGTCTTATTCATCCTGACTGGTGTGTGTGTGTGGGTGTGTGTGTTAGTGTGTGTGTTTGTGTGTGTTTGTGTGTGTGTGTGTGTGTGTGTGTGTGTGTGTGTGTGTGTGTGTGTGTGTGTGTGTGTGTGTGTGTGTGTGTGTGTGTTAGTGTACATAAAACATTGATAAGATAGTTGGAAGCTACATTTTCATTGGTTGCATATTCCTTCCCAGAATACATTTAGGAATCCTGTCCAGTGGACATTTCTGGACGTATATACTCACAATTGACGGCGTTTCAGACTAAAGCTCTTTACCTTAAACATTGTGGAGCTAAGTGCACATTTACTGAGCATTAATCAAATTAGGTGCCATGTTTAAATCTCTTAACATCGTATTTAACTTTCAAAGTTGATTTTTTACTTAAACTGGTTTATTGACGGTTACCAGAAACTCAACTTTATCAGTTTATTTGAGTTAGTTAGAGGAGAATTCTGGTTTATTACAACTTGAGTTCTAGAAACTAAAAGACTGGCTTATTTCTCAGATAATAATTCATGGATCTCGATGAAAAAATTTGTTTTGAGTGTGTATAATTTGGTGCAGATCCTGTTATCAGACAGACGTGTCCACTTAGTGCCATTCTAGTTGTTTTTGTGTTCATGCGGAGCACCAAGCTGTGTTACATACCTGTACAGTTAATTGTAACAAAGTCAAGTTGATCTGATCATAAGTGGACAGCTGCAGTTCACAGCTGGGTGACAACGCATCTCCACATGTGTCTCCGCTGATTGGATCTCACTTTACTGCTCCACATGCAAATCAACATGTTTGCAAATAGCCAGTCTTCTGTTATGTCCTTATCAGAAAGTACGGTGGCGCACTGCAAATTAAGAAAACACAATTGGCATGTGTTTTCTTAATTTGCAGTGCGTTGAGATCTCTGAACACGAGCAAACTAAGAAAACCTCTTCATCAACTTGACTTTGTGACATTGTTGAAGTTTGCTACTGAGCTGAGTCTGAACTTTATCTGCCCCTGTAAATAAGAGAAGTAAGAAATCAAATCAATAAAGGTTACTTTATGCATTTCTTATACGGGCCTTTTGAAAATTTCAGATACTTTGAACAAAACTGTGAATAAGCAGAGAATGTGATCTAGTACGTACTCATACTCAGACGATATGAATGGAGTTGGGGGGTCGCTGTGGCCCCGGACACTGTACTCAGAGATGCCAGACTCTTTCTTCATTTCAACACTTGCATGTTGTTTTATGATTCATGCACAGAATCACGACACCGACTGCACAATCCCTGGCATCCACCTGCACCGGATTTGATGACGTCCCGCTCGACAAGCTTCAACAGAGGCTAGTGTTGTGAAAACACTGTTGTTTGCTTTCGGTGACCTCAGCCTGTTTCCTCAGAGAAAAACAGCCTGGATCCTCACAAGTGTCTTGGCATTTAAATTGTTTTTTGCTGACCCGCATGTCTGTGGGACTGCAGCGATCTGAGTGCTTTAAGAGGGATGCCCAGTTGTACCGACCACAGTTTATGTGTTCATGTTCATATTTAGATTATAATTCCACTCCTACGCTCACAGACACTTTTCTTACCCGAATTCCACAAGTGAAGAAACGCAGACGTGAGCTGCGCGACCTCTCAGCGGAAGATTGGGAGAGAAATTAAAGAAAAACCTCTGTTGTGACTACAGCTCTCCCCTCATGCTTTGTGTGTGATATTTTGCATGTATATCTTGTTTTTTCTGTCTCCATTAAAACTACAAAAGCATCTTTCAGTTGAAAGCATTTGAATTTTCATCCCATCCCCTCCTCCCTCAGCAGTGATAACCTCGGGGGGTCTTAGGAGAATTAGAAATGAAAGTTGATTTAATCTGTCATACACACACACACACGTATACACCTCCTCAGTTCAGGTTAGAGTGTGTGTGTGTGTGTGTGTGTGTGTGTGTGTGTGTGTGTGTGTGTGTGTGTGTGTGTGTGTGTGTGTGTGTGTGTGTGTGTGTGTGTGTGTGTGTGTGTGTGTGTGATCAAAACACAGCAGCTCAGTTCTGAAGTCCCCAAATCAGCCAGGACATTTCCATTGTCAACACAACATGAGCAGCAGTGCTGAGGCCATCTGGTTCTCGTGGGAATCCGTCCAACGAGCAGCTTTACAACCTGTTCATTCATATAAACATGTTGTTACTTCCACTCTTCATTAAAAGCAATTTGTTTTATTGTGTTCCTTTTTTTGTTTTTAACGTATTAGCCAGCCTGATAGAAAAGTGTGTCAGAGCAGGATGTGGAATGTCAGTAGTATTTTTTTCAGATCTGATAAGCCCCCTGTTGATCATGTTAAATCTGTACCTGGTATAGTTTCTGGTTTAATCCAATTTCCCCTCAGGATTTGTGAAATGGAGCGTTTGGAATCTAATATGAAAATGTAATATGTCATGTAACAGGTTAGGAGTTTAGAATGGCTGAGGAATCCAGAGGCCCAGTTCCCCCCCCTCCAGAAAAACACAAACCCACCAAAACAACTGAACTACGTTGCCTGTTTGAACCAAATTCTAGTTTTTATTATTACAATGGGTTGTCATGCGCAAATTGCAGCGGATTTGACTTTCTTTTGCTTTTCTGAACAATTCTGTTTTGATAACTTTATTCTATTTTTACTTGATTGTGATATATATGTTGGGACCCCCTCAAAAAGAAAAGATGGGGATATCTCAAGGAGTTTATCCTGAGAAATAATTTTGAATGGGTGTGAAACACGATATAACTTTGCTTTCAATAGGTTAACAACAATAACGTAAAAAAAATAGTTGTTGTTTCTATTATTATTATTATTATTCTCATTATAATGTTATATATAAATGTTTTATTTAACACATGAAGGTTTAAACATAGTTTCACTGCATTCTCCACGCTTAATAATCCTGAAATATCCTAAAGACAAAACCTTCAGTTGCTGCATTAAACACAATCAGCATTTGATCTGAAATGAGATGAAAACTGGGATGTTTGTTTTCATTACAAATCAAAACTTGGTTCCATGCAAAAATATTTGGTTCGAACCGAATAAAATCACAACAAGCTCACGAGAGCCGCTTATTGGCCGTTCCCCTGAGGGATGATTACTTGTTGTCGCAGCCTGTCGGCCAGAGAACAACGTGACAGTAAACACACATGTTGGGTAATGAAAGTGGACGATACACAGAGACGTGATCTTCCTTCCACATAAGTTAGATGGAGTACGATAAAGCAGGGAACTCCTGTTGACAGATTTCCAGCGGATGATACTGTGTGATCACCATGCATCCTGGTCCAGGGGGGGGATTTCACCCTGTGCTGCAGAGGCCCATTTGTTGTGGAAAGGATTACGGTGAACGATCTAGTCGCAAACAAGATTAGTGACAGTGGATCATGTTTGATTGGGAAGCTCCAAAACAGCGCTCGCAACTGTGAGACAAGTTGTTGTCTCTCTTTCAGTCAGCAGGAAGGGAATCATGACACCCACGTGCAGCCAGGTCAGGACAAAGAGACAATCTGTGTCCCCACGTCCGACCGGTCCTCCTCTCCTACGTCTCTCACCGCTTCCTGTTGTTGCAGATCTGCCTCTAGAAAAGCAGGAGTCAACAAAGTAAACTCCAAAGTGATTTCGCCTTTGACTCAGAGATGGAGCTGTGGAGTCATGTCTTTTTATAGAGATGGACACAAACACACACACACACAACACGGTCACACACACTCGGCAGTCTTTCTAATCCCTAGTTGAGACAGGCAGACACCCCCCCCCCCCCCCAGTGCATCACCCTCCCGCTCATTTCATAGATCTGTCATCGGCCCCGGACAGCCTCACCTCAACCAGGATGACTAATCTGCGCTCGGCTCACTGTCCTGGCTGACTCAGGCTGCCATGTCGATTCTATTTCAGACGTGACTCAGCGATCGCTGAAGCGAGCCGTGATTGGAATGGAGACAAGTCACAGAGAGGGGAGACAGAGACAAAGATGGAAAGGGAGCAGCCGAGAGGAGGAGGAGGAGGAGGAGGAGGACTTATTTGTATTGTGAACTCATTAAAAAGTTATTCAAAAGCTGTAGGATGACTAACGGCATAGCAAGAGACAGAGAGAGAGAGAGAGAGAGAGTGTGTGTGTGTGTGTGTGTGTGTGTGTGTGTGTGTGTGTGTGTGTGTGTGAGAGTGTGTGTGTGAGTGCGTGGGTGCGCGTCCTCTCTTGCTTCCCCTCCGGCCCTGAAGGCTCCAGGGCTGACACTGGGGACAACTCACCTCGACCTGGCCCAGAAACCCTTACCTTGTCTGGGCTGCTTACAACACCACAGCCCCCCCCCCCCCCCATCACCCAGTATCCCCATCCAGACAGTGACGCTGGGACAGAGGTGCTGGAGCAGTGGAACATACATGTCAGGAGAAAGCACAATATCAGCCTGATGATATGTGTGTGATATGTGAGAGGAACTGTTTCCATCCACCAGCAAAACCTGCCACCTGCAGAAGTGTCCTGGCAAATTATCCTCAACCACACAAATTGGTGAGCTAGGCAGAGTCTCTCACACACACACACACACACACACACACACACACACACACACACACACACACACACATTTCAACAGACCATCTGTATATGAGAGTCGGGGAATCAGACTTCCAAGTCATTGCTATACATGTCCTGGCCACACATAAAGCAATTTCTGCAAATTTAATTTGGAGCTTCGTTAAAGACCCGTTGAAGGTTGTGAAGTTTCCCAGTAAACATAGCTCAGGATCCAAAGGTAACTCCTGTGGAAAGGTAACTCCTGTGATCTTAGTTATGACATTACAAAAGTCATACCAAATGGATCTCACCTTTGTGCAAAGCCAGGTACAGTGTAGGAAGGAGCCAACCTCTATACCACATCTGAAACACATTTCTGACAATTCAGGATTGGATTTATGTAGCTTCTGAAATAAGCATGTTCACCCGGGTGTCATGTTTCCATCGGTACATATCAATGTCAATAAAAAACCTGTGTCTACTCTGGAGTGAGGTCGATTGTTTCCTTCCACATTGCAGACTAAAGCCAGATGTAAGTGACCTGTCGAAAAGTGTGTGTTCCCTGGAACAATGCAGATATGAATATAACTTTGAGAGTCATGTCTTTCCTTTAGCTTATACGTTACGTAAAGATATAAATGTTTGACATGACAGACTAACTAACCACAGCATATGCATGTGAATGCTGAGATAACATCCACTGCCTCAAATGCAAGACCCCTGGTCCTTTTAAACAAATAAACATTATGGGGGATGTTTGATTGCATGCATTCACACACTAGTGTTGCATTTGGACTTTTGAATCTAATTTAATTGCTTTTATAATCGTCATAATAATATAATATGTCATTTGGTTGTAGGTTTGCACGACATTTTCAGATTTTGTTTTCTTCTTCATTTCTGTTGCATTTTTTTTGATTTTAAGTAAATTCTTGGGACAGAAAAGTGTCTCCGCTGACCTCCCTCACCCTCTGTGTCTCTCCCACAGATACATAGCAGATCACTGGGCCTGCTGTCTCAGCCGAGCAGCGTCTCACCGTCTCCTGCTGAATTATTCACGTGCGGAGGAGGAGGAGGAGAGGAAGAGATAGAGGAGGAGGAGGAGGAGGAGGAGAGGAGGAGAGGAGCGGCGAGGGAGAGACAGAGCGTAGAAAGCCCAGCTAATTAAAGTAGTGGTATTAAAAGTCTCTTCCGAGAAGGGAGGAAAGGGAGATCAGCTGTGATACCTTTCCTCTCCCCGTGTCTCTATCACTCGCCCCCCCCCCCCCCCCCTTCCGCCTCCTCCTCCTCTCGCTTCCCTTATCCCCCTCTTCCCTTGGCTTTCTCAGGAAAATTACAACCTGACTGCTCACTTTAATATTTCAGCATCTAAGTGAGTGTGACAGGCTCTCCTTTGTGTCTTTCGCTTACCCCCCCACCCCTCTTCCTCCCTGCCTCCATCCCTCCACCCATCCCTTTCTCTCCCTGCCCCAACCTCCTCTTGTCGTTTGCTCATCGTTCCTCCCCTCTCGACGGTTCAACTTTTACCATGTGACAGGAGAGAGAGAGAGAGAGAGAGATCGAGAAGGAGAGGTGGAGGGGGGGGGGGGGGTAAAACAAAAACAAATCAGGCTCAAACCAAGACGTATCTGCCGGGCTATCAGGCTGTCTCTCGCTGTCTCTCTCTGTCTCTCGCTGTCTCCCGGTGACTTCCATGACACGTACGTGACCATGAACCCACGATGAGGAGAGGTATCGCTTCGCCCTGATTCACGCCCCCCCGCCCGGGCCCGGACGCACACAGGCAGCGTTTCAAAGTGACAGCGAGGGCGGCAATCTCATCCGCAGAGACACACACGGACCCACAATGGAGGTGTGCGATTGCTGTGTGTGTGTGTGTATCATAAGTCGCCTCCTATACTTGAGCCACTTCAGCTCCTGAGGTTCCTTTGAGAAGACACTTCTTAGATACAGACACACAAAGACCATTGGTTCTGCAGCCAGAACCAATGCTCTTTTCTGTGTCTGTATCTAAGCTCATATGGGCCATTGTGTCGCGAACACAAATGTGTGTTTGTGGACAGGTATTATACACAAATGTATTATACATGTCGGGGGTGTGAGAGGTGTACTTGTTGGTGGAGTGATAAGAGTGTGTCATTGGAGGTGAATAGCCAAGAAGACAGCTCGGTGTGTTGTGTTCACGGGCACTATGATACACATCAATGATTTATCTCGTCTCTCCTGCTCCCGCGTTCATTCTATTTTCATCTCTGCCATTTGATATCCCCGTCTGCTTCCATTCTCAAAACACAGCGGATTATTTCCAGAAAGCGAGCGAGACGTATAAAGAAAAGCCGGAGAGGAAACAAGCCAATAAGTAGGAAACTAGAGGCTGCACGCTTTGCCGTTGTCGCACCGTATCACCACAAAAGCTTCCATTACACATTTGCTCCTCCATACGCGCAGGTATGTCCGCACGCAAACACACAAAAGAAGAATCGCGCACACAAACAGAGAACTACCAACGAAGTGAGCAGATAGCGACGCTGTACACAACATTGATCCTCTAATTTACTCCTCTCTATCAAGCTGCAAGGCTATTGATAAAATAATACCATATGCAGGCCTCGGCCGCACTGCCAAATTGCTAAAATGGGGCTGCTCTACTTAAAGCGTGTCCCGTAATGGTTTTGGCATTGATCGCGGCTCTCCCTCACTCACTCCCAATGCAAACAAACCCCATTCAACTGCAGGGAACTTGAGAGCAAGAGCGGGTACGTGAGCGATTGTGCTGATCACGCACGCACACTCACACAGAGAGGCCAAAACAACTCGCGCGGAGCAGCATACTTATACAGAACATGCGCAGCGGATGCTCGGCAGTATTTTTTTGTGTGTTCATCAAACGCTGAAATGAAGTATTCGCTGTGAGTTTGTGAGCAGAGCTGCTTTGTGCGGCGGCAGGCGGGTTTGAGGGATGATTGGAAGATTAAAGCCGGTTGAAAGGCCAATTTGACCCCATTTTGACTCTGATGGTTCAGCTGACCAATTTCCTGCCACCAAGTTGCCCACACACACACACACACACACACACACACACACACACACACAAGGACAATAGGTGTACAGTGTGCATGCATAAACATACAATACCTGCGAGCGTGCGCACATGGATACACACACACGTAGGTAGCCACAGAAGGCGGTTGCTGTTGGTGACAGAGAGCGTGTGCTGAAACGTAAAAAAAAAAAGAAGAAAATGGGTGAAAAGACACAATAGGATGAGGGAAGCGACGAGAAAGAAGAGAAGTGACAATGGTTCAGGTCAGAAAATCTCATTGAGGGCGAAGTCAAAGCTTTGTCTGGCTTCTTACACGTGGTAGTTTAAATTCTTTATTTCAGGAGGAAAAATATTATGAAGGAGCAACAAGAGAGTCAGGAAACAGAGTCACTCGTGTGTTGGACACAGGAAGTGTGGCCAAAACACACGCAGCTTCTGTAACCACATAAGTTTTAGAGCCCCTTGGTTTTTTTAACATGTGTACTGTTGAAAAACGGTTTCTCGCCAAACTGCAATGAACCCTGGGATTTGTTTTCGACCATCAGAGCCTTTGTTTCTCTGGCATGAAAGGTCGCATTTGTCGGACGCTTTTGAGGACGCCCTCAGAATCCCGAGTCACGCCACTGTGACGCAATCGGTCTTCAAATGATGACTCCAAGGACCGAGAAAGACTTCTGGATTTCTTAGATTGATTTCTACGTTTATTAGACCCTTCCCAATATTATTCTTTAGTCAAATGTGTTTTCAAATGTAGATGGACAAAGTCTCAGGGAGAGAAAGAGGATAATGTTGGAGTGGATAAGCTGAGAAGTGTGACAGTGGAAACGTAACACAGGCAGGAGAGGGAGCGACAAACACACACACACACACACACACAGGACAGGATGGGAGACGGGAGAGAGAGATAGAGTGTGACACAAAAGGAGAGAGAAGGAGAGTCCAGCTGGTGGCAGAAAGAGAGAGAGATGTAAGGATATGACACCTCCTGTCTCTGCTCTGGCCCTCGCCGGCCTCGGCTGGAACATACATGACAGCGCTGTCACACTCGTTTACGCTCGCTCTCTCCATCGCGGGGGAGCGGTGCACAGTGTGGAGTCATACGCGGTGGGCGAGAGAAGGACGGGCCGACAGGACGAGAAGAAAAGAGAGAGCGAGAAAGAAACAAGGAGAAAGAAAGAAAGAAAGGTCGATGCTTTGACACTTCGCCAACTCCACATTGCTGCCGAAGGAGCGATGTCATGACTTACCACCAACGTGTGTGTGTCTGTGTACTTTTACTGTAATAGTTCACACCTCGGTTAATCAGTTGGCAAGTGTTTTCAAACAGCTCGTTAAACTCGACAACACCAATATTAAAATAAGTGGTAGCAGTTGCACCAGTATCACATCAAAGGAGCGACGACACACAGATAATAGATCCACGTGACTGTTACCTGTTCTGATTTATGGGCTGTAAAAAACGACCTTATGGGAAAAGACACTGGCTGCAGGATCGAGCTCCCGTCCGGCCCCCAGGGCTCGACTGGAGGTTCAGGTTGAAAACGACTTGCATTAAAACAATACGGAGCCATGACAGTGAAGTGTTGGAATGTGGCCTGAGCAGTGAGCTGCTGAGTGACATCCAGCTGCGGTTGGAGTTGAACCTGGTTCACGTCCAATTGTGTTGGCAACCGCACCGCATGCGTCACAACAAGAAGTTCTTCGAGTTAATCTTTTAAATGAATAAATAAACACTTGGACCTGACTTCATGAGCTTTGGCATCGTCACATGGCAGAACCCAACTTTCACCAAGAGGCGGCAAAGCACTATACAGGTCCGTCTGATAAACAAAACCATAAATTGTCACTTTAAGGGAAAAACAATCATACATCTGATCAAATAAACACTGAAGCGATAGGACTATTCGAATAATTCAAAAAGCAAATAGGTTTCCAATCGTGATCTGACGTTTAAGGGCAGAGGTCAACGTGTGGCGCTCTATGGGCATCGACTAACGACAGATAGAAAGCAACACAAAGCCTTTTTTTTAAATATGAGAATGACAGGTGGAACAGGTGCCTAAATGTGGGGAACACAAAGTCAAACAGCTGCCACAAAGTTGGAGCCATGATATTCTGTAAAATATAATAATTTCCCCCAAGACCAAAATATCTCCAGACCTAAAAGTGCCAACATGTTGCAGGTGTGCATTATCATTATTAATGTAACATACATTGATGAAATAGAGTTAATAACTGTATCATGCATATATCTGTGTTCACCACTCGCTCCACCTCCACCTCCAACTTTGCTCCCAACATCCATGTTCATGCCCGTCGACGCAGGCAGGGGAGAAAACTCTGGGCGTCATGTGATTTGCATGCGATAAATAAATGAGGTGTGTGTGTGTGTGTGTGTGTGTGTGTGTGTGTGTGTGTGTTTGTGTGTGTGTCAGTGCGTGGGCTTGTGTCTGCAGAGCTCAGCTGGTTAAAATTGCATGACAGAAGGAGGGGAGGGGGAAGAGCGAGAGAAGCACAAATACAAATGGAAAAAAAATGATCGGTCCGGCCCGGTAGTTAGTTTATGTAAAGACAGAAAAACCACTGAAAGAGAGAGAGAGAGACATAGAGAGAGAGAGAGGGAGTGAGAGAGGGGAATGGGAGTCTTGGAGGGCCCTGTCACCTCGCTCGACACAATAATGAATTTCAAATAAGTTATTCACTTCAGGAGTAAGTGGCTGGCACCCACTCCTTACAGCTGGTTTGTTGAGATAATTGATTTTCAAATAGTTTTGAGGACGAGGAACAGGGGGGGGGGGGGGTTGCTGGGCGTACAGGGGATGACAACTACAACAGGGAGGTGTGTGCACGTGTGGGTACTTTTTGAGTGTGTGCATGTCAATTATGTGTGTGTGTCTCGTGTTTTAATTCGCGCAGGAAAGAGGCCGTGTCGGAATGGAGGCCGGGGCCGCCATCGCTGTAATTAAACTGATACAGCTCTGCAGGCACACGCACAGACACACACACAAACACACACACACACACAGGGAAGATGAATTTTTCATGTCTCACACGTCTACTTCATCTCCTCCCTCTCTCCTCTCTCCTCTCTCCTCGGCTCAGGACATGTCGGCTCGCTAAACTTTGTGCCGCCTTTTTTTTTTCTCTCTCGCCGGGCTGCTAACGTGGCAGCGCTGCTCCACTGGCTGCACCGACACAGATAACTGAGCATCCGGGACGACAGCGACACAGACTCAATGAGATGCATTAGTGGCAGGATTTGAATTGACAATGCAATTTACCACTCTCTCTATCTATCTGTCTCCACCACCCTCTTCTCGCTATCGCTCTGTTTAATTCAGAGCAGGAGGGAGGAGGCGAGGTGATGGAAACGCACGCCGCCGCCGCCGGGAGGTTCCATCACGAGGAGCCTCATGTTTACCACGAGGGAAACATCACGGAGGGGGGGGAAACAACAAGCAGCGGCCAACACTACAGCTCCTGCCCTCTGCATCAGATGGTTTGATCTCTGAGAGCTTCATGACATGTTTTCAATCTGTGATTTTAAATGATGCTCCTAATATTAAAAGGTCAACTGATCTGTTAGAGGCTCACAAAAAGAATTATCTGCTCTCAAATGCCGGACATGACTCTGAATCACCCGTAGCTCATGGAGAGGTGGTGGACTAGTGGCAGAAACTTGGACTATGGACAGAAAAGGTCTCTGGTTCGTCTCTGGTTCGACTCCACGGAGAAACAACAAAAAGACAAACCTGGATTGATCTGTCCAAAATCCAAGAGGCTTCTCCCTACCCTGTCTAGTGCCCCTGAGCAAGGCACCTTACTTCCCCAACATCTGCTCCCCGGGCGCCGTACATGGCTGCCCACTGCTCTGTGTGTCCTGCACCAGATGGGTTAAAAGCAGAGGTTAAATTTCCCTACAATTGCATGAGTGTGCTTGTGCATGTCTGTGCATGTGTTTGGGACAAATAAATGTATCTTAATCTTAATCTTAGCTGTGAATGGTTGTTTGTCTCTGTCGAGCCCTGTGATGGACAGGTGATGTGTCCAGGGTGGAGCTCGCCTCTCACCCAATGTCCGCTGGGATTGGCTCAAATCGGTGAAGATGACAGATGGATGATTATCAGAGCCCTTCTTCTAAAAACATCATCGTAAATATGAACTTGTCCACTCGTCCACTCACCAGAGGGTCAGCCGTTCCATCCCAGTGTCTCCCACTCATCGTGCAGAAAGTTTCCCTGACCCTCCAAACACTGTGCATGACATGACCTCTGCTTTATATTCATTTGAGTTATAAACTGAGATTAAACTTCCAGGTTCAGCAGCAGCTCTGATATAATGTCCACATTCAGTAAGAACGCAGCAGCAGTTTACGTTAACCACAGCTCAGGATCAGTCCAGGAAGTGTGAGACACCAACGCCAACAATGATCCTTCCAAAACCTTAAGTGGTTCTTTGCTGACTAGCTGTACCAGGCACTTAAGATGTCACGTGTCCAAAGAAATGTGACAATGAACTCTGAAAAACACTGAACCCAATCCAGGTTTTGAAGAATCATCCCCCCCCCCCCCCCCACTGTCTGGACGAGTTGGATTCTCAGGAGACGGGACCTTTTGACAGCTTTGGCCTTGGGCCTAGATACTCATTTAGACTATAATTGAGCTATAAGCTTAAAGGGTAATCGGTGTAGCCTCTGTTTAGCACCTGACTGTCAGTCTGTGTGTGTGTGTGTGTGTGTGTGTGTGTGTGTGTGTTTGAAACCCAAACCTTGTCATTGTGCAAGAGGAGGAGTGAGGAGCCGGCTCTGTGCAGACATGTACTCTGCAAACTCTGGAGCCAAATTCTCACATGGGACCGAGGGCTGCAGGACCACGCACACAAACAAGCTGGTACACACACTTGGAAGCACACACACTGACAACACAACAGGGTTTTTGTGTTTGCGTGCATGCGTGCATTTGTTCTTGTGCTTACTGTATGTGTGTTCGTTGTGATTCAGATTGACAGGATGCTTAGGAGGCTGTGTGCTCACTATAATTACACACACTTGAGAAATGTCGGCTCTTGGTGATGGAGAGGAGGGTGTAATCAACGCTCTCTCTCTCTGCCATACACACGCACACACACGCACACACACGCACAGACACTCACACACACACACATGCACGCACACCTGACATTCTTGCAAAGATTAACAACACACCTCTTTGCTCTGGAATCCAATTTGCGGATGAGGAAAATAAGTCCGGTACACACACACACACACACACACACTCACACACAAAAACAAAGGGAGCATCACTGTCACCATCAGTGAAAGCTGTTGTCTTATCATCACATCTGGCGTCGCTATCATCATCACCTTCGTCGTGTGGTTGGCAGCTCTCTTTGTTTATTACTTAAGTCAAACGCTCGGTACACACAGATCCACATGGTGTGTGCACGCAACGCCTCACGTGCACTTTAAAGATACATGTGAACTCACGCATCGGTTCATGATGAGGTTAGACAGGAAGGAGACAACCTGGGCAGACGAGGACAGAGTATGATCTGTAACAACCAAAGTGTCAGTGTTGCACCGTTCAAAAAACAGCAAAATGCTAATGATTCCACTATTGTTGTTAAATGTCATCATGGTGTGTTATTCAAGAATTCTTTATTAGTGCCTGGTCTAACATACGAGATATTTTGGTGCCGAACTTTCACTTCCTGTTCACGTCAAAACTGTACGAGCGAGGAGACGGATAAAACATTTGTTTCCTGTAGCTTCCACTTTGGTGAACTCTGACCGGGCATATTTAAATATCTACGACTGGGCCCATCACACAGCTCCATCCATTATCTTAACCAATAATCCTTTAAGGGTTGTGGGGGAAGCTGGAGCCAATCTCAGTTGTCGTTAGGCGAGAGGAGGGGTACGGGGGGTACGAGACAAACAATCCTCCACTCCCACATTCACACCTATAAGGTCTTTAATTAACCGGACCCCAATCTGCAGCCGGAGACCCCGGAAGAAAAACATAGAAATTTAACAGCAAAAGCAGGATTCAAACCGGGAACCTTCTCGCTGTGAGGCAGTGATACATTCAGCAGGACACAAAAAGAATCTGTCAACCTGATGGTTAATAATCAGAATCAGAATCAGAAGGTATTTATTGGCAAGTAGGTTTACACCTACCTGGAATTTGCTCTGGTTATTGGTGCATACAATGAACATAGAAACATAAAAACACATTAAATACAACACACATAAGAAAAACATTAAAAAACAATATATATTCACTTCTTATTTACTTCTTATTTACTCAATTTTTCTAATATTTATACAAAGTTACATTTATTTAGACATAAACATATCTATAAAATAAAAAATAAAAGATAAAAGATATAAAAAGTTAAGTATAAAGTGAATCAGCTATGTGGTTGAGGCCGTCAGGGAAAAGAAAGCAGCGCTAACGACTGTCAGGAAATTGGGTGCATCGTGATTTTTTATGTGAAAAAAATCACAAAACTTTAAATGACATCAGTCTCCACCCACTTTTCCAACAGAGGGAGGTGAGTTAATATCAGGAAAATGGCAATTGTTCTTTTTATTGTAAAACATAAACACGTCCTTTTAACAATCAAACAACTGTTGAGGAAAGCGTCAAAGCCATTTCTTCCTCTTGATTTGCAAACTTTCTTGTCGAAGCAACATTATAAAACCGAAGCCGCCGAACACAGTGTCGGCCTTTTCTCTCCCTACTGGGCGCCTTAATTACCTCGGCCACCATTTACCAGAGGTTATTAAGGAACAGCTGTCTCCTCCCTATGTTTATGTATGTATGTTGCTGCCCTCCAATCTCAGCCCTTAGGCTACCAGTCCTGCCTTTTAGCATAACAAGTATGCACTCCGCAGTCCAGGTTCCATGGTCATTATTCTGCACCCTGTGGTCCCTGCATTCCCAAGTACACCCCCAGGTCCCGGCCCCCCCGCAGGCCAGCGCTGAGGAACCACTGTTTTCATTAAGACGGTCATTTTCTGCACACTGTGATTTGTGTGCGTCCTTTTAAATAGTTTTTAAAAAGCCAGGGCCCCCTTGCATTAAATACCGCAGCTGTGGAACTATTAAGTGGAGGACGCATGCTGGACGAACTGTCGTTATGGCATTTCAATTCCATCGCAATGGGGCGGCGTCACGACACAAACACACACACACACACACACACACACACTCAAACGCATAAACATCACCTTTTGGCCCTAGTTACGTATAGATGGCACGTAGCTTCACATCTAAACATTTCTTTACGCTTCTTTTCCCTCCTTATTGCTTTTGCATAGCTTTTTACTATAGCTGCTTAGATTCTCTCAGAGGAACTACAGCCCACACACACACACACACACACACACACACACACACACACACACACACACACACACACACACACACACAAACACACACACACACACACACACACACACACACACTCTCACATACACACACACACACACACAGACACAAACTCTTCCACTGTCTCTACCAGCAGCCATTTCTTCCCTTGTTGCTGAACTTCAAGACAGGCAAATTAATTACGGCCTTCTTGATCTAGAAACAATTATGATTATGCCGCGGCCTCCTCAGCACAGACCTCAAAGTGTCATGGCTGCCACTCCCGGCGTCTTTGAAGTGTGGTGCTGCCGGATGGCACCATTAGCGCCGCACGGCATCTTATCACCGTGGCCTCATCGTCCTCCTCAGAACTGTGAGGCAGTTTACGCTCTTATAATTATTAATTACTAAACTTAACTGCAGATAGGATTTTTTCATTAGGAGGAAAGACAGATACTTGATCATTTCCACGTCTGTGTGTGTGTGTGTGTGTGTGTGTGTGTGTGTGTGTGTGTGTGTGTGTGTGTGTGTGTGTGTGTGTGTGATTCTTTGCGATACTTTTTTCCATAACCTTAACTAAACGCTTCAAGTTGCCTAAACTTAAGAAAGTGTAAATGATGTTTCAGTTGTCAGGAGCAACATGCAAGCTGTGATTTGTTCGGTTTAAACGTTTCCACTGTTGTTAAAATTATGTGGCTCTTTAAAACAAGGCCATACAGGTCACTTATAAGCGTGAAGATGTTTTTCTACAATTTTGCAAAGTGACTATCATTTGTGAATCTTGACAACATTTGCAATCTGTATGAGTAATGCTCGCAAATCACCTGTAACTGCCCCTTGGTGCAGATATATTTTACAAATAAACAAATTTAAAATGTTGAAAGCGATAAGCTTGAAGATTAGGTCTAAACATTTCTCTTTATGGCGATAAAAACTGAATCTGGCTAACCTCATGTTTAACATCAGCAAATAGATTGAAATCCAAATCGAAAATGCTTTTTTTTTCATTTATTTGCAATGGGCTAACAAGTGAAAACATCAGCAAAATCACTGAACTTCACATCAGTTTCTCAGAGTCTTGCACAAACAAGTAACACAAAGCCGAGGAGTGACAGAACTGGGGCACGGTGCTGATTTCAAGGTTTTAAGTTACACACTAATTATTTATATGTGAACCTCGTCTTGATTTATGTTTTATTTCAACACTGGCGTCTTTCTGTGTTTGTGTCTGATGAAGAAATGAAGTGCAGAAAGAAGGAATGTTTAAAAGAGAGCACACAGTCCAGAGACAGGAACATGTTTGTTTGTCCTGAGTGGACGGAGAGGTGGTTCAGGGAGACATTTTATCAGTCTCCCCTATCATAACTGAGACACGCACTCAGTCATGTTCACGGCAACTAACTGTCGGTAGCATAGCACAGTCTACAGGGGGCATGCTCTCACACACACACACACACACACACACACACACACACACACACACACACACATGTCCCAGATTCTAACACAGAAAAGCACTTCGTGGACAGGCTGTCTGGGGGAAGGTGTGGACAAGATATTTTATGGCCTTTTTCTTGGAGCTGCTGAGCTACACTAATAGTTCTGCATGGACACACACACACACACACACACACACACACATGTGTCCCCATGACGTCAGAGGATGTTACACTGACTTATATTCATTTCCTGGAGACTTAGTATAACCTTAATCAAATTTGAATGATTTATGTATGGGGTCCTGCTTGGTCCATTTACTGTGACTGCACATTTAGGGTCCTCACAACATGAGGAACACAGAGACCACACACACACACATGCACAGCCCTGAGAGACAGGTCTCACTCTGCTGTGGGGGGGTGAATCCCAGACACAGTAAGAGACCCCTATATCTGCCACCCAGAGGGAGGGCAGGGGAGACAGAGACCAGCGAGAGGGAGGCAGAGAGAAAAGATAAAGTTGTCCCCATGTTTTCTCCTCGGGCTCCATCCTGCAGTCCTGCTGTGGTACAATACATCAGCAGCATCAAACCTGCATCTTTATACAGCCGGGCTCGGGGGAGAAATGCAATAATTTCTCTCAAATGATGTGTGACCCCCGAGGTCATCCCCAGTTCTCAAGTCTTTGTGTGGCGGTCCATGTTCCCCTGAATGAAAAGCCTGCTTATCAATAAAGAGGCCAAGCACCGTGAAAAGCCAGAATGAGGGGAGGAAGAAAGGGAACGACTCCATAAAGGTTTGGTCCAGCGCACGTGGCTGACGGAATAAACAGAATACTCATAGACGCTCTCGCCTATTCAGCTCAACAACAACACTAAACACCCGCAACCAGACGCTGGAGTGCGTTTGTGTTTGTGTGTCTTAGTCGTCGCAATCGTGGAGATGATGTGCAGATGTGTATTAATGTGTTTCCTGTGCAGTTAAACATAGGAAAGACACAATATGTTTCATTTGTTTAAGTTACAGTGGAGAGATGGTGCAGACACTGGGAAAAATCCACAGGGTTGATTCCTCATGAATGTGTTTTGAGAAAAAACCTCTTTCCTTCATCAGTTGTCTCGTTGTCACATGTCCTGGGGGCCACTGCTCAGTTTGGAGTATTGACAGTAAATAAAGATGGATGACGTGTTATTTCGTGTGAGGCGGTATTCTCCTGGTTATGAATGCTGCCATCTTGCGTCGATGATGGAGACGCGGTATCAAGATCTCGCCCAATTGCAAGTCAGTCTCAAATGTCATCATGACATTTCATCCTGTTTTCATAGCAAATCGAACTTAGCGGAAGAATAAACTCTTGAACAAACATCAGTGAGCTACTAAAATGACAGAAACCAATTGTTTGTCTTTTTACTTTGGCCTATGTCCCATCCCCTAACACGGAGGAGGCAGGACTTTTGACCTATACCTCAGCAAGCCACTAGGAGGCAATCAAGACTCTTTGGCTTCAATTTTGGGCAGCCATCATTTCATGCATCTTTACATACAGTTAGGTACAGTAAATATAAATCATAATCAGTATCTTCAAACGAGGACAGTAACCTTGTTTGCAGAATTTTGTCATTCATTTTCTAAAAAGGGGCGGTTCACACAAACATCTGTTTTATAAATGTGGTATCAAACCCTTCACAACGTTTATATGAGACTTTGTTCCATAATAAAAACTGTTCACAAGGACAACTGTGGATTATGTGGAGCGACAGAGACACTATTTCACCACAAACAAAATTTCCATTCACCTCCTTTCGATTGCTTTTGTATTAATTATCATCAACGCAGTCGTCTCTCATGCAGATGTAATTCAAGCAACATTAAAAAAACAAAACCCGGTGTTTAAATTCATTAAAATTGAGTATCAGAAATGGAAAATTACTTTTTTTGGCATTCTTACTTCGCTTGCATTTCAGCAGGATGTTGTGTCGTTGCCAGAATTGCCGCTCACACGACACACTTGTATCTTGGCTTGTATTCTAATATATGCAGGGGGGGCGGGGGACCAAAAAAACACTGGTGTCTCTGCTGTGTAATTAATTTACGTACTAAATTAAATGTGAGACTATTCTTCCAGGATGAAACGCCAAACAAAAGTTCGATCCATCAATCCATCGGTCTCAGTCTCTCGGTGCTCGTCCCGCTCACTGTCAGTCATCCTGTGCTTTCTGGTGCCTCCTCCCCCCCCCCCCCCCCCCATCCGTTCTTTCTGCCGCTTCTTCTTCACACACTGCCTCCGGGAAAATAACATTACACCCTGCTACTGAGCTGGCTTTTTGCACGTGTGTGTGTCTGTGTGTTCACATGCCAGTGGGTTTGGGCGTGTGTGTCTGTACCTGTTTCCATTCATTCCATAGTGCTTGTACTTGATGGTGTGAATGTCTACAGGTGTGTATACACGTGTGTGTGTGTGTGGTGGATGAGGTTTGCTAGCGTCATGGCTGCCACAGGCTTCCAGTAGTCTCCCATAATCAACCTTCCACTTCCCGTCTGGCTGCCCTGACCAGCACTTTACAGAGCTGCACCTCACCTGCATTAGCATTTAATCACAAAACGCACATGTAAATATTTCAATGTCACGTCAGCATGAAGTTCGTCAACAAAGTAAAGAATACGTCAGCAAGGAGGTGATTTTAGTGTCGAAAAGAAAGTCTCCGTCCTGATGGGAACGGAAACATCCATCGGAACAGAACGATAAAAAGGTTTTTCCTGAGTTAATAAACTAGGTTCCTCTCTGCTTCAGTTCGTCTGCCTTGTTTTTGTTTCTCACAGTGTTTCACTTACCTCTCCATTACCTGCCGAGCCACAGGTGTTTAAACAGAATAAAGGTTTCAGCGTATTTTGTCTGAAGGTGGAACGTTAATCCTCCTTCATTGTTACTCTTTAGATTTTGCATCCATAGCGCCGTGCAGCCGAGCTCCCCGTCGAGCTAACTGCATTTAAAAGCTGTTTCATAAAGAAGTGATTAAATATAATTACCCATATAATTGCCACCATCGCTTTTGGCATGTTGCTAGTTTGTTGTGTGTCAGCTGAGTGTTTTTTGCAGCGCTGTGCACGGTACATGACACTGATTAGTGTCGATCGTCTGAAACCCACAGGGTGAGAAGGAAACCTCCGACAGGAAAATGTGTCTCACCAAACCTGTCAAATGACTCACCTTTAGGTATAAGGTTCGTTTTTTCTGCACATGTTATACATCTATAATTAAATGGTAATCGGAGACAATAGGGTTTAACTTTACTTTTCTTTTGTCACACTAAGCACTATCCATAACTGCAAAAGCTGGTTTCAGACATGCATTGAACTGTGGAGAATAGTGTCAACAGAAACACAAGATCTCTACAGTGGAAAATGTATATTGTTCAGGTGTGACAGGAAAACTCAGAAGAAAGTCCGGACCCACCTCTGAAGTTTGGGTCTAAAAACAGTTAAATATAAAAAACAATGTTTGATTTAATGGATGATCATTTTCCTCAATGAGATGAAAGAGCATTAACCTTATTTTGGATATTTTTTTCTGTTTCTTGTCACCTCACAAACATCAACATCCAATATTCAGCCTCTTTTTAACTCATGTTTGGTCTCAACCAGTTCCAGCTCTTTTCCTCCTTCGATATATTCACCAGCTCATCCCGAACTTGGCTGTTTATCCCTGAATTTATGGGATTAACAAAGCCTGAGAACAAGTTTCATAATCAACACGTCTCTTTTACAGTCGTCTCAGTGTGATCCTAACATTTGCTCATGACTCATGATCTGAGCTGGTTTGGGGACTTGTTTACACTCCACGTTGGACTCAGTCTACCTGTGTCACGACGTAAACCCTCCTGAGAGAAACAGTGACAGTCGGCGACACGCTAACACTGGTTCCCGCAGGTACTGTGAAAGAAATCCCTACACTTACATGAAAATCACCCACTTATAAAAAGAGGTGTCATGTTCCAGGTGACTCAGGTGCCACGGAGTTATGCCCCGGCTTAAAATAAAAAATCCTCGCCAGGTTAAAAATACGTACCCTGTCTGAAAGAGAGCGACGAGTGAGAGGACGTCTTGAAAGCAGTCTTCCTCGCTCATGCCATCCCACTCTTCAGTTGGTATAACAGGTAATTAGCGGCATGTCATGGCCCGGGTGAGCTGAGGAAGGAGGAAAAGGTGGGTGAGCAGAGAGAGAGAGAGAGAGAGAGAGAGAGAGAGAGATTTCTGATTACCTGACAAGTTAGGGCTGGAAAGGCTACACTTAGCCCATTAAAGATTTTTTGTTCAGCATGACATTTGAGAGCTGCGGCAAAGCTGCGCGCCACCTCGCCATTTCCCTGTACACTGGGCATCCATTTAGGGACAGGGGATAGAGAGAGAGAGAGAGAGAGAGAGAGAGAGAGAGAGAGAGAGAGAGAGAGAGAGAGAGAGAGAGAGAGAGAGAGAGAGAGAGAGAGAGAGAGAGAGAGAGAGGTAGGACCAGGCCACGGTGGCACAAATGGATTTCATTCACCGAGGTGAACCGTAGTACGCTGCTAAATGCATTTCCTTGAATGTCAGCAAATGTCACCAGAGAAGCTATTTGCCACCACTTTAATAGCTCCCCCCCCCCCCCGACTTATGGAGCGAGTGACAGAAAGTAAGACGGTATGAGGTGAGCGAAGGAAGACGATGAGTCATGCAAAGCGAGAGACAGACAAAGTGACGGGGGGGGGGACAAACAAATGCACACCCGGACGTGGCAAACGCACAAAATGACAGAGGGATTAAGCCGAGAAAAAGAGAACAGATGAGAACTAGGCTGGGCTATTGTCACTTCCGCGTGATTAAGCAATTAGCTATTTGAGATGTCTCCGACGAGGGGGTGCAGCGAGAGAGGAGCGGCTACGGAGAAGATAATCCCTCGCTCGCCCTCTTCCTCTTTCCCTCGCCACCAATCCATCTCCACGTCTGTTTATGTGACTTTGCACCTGCGTGTCCTCCGGCCTATCAACATGTTTACAGCTTGTTTCTGTCTGACTTTCTCCCGTGTATGCACAGTATACGTGCACACGCAGACACGCACACACAATCCACACAAACACAAACTCACCCTTGTCTGTTTAAGAGCCGACACCATTAGGTGTAATGTGAGAACTTTGGCTGATGCCTCAGTTTTCTGAGACCTGTCACTCGAGGCCCAAGTTTAAACACACACACAGACATGCACACACACACACACACACGCATACACACACAGACACACACACACACATGCACACACACACACACACACACACACACACAGACACACACAGGGCTGCATGAACGTTGAAGGAGTGCTGGCTAAGTCAGTGCCCTGCTTAACAAGCCTCAGCCTCACCATTGTTAGACTGATAATAAAATCCCTTTAACCCCTCAGCAGATAAATTGAAAAACAGAAGGTTCAGTTTGACTAATTTTCTTTCTTCTTCTGCTTCTCGTCACCCCCCCCCTTGTCTCCTTAATCCTGTTGTTTTTCCTCGCACTTATTTGACTTTTACATAATGTATGAAACCTCCTTTTGTGTCTGTGTGCAACTTTTCCAATGTTTTTTTATGAATGCATATGAGCTCAGTATGCTTGAATTTAGTAGGAACAAACGTGTCTGTGTGTGTGTGTGTGCGCCTGTGTCTGTGTGTGTGTGTGTGTGTGTGTGTGTGGGTCGTTTTGACTGCGCGAGGACAACAGTAGCTGCAGCCAATCCTAATCCCCCATTCATTTCCACAAGCAGTTGCTAAGGTTACAAATTACCTTTGGTGCTGGTAAGTGGTTTCTTTTATGACACTGGACGCCCTAATCCTTTTACTGAATACATATTTCATTTAGGATTAGCACAACAACGGATACAGTTGTTCTTAGAATATTCCAACTCCGGCACTCTGTTTTTGTTCATGCTCATCAGACACACCGCTTGCATATCAACGTCTGAGTCCCATTTAGAATAACTAAATAAATTATTAAATATCAGTGCGCTCCGTCTTCTTCTTTCAAACTCCAGTTGTGGGAAAGCCTGGGGGAAGTGAAAAGGAATCAGGCAGGTAGCGTTAGATAGGTAACGACGCGGCTATTATCTGGTGAACAATCGATTAGACCGCACTCTTCTCTCCTTCAGGGTTTCTGTGGTGCGTTCCGAGTGTTTTCTTTCAGACGACAACAATGGAGACTGTTTCTTTCATTTAATCTCCTCCGGCAGTTGTTACACACTTATCTGACGGCTTTAAATGAAAAATAGGAAGGAACTTTGGAGTTTTTTCCGGACCTGATTTTCACCGGTTGAGAGAGAGAGAACAAAAGCAGATTATGGATTTGAGCTGATGGTTGACATCATGATTCTGTGTGTTTTGTGTTTACGATGATGTAAAGTTTGCATAAAGGAGAACCAGTGTGGTGATGGGGTGTTTTCTCTACTACCACGTTTGATTGTTAACAAAACATTTATGATTTCCTTAAAAGAAAAATAAACTGTATAGTTGAATATATATGCCACTTTTTATAAATAAAAGCTAATAAATGTGGGTTTACATAATCCATACTGACATTAAGCAGATTTTTTAAAGTTTAAACACTGTTGTGAACATTTGGGATTATGTGAGTACACAAGTAAACAAAATTTATAACCTAGGACTTATGGTATTTAGGCATTGAAGTGAAGCATTGTCACTTATCGTATATCTTTAACCATACAGAGGTTTCCAGGCAAAGTATCAGTTTTCCTTTGTCTTTGTCAGGACGCTATCAGCTGCAGCCTTTTTTGTTGGGAGGGGGGGCGGGGGGGAGAGGGAAAACAGAAAAGATTACAGAGGCCCGAAATAAAAATTTGATGTGATTTCAAGAGGATAGCAGAGGTTGTTATTGACTCGATGTGGCTATTAGGTTTTATATCTGAGCCTTTACAGCAGGATTTCTCTCACGATCCAACTCAGCAGCTCAAAGAAAAGAGTAGAACAGAGTCGATATGAGTGCTCGGGGAAAATAATGCTTCTTATATCAGTTTTTATTTTTCTGCTTTTCTTATTCCACGCGTTTGATTCCACTTTCTTCGGGGGACGAGTTGAGAAAAGACGTTTTAAGACCGAGGGGATAATCGTCGAAATCTGCTAAAAAGGAGCTTGTACACATTCGTAGACACTTGGTGGCCAACCACCTTCCCAACTTCATGGCTTTGGTAATTAGCTGCTTCTGACTGGCTGCCTGTCTGCCTGCCAAACTGACTGACTGCCTGACTATTGAGGCTTAGTCCTGCTATGTGGTGAGATCATCATCACTGGCAAGCACAACAAAAGACTGATGGGAAGAGGCTGTCAGGCTGTGTGTGTGTGTGTGTGTGTGTGTGTGTGTGTGTGTGTGTGTGTGTGTGTGTGTGTGTGTGTGTGTGTGTGTGTGTGTGTGTGTGTGAGTGTTGATGGGGGGTATGTGTAAGCGTGTGATGGCTTCATTCCTGTATCAACACAGTGCTTTCTGTGGATGAGCCAGTAGACCAAGCCTGACCATCATCCTCTCTCATCTCTCACTATCACGTGCCCACACAATCACACACACACACACACACACACACACACACACACGCACACACAAACAGGAAATCAAAAAGCTCCCGGTGCACAAACACACACCGAATGTGGGCCTCGGGGGTGAAGTGGTGCTTAGAAGGAGGGAACTTGGGGTCAGGGCAGAGAGAGAGAGACATGGTGGACAAATAACTCTGCTGTCGGACTCCCCTCGTTTAATTTTTCCAGTGTGTTTTCGTTGATTAATCCTGAAACTTAAACTGTAAAATCAACTCGAAGTTACGCTGCATTTCACAATCATATCAGAGTTTTGCATTTTCCCAGAGTGGACTCTCTCTCTTCCTTTCGCTTTCCAGCTTTTGAGCTAAAAGAGCGCAGCAGACTGAGGGAAACGACAGTGAGAGCAAAGCCCTTGTTTGGAGGGACACATGGGGGAAGGGATTAAGTGTAACACCCAGCTGTCTACCTGTCTGTCTTGTTAAGGGAAAGTGGGGTTTACAGTGTAATGCAGAGCCAAGCTTTTCTCCTCTGTGACAACTCAAAGTGTGTGTGTGCCTGTGTGTGTGTTTGTGTCTCTCTCTGTGTGTGTGTTTGTGTGTGTGTGTGTTTTTGTGAGTGTGTGTGTGTGTACTCTCCTTGCTCGCTCGGTCTCGGGGGCGCCATGGTAAGGAGGAGATAGGCAGACACCCAAAATGTCTCTCTCTCTCTCTCTGTCTCTCGTCTCCATGTGTGGATGTCTCTCTACCCACACAAAGAGAGAAACAGAGGATGAGAAACACAGAGAGAGAGATGGAAACACAGGCCCTCACCCGGCCAATGCAGCCTCACTGCACCTCTCTCGCTTTCTGCTTCCGTGTTGATTCTGTCAGGTGAATCTCAATCACCTGCTTCTGTATGACTTCCTCATTATTTCTCTCTGTCTCCCCCTTCTCTGTTCCTTAATCTTTTCTCACTTGCACCCCTCTCGTTCATCCTGCTATCCTTCCTCCCATCTTTTCTTCCCAGCAGTCAAAGGGACTGAGTGAGAGGCCGTCTTGTCTCGGTGGCTTCCTTCATATGTTGTCTTCCTCCTCCGAGGTGCTTCTACGTCCTCGTCCTCGTCCAACGTGGGAAACCGTGTGACATCATAACGTTCCTTTGAGAATATACTTGCAGTTTTTTTGAAAATGAATGTCAGAGGTTGCAAATTTCTTTTTTTTGTAACTTCATGTGAATTGTGTTCATAAAGAAAATGTTTTCTCTGCATGTTTCTTGTAACATTTCATGGTTTTGTGTTATAGTTAATTATATGGCATTTAATATAACTTGTTATTAAATTGACTTAAAAGAGTCCACAACCATCACATGTCTATCAAATTAGATCTTTCACTCAGTTTTTTTTTAATAATGTGATAACAAATTACTTCAGAGAACTTTACAGATGATTTTATTTCAAATATATAGGTCAATTACCCCATATAATTTTGTTTCATAAAGCTATATGTGCGTTAAATGTCCCACAATCTGAATTTGTCCAACCATGGATAATTTAATGAGTTCAAAAGTAAAACAGACACCAAATTGGTTTTAAAATTGGCTTTATTTAATAATTCATTCACTTTATTTTACAAACCTGCAATAGAAAATGTTATTGCAGAAATAATAGGGATATAATTTCATCATCCTTAGAAATACATTTATATTTTTACTTCATATGTAAAATCAAACTGTATAAAGTATAGTTTCATCTGTATATATTTATTTATTTATATATATATATTACAATACTTGAATGATAAATATTTCACATTGCTTCTTCTTAAAATAATGAACTCCTTGAAATCATTTCAAAAAGCAGCATTGGAGAAAATAGAAAAGCAAAAGAGGTTTTAAGAGCTGAACAATAATGCAGGTGCAATTAAAATGGTGGATAACCCACCTGACCTGCAGGAAGTTATCCCTAATGGGATAATAATAATCATCTCTACAAAAAAAAGTGTCTATTTTCCAACTTGCACCTCTCTCACACACACACACACAGTGGATCCATGAGAGAGCAAAGTGGGGAGAAGCTTTTTAAACGGAGGTCAAAGAATAAGCCCCTGAATCACAGTGGGTGCAAAATAAAAGTGACAAATCATTCATCTGTTTCCTGCATTAACATGATTGCGTATTGATTTTTTGCAAATAATATTGGATTTTTTTGGTGGGGTTTTCTTTGCTGTGGAATTAGCAAAACGACGCTATAGGTGGGTTGAATAAAAAACCTTGGAAAGTGTCTTGGAAAAAAAAAAGAGGAAAAGCTGCAGTCAGACATGTGCGAGGATATAAATAGACTCCAGACTTCACAAGTGCGAACACAAAAGCTTCTCAGGGTGGGATGCAGGGTGCGAAACTCACCGGCAGCCTGCAGTGACGTGGTGAGGCCGGCGGGGTTCCTGCCGGGGGGGGGCGGATTTCATAAAGTCAGAAAAACAAACAGGGTGTGTGCGGGGTGAGAGAGGGGGGGGTGGGGGGGCACACGGGACACATCCTCCTGCGGGAAGGAAGCGGAGTTGTGAATAAGCAAAGAGAAACAAACAGGAGCCACGGTCGGGTCCGGGCGGCCCCGCCGTGAACCCGCAACCTCACCTCCCGACGACTTCCCATTACCTCTGCACGACATGCCCGCCCGCATACCGCAGCGCGCACACGCACACGCAGCACTGTGCGGGGCCGGGCGTGCGGGCCGGAGGGGTCAGAAGAATGAGAACCACCATGTTCGCAGGGCAATTACTAAAAAACAGAAAAGGCCATGGACGCTGGATGGTCTCAGCCTCCACGTTGTTCATGAGTAAACTGCAAAAGAGATTTTTCGTTTTCACCTAATTTCTTCTCTTTTGGTGGAGGATCAAAAGAGTTCAAAGCCAAAAGGAAAAAAACGCGAAAAGATATAAAAAGAATCTGGAGAAGTTGCAGTCTTGAGTTATGGCTTAAGAATAATACTTCAATAAATACCTAATCAGAGACAAGTCACTAATATATGGATATTACTGTGGCAGTAGGAACAGAGTGAATTCAGCTATATTCAAATGTTAGAAGTCTATGATGAAGACATTATAATATATATTTATAAATAATAACTGATGATGGTGTAACTGTTTGGATTTTGCTTTTGAAAACTAAAACTTATGATTTGTTAATCCTGAAACTGCTTGAATAGAATTAAATATCTGTGTTTTTATGATCTTTAAATCAGATATAGATTAATAATTGTGTCACGTGAAATTCGACATGGAAAAATGAACTATTTAATCTGTTTATAGTCCACAATTAGTTTACAATGACATTATATATATTAACATTATTTAGTCAACGTTTTCCATAAATGAGATTATAATCTAATATATATTCATGGGCCTGGATATAGTTCAGATTGATTATTTTTCCTCAGAAGTGACTGTGATTCTCCTGAAAGCTAAAAGATAAGAGGTTAACTGAAAGGTCACATTTTAATTTGCACTCAGTTGTTGTGCAGCAACTCTGCCCTCGTGGTGCTATTATAGATACTTAGTCAGTATTCTGATACACTATAAATTTAAATATCATAATATGTATTTTATATATAATAAAATATTTTATTCTCAAAGTAACTTCCTCTGATACGTTAAACGAAAACAGGTGAAGTGGTTGGAAAGGTCACTATTTAATTTGTATATAGTTGATGTGCAGAAATACCTCCGATTAGTTTATGAAGACACTTTATATTAATAATATTTCTAATATCGTTTAATAAATATATAGGGCTAGATGCCTATACATATTATTTATATTTTACATGTATAGATGAATCCTTAGAAGTGTCTCTCTCTCAAATGTGATAAGAAAACAGGTGAACTGAATGGAAAAGTCACTTTTTAATTTGTAACCCTATAAATAGTTTATAGTGACTGGGATTACTCACTATTCCTTTCTGTTCTATTATAAATTATAGAAATCATTCAATAGATATATAGGCTATTGACCTATATTTGAAATAAATACACGTGTGTTCCTCTGACGTGGTTGAGCTGTGTCTCCGATGCGGTAGAGATAACAGGTTAAGTGAGTGGAAAGGTCGCGGTTGCTTAAGATGGAGAAATGAAGCGGCCACAGGAGACGGATCCACAACTACAGCTGCCACACATGAATGTTTGATAAGCGGGCGGGATAATGGCTTCTCAAATCAGCCCAACACAAACATCTCCATCACGCTCTGACATCTGCCATCCGGAGCTAATACAGAGCCGAGGCTGAATAATGAATGAGCATCTTCTGAAGATAGAGAAAGTGAAGAATCCTCAGTGTGCCCCAAAGCAGGGCGAGTGGGTGAGGTGGGTTTAATCAATGCAAGTTTGATTTATTCACGCTATTGCGAAACCTAAATGTGTGTGTGCATTCTGCAGTGTGTGGGTGTGTGTGTGTGTGTGTGTGTGTGTGTGTGTGTGTGTGTGTGTGTGTGTGTGTGTGTGTGTGTGTGTGTGTGTGTGTGTGTGTGTGTGTGTGTGTGTGTGTGTGTGTGTGTTTGGATGGCAGGTTACATGCTGGTTTCTGCAGAGTGTGTATGAGCCGCATGCGTATGAAAACATTATGGTTTCAGTGGCTGTGCGTGGTGAGCGGATCTAACTCGATACAAACTACTGATCCTGCATCAGCACCGAGTGTAGGATAAACACTGAACCTCTGAAGATACTGTGATGCTCCGGGAAATACTCCGTGGAATACTCATTCAGAAGTATTGAGGATTAAAAAACACTGGCGGACACGTTTGACTGTTTAGAAGCTTCACATTTAAATGACCGCTTTGAGTGCTCATTATAGAAATAAGAGAAACTTTCCTCCTGGGGACACTTTAGACTTCAAATGGAATATTTCCACATGTTGGTAAAACAAGTATCCGCAATGATTATTTAAAACAGAGGGCTTCAAAAGTCCTGATGAGGGACAGGAGCAGGAGTTCATGATTTTGAATGAAGCTTTGAATAATTATAATTATAATAATAATAATAATGGTTATAATAATAATAACCCCTCATACATATTACTCTTATGTACATATAAATACAATAATTATATATATAAAAATATTCATTAATAATGTAAGCAGGTATAAGGACATTACAAATGTCTTTTACAAGTTTCCATCTTAAAAGTGTTAAAATTGGAAACAATATCTGTCAACATTTACAATTATAGCTCTATGAGGGAAATATTCGTTTTTCATAAATAGTTTATCAATCAGAAAATAATGTGATAAACATATTAATAAAGATTAATATACTTACGCCTATATTTTATAGGCGTAAGTGTTAATGATCTGCTTATAAATAGACTTATACAAATACATAATACTAATACGAGCATGTACAAATGTGAATGAATGTACCTCAAAATATATGTTAACAGGGGGACTACACGCACTCGCACACACACACACACACACACACACGCACACACACACACACACACACACACACACACACACACACACACACACACGCACACGCACACTTGAGTTTGTGTGGACCTGCTGGTTCAAACTGCTGTTGACCTGTTGCACCTTGTTTCCTTCTCGTGTCCTTGAGTCTGTGCACCTCGCCCCCCCCCCCCCCACCCCAGCCCCCCCTGCTCTCCCAGACGTCCGCTATTGATCGGGCGAGCTAAACGGGAGATGCGTGACACAAATCAGATTGGACGGCCGCAGCTCACCCGTGAGTAACCGGCTCCTCCGCCGCCGCATCCCTCCGTTATTATCCTGCGAGTTGATATCCAGTTATTGGTCGATTAGTTCCGCTCCTCGCCTCTGATTGGCTGCTGGGGCGGAGCCACGCGGTGACGAGCTCGATATACGCGCACACCTGAGATTTCCGGAACAGGCACGAGCCATGCGCCATCAATCAGTTGCCCATAGCAACCACATGGCGTTTAGCTACACTGCAGATTTCTTTTTCTTCTTTGAAGGAGAAAAACAATTAGTCGAGTAATTGATGGATTTTCAAAACGTATTTGTTTTTGCCAATTGATCCCTTGGATGCAGAGTATTCATAACCACCTTAGCTAAATAACTAGCTGCAGAATCAGTAGCCTGTTCTCCAAAATCACACTCATATAAACAATTATAGCCATTTATGCAAAACCAGAAGTCGCCTGTATGTTTATGATAGTAAACCACTTGCACAATAAAAAGGAATTTACATTTCCTCCCTCTTCGGCTCAGGGCGATATGCTAACGGTAAAACAAGCCAAAGGGAATATTTTTAGAGGCCTATGAAAATAACATCACCACAAAGCCAATATAAACTGATTAAGCAACATGTAAACATGAACGCCTTTTCCATTGTGCCTCTATTCTATATTCCTCGATAATTCCTCAGCCATCTCATAGATTCCTGTTAAAGGAGGCGGTGGGACTTCTCACGGGTTCTTGTCATCATTTGAATTAACTTCCACAGCGGTTTCAAGAGAATGAAGTCTATTGATGTGCAGATAAAATATTCATGTCCTTGAAGTGGTGTGGAGGTGGCACACTGAGATTAGTTTGACCAAATCTCTTCAGCAAAGTAAATGTTAAAGTAGGTTAAACAATTATAATGACGACCCTAGACGCCTCCATGAGGAACCTATGGAGCAGCGGGTGAATAACTCTCCCTGTTTGCTGCTGTTCTTCCACTTCTCTGTGTTGTGGAGCTGCTGCCTTCCTGCCTGCTCGGCCCTCTGTGTAGAATTGTTTTCCTGAACAATGATCACAGCCGAGCACAGCAACAGTCCCATGCACACTGAGCGGACATGACAAGGCCCACCTCCTTTACACTTCATGACTGTCTCAGGCTTGACTTGGGGGTAAACGGGCAATCGAGTGAAGTAATGTCAAGATCTGCAGTCAAGGAGGAGAGGGAGAGACAGATAGACATACACACACACACACAAATACACACAACACAAACATACACACTGAGCTAGTGAGGGAGAGAGAGGGAGATACACACACACACATACACACCACAAACATACACATACACACTGAGCTAGAGAGAGAGAGAGAGAGAGAGAGAGAGAGAGAGAGAGAGAGAGAGAGAGAGAGAGAGAAAGAGAGAGAGAGAGAGAGACACACACAAGCACACACACACACACACACACACACACACATACATAAACACGAGAGATATAGACACTCACATATACAACCACATACATAGAAGTGAGTGAGCAAGAGAGAGAGAGACAGACAGACAGACAACCCCCCCCCCACCTACCCACACACACACGCACACACCACACATGCACACATGGAAGTGAGATATATATATAGACACATATATACACACCACACACATCACAAACACACACACATATACACGCACAAAGTGAGTGACTGAGAGAGAGAGAGAGAGAGAGAGAGAGAGAGAGAGACGTTGGTTTGGTTCATTGCGTGTCACGCAAACACGGCGACAAACAAAATGTGAGACAATGACAGGATCGTCTGTGACCCTGTGACCTTCACACACACTGACGCAAACAAGAGGGGGGGGGGGGCGTTACTCGATTACAAAATATAAAGCTTTGATAAAAAAACATTTACTGGCTGAGTGAGACAGAAGTTGTGCGTGTTGTGAGAGGAGCTACTACTTTAATTAATTATTGAAAGAACAAAAATACAATAAAAAAAGTATTTTTAGTTACTTATCAAAAGTAAACAGGAATATACTCTCCTTAATTTCAGACAGGGTCATTATAGTTGGAAAGTTATTACTGATACACTGACATTTTCTATGTTTCATCAGTTGAAAGTGAGATATCTTTACTCTATAAGATGTTGGGTATTTGAGTTTATCAAGATGCATAATTAATTTGTTAAACATGTTTTATAAAAAAACAGAACATATAATCTAATGGAAAAGTATAAAGTAAAAAGTAGAGTAATTAAGTAAATAGTCCGTGAAATGTTTCACTAGCAGCCTACTTTACTCTCATCATATCTCTAATGTTAACTAATTGATTGAATCCTTATCAAAAAACTGAAATTAAGTAAAAGCATCTTTCCCACACAACGGAAACACTCCATATAATGTGTGATACAAGTAAAAGCACTCAATATATAGTGGCCTCTTTCAGTGTGTTTGGTTGTACAGTACTTTATAAGTGTGGGGTTGTTAAGGTGAAAGTAATCTTCAACTACACATGCTGCAGAATAGTTCAGCTTGTAATAATATATATAAAATATTAATCTGAGAAGTAGCAGCGAGGAAAAGTCAAATATTCTTCCTTTAAATGGAATGCAGTAGAAGAAGCAAAATCTAAAAATACTAATACAACTACTACTTGAGTAAATAGTTTTTTTCCACTCCTGGTATAGCATGTTGTAGTTTCTTTTTTTTCCAAACAGATCCTTATGATCTCCACTAACTTTTAAATAAGAGTGTGTATCACCACTGAAATGTGAAATGGAAAAGGTCAGCCGAGCATCTGATCCCTGGTGGGAGGGGACTGCGTGGCTGAAGAGCTGAGCCGTCTGGACTGTGTGCTCGCCGGCTGCCGTACATATCCACAGCTCTTACATTAGTAAGCTTGGAGAGCGATGTGTCAGCCAGAGTAATTATGGCTTGTCAGCTCCTGTGACACCGGGCTAAAGGGCCATCTCCACAGCCTCTATCTGCATCTGAGAGCCCGGCGACTTAATCAGCCCTGACAGTCCAGCCCCAAACTGTCCAATTCTACCAGAGCATTTCTATTTGTGCTGATGAAACTTTGGCCAGAGTGTCACCCCTCTATTGAGTCAAAGCTCCCACACATACAGGTGCATATTCAAAGGTGCATGACTGATATTCAAAGATTGGATGCTGGTAAAAAAAAAAAAGCTGTAGCAGATCTGAGGAAGAGGAGAGGATGTTGTTTTGCTCTTCAGAGGAAGTCACAGGGGATTGGAAGGTGAGCATCGTTTGTAAAGCTCGGGGCCACGCATCTGATATGCACCCATTATATTTATGGTCTCTGTCTCCAAATCAACCCATCTACCTGGAAGAGTGAACACACAACACACAGCCTCCTCCAGCGTTGCTCCTGCTGCTGCTCCTGCTCCTGCAGCTCTTTAACACGAGGAAGAAGGAGACTGTTAAGATCATGAGGAAACAGACGACAAGTGAGAATATGTTTTTGATATGGAGCTGAAGAGTCTCTGCGAGGATTAAAATTCACATTTAGAAACAAACCAAAGTTAGTGTTTATTTCTGTCTCTATCATAGGCAGGTGACAAAGTATCAACAACCATGAATATATAATCTTGTGTTGGTCACTTAATCACCTGCTGACTGCTGCTGGATGGAGATTCCTTACAAGAAATGCAACTGACCTCTGCAAACATATTCTGTAACAGATGCTCACCACACTTCAAAATAAAACACCCTGTTGTCTAAGGAGAAAAATCATATATTGGAGCTACGAATAAGAAGCTCCGGCCTACATTGTGAGAAGGCCTGCCACAAATATGTGAATGATGTCAGCACATAGAGATGTACCCTACAGACTCAGAGGGGCCATGAAGTGCATGAGGGCACATCCTCTCATTCAGACCTGGCTTCAGGATAAAATGAAATAATGAATCTCCCTGGAATGTAGCCTACTTTTTAATCTCTCCCCAAATTGGTGGAAGCCACCTGTTCCTGAGACGCTGACCGGCCGGGCGGGAGAGACCAGACGAGCCTAATTGATTTTTAAGTGGTGTCTCTGTGGGTTAGAGGAGTAAGAGGGGAGTCCACTTCAGGGATCCGCCAAACTCCTCCAGTTTGTACCTGAATTGAGGGGCACTGATGTGTTGCTGATGCGGCTCAACAAGCCTCACTGGGGGCCAGATGGGGGGGTGGGGGGTGGGGGGGTTGACGGAGGGGCCAGAGCTCGGGCTGCAGCGGCCTATCCTCCCTGCTCTGCTGGGGGAGGTGGAAGAAGAGAGGGTGAGGGAGGGAGGGGTGATTAAGTGAACTTACTTCTGCAGAGGCAATAAGCTGACATGTCAAGCCTAATTCACCAAACAGTAGAAGACGTACCAGGTTTGTGATACTGACACGAAAACCCACACCAGCTCCTCCGTCCTCTCATCACATCTTTACTATGATATATGTAAAACTTTGTATTCAACACATTCTTTCTGCTCTTATATCTCTAATCTTGATGAGTTTGTCCATCCATCCATCCATCCATCCATCCATCCATCCATCCATCCATCCATCCATCCATCCATCCATCCATCCATCCATCCATCCATCCATCCATCCATCCATCCATCCCTCCATTCATCCATTCATCTTTCCATCCATCCATTCAACCGGCCTGTTAGTGCTGCAGGAATACAGTTTGTGCAGTGCATCATAATCACTTATTATTATGTCATCATTAAAAAAAATGATGCCTTGTTTTTTGTTTTTAGAGCAGGTTTTACGCACCACCCACCTTCCTTGGACACACACGTCCACACTCACACATGCACGCGGATGCAGAGGCATTGCATGCATGCATCATGGAGCCCGGACCTGCATGCAGAGAAAAGGCGACTCTCCCTGAGTGAGCGGAAGAAAGAAGGAGTGAGTGATGGGGGGGTGGGGGGGGACGATGGACGCCGGCTTGCAGCTCCACTCTTCCAGGGTCTCACACACACACAGGATCCGGGCGCACGGCTCCATTGAGTGCGAGGAGGCTTTTTTTACGCGGAGGTTCATTAGAAGTAACGAGTTGACACAAGGTAAATCTTAATGTTGAGGCGCCTTTCTCCACCGGCCCGGGGAGGAGCCCTCATTAACTGTCGCTAACAACCCGTGTAAATACACTGATTGGACAGCTCCGATACAAGCTCCCAGCCCTGCCAGGAAGTCCCCCTAATGAGACCACACAATAAAAACAATAAAAGAAAGGAGAGAGGGAGAGAGAGGGAGGGAGAGAGCGAGAGAGAGAGAGAGAGGTTAAAAACTTTGCTTCTCTGTTAAAGTTGGCGCCACATTTACAGATCATTATCACAACACCCACAACAGAAAATGCGCATTTTTCTCGACTTGTTTTCATCTGATTTGCCGCCACTGCAGTGTTTGCACAAGCGTGTGCATCTTGCACGTCCGGGTGACACATTGCACATGTGACTGCCGGAATAAGTTGGCAACTGTTCACAGCTTTAAAGAGCCGTCACCGGAGGAATTGTTCTGGCGCTTGGGGGTCATTTACTCAAGTAAATCATACGTAGATTGACGTGCGTAATTTTAGCCTGGAACGGGTTTAGAAAGGTTTAAAAATAAAATAACAGGAGCCCAGCAGCAGGATAATGGCTTTATCTAAGGGCAGAGAGAGTGCACTGTAAAAATAAAATCGAAAGGCTACCGTTTTCGTTTGTGTCACATTTTAGCCAAACGTGGAAGAAGCTGTGCCATCGTGGTGGTGCCACGAATTTTACGCATTTTGCAGGATTCCTGCAGAGACACGTGTTGTGGAATTACCAAGCAAAACAAACAGTCTAGTATTTCTCCTGTGCAATTAAGAAAATTGTAGCACCCGCAATAATCTCATGACTCATTTGTGGAGCAGTGGAAACAGGTTTAATTTACTTATGGTACGTTTTCAGCGAGTATGAATTGGATCACCTCGGAGCTGATGCCTGCATTTAACAGCTTGAATAGGTTGATATTGTTTTACAGTGTAGCTGCAGCGTGGAGGATGGCCAGCGTGGGACGGAGGGGATTGTGTCCCGACAGCATCACACATCAGCTGCATGTGTAACGAGACGCATCTCCCCGGTGCTCGCTGGATAAAAAAAAACGGTAAATGCCACTAAATTATAAACTTGATTTTAGACGAAAATCAGAGACAATATAATCGCCTCGTCATTCAGAGAAAAATAGGATTTTCTTTAACATTTCATAAATATTAATAAGTGTCCCAAAAAAATGGTAAATGATAGTTTACCGCAAAATATTGATGGAGAAGGGTCAGAAGTTATAGTTGGATTTGCCTCCGGATCTTGGACGGATTGAAAAAGCAGAGAACCGGGTCCAGGTCCAGTCTCCGGCTCCGTGGTCCGGACCCGCAGCTCTGCAGGGGACGAACAGGAGCAAGAAGAGAAAAATACCAACAGGAAAAAACCACAGTGCCAAATGTCCACATCATTACAATTAAATGCAAATGCTTTCTAAAGGTGCCAATGACAATTAAAAGTTCTCACACATTAATAAAAAATACACGAATGCACGTCTTACATTCACTGAATCCTCCAAACAAAGCCACGCTGTTTAAAGGGGATAATGGGAAGTGGGCTTGTTTTGGTCGATACGCACCCATCATCTCTCCAAACTCTCGTCCTGCGTATTGTCTCGTTGAATCTAGGATGGAGCAGCAGGCGCAGGAGTCTCTCCTGTTTGTCAGGGAGGGGGGGGGGGGGGCTGCCTGTTCTGGCCAGCCTCTGCCAACCCGGGGTCAACGAGGGAGCAGGAAATAAAACAAGAGCCTTTCTTTCGTGCCTTCTTTTCTCTTTCCCTCTTACCTTTTACAGTCAACACCTTTTTCCTTTCCTCCTCTCATCCGGTCCTCTCCCCTCTCTCTCTCTCCCCTCTCTCTTTCTCTCTCTCTCCCTCTCTCTCTCTCTCTCTCCCTCTCTCTCGCCACCGAACATGACGTAACATCAGCTTTGTTTATTTGCTCCCCTTTTATTGGAACTGACCGATAATGAAAATAACTTGCTAATTGCCAATTAACGAGTGTGGTAACATTTGCAGATTCAATGCGCGCTGCAGCCGCTGCTTGAGAATAAAAAAGAAAAACATTTCTTTAACAGCAAACAATCACTTTTATTTATGTAAAAACTCTTGTAAACAAAGTTTGACCAAGTGTTTTACAGTCAATTAATCAGGCCACAGAGGAGAGACGTCAGACGAACACATTCCCAGGGTTTCCATTCGCAAAATGTTGTTTGCGTTGTCGTGTCTGGAGGTTTTAAGTCTGTGAGTAAACGGAGAAGAAGCTCAATTCTCGACGTGCTTTCACAGCGGCCGGCCCCCGCTGCTCGGAACATTCAGCGAGTCCTCGGATAAACACACAATTACGGCAGGTGAATAAACTTGTTTGGGGGTGTTAATTACATGCTTAACGTAAACAAAAGCCATGCAAAAGAATGTGAATTACCAGTGGCTTTTCTCTCCCAATCCCCATTCAGGTTTTACATTTCACCTCTCGTCTTCCTCTAGGAGTGATTTCCGAATTGCCTGCGAGGGCTATACTCCCAAACAAGGCTGCTCCAAGGCGTAATGCTGGATAATGCATGCAGCCTCGGCGTGAATGGCGATCACCTAAATTAGAACCCAGTCAGGTATAAGGTATAGGAGGGGGGGGGGGGGGGGGGGGGCTTTGCATATTCGGGGTAATGCTGCTGTAAGCCTGCACTTTTAACTTAATGTTGGGGTCGTGGTGCCTGCTTGCTTGCATGCATGTGCGCGCCCGTGTGAGAGAGAGACACAGAAAGAGGGTGCACGGTGGAGGTGGTGATGGTGATGGAGGTGGTGGAGGAGGAGGTGCGGGTTAGTTTTAACACCAGCATGGAAATACCAGCCTTTACTTCCAGTCCACGGAGCTTTTCCAACGGGACCAATTCAAGTGCCACTTGGAATTAGTTCTCCTGAGGTTTCGTGGGCAGGATTGATCCCAGTATACCACCCTACGCCCCCCCCCCCCCCACCCTCTCACAAACACATGTACGCGCACAAACCCAGTGCCTGACCCTGCAACAAGATCATCGCCACCCCTGCTCTGTATCACACACACACACACACACACACACACACACACACACACCTGCAGACACAGACACTTGGGCAACGCGCCTTTACGCACGCACATGCATGGCTCAATCAAGTGCACATTTCTGCACAGTAGAGGAAACGTCACCTACAGATGTTTATGTCTGTGAGATAAGGTTCAAGTGAGAACATAAACAGGTGGAGCGATACGTGCACGACCGGCTGTGGTCTCTACTCACTGTCGCTGGTGGATCTGGCCGCCCCCCCCCCCCCCCCCCCCCCCCCCGGAGAATGTGCAAATCTGAGAGAGGGAAGGAAAAGTTTTGAATTCCTGAATGATTTTGTAGAAAGGCGGCTTAGGATCATTATGTCAGCTTTATTGAGGGCGGATTAAGCGGAGTCTAGATGCTACGCCTTGTACACGGCCCTTTCACAATGTGAGCACTGTTCGTGTTAGAGTGAACTCACACTATTTTAACACCCTATAAGCCCTGTCTAAATATGAAGCCGTTTTAGCCATAAACATGAAAATCACACCGCCGTGGCTACCGCTATAAGCCGAGTCCTGTGACTGGATGTGGACAATGATCATGTCCTTACCAGCAGATCAAATACATGAGAACAGCTTTTATGTCCCCAAGAAGCTTTCATGTTGCCATTTGATTGCAATTCCGACACAATGGTATTAATTAGAGGGGCTGAACTATCAAAAGACCCCGATAAACTGCTGGCATTAGGGAGGGCGATGCCGTTGGCAAATTAGCTTTCGAACTTAAACGCCATGATCTTTGTTTAATCAGCACAACGCTGCGCATCGATATTCATTTTGGAACAATGCATTTTGTTGGTTTGGAGAGGTGGCGGCGGGCAGGGGGCCATGGCCGGGGACAGCAGGAGGGGGGAGCGGCATCACACCGCAGCCTGCACCGGGACCAGCACCGGGACCAGCACCCCCCGAGCACCGAGTGACCACACACACACCGGCGAAGCCCGAGCCAAGGCACAGTCACACCATGGAATGAAATTGCGCGCATGCATTTTTTGGAATCGACGAGAAAAAGCCAAACGATTATAGGACTTTGTCATGGTGTCATCTTTGAGAAAGCAAGACAATTTAAAAAGTGATAATAACAAACAAACGGGACGGCACGGGACCTTTCGTCAAAAAAACAGAAAAAAAAATAATGCACTGAAAAAGATTGAAAAGTAACAAATATGCCACTAGAGGAAAAAAAATATGCGAAAATAATTCAGATTGACCCGCTTCTATTCACAACGTGTATTCCCGTGTTGCAGTCACTGGTTGTCCATTTGTCACCCATTTAAAGCTCCCTCTGCCTCCCTCCCTCCCTCCCTCCTCCCTCCCCGGCTCTGCTAAGCATCTCCAGTCTACATATCTTCTTTAGCTTTAACGAGCCTCGTTAAGATCGCAATAATATTCCACCCTCTAATTGCTCATTCCATTCAGCAGATAGGCGAGCATTGGCTTGTGCCCGATGCGCGCGGCGGTGGGAGGGTTGCTGTGGAGATCCAGACTCTGATAACCCCCCGTGCGTGCTGCACAAGTGGTGAAAGCCTCGCGCTACGTACTGGCTAATGATTGGCACGCTTGACAGTGATTGGCAGGGCTGCCATGACAACGCTACAACGACACCAAGAAGACCAATAGAAAAGGGAAACAAAATGTTTCAATGCTACACTCAACGGCGGATTTAGGGGGGAGATATTATGAGGCTGGTGTCATTAGGCGATAGCCATTGAATCATTCAATCTTTTTTACTTGCCGTATTTTTTCGGTTTTTCCTTTTTCTCGGTAATTTCCTTTCTCTCTCAGGTCATTTCCATGGTTTTCAGATCCCCTTTAGAGCTTTATCCCTCCCATTTCTTCCTGCCAAACTTCGCTGATCGCCCTCTGCTCCTGGCGAACAGCGCTCCCACCACCAGGTCGCCAGAAGACTTGTCCATGTTTCAGCTACCGACCCTCAACTTCTCCCCGGAGCAGGTGGCGAGCGTCTGCGAGACGCTGGAGGAGACCGGGGACATCGAACGGCTGGGCCGCTTCCTCTGGTCCCTGCCGGTGGCTCCGGGAGCGTGCGAGCAGATCAACAAGCACGAGTCCATCCTGCGCGCCCGGGCCGTGGTGGCGTTCCACACGGGCAACTTCAGAGACCTCTACCACATCCTGGAGAACCACAAGTTCACCAAGGACTCGCACGGCAAGCTGCAGGCCATGTGGCTGGAGGCACACTATCAGGAGGCCGAGAAGCTGCGCGGTCGTCCCCTCGGACCGGTCGATAAGTACCGGGTGCGGAAGAAGTTTCCGCTGCCTCGGACCATCTGGGACGGCGAGCAGAAGACGCACTGTTTCAAGGAGCGGACGCGGAGCCTGCTGAGGGAGTGGTACCTTCAGGACCCCTACCCGAACCCCAGCAAGAAAAGGGAACTGGCTCAAGCCACTGGACTCACTCCCACACAGGTCGGAAACTGGTTTAAAAACCGGAGGCAACGAGACAGAGCCGCGGCAGCCAAAAACAGGTTGGTGCTATTTCTGTGCTTTCGCCGTCCAAACGCAGCGATACGCGGGAGGAATGTTTCAAAGTTGGTGTGACAAATGGTCCTAAATTCAAAAAGAGTAAAACCAACGAGGATATTTCACGAAGCTGTAGCTGCGCTGGCGGATATAAAGGCTGTCGAGGAAAAAGACGAGTCTGTGGCAGGGGGAGGGAGCAGGCTGCGGCGACATGTTTGTTATGAAATCGGAATAAACGTCGAAAACATCGTTTTGTGCTGTTTTAGCCACCTGAAAGTAGATTATATTTAAAATAATATTAAACTTTCTGTTATTTAGAAGCGGTTTTAAGCACATTTTAGTCGGACGTAGCCCATATTCAACTTTACAGGCATTTTGCACCGATTTTAAATCACGGAATAGAGGAAACAATGCGAGTACTACAGTCAAAATAAGTGTTTAAATAAATATAAATATAATAATAATAATAATTTGAACATAATGGAGATTAATGTTAAACTGAAGAGACGATTGCGCACAGGCGTAAGCTTAGATCCAGCTTGTTTATCTTTTGCGTAAAAGTGAAAGTACTGCAATAAATGAGAAAGCATTTTAAATATATAGTTTAAAAACAACACTGCACTTAATATGTTTATATTATAAAAACAATTTCAATTGTGATATTGTCAAAAAAAGCGTAGTGGGTAATTTTTTGTCAGATAAAACGTATAAAACAAACTGAACTGGATTTAATTTAAAATCTATCCGGCCAAAAGTTAAATGGTTTATTCCTTCATGTAATGTTGTAATTGTCATATTTTGCACATATTTTTAAATATTTTTGTGTTGGTTACCAAATCCATGAATGGATTTATTAAAGATGCACAGACTAAAATAGCTGCTTTTATCATATGCTGCAGTGCGTTTATCATTTCCACGTCACATGGCGCCAAGCATTGTTGGGAAAGATTATCTGAAAGGATAATAAAGATATTGATATTACAAAAAAAGAGCCTGGTATTAAAACAGCACTGGTAAACATAGGCTGTATTCATAACATTAAGTGTGGTATCATTCCAATGAAATGCTATAATTGATTAGAAAATACCTCGCGGAGAACTAAGCCATATGAACTCTATTCTGATGCTAAATGAAGAGATATATTTCCACGCTGACATTTATCCCTCCGTGATGGAGTTATTATCGTGAGTGGATTGGAGATAAACATTTAGGATGATTGCACATAACCTGGATCTCGGTGTCACTCACTCACACACACTCTTCCCGTCAGACTCGAGCACAACTGGGCCACAGCATCACGACATTTGTGCAAAAAAAACAACCCAAAAGCTTGGATTTTATTTGATTAAATAAGAAAATTATTTGGTTTTTACGCGTGTGGAGTCCCGGGGGTCAACACAGAGCAGGGCTGGATAAAGATAATCAAAGTAAAGCTGGTGTATAGTAACTAAAATCTGAATAAAAATATAAATATAAATAGCTACAGACTCCTGTGGTAGAAATCTGCTTTCACAAAAACACCAAGTTGGATTTAAAGATTATGTTTTCTCCCTGTGGTGATATGACACGTACTTTAAATCCCACGTTGCTGACTCGCGCGTCGACCAGGGCTCACTTCCGCAGGAGAAAACACAAAAACTCATTACATTTCTCCCAACATTTGGTAGTCTAAATAGTGCTGTGTTTTGTCCCCTGAAAGCTATTTGATAAAGGCATGCATGCATGGCTGGGGCCGGCAGGGGGAAAGAAAGGCGAGTTTGAACCCCTATTTTGCAGGAGGAGGAGGGGAGAGGGGCACATTCTCAGGTCTAATTGCCATTTCTCCTCATTTTTCCCCCTTTTTTCTCCTCGCTTCTTTTCTTCTCCAGGCTCCAGCACCAAGCAATAGGACCGGGCGGTATGAGGTCCCTCTCGGAGGCCGGGCTCACCCCTCGCAGCTCGGCGGAGTCGCCCTCGACCGCGGCCAGTCCCACCACCAGCGTTTCCAGTATGACAGAGAGGGTTGATACCGGGACGTCCATCCTGTCCGTCACGTCCAGCGACTCGGAGTGCGATGTATGATACGGAGAGGGGGGAAGAGAAAAACAACAACAGACTAAAACAAAAACACACACAGAAACAAACAAAAAGAGAAATATTTACAGGGACAATGGACCTGAGAGGAAGAAAAAAAGACTTGTTAAATATCGCGGATGAAAAAAGGACCGATTGATATAAATATTAAAATAAAAAAGAGATAAAAGCACGTCGTTTTTTTTTTGTTTTTTTTTTATTAAAAGCGCTTTCAAAGGACCCACGCCTCCCCCTCCTCTTCATACCCCCACACCACCACCACCACCACCACTACTACTAGACTACTTGCATGATGTCTTCTATTTTTATTTTTTGATGTTGTATTCAGGGACAACAACCTGAATGCAAGATTCTCCATCAGGACCATCGATCAGAGGGAATAAAAACACATCGTCTTGGTGTCTTCGTCGCTTTTTATTTTTTGTTCTCTCCATCTCTAGTCCAAGTTATGATGATGATTGTGATGATCATGATGATGATGATGATGATGATGATGATGATTGATGATGATGATGAAGCAGCCGCCATGCAGACCAGATATTCTGTTTTTACGTTTGTGTTCATCAGACAATCATTTTAAGTCGTAAGCACCTTTTTTAAAAATACACTTCTGTCACTGCCTGTGTGGGGTAACATGGTCAAAAGAAAAAAAAAGAAAAACGAAAATGTCGAACGGAATCGTTTATTGACTGTATCAGATTTTTATTTTTATTTTCAAAATTTTATATTGAATTATGTATATCTCAAATAATGCGATCATTCTCCCGGACTGTATTATACGTGTAGAAATATGCTTGTACATAATTATTGCTCTCAATCTCCTCTTCCTCCTCTTCCTCCTTCTCCTCCTCGTCTCATCCTCTTTTCTATCCCTCCCTCACTTTTCTTGACTTGGTGTTCCTACATAAAATATTTGTCAAAACTTACAACTCAAGTGCTCTAGGCGTTTTTGTTGCCTTTTTTTGTTTTAATGGGGGGTTGAAAAAAATGCCAGGTGTTACAAGTCACATTTAAGAAACAAAAAAGAGTAAAGTGGAATATCTTATTAGTACATCCAGCCCCCCACCCCCCGTCCTCCTCTGCTCTCTGAGCCCCAGGGTCGCTCCAAGCGCTTATTTACATCAGCCTGTATCCAGTGTTTCTTTGGCTGCGTGGTTATTATGTTAATGTACCAAACGTTTCTAAATCAAATACAATATTCAATTTCCTACATCTCCTCTGCATCATGTGTGTCTCTCCATCCGATTACGCACAAGGACATTGATAAGTGGCTGAACACATGTTCATATCGGGTCATTATTGGATTGTGGAGGCTTTAATGCTCATCAGGGCTTATATACATACATGTAGTCCGGACGCTTTCCTAAAATCAGTTTGGCTTTTATTCCGGGAGCTAAAGAAATATTTATAACATTGATGTGATTGTTTTTATTTTTCTATTTTTTTATGTTTTCATTTAAATGTTATATATTTTTTATTTTCCTGAAGAAGTTACGAGCCTTGCTTTAAAGCATTTCCCTTTTATTATTATTATCGTTACGCGCGTGGCTCAACCCAAATGTGATGTAGGTAAAATTGCTCTATATGTCTGCCCCTGTGTACAATACAGATTTTACCAAACGTCAACGTCATGCAGCACTTTAAAATGTGAGTGCTATTTCCCCTTTTGTTTACCGTTGCCAGTGAATACAGAAATTAAGTAAACGCGCCATTAAATGGGCTAATCACGATGGGACTCCTCCCCTGTCCCAATCTCCCATTGTGGCCCGCTGAAAAGAGCTTTTCTTCCGCGGACGAGAACCATTTCCCCCTCCAAAAAAAGGCTTTCTCTCCTGCAGTCCCTTTTCCATCTAAATCCCCAACCAATTATGCGGCAGACTAGGGCAGATTTGCTGCAGGACACTGTTGCAGGAGCTGTAGTTTTTTGGGTGGAAACACTTGCGCAAAGATTTCGTGCTTCCTTTAATACAAGCGAGCATGTGCCCGTTTTGAACACGGCTTCTTTTAATCAACTGTGTAATAGAAGCGTCGGGTTTGTGTGAGAGCTGCAGAAAGTAGGACAGACTTTGAGCAAGTGGAGACTGGCAAGTGGAGACTGGCGGAGGAGCCACGGCGGTGATTTTCAGGAGGCATCTGAAAATAAAAAGCTTTCCTCACTGGTCCTTCAGGGTGATACTGAGGCGACAGGAGAGATAAAGTTGTTTTGGATATTTTGTGTTTGGCAATTTTGTGCAAAATCTGAAAGCTTATGTGCAGTGTGGTTGGATGTGGGCATTTAGAATAGAGACCAGGAAACAAATGCGCATAGAAAATTATATTCTATTGATTTTTTAATCACACGGCAGGGTAGTTAAATAATGCGCAAGGGCGAGAGAATAACTAAATACTCGTTCGTGGCTATATGTGAATGCTTTGTTGTTGTTTTTTAAGTTCTCTGTTGAATCTACAAAAGTCGAAGTTGTTATAAAGTAGAATTTGTTGTGGTCACTTTAGCTCTGACAGTGGATTAGTTTTTTTTCCCCCTGCGTAAATGTTACCAGCCTCCACTGGATGAAAATGTGCGTATAAGCTATCTGCATGCGTAAGTCTCCCCCCAGACGGAGAGCAATCAAAACACAAAAACAAGTGTGTCAAAAGCTGCAGCCATACGACTCAATAGGCCTGTGATCCTGAAATAACCGAGGCCAAGATGCAGTCAGACGCAAAGCTCAGCTCCCGTCGCACACTGTGCATTTACATTTACTCATTTGGCAAACACTTTTATCCAAAGTGAGAGGGGGGGGGGGGGGGGGGCACACACTGCAGCTCCAGTACTGTATGTATGTGAGACCTTGGAGTAAAGTGTTAAATCTGTTCTGTAAGACGACGTGAGGGAGATCAGGTGAAGAAGTGCAACCAGAAGGGCCCAGTAAGTGCTGGGGAGGCGTCAGGGTGGACGTGAGCTCGGAAGAGATGAGTTTTCAAGGGGTCTCGAAGACAGAGCAGGACGCCCCCGGTCTGATGGTGTGTTTTGGGTGTTGCTCCCTCCACCACCGGGTGAACGGTCTCTGGCCTGTGATTGCTCCGTGTGCCAGACGCGGTTCCTCGGAGGAGACGGAGTGGCAGTCGATTGCAGATGAAGTAAATCTGTATCATATTTTAAACCCATTCCGGGTCTTAAACCGGCCTGCCGGAGACAGATAGGCCGTATCAAGAGCACCGAGGGGCCATGGCACCACCGCAGCAGCAGCAGCAGCAGCAGCAGCAGCAGACCCTTATCACAGCCCCCACCCCGCCTCTCCATTTTACGCACTCCACAAGTTTTATTGGCTGCGACAAGTCCCGGCTATGATTGAGATTAAATTAATCGTAAACTGAAGAGCGATTTTATTTTATCGGCAAAGGAGGACACGAGGATTAGAGCTTATATCTGCGAGATGGAGCCACCGATAGAGACTCATGAATACAAAAGCAAGCGATGAATGGGCTTCATTTGCGCAACGTTACGTTCATTAAACCCGCGGCTGTGGAAACATCGTGTAAACACACAGATATAAACTTTAACTTAGTTGAGAAATAAAAGCGGCTTGTGTTTGAAATGACGGTTAAAATGTCAGAGTGTTTTGAATTCGCTTTGCATGGGTCATCGTGAATCCCCATTAATGCGCAAAGTAAAGCCTTAAAGAACAATGGCACGGGTTGGACATGGGGACATGATACCGGGAGACACACCTAGAGTCAATATTAATTACATATCATAACGATTTCCCATCAGAGCATGTAAATGAGAGGCTTGCAAACAGGTACATTATTGTCCCTGGTGTTAACATATGTAGGCCAGAGTGGCAAAAGAAGTGCTGGAAGTGTGAGTCTATCTGTTGCCGGCCGGGGTCATTAACAGTGGGGGAGCTCGTGTTCGTGATCTGTCAACTCAAATATGGATCACAAGACAAAGGAACTTAGCGAGGAGTAATCTGTGTGTGTGATACTTTCATGAGAGTAAACGAGAATGTGAGACGAGTGCGGCAACAATGGAGACTCGCATGTTTTGCTGTTTTTCTTTTTCGCCCTCTCGAGTTGTTTTGCGTTTTGCAGGAACGTCAACAACATAAAGAAGATTAGTTTTTTTTTTATATATATGGATCTCAGATTTAAAGTCACTCAGGGTTTAACGTGTCTTTGAGAGAGAGGAGGGAAGCTCAGAGAAATCCTCTTGTGAAAAAATTATAACTTGGATAAATGTGTGTATGTGTGTGTGTGTGTGTGTGTGTGTTGTGAGGTCACAGTGGATTTTCCTTTTCATTCGCATCCACAACACAACGTATATCGGAGTTAATGCAGGCGCTGTCAGAGGAACTATAGGGAACCCGAGTGAGGACGGACACACTATTAGGCCGGAGTGTAGCGGTGAGAAACACTCGCCCTGCCCTGTTTTCTTCTCGGATTTCACCGGTTAACTGAACACAACTTTCCTATTGGTGTGTATTCATGCAGCAGCCAAAGAGCACCAGTTTCCCTATAGCTCCCCAGTCAGTGCAGGAATGAGCGGGGCCCTTTGGACTAAACTTTCTTTAATGGGACGGACGCAGGGCTGCAGCAGTCCTCTTGACTGACTGGTAATCTATACTAAGTTATATCACCGTGAGGGGCCACTCTCCACGTTCACACTGTTCCTCTTCTGGGGGTTTGGAGAGAAGAATGCTCAGGGCCAAAACCAACGTGTCTGCACTAATCACAAATTACACGTCCGCCTGAGCATCAGCCTTACATCACCCACTTCAGAGGAGTTACTATTTTTAAGTTTTTTTCCCATACGGTTAAAGAGGTTATAGGAGAATTGAAAAAAAAAATGCCAAATAAAGTCAGCTGAAGGAATTTTCTACAAATGATTGTGTGTGTGATAGTGTTGTGGGGGTCATGGGGTCAGGTCGACACTTCTATAGTTTGACGTTGCAGGTAAACGTTGCGAGATGTGTGACATCGTGGCTTTATGTGTAAATGTGATCATGTGTGCAAAGTGTGTAATTTACCAATGCCATGCGCCACGCACCTGCTGCTTGTTGCCCACCGATCAACTCCCCCACCTCTCTCTCTCTCTCTCTCTCTCTCTCTCTCTCTCTCTCTCTCTCTCTCTCTCTTTTAAAAGACAAGGGCAAGCGTTTGAAAAAGCGCTCTTGTATTAAATTGTAATTTGGAGGTCACACAAGGCAGGAAGCAGTGATACAGGATCAGCGGTGTCTAAGCTTCCATTATAGTCTACATGTAGGCTACCGTGCATAGGCAGATGGGATCATTCTTCATGGTCAGGTTGGTGTGTGTGTGTGTGTGTGTGTGTGTGTGGTGGTCATGGGGGGTGTCAAGAAATACTCCAGTCTAATGCTTATTAGTGTAGACTGCCAATGCACAAACCTCATCTTTTTAAAACAAGCATAACATGAAAGCAACCCAACACTGGCTTACTCAAGCGAACACGACCCCCCCACCCACACCCACCCCCATTCTGTGCACGCGCACACAAGAACGCGCACAACCTTGCACGAACAGCACATATGGAGGCTGAGTGCATGTGTGTGTGTGTGTGTGTGTGTGTGTGTGTGTGTGTGTGTGTGTGTGTGTGTGTGGTGGGGTGGGGTGGGGGACTTGGTGCAGGCTGTGATCTCTCGCCTAGTGCACACCGAGTGGACAGAGGGCTGAGCAGCTTAAATAGAGCCCCAGCACCTGTGTTTTCTGCCGCCGTTCTCAGGCCTTCTTATAGCACGGCACGGCACTGCACAGCACTGATATGTGTGTGTGTGTGTGTGTGTGTGTGTGTGTGTGTGTGTGTGTGTGTGTGTGTGTGTGTGTGTGACCGCGCAGCGAACAAGCAGATATTATGCACACGCCATGTGCCAGGAATAAAAGGGGAACGATGAAGGCGTTTATCTTCAGCATTAATCTACAATAAATGATTAAACTGAAATCCCCATATTATGGTTTTACTTACTGCACCTTTTCCTTCTCGTGTTTTTGATAAAGATTATTGTTAAACAACTTGAACCGCTTTTCATTCGGAATAAGAAATCATATGTTATATTATTGAGGTTATTTGAATGTGGGCTAAAGTATTTCTGTAGCAATAAGTAGTAAAGAAATAGTAGTATTTTCCTCAGTTATAATAATCTTACACATTTCCCACTTGACTGAATATATCCACTGGATCAGATGTGTGGTGACTCGCCACCCTTCCACTGGCCCTCTTCTGCTCCCATGAATTGCTGATTGTTTCCCGGGTCTGATGCTGAAGGCTATTGTCTGTCAGCTGGAGCTCCAGCCTGCCCTGGTCCTGAAAGCACCGGATGAACCAGGACACGGACACCCGGTCCCCCTGTGCCACCCCACACTCACAAATACACGCCCCTCGTCTTTGTTTTTTGGGGGGAAATCATGAAAAATCCTGTTCCATTTTCCTAAATTCCGCGGAGGCCTTTTGTGTTCAAGCCTGTATCATTAAAACAAATAAAAATAAGAAAATAAGAAAAACACAGACGGATTGAGTGTGTTTCTCTCAAGATGAAAGTCAAATATGGGCTCTATTAAAAGTCTTACTTTACCGCCAAGATTACAGACACGTTAATTTAGGCTAAAGGTGAAATTAAATGTTATTAGACGTTTTAAATATTTATATATAAATATAGATTTTACAATTGTGCTGTGTTATTTGATATTCGGGGATTTTCTGACAGGACACAGAAAAATAATATATTCATACGAGTAAAGTCCAATCAAAGGAGTTTATATTGGTGTAAAAAGAAGGTGGAATGTTCTGCATCTTTTCTTTTAGATTAAATTTCCGAACAATTAACGTCACCTAAACGTTTGTTTTGTAAAAGAGAAAAAACAGCAATAAATCTGAAATATGCATTGACCTATACGCATATCTGCAGCATGTATCAGTGATTGGCTTAATAAAAAAGCCTTGGCCTCGGTATAGCTCGCCTGGTGACACGCCTCCTTTTTGTGCCCATGCACTTAACAAAAGGTCAGGGATTGACCGGGGGGGCTGGGTGTCCTTATCAATTTAACCCCCATTTACAAAGCCATAGGATGGATTACCCGGGATGCCAAACTGCCCCAGCTCACAGGCAGCTCCGACCAGAGGAAGGTCCACACTGTGGCGGGGTGGGGGTGCAGCAGCAGCAGCGGGACAGGCAGGTGCAGAGCAGGCCACAGACTCCAGGCTGAGCAGGGGCCAAACGCGTTCCTCGACTGCCATCTGGTGGAATTTAGGTGGAAGAGACACGACCCCAACACACGTCTTTCAAATCTGCTCCACTCACAGCAAAGTGTTATGGAAAAGAGCAAATCTGTTTGACTTGCAATCCTGTAAATCTTGTTTTTCACCAGACAAGTGACAAGACAAGTTTTCCTATACGTTCTTATTCTTTCTGGTGAATATGGGGCTTGGTGTTTGAACAATGTTTGGCTCCTCAACGTGATCTTCATGCGGATGGAGCCACCAAAGTGTTCTGTAAGTGCTTGTACCTTCTAGTGAGAGACTGGTCTGACTAGCGTCTGCAGCAGAGAGACAAACCATCCCATCAGTGCTGCAGCCGGAGCACAGTCTCTTCCTCGTGCTCTAGTTAATGTCGGTGTAGGCACGGAACATACATATACAGGCCTGCACCACGGGGACGACTGCCGGCCAGTGAAGACATGCTTCCCTCACACGTGCACACAGTGTGTATACACACAGTACAGGGCACATGCATTAAAGTTTCATCGCATGAAAGTCAAATGATGTTGGAACACTGAACCGGCATCTCCATTTAGTGCTAGATCAAGGATTCAGATGCCAGAGAGTGTAATGGAACCTCTGATCCCTGGTTAATTTTTCAAAACTGATACCCTGAGTTTGACGTAGGCCGCCAAGGAGCCAAGTGACTGTGTGTGTGTGAGAGAGAGAGAGAGAGAGAGAGAGAGAGCGATGATGGTGGCGAGGAGGAGGGGGCATAATGGTGTCCGCTGGAGCACGGCCTTTTAGAGTTTAACTCCCCTTTTGTGGAGAGCAGGGGCAGGGGGGGGGACAGGGAGCAGCCAACGAGAAGGTTTCACTGTAAATGGACAGTAAAACGCTTCCGGCAACTGGGCCTGTATCCACCATTAAGTCGTGGCAGGCGGAGATGGGTATGACGGCACATTACATGCCATAAGCAATCACTTTTTTCATTTCCCCCACTTTGTACCCACTCGTATGTCCTAAAACGGTTTCAGGTTCACGTGCGTGTATAACTAACCATTACCAGGGGTCAGTGGAGTCGATTGAAAGTTCCACCAGCTCGGCAGCTGGGTGGAGATACATCTAACATTCACAGCCTTGTTAGCTAATAGAGCCTGGAGGTAAAAAATGCACTTTGGGAGGAACTAATCGGATCTGTGTATTTTAAAGCCCTGCACATTGTGGCAGTCAAAGGGTCCATGGAATATTAATGCAGGATGAATTGAAAACACACAAACTCAAGGAGGAAACATTTCGTATTCTGCGTTAACATTTCAAAGAACATGTCTTCTTATTGTAGGAAAAGCTTAACTATATTCTCCTCCTTTGGAATGTTCTATTGTCCACTTCCCTCCTCACATATTCAGCTCCCTTTATCCAACTGAAAGGTTTTACTTGTCATAGCTGCTCTTGGATGGAGATAAACCATGTGGAAAAAAATGGGAGAAAGTTTAATGAAATTCCTGTTTTCAAAATCCACCCTTTGCACTCCACTGTCAATGAGAGCATCTACTTCACAGGTTCATGTAAGATGTAGCCAGGTATTTAATAACCGAGCTCCAGGGACCCTCGGCTGCAGCCGGCTGTTTTGTCCGACCACTTTTTCTATTTTTAATAGGTTCCTGTACATGAGTCGGTCGTGGAGCATCTTTAAAACGGCGCTTTCAAAACGGCCCCTGTCCCGAGGTGGCCTCCAAAACACATGCATTATTCAGGCAGGCACCGGCCTTGTCCTCCGCACTCCTCGTCACTCGGTCCAGTTCAGCAAGCAGCAGCAGCTGCACAGCTCCCAGAAGAGCCCGGCGAGGAGGAGGAGAACACGGCCCGAGTGTTCAGGGCTCAGAGACCAGATGTATAAAGGTGGAGGAGAGAGACGCAGTCACAGGTCAACACATCAACTCACATTAAAGATGTTCTTCTCCAGGTCAAGAACGTTATTTGAAGCCATTTAGTGAGGTGATGTATTATGAATACTATCAGACACTGTATTTCAATTAACTAATATGTATATTTGAGGTGTATAAAGATTATTTGATATAGCCTATTCGTATATTATTCTACTTCTGTTTTAATACGATATCAAGTCTTTGATTTTCTCCTCACTATCTCCTTTTCTCTCTTCTTAAACACACACACACACACACACACACACACACACACACACACACACACACACACACACACACACACACACACACACACACACACACACACTTTAGATGTGAGCAGTAGGGGAGGAAAGGGAGGGGCAAAGGGAGGAGAGGCTGAGAACCGTGTAAATGGTGAATTGGTTTAACTCTGTGATGTCTGTTCCTGGTGTGACGATGTCAGTGGGTGATGTGCAAATATGCGTTCTTTTGATTTGGCCGGTGTAATCCTCTGCAGTGGAACTGGAGGCCTTGAACGTCCTGCTCCTGCAGGAGGAGAGATGAGGGAGATGCTGGATAATGTTTGTTCTGGGATTAACATGTCACTTCCTATCACAGTGTATGTGCAGGGTGAGAACACTGTGTGTATGAAGACACACACACTCAAACATATATTCATCTGTGTGAGTGGGTACTTGTACTGTATCCAGCTGTCTCACTATGTTACACTGCCCTCTAGTGATCAATAAAAACCTCCTTCAGCTTGAAAAAGCTTTTCTTTTTATACACATCTGCATTAGAATGATTACTCAATTTGGAGGATAGATTTTTCAGGATGGAAATGTTTGTAACTTTTGCAGTTTTGAGCAGGTACCGTAATTATTCTGTTATTTTAATGCTGTTAAAGAATAGGAGCAAATAATTAATCGAAATTAAAGGTTATATTAAATGTAGTAATTTGTCCAGTAGCCTAAACATTAATCGGTAGGAATATTTTTAATAGGTTGAATATAATAATGAATATCTTGCCTTTAAAGGATTCTGTGAAACCACATTTAAGTCTGTGCCTGTCATAAGAAAATGATAATATACAGTATAACACTATTTTCTACTATTACTGATAGGATGCTCCCATTGGACTGCACCCACTGCCTTGACTATAAAAATAAGCTTCATGATACCAGTGCAAATGAACTCTGAGCTTCTCTGTGCAACTACTCACAACAACATTTGATCACCGCTGTGCTGTTGAGCAAGGCACTCTCATCTCACATTCTCCAGATTAGCTTCCAAATGACCACAATTCATGAGGAAATTTGACAATAATTTAGAAAGTAAGATGTCATATATAAATAGCCACAGATTGGTCTTTGTTATATATATTTTATATTATATCATCAAATTACTACATCACTGTGTTTAGTTCCTTGTGGACAAAAACAATTTTAAGGATTAAACAGATATAAAGGGAGAAGCATGGAATTGTTTTTCATTTGCAAACAGGAATCATGCAACGATCAAAAGAAATGTCCTACTTTAGCCACAAGGGGTCGTCATGAGCTCAGGGTTGAACATTTGACTTAATTCCCAAAAACCACTTGAAGGACAAATATCAAAAATGAAATATTAAAAACTGTTAACTTATATATTCAAATATTTATAGTATATATGTATCTGCACACTGCCGTTCTTATTGTTTATGCAAGCCACCGATGATATTCGTCTTCCAGATCCATTCCATTAGTGTGTGTGTGTCAAGTCAAGTGTACACTAAATAACAAATGGTGTATTGAGAAGCTTTAAGGTCACTGACAGATACTCCCCCCCCCCCCCCCCCCCCCTATGCCGACATCTCATTGTGTGGTGAAATTACACCCGTGGCATGTTTTCTGCATTTTCTCACTACAAAATTGCTCTGGCTGGAACCCAGCAGCATTTTGAAGTGCAGCGGAGGAGCTAATCAAGCAGCAAGTGAGTGTCAACAAAGCAAATAGAGACTTCAAGCAGCTGCTGCGACTGAGGAGACACAACAAGAGGAGGCCACAGCTTGGAAACCAGTCGAGTGTGAGTTATCAGGGAGGAGAAGGCACATGGAGAAGGAGCTATGTCTTTTGTTTTGTATCTTTTCTCATGGTGACTCAACTCAATATGAAAACACACATCTGCAGATGGACGTGGATTTGAAAGACATTTGTTACAGTTGTTGTGACATTGTGATTAGAATTAATAATGTGACCACATCCCCTTCCATCCCCTGCACATGGAAACACTCTATAGTTTAATTTGAAGTGTTTGGTGTGTTTCTGCAGGTTCCCCCCAGGAGTTACTCTAACAAACAGCATGAATGTTAAAGGGCTGGTTTCCTTGAATTCACATGAAAAACATGCAAATAAAGTTGCAAATACAAAAGTAATGTTTACTAAGAATTGTTTATACATGTTAAATCAACAAAAGTTGTGCTTGTTAAACAAACTTGACCCATTTATGTTCATTTAGATAAAATGTTAAAGCAACATGACAACGCAGCGTTGTTCTGTTTATCATATTATATCTTATTATATTACTGGTTTGGTGTCTTTTTAATCTTTTATATTTATTTTCTTTCAGTTGCAGTTTTATCTTTATGTTTGTTTTGTGAACAACACTAACTGGGTCGACTTTTATGCAGGCAGGTTAATTATAAAATGTGTCCAGTCGGTAAAACTAACTCCATTTATCTCTGTGTATTAGAATGTGATGAAGGCTGTAGGTCTGCAGTGGGTCTTTTCCACTCATGATAAAATGTCTTTATATTCTCACGGCCTTTAAGACAGTTTTTGTCTTTGTAACCTTTTCAAAAACGCAGACGCTGATTTTGCTTTTGTGTGTTTACCTTCTCAGCACCTGTCAAGGTATCAGAGCCAATCTGTGGAACCTCTTGGTGTTTTGTGTTACCAGGGTCTCGTCCCCTCCCTGTGTGCAGTTACACTCTCTGATCACTGGGGGAGAGCAGCGTTCAGCTCAAACAGGGGCACCTCAGCGCTTTTTTTTTTACTCACAACTTTGCTGCCTTCTGATAAATTATGGAAAAAATACTGAGCTTTCATCACGTCTGTCCCGAGCTTGCGTTACTCTTTAAACAAATCCACAGCGCGCTGAGTGGAGCGAACACAATGTGGCAGTGTGTGTCCGGACAGTGTGTGAGTGGAGGGGTTGGGTTTCATGGGCATCTATATGTCTCAGGTCACTTGGTGTTTATTGTTGTCATAGGATCATATAAAACGGTTCATGTTGATCGAGCAGACACATTCATTCACACTCACCCCCCCCCCCCTCCTAGCCTCCTTTTACAGTACGGTTGCTATGGTTACAGGCTTCCCATCTAAATATCAAAACTACCTCTGATTTATTTTTTCTTTTGAGATGACTTTTGCAAAATGACTTATTTTTGCATAATACTTATTGGCCTCACTGTTATTGGCTGTCTAACTGTGAGAGGTGTTAATCCACAAATTACATTCTGCACTATTTATTGCAGCCGGCCTTCACTGCAAAGTTTGTCCGATTGTTTTAATTTTCAATCATTAAGTCCTTTTTTTATTTTTCAGCACAATGCCAACATTTAATCGTGTGCACACACACTGTGAGCTGAGGCAGCGGTCTGGCAGGTTGAACCCGTTGCTGTGTTTAGCTGGAAACAGATGAAGGAGCGTCCACTGTACACACTCAGGAAGAGAAACCCAGTGTGCACAATAAACACTGATATTGATTGATCCAAATTCGCAGGAAGCTCATGAGTTGATTAGTGAATGAATGTCATTTCATTTATTCACCCTAAACCCCTTTTACATGTTAAATAAAGTAATTTAAAAATGTAAAAGGTTCAAGCTGCGTCTTACATTTTATTCTCTAGTTGTTAGTATTATTACTCTTTACCATAAGACACATTCAGGAAACATTTAGAGCAATGACAATATAACTAAATCAGGTTTACAAAGGAGCAAAATTGAAAAATATGTCATAACACAAGGCTAAATGGGACAGAAGTGCTAAACTGTGTTGTGAAATATCTGCTGGCTGTGTTCATAGTGATACTGTGCAGAGTTTATGCAAAAGGGATTAAGATGCCACGTACCTGCAGCTGGAACCAGGCTGGAACACCAACATTTTTCCAGAGAAATACAGGTTTTCTTTTTAAGTTTCGAATTTCGCCCCTAATAGAAATGCATTTGTCCTTTTCATTAGAATTCTGAGCACCTCCCCGATGGGCATGAAGTCATTGTTATAACCTGCTGCTCTGTTTCATACAAAAATATATAAACTTTGAAAGGAAACTTACCTTGGTACATTGAGGTTTATCGATTGGATCCATCAGATTTGGTGGAAAAGTGGTTTTCTGTACCACAGACGCAGAAATATCCATTATGACAAAAGCATTTCATTCATTAAACGGTGACTTTAACAGCCATGGAAGATTAAAAGCAAACCAACCAGAAAAGAAACCACAAAACCCAAAATAGTTAAAAAAGGAAAAGGTACATTTTTTGTATGTTCCTGTAGTATCAGATAGTAACAGGAATGGGAGGGTGACTAAACTGATGAATGGACTAGTTTCACCACAGGTTCTCTGGGTGTCACTCTGCGCTGCTAGTTGATATAACATCAAGTAAAAACAGGGCCAGGTTGGCCCAACGTGAGTTACAGAGCACTATGAAAATCTCCTGCATGATTTAACCTGCCCTTTGGCGTTCGGAGTGAACACCCAGTGAAAGCATAAAGAACGGCGTAGTTAATCTTTACACTGGACAGATTTAATGGAACGGTGTCAGGTGACAATAGCTGGAAAAGCCATTGGAGTGAACCTAATGTGATCAGAATGGCCCGTGTCTGTCTCCCATCTAGGAATTTACAGTAGGGGGAAAAAACACAGGTGATCCTTTCTTAACCCCGAGTGTAACACACACACACACACGCAGACACACACACTTGTACACTCTTGCACACACACATCAGGCTGCAGCTTTCCCCTGCACAACCTCCCTCTTCTTCCCGTCTTCACATTTAGTATCTTTAAGCTTCATGTAAACCTCTGACATCGTGTGATGTTGTACACAAATTAAAGTGTTAATTTGTGCGTTTGTCAGCAGCAGTAATAACTCCCTCTGTGGGCGCCCACAGCCATTCAGGGCTGGTGTGTAAACACAGGACAGTGAACGGCACTGTGGTTAAAAAAAAAAAAAAAATAGCAGCTGGGATAATATGAAATACTGTATGTCTTCAAAGGGGAAATTTTTTATTTGCTCACGAATACAGGACATTAAATCACACTCACAACTAGAGAGTAGTTTATTATAAACCTTTTATTTACTGGTTTATTATAAATGATAAACAGTGGGGCCTTACAGTAAAGTGTTTACTTTTGTCCTTTTGTTGAAATTAAATGTTTAATGTTTCTCTCTGGCCGAACCAGTCATCTGTTGACATGTCTCCTCTCGTCTCTGGACGTGGAGACCTTTCACTCGAGCAAAGGGCACCCCCAGTGTGCGTGTGTGTGTGTGTGTGTGTGTGTGTGTGCGTGTGTCTGTGTGTGTGTGTGTTTTGTAACAGTATGCGTCCAGCACACAGGGAGCGTATTAATGCTCGCACTCCCCCGGCCATCCCTCTTTCTTTCTTTCTCTCTCTCTTTTTTGACCGTAACTCTACACCAGGCACCCTCCTCCCTACTCCCCCCCCCCCCTACTGTTTTATCCTGTTTTATGGGCCACACCTGATACGCCAAAAAAAAAAAAGAATAATGGCCGAGGAGAGGCAGAAATCAATGTGCTCATCAATAAGCACTTGAATCAAATAGACACTGAGGTTTTTATGCGTTAAACATGATTGTGTCCTGACAGTAAAAGGTTTTTTTATATCAAAAATGTAATTATTATATGAATTGTGACGAATTAAAACAAATGACGTTTATTTTTCACCGATCCCATTAAGTGTTTTGTTTGTCTCAGTTGATCATGAATGAAACTGTAGACGTGCTTAAAACACAGTTTTCTTATTTGCTTTTAGTGTTATTAGTGAATTACTGTAAAGAACCTGTCAGTCGGTTTGGAGGGATTACATATTCCCATCCTGTGTTTGAATTATTGATGTTGAGGCTCGGTCTGGTTTCAACATTTTAATTCTACCCCGGAGTTGATTTGTGTCTGAGTCTTAAACTTTGGTTCTTGGTTTGAACACGAGCTCAGTTTCATCTCTTCATGTTTGCATGAAAACATTTCAGCTGCATTTGAATTCATGTCAGATTTAGATCCGGTCCAAGACACTAAATCTTCTGTACAAGAATCAAAATTAAACTTTTAAATTATTTCTACCAGATAAGTAATTAATATTTTCAATGATTTGTGTCATTAAAGGCAGAATGAATTTCCGTCTAATGGAAAAAAGAATAAAACAATTAATATACGTGCATTAGGTATAGAAGCTAAACTTTGTGTATTTCACCTGGTGGTGTTTACTGTCCGGCTCATCCTCCTCCTGGCGATGCAGTTACAGCTCTTACATTGTGTCCTCTCATGGTTTCTACATTACCAAAGTGGAATTTCAGTATTAAGCATGTTATTCTCATTCCATGAGACGGTTTGATCTGTGTTGATGAATGTTCTGCTTCAGACCTCAGCCAAACGAGAGGAAAGAGTTTGTCCTTCTCACTTAATGTTAAGTGAAGCTGATGCACATTTCAGTAGAATAACAGAATATGGTAAACACATTGAACCAAAGGATTGTGCTGCACATGGAAATATAAAGGATTTTTGTTGCAAAATCTTAGGAATTCATTTGAAACCAAGACATGCACATGTTTAAATAAAGTGGAACACACCTTGTTGTGTTTCTTTGGAAGCTCACAGTAAAAAGTGAGTATTTAATGACAGCGGTAATGCAGTCACATTATATATAAGTAAAGTTATGCACAACTGTCAAACTAACTCTAACTAACTGTCAAACTAACTCAAAGCACCGAACTCAAGATGCAACAAGTGGAACATCATTTGTTTCAGAAACAATTGTTCTGCTCCACCATCCTCACAGTGAACTGGAGCAGTGACTGGGATCTGAGCTCCTTTTTGCCTGTAAAATCATTTGATTTTAAGAAACACTTCATCTTTAAAGTGGCAAGACGGTTTCACAAACCAGCCACGACCCAGACGACCTGAGTCCGAGCCTCCGGGTCCTGTCTCGGTTTCCTCATGCAAAATGGTGAATCTCTTGCAGGTTTTGAGGCTGCTGCTATAAAGGTTTGACCTCTGACCTCCCTGAAGGGTGTCTAAGTGAAAAGAGAGATTTCCCCAGTGGGACCAATAATGTGTCACATTATAACTGTTATCGCTGTTGCTGACAGTTCTACTCAACATGTTAACATCACGTCAGAAGACGTTGCAGGTTTGATGAGCATCTGAAAACACTGTTTCCTATTTTTATGAGTTCTCTACATCAAATATATTCAAATCATTTTGAATTGAGACATTTTTCTCGAACTGGAAACATATTAGAATAATTTAGAATCCACTTGAGTTAACCTAAAACAATATTGTTGATATTTCTTACTTTGCAAAAAATATTTTGGAGATACCTCATCATTAAGAGTGATTAGTGACTCACTCAGTCATTGTGATCACTTGTCTTTGTCATAGTGTCTTCATAATTCCTGCATTTAGTCATTTAAAGATGAATTATATTATAAAATAGTACCAATCAATTCAACACTTAAATTATGTCTGCTTCCTCTCAGCCTTTCTGTCCTGTCCTCTAACAACAATTTCCACTGGGATTTGTACAAACACCTTTTTTAATTCAGACAGGATTTCAGAGACCCCCCCCCCCCCTCCCTCAAAGATTAAAGTGTAATCCACCAGGTAACTGGCTACCTACAACTACATGATGTACGTTTCTGTTTTACTGAGGACAACCAAAAATAACCAGGACGATCAATCCTAGATATTGCTTTATAAAAGAGAGAGAGAGAGAGAGAGAGAAGTTCTTGGTTTAAATCTTAATAAATATTGTAGGAAATGAATTACAAATAAATTGTATCTGTGAGATTGAACAAGACAATTTGGGATATCTCTTTCACTATTAAGTGCAACAGAAGTAACGAGACAATTTTGTAATTTAAATAAAAGATGGAACATATAATAACGTAGTAAAAATGCATAAAAAGCAAAAACAACAATAAAAGCAGCGATCATCTGCAGCAGACAGGTGGACATCAATAAATCATTCAATCAATAAACTAAGATCACGAATGTGCATAAGATGCATTTATGGTAAACATTTAATTTTAACCATAATGATAACTCAGTGATATTTTGTCCCGGGCCAATGAAAACACAGATCTCAGGTCAGAACAGCTCAGTTCCTATAAACCTGTTGTCTGGTGAACAAAGTGAGTGGATGTGATCTTTACGACGCCAGGACTCCGCTTCTCTCCGGATCTCTTCACAACTCTTGTCCCGAGGCAAAGTTGGATTAACTGCTTTAATTCTAAGAGACTGAACACTTGACGTTTAATATCCGCAGCATCCTCACCTCGTGCTGAACCGACGGGCGATTAAAAACGCAGAGAAACCACGACGTGTTCGCACCTGTCTAACTGTTTATGCTGCGTTCAGAGGCCCATGAATCCAATAAACCAGCCGCCATAGCACAATCTAATCGGCGTTTATAACACTGGAGGATTTTCCGAACACTTTCTGCCCAAACACCGTTTAATAGCCTCGCTTCCCCTGCGTGTGCACAGATGGCGAACTCTACAATGTGCACGATCCAGGGGTTTGTGGTAAGAAGGGAAAGTGCAGAAACCAACTCTTCCCACCAGCTGCTGATATAAAGCCCGAGTGGACTTCTTCCTTAATTATAAAGCGTCCATGCGCTTCGTGCGTAATTGACCTTCATGCGTCAGGAGCTTAAACAACAAGGTGAGACGGATCCTCTCGCATTGACAATCAGGAGCGAGACGGTTCACACACTCCCAGTGTGGACTTTTCATATTTACTCTCCCATTAGAGCCGTCTGATCGCGTAAGGTGATTTATTACTGGGACAAAACATCCCATCGGCCTTGTTATTACGCGTAAAAGAAAAAACAGTCCTCCACCCATTTGCATGAGAAAACACCGTCCAGAGAAGTGAAGAGCTGTAACGACATATAGGCCCATATCAGAGGTCTCCATTACTGTAACCTATGGGTTATAAGTGTGAGCATTTGCTTTTTTCTCCAACCAATCAGGTTGTATTAAACATCAGCTGTGAAATGAGTGAACTGCACAAGAAAAAAGATAGAAATGCGGCACAAAATAGTTCCTGATAAGAATATACCGCAGAGTAAAGCGCATATAGTCCCACCTGGCCCTGTGGCCTTTGAGAGGGAGGTACAGGTGGGAGGTGTGTGTGTGTCTGTGTGTGTGTGTGTGTGTGTGTGTGTGTGTGTGTGTGTGTGTGTGTGTGTTGAGCTTTTTTCTGTCCTTGTCAAACTCTACTCTACCCTTCCGTTTCCCTCAGCCGAGCGCACAGAGACAACGAGTCATCACCTCGACATCAGAGTCAGAAACACGAATGTGAGTCACTCTTTTGCCACACGCTCCACGCGCTTCACTCTCTTGACTTGTGTTGTTCTGACAAAGTGAGTGTCGACATTTTTCTCTTTTTTTCCTCCCTCGATGAGGACTTTGCTGAACTTTGACCTTTAGTCACAATCATCACTTCAACAAAAAAAATCCAGATCTCCCTATATGTCTATAAATACAATAAAATCCAGAAACACAACAATTCACCTCGTATTTAAACGAGACCAAATACTAATAGGCTTTGAAAGTAGATTCCTAACATTTTAAAAGCTCCTAATTACTGCAGCATATTTACTTCTTGCGTTTCCATTTTAACTACAAGAGCCAAGGACGCAGGGCTGCAAACGACTCGTGGGGGAACGAGGGGAAGCAGATAGTTATCCTGCTTCACGACCTCACTTGCAGCATTTATGATTAGACTGCAGATAATCCCGGGCTGTGGAGCCGTGCACGCCGGCAGTCTGCCCACACATAAAGCACAATATCCCCTTTCTTAGCTGGCACATGTGTCAAAGGCGAAGAGCTCCTGAGTTTCTCTTTTTTTTCTTCCTAATGCACATATACACATTTCCCTGTAAAGCAACTGGTGGTTCAATGCACACTCAGAAGCCAGAGGAGAAACAGCCACAGCTCTGAACCATCGTGAAAATTAAATTATATTAAAAGGTACTGATTATTTAAAGTAAAGTAAAATTACAAGTGCAAAGGGATATATTTGAAAATGAACACACATCATCCAGTAAACACACCTCCTGCGATTCTGTAAAGATTAGTTTTGCCTGCAGCTTTTGTGAAGAAAAAGGAATATTTTCTCTGTCTGAATACTACTTTTAAATGCCACCCATTAATCTTGAATGATTTAAAAAATATATAATAGGCAACATAAATATAGAAAGTGACAAATATGTGTCAAGAATCATCCAGAACCAAAAGAAACCCTCGACCTTAATGCATGGAGTTCTTTTTACTTTCTTTTATTGTAAAGGGTAGATATGAAACTATATGGTGAATCGTTTTTATGTTTTCATCATTTATCGCAAACTTTACATGCAGGCTCTTTGCAAAAATGAAAAATGCAAATAATAATATTAATAATAATAATATCAAGAGATTAAGATATTGCATCTTTTCACGGCTCTTAAAAGACACTTGAGATATCATACTCTATTACATCCCCCCCACCCCATCCCCATTTCCACCCACTCAAAATAAAAGGCTTCATGGCTCTGTGTACAAAACGAAAAATTAAAAATCGATGGGTACCTTAACTCTGTGCCTGTAGAGTCATGTGGATTCATCTAAACACCTCAAATAACAACGGTAATAATAATAACAAAGAATTAAGACATTTTATTGTTATTGTTTTCAACAGTATAACATGTTGCGTTATTATTATTATTACATTCCGGGTAAAATACTTTTTTTTACTTCTTTCTTTCTTGCCTTTTTTATTTCTATATATCATTTTTTTTAAATTCTTTTTTATTAATTTTTTACCTAAAACGACCTTAGTTCCACTTCAACTTGTGTCTGCACCACCACTGCTAAAAAAAATGCTTCGTCTTATAACAAGTCACCAGATCTCCAATAAATTCATTCAATGTGCCAATGAAAGTGAAAAACATGGCGATTGTTATTTATTAATTCTGAAGACTTTTATTTAAGTGCTCTGCTTTGACACTTGTTTCTGGAAAATCCTTGAAACAAGCAGAAGTTTAAATTTAGGGGCTAAACGGAGGCTCTGCTCCCACTTGCAGAAATTCTTGTATACAAAACGAGTTTAACTGTAGAAAATGAGACTACATGATTTGTTACGGTGGCTGGGTTCACCACCGTACCTTTCCACAAGTGGTTGGAGCTCGTCTTACGCCACCTTCAAGGCTGAATTACTTTTCCAGAAAGAACGGTGGGGAGAAAAAAAAAAAGGTCTGGAGTTTATTCAAGTGCGGCGGCGGGGAGGGTTTTAAGAGCCAAGGTCCACTAGATTAGAAGACATCGAGTTCAGTATGGTGTCGTGGTGCATGGAGTGGTGATGGTGCACCGAGTCCACGCCGCTCGGCACCGGGATGGCGCTGGGTCCCTGCGGCGGTGCGAGGCCGTGCAAGGACTGTAACCCGGAGTTCGAGCTGAGGAGCAGACCCGGGCTGTGGGACGTGTGGTCCGGCGTGCCCGACGGGCTTTTATCATCGTCGTCCGAGCTCCCCAATAGAGTCTTATTTCCATTCATGGAGGAGGTCAACGGGTTGTGACCATTGCCGTTGGAGTTCTCGTTGTTTTCTCTGCGAGGTGAAAATAAAAAAATACACACATGTACATTAGTCTGGTGCGAATGGGAGCAGACGAACTCCTGGAACATGTCAGGCAGCAGGGAACTGTGCAGAATTTAAAATTATAGTCATGACTAAAGTGAAATAAACTAGACAATTTAAATGCAAATTAAATAAAAGTTTGTAAGTAAACTAATTGAACACAAGCCATAATTCTTAAAATACACACACACAGCAAAAATACTGTCGTGCATACCCCTTTACGCACGGGGATTTTAATTAGGTTACCATATGAAGAGCAGCCATAATACGCGTAAAAGTACCACAAACCCTCAGTCTAATGATTTATCAACTTTCATACCCTCTTGTTTCAAGGTGCTATCAATTAGTCGTTGGAATAACTCGAGGCCATCGCTCAGTTGACTGCAGCAGCACCGAGTTACAGTAAATGTGAAGATAAGTGTGACCCGAAAACAATAAATCTGTTTGAGCGTAAAAGCTCCGTTCGAGTTGGTGTTTGCAGCAAATTAATGAATCCAGCGTGACCTCTGACACCGACAGTGGCTCGGCCTTTCTGACGTCTGAATAAATGACAGGCCTAATTGTTGCTAAACGCGTGCATGTTGCATGTGCTCCCAGTGGCGAGTCAGGCTATCCTCAGTGGGAAGACATGATTTACGCGGAGCTTTCAGCCCGAATTAGTGGCCAGAGGGTGAAAGGAGACACCGATGCAGCGAGCACCTGACTGGAACACGTCTCCCAGACCTCTCCGAGCCTCACCTGTGTAATTCACTAAACTTTGAAATGTACAAACGACTCGAAATTAAATGTCAACCGGGGAAACGTCTAGCTCTCCACATCAACCTTAACAGCACAACAACTTTTAGACGTGTTCTGAGATGTTTCCTCACTTTTCTACCCGGTGTTCTCTCAAATATCAGGAAGCTTAAAAGTAGTTTCTTCCTCTGATCTCGACGTGAAAGTCCTCTCATAATAAGTGTGATTACCAAAACATAAAAGTCAGGTAAATACAGCTTTTAAAGCCTTGTAATTTTCCTCACAACCAACCTTTAATTCTTTTGAATTTCTTTTGCATTTCAACTTTTACGCACGGCCTGCACAATTATCACAAACACATAAAAGTTTACTGAACTTTAAAGTTGAAACAATTTTTAAGCTCATGATAAAAAATTATTCAACTAGATTCAAATACGTGCACAGAACTGGTATTATTATTACATTTGTGAAGATATTTTAATATAATAAATTGGTATAATTGTAAATACTAACTTATACAGTTGTAACAGTGGTTGTTGGTGACATTTTTATTTAAAGTTTGACTCTTGGCTCTTTTTTTTTAAGCTTGAAGTCAGAATAACAAAAAGAACTTGGTAAACAAAGTGTGAGAAAAGTTTTCCGTGTTTCTCTGCTCCTACCTTTCCTTCGCCTCCGCCGCTCGGTCCCTCTGCCGTCGGTTCTTGAACCAGTTGCTGACCTGCGTCGTGGTGAGTCCAGTGCCCTCGGCCAGCTCCCTCTTCTCCCGCGGGGACGGGTACGGGTTGTGGGTGTACCACTCCCGCAGCACGCTCCGGCTCTTCTCCTTGAAGCAGTAGCTCGTCTCCTCTCCGTCCCAGATGGACCGCGGCAGAGGGAACTTCCTCCGGACGCGGTACTTGCCCACGGCGCCGAGCGGGCGGCCTCGCAGCTTCTCCGCCTCGATGTAGTGCGCCTTGAGCCACAGCTGCTGCAGCTTCGGGTGGTTGTGCGGAGAGAACTGGTGGCTCTCCAGGATCTTGTACAGCTCTCGGAAGTTCCCCCGGTGGAAGGCGACCACTGCTTTCGCCTTGAGCACGCTCTCATTCTTGTGGAGGTGCTCGCACGCCGGCAGGGACCAGAGGAACCGACCCAGCCGCTCGATGTTCCCTCCTTGCTGGAGGACCTCGCACACGCACGCCACTTGCTCCTGCGTAAACCCAAATGTCGGGAGCATGGACATGGCGACAGCGTTAAACCAAAGCAGATGAGAGAGTGCCTTGCTTCCACGTCTCCCCTCCTCAGTCTCACATCAAATCAAAACGCGTAAAGTCCATAAAGCGACAAAAGGTTCCCCCAAAAAAAAGAGACACCGAAAAGCTGAAGCGTCCAGAGGGACAGGTAGTATCCAGCTGAGGGACAGACTCGAGTCCATTCAGCCGTGCAGGACCCCGGGCGACGACTCCTCACAAAGCTGCGGAGAAAGAGAGAAAGTCCTCCTCCACCTTTTCTACGCCGTTTCAGAATCACCTACTCCCGCAGACCGGGCTCGCTGGCTCGTTTTAATAATATTATTCTAAGCTGGCAAGACAAGCGATTATGTGAACTCTGATTGGTCGGTTATTTGACCCGGGGATGGTGAGGATAAGACAATAGCCTGAGTCAAATTATTTGCCATGGTTACGCTGTCACTCAAAGTAACCTGATCTGCTTTGAGGTGGCTCCCTGGCAGAGTCAGCCCCAATTGTTCCCCTCACGAGCGGGCCCGCCTACCAATAGAAATATTGCTCAGATTTTTCTTCTAAAAGTGTTTTTCTCCCCCCCCCCCCCACACTCCACCTCCACGTTGACAGACACCTCGGGCAGCCAAGGAGCTCCGAGCTGGGGGGAGTGTGGAGAGGGAGCACGGAGCAGATCCCTCCGCCGGGGGGAGGATGGCGCCAGAGGACGCACGTAGACCTGCGGCTGCTGTGCCGCTGTGCCGCTGGCAGCTCTCACTCAGCCGATCCATCAACGCCTGCAACTTTTTTAAAAGTTAGTTACGTTCCTATAGCTGGAGTGTGACTGCAAACTGCTGACATGTGCTGCAGCTTCCACAAGAGGCAAGTTTGGCAAAAACACACCAGAGCTGCTTTCGGATCTTTGCCTGGACGCACGAAATAAAAATAAATACAAACAAAAATAAATGATGCAAATTCTAAAGGGGAGGCCAGCGATGCAAATTTTTCTCACCTCAAACTTATTTAGAGAAACTTTATTTGTTTTCACGTTAAGTGAAATCGGCAACAGTCTTTTGTAAATAGGACATTCTTCAAGTTTGATCAATGAAGATACATCGTATTTTATTTTGAGTGATTAGAAATAGGGAATAGCTTCACACACATTATTAAAATACACATCATGTCACTAAATGTGACCAACACTATATAATTAATTTGTAGAGATATGATTGTGCGATATATTATTCACATATGATCTTAAATTACATCTGTTGACTGGATTATATTAATAATTTAATCTGGTATAAATATACTTTTTCAGTATTATGTTAATTTGTTTCTCTGCAGTTGATTGCAGGCTACTGCCGTGGGGACGCTTATTATTTCATGCATGTGACAACAAACAGGATGATGAACATCTGAGGGTAGAGCCAGTGGCTGGAGGAGCAATCTGAAGGTGTCATGGAGGAATCAGGAGCTGATGCGCGCTGAAGGAGTGTGTTGGACAGATCGAGCAGGAGGAGCAGCAGTGTGCGAGCGAGGAGGGGAAGAAGGAACGAGGCACCGAGCAGTGGGAACCAGAACATCTCCGTTTGCATGGAAGTCATCGGGGCTGACTAGATTTTGAAGTCAGAGAGCATCAAAATCACAAGCTGGATCAGAGGAGAAGATTCGAAGATTCGAAAACGAGCTCTGGGTAATGATTTCAATCTGATTGTTGTGAATATTTGGGGGGAATATGGATTTTATTTTTGTAAAGAGGTGGATCAGAGGAGGATTTACTTGTTGAATGGATGAGTGTTGCTCTCCACACTGCAGCAGGTATTAGACGGAGCCGGTGCTGTGGTCAGGTATATGTGTAGAGATTGACCAGCTGGTAGATTTATTTCACCTACACCATGGGACCTGTTCATTAGAGATGTGATAGTCTGTGTACACCCACACCACTACACACACACACACACACACACCCACCCACCCACACACACACACACACACACACACACACACACACACACACACACACACACACACACACACACACACACACACACACACACACACACACACACACACACACACACACACACACACACACACACACACACACACACACGAACACACCACTGACAGACCTGTTTCAGCTCTGGACACAAAAAGTTAAAGCAGAATCCACGTCACATAGAAAATGGACAGTGTGAAAAAATCATTCCTCATCAAATCATTATTATTATTATGCTTATTATTATAATTGTTATTATTATTATTTTTATTGTGCGTAATTCGACACCTAGATCAGCACACAGCTTAATTTAATATTTAGAAGATAATTAATTATGAATAAACATTATCAGAACATCCTGAGTTCCAGGTCGGTGAAGCCTCAGATTCAGAGGCGTTTAAAGAACTTTGAGTTTAATCAAACTTCTCCTCTCGCCGCGGAGTGATCTGTCAGAGCTCCGCCGCTGCTCAGGCCTGACGAGGAGGAGCAGACGACTCATCCGTTTCTCTCTGAATTATCAGTGTAATTATGAAGTGAGTTTATCACAGGGAGCCGAGGCGCGGTGTAAGCGGAGCCTGATCCCTGTTTCCGTGTTGTGTTCCCCCCTCGGTTTAATAAATTGACTTGGGTTTCGCCCGAAGCGCAGTTCTCACAGTGTTACGGCTTCAGACTGACTGATGCTAATCGTCCGGGGACCCGGGGCTCGGCGGAAATTGATAGTGAGGAAAACAAGGCAGCGATTTTTTTTTTACCTTATATTACATTTACAGTTCAAATATAAATATAATATTCAAACGAAAAAGAAAGTAGAGAAAAAACAACATATTAATAACATAAAGAATAATAATTACATAATGTACAGATGTGCAAGAGCAATATTTAAAATATGAGCAGTCTGTCAACACAGTTTGACAGATGTGATATTTAAAACTGATTTAAAAAAAAAAAAAAAAGGTATCACCTCCATCTAACACAAACACCTGAAGGCCTCGTCACTGAGCCCAGGAACCTGCCTCTCCCTCCGGGGAGCAGAGCTGCTGCCTCACACAGGATCATGGATTCTCCACACAGGTTATTTATCCTCTCATTAGGTTTCACATCCAAAGCCACTCGGGGATAGGTGCTGTAAAATCTGTCATTTCATACAAATGAGAGTGCTGAACATTTCTGAGGCTCTTATTTTGTAGCAAACGTGTCGCCATGATTTAATTATTTAGCTTTTTATTTATTAAGATCTGCTTTGGCTAATGCTGCTGTGTGTCCTGTGGCAGGGACGTGCACAGACATTCTGAGGGGCCACTGCTCTAATCTGAAAAAAAAGGATCCCCGCCCACCCCCTGTTTAGGCATTAGTGCAGATGGGCTGTATATCCTGTAAACTAGTTCAAGCAGCAGTATGATTTTGCACCTTGAGCGTAACACTGTCATCTATCTGAAATAAATAAACTCTTAATAAATAAATTGAGAGTTGACAATTTAACCAAAACTGTGGCTATGAAGGAGATTAAGATGAAGCCATTAGGGCTCTAATTACACATCATTCTGATGTGATGATGCATATGAGCGTGGATAGAAAAAGGCGTTGATAGTGATAGTATAGGTATAACATGAATTCAGGCATGAAGGATAAAATCAAAGGAGATGAATACTGAAAGGTAAAGTCTTGTTCAGCTTGATCTTTGTTTTTTTTTTGTATAAAAAAGTTTGAGGTAATCCCTGTCCTCTCCCAGTCCCACTCATGATGTTGTCAAGTCTTGGATCAGTATCTGTTCTCTCCCCTGGATAAACCTGACTATTCTAAATATTTGATGACCTGGATTGAAACAAAGCAGATACACGGAGCGATTCAAATGCGAATGTAAAGACATCTTCCTTGTATTTGGGCTCTTAATGGTTGGATCTGCTGAGCGTGTGCCCGGCAATGACTCAGCAGATCAGGCTCCAGCCTCAGGCCCTCGACAGTGTTTGTAAACGACTTGTTTCCCCCGATCAGTTTGATCAGAAGACTCCGGTTCTCAAACTGTGATTATTACGCCCGCTGATGAATGGAGATCCCGTTTCCCCTAATAGCCAACCCCCCTATTTTCACAACCTCCCACCGCTCACTTCGGCCACTCTCCACCACGACCTCCACTAATTGAGCTGATGATTGCAAGATGTGTGTTGTTGCAGAGCCACAACCCAACACGTGTTGGGGAAGGGGTCCGTGCATGTGCGGAGGGTACGTGGCTTTTATCCTGTGAGGCTGCTCCGTGCACCGACCTGAGACAAGCGCAACAAGGGGTTGATGAGTAACATTCTTCCAGACGGACATGGGCAGAGAGGGGAGAAATTATTAAAGCCAGAACCTCTGTGTCTATATCGGTTAAGGGGATATGAATGAGGGTCTATCCAATAATTGGTTGTTTACATCTATCTTGTTACCCCAGAGGCCGGGGCTATCCTGCAGAGCGAGGAGGAGATTTCACTAAACTGCACAGGCAGGCAGCAGTGGGGGGGTGGACGTCTGTGGGTGGGTGGGTATTTGTAGGTGGAGGTCTCGTCTTGATTTCCAGAAGGCTCTGACCGGTCGGCAGGTTCATCAGATTGGATGGTTTTCATTTCAGGCCCAGTGGAGAATGTATGGGCCTGCACAGAGCGAGAGGTGAGAGACACCTTGAGCTGATGATCATCACGTGGCAAATAACAGCCTCAGTATTGAGTTTGGTCTCGTAAATGTTAAAGTGACACTTCAGTGTGAATGAACATAGCGTCTAAATTCAAGATGTCTGCTAATATGAAGGGCTGACATGCTGACCTGATGCACAAAGACTCAATGTGGGATTTAATTTTGACTTATATTCAAGCAAATTTGTAGGAAAACAATGTCAGCAAAATTCTAACGATAGTGTCTCCTGAAACCAAGATTAATTCATGCTTAGATTAATATAAGAAAACTGGAATATCATCTGTCAATGAAACATCTGTATAATAAGGTAATTAAAGGGTTTGTTTTCCTCTTGTCAAAATTAGTTTTGGTGCATTTTTCATCCAAATTATTATGATCTGATCTTTTACTGGAGGGAAGACAACTAATTAAAAGTCCTATAAGACACTATCTGTGTTCAAATGCAGTTTAAAAACAACCCACAATCCTCCGCCCACCCACCAGCACCACGCTGCTGTGGAAGGAACCGGCCTGAACGTGGGAGCAAACAGCAACAAGTGTCTGTTCTGCTACAAGGCCGATCACTGGACCTAATGAATGTGTGTGAGTGTGTGTGAGAGCCAGAGAGAGAGAGAGTGTGGCTTGCTGCTGGGTTTAATTTATTCAATCAATCACTCCATTTGATTCCTGTTTATTTTCAGGAGTCACACGGTCATTTCAGCCGCACACTGAGCCCTTTATGCGCTGCCAAGGCGTTTCCCCCTCAGCCACTGAGACTGTATACTAGAGCATGCGTTCAGCTACAATTTGCAGCAGGAGAGCGGTTCCAGCACTTCTCTGATATTTCACGGCTCCTAACCTTTATGGTGAAATCCCCTCAGACCTGTCTCTCGTCAAACCTGCAGCGAGCAGACACGCAGGTAAATGAGCTTCACACATACAATGAATTATGTCAATGCTGTGGGCTGCTTCTAAACGACTGCAAACACACTCCAGCGCGGAATTCTGTATTATTATCGTGGATAATTTGGCAAATGGTGCACAGGGGAGAGTGTGCAGCCTCTGCATGCATGCGTTCTCTATAGAGACATATGGCCTGTATGCTGTTCGTGCTCAAAAAGCAGATTTTTTGCCAAAACCAGTTAGACCTGCAAATATAGCATTTAATACTCTCTACTTTACATTTAATCGGAATAACACGTCCACGACCATATTCAAACTCACACAGTTTCTTTAGATTCTCAAGTTGAATCCATTTTTAAGGCTGAACATTGATCATAAAAACTATCCCAATCTCGACCTGCTCCTTTTGTGCAGTTCATGAAGACAAGGGACTAAGAAACAACCATGGGACCAATATATAGGATCAGATAAACCAAAGCCTGTCCTGCATCCAAGTGGACAGAAGCCTGGGGACATATAATTGGATGATAATAACCAATCGCTTCTGATCATGTAACATTTGAAATAGCAAATAATTTACGCTTTTGGCCAGAAACATGAGGAAAAAGTTTGCCCCACCCCCAAAACTAACAGAAAGATGACTTGACTATGATATCACAATGTTATTTCAGCGTGAATAAGTCCAAAGCTTGGAGCTGAACATATTTTGGAAACTAGTTTTACGAAAAAATAAAAAATAAAGAAAGAGAGAGGGAGCACGGAGACATACACAACAACAACATGTCGAAATAGACCCACAGAGCGCTGAGCAGTTTAACACGCCCGCTGCTTGTTAGGTTATTTTCTCTCAACACGGCTCGGATAGCCAGAAAATGTGTGAATACTAAAGGCAACCAGGGGATTTGAGTATCCCGTGTGAATCCTATACATGTTACAGTGTACAGTATACCTTTACACACACTGCACAAGCTGCTCGGCGAAAGCAAACGTCTGCAGCAGCAGCAGCTTAATGCTTTTCCCTCATGCAACATTCTTCCTTTTTTTTCTTTTACAGTGCTGGAACTCATATGTCAGGAAAGAATTTATTAAGAGCGACCCGCTGTAATTAGCAATGTGCTAATGCTTGAATTTGTATCCATCCATATATGCTGGGTTTTTACAACGTTTGGTGGTTTCACTTGAAACACGGTCTTGACCTGGTGTCACCGGCCATCTGGGCAGTAAATAGTTCCATGATAGAGTCAGTGGCTGTGCCCCTATACTGTACCAGAGAGAAGCTTCCACCGTACAGCATGCTGCATGGTGTTATTATGGTATGGAGATGATTGACAGTGACATTTGGATACTGCGATTGACGCTTGATTTTACTTTTGTGTGACTGGGTCGAAAACGGCTCAATAAAGGCTGCTATAACTTTTAATGCCCACATTAAAATAATTTCTGCACTATACTTTTATTATGACTCCTAACAGTGAGTGTAATCGCTGCCACGCAGGAGCTTTGAGTTCTTACAACAATGTAATTTGTTTTATACCAGTGTTAATGACCAATGTGATCCCTGCAAATTCAATGGAAACACAATCCTACATCTCACCTTCATACGCCATCTGCACTGGTTCCACTGGAGTTTCAGCCTCAGTCTAATAAAAACTACTGCATTGTCGAAGTTATCGTGATACATCATCAGGGGACCAGGACAATTCACTGTCACTTACCCTGAGATATCTGACCTGCTTGTTCTGAACGATCAACATCACCGTCTCCATCCCTACAGCCTCTCCATTAATGTGGCTAAAGATTCAAATCAGAACCAGGCACATAAACACACACAGGCGACTGATCCTATAAGTAATTTAGACATGGGGCTGATTCATGTTTTCATCACAGCACAGACCACCACCAACAGAGCGGAGTATCTTTCTGATCACTTCCTGTTGGCGCCGCCGCCTTGTCCTTACAGCAGAACTCTGAATTTTATGTGTATTAGCAATATTCAGGCTCTGCAAAACCCATTTCTACTGTGAGGCCTCCCAGAAATCCCATTAATGTGTCTCCTTTCATCGTGTAAATGACTTCTCTCTCATTAAACCAAACCATCCATCAAACTTTTTCGCTGTATTAGGCTCTTTATCGGGCAAGATGTGAGATATTGCGTAGATGAAAGCGAGTGTTTGCTTTGTAAATAGAAGCGTGGCGGGACGCATCGCTCACTTGTTTTTATATGGAAGAATTGGATTTCATGATTGCTTTTTAATTCCGCCTGCGAGGTATATTAAATGCCTGCAAACCTCTGAACACTTTGTCCAGGAAACTAACAATTATAGTCAATTTGAGCATATGGCCACCACAGCTATGTGAGAGAGGAGATGGGGCTCGGGCTGAAGAACCGCCTCCTGCATCACTACACTGTACTTTACATGGAGTTTTTCCATAGAGTGTTGCTGTATATGCATCATATTCAAACCTGGTCTCTTTTCAATATTTCTCTTAAAGTCAGAATCCTTAACATTTAGAGCAAATGATATGCGGACAAACACAAGTATAATATTATAATAGCTTCTTTATATATACTGCTCCCTAAAGGTCACTAATGTTTTACTCTCAACTTATCATCACTAAACTTTATGTATATGAGACGATCAACTCTATGATTTCACTGGAAGTGTGTAATCCATTAATCGATACATGATCTTCTCACGTAAATCTGTTTCTGATCACGATGAAGCCAGCAGATAGTTTTTGTTTAATCCTGGTAACTAAAAAATGAACATCTGTTGATTAAAATGTAATCTCCTTGTCAGAGATGAGTTTATATAACTGGATTCAGGCTTTTCAATCAACATGATGAAGAAATCTTTGAGGAAAACATCTAAGAAAACGTTCAATCTCAACATTTGTGAGTTGCTTCCTTACAATATCTGCTCATAAAACAAGATGTAAAAAAGTCCACACGGCCCGGAGAAAAGTTTTCTCTTTAATATTCAACCAAAGCCACAATCTTCCCCTCGACTTTAACCAAAGTAGCCGGAGCCAAACACCAGAGAACATTGGTCCCTGGTGAAAGAGTCCTGAGCCGTGAAGGCCAAACCACCCACTCCGTCCTCCTCCCCTCAACTTCCACACAGCTACTCACAAGAAATAGTTTGCTTCCTTTAATTATCTGTAAGAAGGACGGACCTCTGAACCCAGAGCCTGGTTCAGGGTCAACTCTATTACCCAGAACAGTGAAGCTGCCTCCATCAAATCAGAGGTCAGTTATTCTATGGTTCTGTTTATGATGTATTGATTGAATGACCTCTGCGAGTGAGTTTGTTTGTAAGTGGGTCGGTTACAAACAAACACAAAAAGTACAAGACAGATTACCACGAAACTTGGTGGAAGGATGTGGTGTGGGTCAGAGGAGAACCCATTAAACTTTGGTGCAGATCCAGATCAGTGGGAGTATTTTTTTCTCACTTTCTTTAACATCGCGAAATAGGGCATTTTCAACATTTCATTGTTTTCCTATGGAATAATTCATGGTTCTTGATGATCTCATATTTGGGGAACAAATATGTCTGAGTGTTTCTGTGAAGCTTGATTGGATTTAAAGGAACTATTGGGCTTTGGCTGAGGTGGTTGTAGTAAGAGGAGTTCCACTGCCAGACTGTGAGCCTTCACTTTAAAAAGGTCAAAGAGGAAGTCATGTATGTGCGTCAACATTATTCTCTTACCGTCACTACATCCGCTCTCCAGACCACCAAGAGAAAGTTTGAAACAAGCTTATAATGATATACAGCCTGAGCCACGATGGACCCGGAGCTCCGGGGTCTCCTCTAGTGAAGACGTGCCTGTCGGCTTGCAGGGGGATGATGGGCTTTCACACAAGCAGAAAGAGGGGATTACTGCCAATTGCTTCCAAATTGCAATAATACCCGCTGCAGGGCCACCCACACATGTGCTGAGAGACAAGTGATAGATGGCTACATACTGTAGTGCACGTCCATTCCACTGTGGCAACTCCTGACACCGGCCCACTGCCCACAACCGTCTCCATTCTTTCCTACATGGTGACATGTGTACACAAGTGGAGAGACTCTGCCTGAGAGAGGCTTGGAGAATCTAAAACGTTTACTTGGATACCGAGGTTTACTATGAACTACTACTATCTAAATATCTTTTATCTCCGAATCAGTAGTGTTTAAGCAGTAAAAACAAGCTTTGACACACAATCTCGTTCTTTACAATCTTATTCATTCAAGTCTGAAAATAGTGCCATGTACTTTCACTATATTTACTAGTATATATAAGATTACTGCAAATATTTAAAAAAGTTTCAATGTCTTAGTGCCCCATCATACTGAGCAGTATAACAGTATTATAGTGTTGCAGCGAGCAGAGCAAATTCCTCAGACACTCCAAATGAATATGGCGTATCACATTTGGAAACTAAACCCCCTCAATGTGTCCTCGTGTAGGAATACATGCTAACTAGCTCTGATCATATCATTCCTCTGCCTGAGAGCAGAGCAGATGGCTAATCCGGTCCCAGTGTCTAATCAGAGGAGTCATTCTAATGAAAGCGTAATTTCATAAGGGGCCTTTGTCTCAGAATATACAGGAGCCGCACGAGGCCGATCGGGCAAATTCATCATCAGCACAGATTGGAAACAGGCCCTAATAAACGACACGTTTGCTTCCTGCCTGTCTATGTTGTGGCACGATGCAGTTAATGTGGTACTGTGTGTGTGTGTGTGTGTGTGTGTGTGTGTGCGGGGAGGGGGGTTACATATTTGGAGTATGTGGGTGAGTGTGTGGGTGCAGCAGCTGCCGCTCTGTCCATGTGCTTTTCTGAATATGAATGTGCATCTATGCCTGTTTGCTCTGGTGTTTGAATGTGTGTGTGTGTGTGTGTGTGTGTGTGTGTGTGTGTTCCAGGTATTACTTTGGTCCCAACCACTAAAACTACAACTACTACAACTACTACTACTACTACTTTGCACTCGTTGTGGTCTTATCTTTCTTCTGGGTAGACGCAACCCCATATACGCCATTATATTTAAGAGGTGAAGACATGTTGGTTTGGTTTAATCGAGTGGTAGTTACAGAGTAAGTCTCCAGAAAATGAATGTAAGTCAATTTAATGTCCTCTGAAATCATGGAAACATAACTGTGTCTGTGTGTGTGTGTGTGTATGTGTGTGTGTGTGTGTGTGTGTGTGTAGCAGAGTTCACTAAGGTTAATAGACGAGGCATTAATGTAGAATTTACACCTCAAGGTTAGGGCACCAAGAACCTAATGAGTGCTTACAATGCAGCTGGTGTCTTGCCTGTGTGTGTGTGAGTGTGTGAGTGTGTGAGTGTGTGTGTGTGTGTGTGTGTGTGTGTGTGTGTGTGCGTGTGCGTAGTCTCTCCCAGTTGGTGTAGCCCACACAGAACTCTCTGCTGCTCTGATTATCACCGTCTCATTCTTTCCACCTTCTGTCTTCATCCATGTGCTGTAATGACAGTGATTGGCCGCGACGTCGCTAATACAAGCGCATAACGAGGAATGCAAGGAGAAACGACACCCATAAAATCGGACGTGACAGTAAAATCCAGCCAAGTTTCTGTGTCCTCAACAGATGGAGACGCCAACCTGTGAAAAGATGTATTATTCACGGCACAGTTGGAAGTCACAGGTCAACGTAGACGCACGGAAAAAAAAACTAGACACAACGGCAGAGTCTTCTCTTCACCGACTTGAAGCTCAGAACCGTTTATCATGTTCGAACTCAGCTCGCCGTTTCCTGCAAACTGCTCGGAGCCTGCTTCTACCTTGGGAGGGAGCGTCCTGGGGTCAGGAAGTGAATATGACACACACACAGATATACAGTACACACACACACACACACACACACACACACACACACACACTGGTCCACGTTACATTCCTTCACCAACGAGCACATGCAGAGGTCCCTTCTTCGGATCAGGTTGATGGAGGGGGCAGGCAGGGTTGTTGCAGCCAGAGTCATATTTACATCAGCCCGTGTAATATTATCAATAAAAGCCAAGAGGACAGCAGCTCGCCATAACTCAGGACAGGCAGGAGCAGCACAGCTGTTCTGAGTTCATCCTCCTCTGAAGCAGCAGGGGTTACACAAAGAGAGATGTTAGATCAGGGACAAAGACAGAGAGACAACGAGGACGGGGGGGAAAAGAGGAGTAGGAAGAGAAGAAGGCAAATGAAGACAAGAAAGACGGAGATGGGTGACACTGGTTCAAAGATGATCAGTGTTTTAAAGATAACACACAAAGATAGATATTCAAAGATAACTTTATTATGTTTAGCCAGTGAAGGAAAATATTAATCCTAAAAACAGCAAATCCTCTCGATAGAAAAGAACCGGAGAACGTTTGGCATGTTTGCTTTATCAATGATGCAAATGATGAGGTTGTTATCAAAAGATTAATTTTCTCTCCATCGAGTTACTGATTACATCCCCAACCATCTCAGAAGCCATCGGCTGTTGTCTGATGATGAAACAGCCTCTCGGGGCCACAGCCAATATTCTGGGGCTTCCGGTGCAGACTGCGGATATCAGAGCCAACACTCGGTTCATCAGAACATAACACATGGATGTAGATTCATTAAAAAATCCGATAGCGGATGCATTTCAGTCCATATGTCGGATGCGGTGTTTACCTGCGGGCAACCACAGCCTGATCAGACATGACTGGTTGGACTACAAATGGAAACCAGAAGGCTTCCGGCTCCGAAAAACTTTTCAGCCAACAACTGAGATGCTTCTCTGGATGTGATGGAGAAATCTGAATCCACTACGGAGACAGTATTAAACAAAGTAAACTAAATATTCTCTGTCAAAGAAGAGAAGCAACTGCTTTAACTCCGCTTTAGCTTGTTTGGGTTTTTTCTGATTGTTGGACTGTTCTGCGACCGATGGTAGCGTCCACTGGATATAGAATCTAAACTAAGTGTTTCTGAATTGTTTTGGCAATGACAAGCAACATATTATTTCCATTTCATGACACACATAATATTTAGGTCATAAAAAGGTTTGTTACCCCATTATATCGATTTAAGCTACAACCAACCCTTACAGCTCTTCTTGATTTAAACTCGTTAAAGTAAAACGAAACTGCTTTTCAGTCAGAGACTGATGAATTCAGCGTGAATCAATTGGAGTTCCAGTCTCCTGCTTGCTGGTAATCATGTTTTTTTCCCTCCTCCCTCTTTGGGTGAAATTAGGTGTCATGTGTCATTTTGGAACGATGCTCTTCAAATACTTCATCACCGGCCGTCTCCGTTTCCCTGCAGACGCTGGCTGACCTCATCGGGTGACCTCACCAATCACGGATCAAAGTTGTCGGGTTTCTGCCCGGTCAGGTTAATCAGAGGACCACCCCGGAGAACCAATCAGGTACCATCTTACCCGACTGGAGGGAATTAGGCTGCGTTTGAAGAGCGACTGTGTGCGTTTCCTCCGCCGATGCACCGGACGACATGCTTGAGATTCTTCGGCTCTCTCCGAGCTTGTCAGCGAGTCTAATTCGCTGCTTTGATCTCAATTACATCGGCTATTAGTCATGACTGATTTGTTTAATTTGGGCTTTGCCAGACGTGTATTCATGCAAAACAATAGTGAGTGAGTCAACTGTGAGGGGAAGAAAATAATTACAGCTTCGTAAATAAACTAATCAAGTTCGCGTACTGAAAGTTCCCATCATCTCAACGCAAACCTAGTGCCTGCTGACAAACATTCATGTCACATTGGAGTACGACTAAAAAGTGTGTGTGTGTGTCCGTAACGTATGGAAGTGTGTGTGTGGGGGGGTGCCGCTAAGAATGGAGCGTTTGTATCACTTGCCCCTTTTTGAGGGGAAGTGACATGAGATACTTAAAGACCAAAATTGCCTCACTTAGCCAAACAAACTAGCTCTGCTGACACACACACACAGACAGACACACACACACACAAGCACAGACACACACACACACGAGTGCTCTAATGGCCAATAAACTCAGGATGTTCGTTCCTCGTCTCAGGCTCACAAAAAACGATACAGCGAAATTATTGAGTAAACGGATTCCACTGTAGCTCTGCCTAATGACCACACACACACACACACACACACACACACACACACACACACACACACACACACACACACACACACACACACACACACACACACACACACACACACACACACACACACACACACACACACACACACACACACACACACACACGCAGATAGGATGTACATAATAACCCTAACATGGCTTTTATAAGCCCTCAGCTCTTTTGAAACAGCAGCGACTAGGAGAGAACACAGGCCTGCTTATAAAAATACTGAGCATTCTGGGGCAGGACTTTGAAGTTGTCTCTGCCTCATCTCTGTTGAAGAGACACTCCGGGCCACTACAGATACACGTGTGCTTACAATCAGTAAGGTATATCGTTAGCGAGTAAGAATACGCATGGTCTCTCAAATGACGCTGTCGCAAGAGGCATCGAAATTGAGATATCTCACAGTTGTGGGCAAGCGATGGCTCCCCAGCACGTCCTTCCATGTCTAAACGCTCCCACTTGTCCCATTTCTAAGTTACCGTCCTGTCTCAGCTGGTAAATTCCCTTTCCCACCAATTTGGGATTTAATCCTCGACAAATTTCACGAATTCTCTCCTTTTATAGGGATAGCTAATGGGGGAGGAATGGGTCCATGTACAGTGCAAGTGTGTGTATGTGTGTGTCTGTGTGTGTGTGAGGGAGGGAGAGAGAGTACATGCACCCCTCCGATACTTCTAATGGTTTCTTTCGGGACCATATGTCCTTTGCGTCAGCACAGCAGCAGTATGGCCTCTACGGTTACAGCCGGGTTCAGTGTGAAAGAACGACATGTTGTTTAATAGGAGGTGGGAGGTGGAGAGCATTAAGTGTGTGTGTGTGTGTGTGCGTGTGCGTGTGTGTGTGTTTGTACATGTCTTTCTCAAGTTGTGTGGACAAAGTTTGGTTTGAAACCATCAGTGTATAAGAACATTTTGCTCTTTGAGGGTTGAGACTTGGTTCAGAGTAGATTTATGTTTAGGTTGGAGTTAGGCATTTATTTGTGATGGTTAAGTTTATGGTAGCGGGCTATGGACAGCCTGTGTGTGTGTATGTGTGTGTGTGTGTGCGTGTGTGTGTGTGTGTGTGTAGCAGTAGGGGGGCTGCAGAGCGTTTTTGAAGAAGCAGATCTCTCCGTATTGCCTTACCATCAATAAATCTCGGAGCTCGCTATAGTGCTGACATAAATTAGCCTGCAACCCCAACCCACCTACCTATCTGAAACCTTACTACAACCTCAACACACACATACGCAAAGCACACACACACACACACACACACACACACCCACACACACACACACGCACATGCACACACTCACTCACACACACACACACACACACAGCCCAGATACCCACAGCATTTTGGGTAATTAGTCGTCTTTCTGGACAGTGAGTGCATTTCCTGTGCTGGGTCACTGACCAAAAAATGCCTTTTAAACTTTATATTGATTGAAAAGAGAGAGAAACAGAAGGAGAGTACACTGTCGTGAACGTAGCACTCTGTGTGTGTGTGTGTGTGTGTGAGTGCACCTGGAGTTTAACATGTGTGTGTGGCTGTCTGGGTGCAGTGCTTTCATGCTCAGTCTTGTAAAACGCAAAAAGAGACTTTTCAACTTTCAATGTAATTAATTAAAATTCGAATTTACCACAGTCAGATGAAATGATTGATAACATCATCTGTCACGCAAAAAAAATCTGTGTTGTCTAAATGTTTAGTTGCAGCCTCACAAATTTGAATATTTTTCTGCTCTTCTTTTATCAAATTAATTATTTTTGGACTATTTGTGAGACAAAACTAATTATTTAAAAACTTTTCAATCAGTTTAGTGATTTTCTCTCTTTTTGTGTGGGGGATATAAATTATATAAATGTGTTCTGCACTGCTTAACACTGAAGCAGATTTTAGACATTTGTTAAGTATTAAGTTAAATAATTTGTTAAAAGTTTAAAATGTTGAAGTTGAAGACTTTTTTAAATACATCTTGGAATGACCTAGAAATTATTTCATGTGAATTTACATGTTTCAACAGTTTGCAATGATATAAATAAAACTGGAGAAATGCATGTTATTTTGCTAGGATAAAAGTGTTACAGTAAGAAGCAAAGGCATCAAAATACTTGTGCACAGATTCACTCAAATAATTATCCTGTTTACAAAAAGAAGGATGTGGGGGGGTTTAATGGAGTCAGCAAGAAAAAAAGCTGCTCTGAGGCACTTTCGCATTGTAAAACACACACTTTTGGTGAGTTAAAGAGACACTGTGCCGTTGCCTGAAAGCCTATCCTGTGCACCTCAGCACATTCTAAAGCCCTTTTTCTTATGTGATCATTTTAGGTAATTGAATAAATTCCCAGAGCTCTGCGTGGAATCAGAAGAAGCGAGTCTTTTGGTCAGAGGAGAGCTTTTAAGAAACCAGGGAGCACACATCAGAGGCCCGGCAGTCGATGGTAACGCGATGAACGTTTACATTTACCTGCCTCTCACCTTTCGTGTTGCTGTGGAGCCACAGTCTGAACTCCTCAAAGCAGCCGGGCAGTTTGTTTTCATAAACATACTGTATCTCTCTCTCCCGTCATCTCTCGCCTCCTCGTCTCCCCGCTTCGAAAATGAAACATTTGGTGTTTCTGTGTGTGTGTGTGTGTGGGAAGGGGGTCGGGTGGGGGCAGAAAGCTGTTCACGCTGCCAGAACTAGCACTTCTGAGCTGGAAAAAACGGAGTCTGAGTTTCTTCGTCAGACGTGCAGCGCAGACAGACAGGGAAGAGAGGGAAAGGCTTTTTGAACGCCCCGTCAAGAGCAACAGAAAACACTCCCTCTCGACCGTGTGGTCAAACATGGATGTAGAGGGAGAGGTGGCATCTGGCCGGGCGCCCGGAGAGAATTAGAGGAGGGGGGGGGGAGCAAATTCACCCAACTCAGCCCGGCAATGTGCACCCTCTGAAACCAGCTGCAGGCCCGGGTAGGAAAGAGAGAGATAAAGATGGAGGGAGACACAGGGAGAGAGAGGGATATAAAGAGCATCAGTGCGTTTATATGGACACCATTATTCAGATATCACTGAATAAGATACTGTCATGGACACAGCGTTTTTTCTAATGACCTTAATCTGAGTATTCCAACGTACATGCAAACGTCTTCATCGCATTTTAACGTTCAAATAGAGTTTTTGAGACAATTTAAGTTAGGATAAGATTCAATAAAATAATCCTTTATTAGTCCCAAAGGGGGAAATGTTCCCACAGCTTGATGACACACGCCCAACTGGCTGTAAGTGAGATGGAAATACCAAAAGGAATCATAGCTTTTGCAAAATTAGAAAGAAAACACTTCAAATGCTAAAAGGTCAGGTTGGGGTTTGAAAACCTGTGGAATAACATGGATCTAAGGACATGAGTCATACTCAGGCTGTGCTCTGTAACATGTAAACAGGAATATGAATGGAATATTCTATTAGCAGCTCATGTAAACACCATAATGACTCATTACGAATAAGGTGAATAGTGGTTTTTCCATGTAAAGGTGGCCAGTTGGAAGGAGAGAGTCGGATGGAGAGACAGAACCCGGCCTGAAAGCACCAGGGAGAGGATGCACAGAAGAGCCGAGACGTATCATGAACAAGGTCAGAGAGACATCGGCTGGCAGAACAGGAAATGATACAGGATCTATCCTCTGGTTCCCTCTGCACTCTCTCCGAGGCGTGTGCTGGAAGTGACAGTGCTGTGGGGGGGAAGTTGACATTGCCCGAGTATGAATTTCAACCCGTTTGTGTTTTGCAGAAAACACGGAACCGGGGGCTGTCTGTCTGGATCAGGGGCTGGGCCCTTGACCCCCCCGTGACCCCTCCGGAGCAGACGGCTGAGCTTTATTGGCCAGTCACATTCAATCTATTAAACACTGAGCAACTCTATTCTCAGCGATTGGAGTTAGTCGTTCCAAATGGGGCCGTGATGTGCATTTGGAAACAGATATGAAAGGTTTTCTGACCTTTTCTTTCGCCACACATGGACTTTTACTGCAGGTACATGATGTTTTCCTCACAGAATGTTCTGATTAACTTGCCTGGATGATAAACTACAATTCACATGTTAAACTAAAACACTCACATTTAAAAGCTAAGTGATTTCTCAGAATGAAACCAACATGTTTATTGAGGTTATAATAATCCTTATTCTGGGGGAAATAACAGAGGATGTTTGTCTAGAACAAGACAAACAGATCCATAACAAACAATTCACATATAGTCGGCCGTGCATACTAGATGTGTATCCTTACACACAGACAGACACACACACACGCTCTCACACCCACGCACACAACAGTAGGTAACACAATATGCTCAGCTATGGAGTGGTAGGGTAAAGTGAGACTTTCCTGTAATCAAAAGAAACAGCGAGCTACAATAAAGGCTGTTTTGAAACGGTCTGTGGCCTCGGGGATGGACCCTGCGCTGGAATGAGGAAGGTGGAGTGGACAATAAGCTGTGTGTCACAGAGAGAATAAGAATAGAGTCATGCAGTGGAGGAGAGGCTGCACTGTACAATCTCAACAACGTGCAGTTTAGATGCCTTTTCTCCTCTTCCTTTGTCCTCTGTCCCTTTCTCCTCTCCTCTTTTGTCTCCTCTCCTCTCATCGCAGGTTGCAGTGTGTTTGCGAGTCTCTCGGGCGTCATCCATCAGCTGAATGGATCCAGGCTACGCAACGGCAGCGCTAATGCGAAAGGAGGGCAGGGCGTATTCCCTTTCCAACGTCCAGAGAAAACCCCCGGTCTGGAATCAATCTGGTGTCGCACAACTGCCCCTCGAACACACACAAATACACACATTTTAATCTTTAACCCTGGTGAGACGGGCCCGGTGCTATTTTTCATCCCAGTGAGTTTATGTGTTGTAATGTTGTATCGGGTCTGGGATATGGTTCTCCGCTTCATCCCTGACTTCACCTGCTGCTGAAGCTCTTTACCAGAGCACCGGGAGTTAACTGCGGCCATAAATAGTCGGAGGAGTGTGCGCAGCGATCTGCAGGGCAGCGCGGGCCAGAGATATATCTGACAGGAAGAGAGCAAATCTCCTCTCCATGCTACCTGCTGTAAAAAGTCACGTGTCAGCGCTTAAACCCTCACATCAGAGACGAGCTGGTTTTGTTAAAGGAGTAAAGAGAAACTATGAGAGGTGTCCACGGAACTTTTAGGCACTGTTCCCTCATGAACTATATGAGAGGTTGTGTTCATCTTGTTCTGCCCATTGTTTGCAATGATATTCAGTCTTTTTGTTATAAATACTGCTTCTTAAACCTTGGTTAACAATCTTGCTTCATTTCTTTTACACAATAGAACCAGAAACCAATAGTAAACGTATTTATCTAGGTAGATTTTGACTTGACCTGTGTTTATAATGTGGACACAAGTGGAAATTACTCAATGTTTATGTTCGGTTTGTGATAGAGTCGTGATTTTTTGATAGTCTCAGGGGGAGAAAGTGAAAATGTGTATATTCTGTTATGAGAGTGTTGATACAGGAAGTCAATGGACGTCATTAAAACTCAAATGAAGCTAAGGGAGAATCAATAATGGAAAAAAATAGTTTCAGGAGATCTGATGTGAATCTGCATAATGAAGAGGACTGATATTGATTTTGTGCAAGTGGAAGATCTGCATTGACGGTGGTATAAAAGAAAAGGTGTGGACATTAATATGAATATTAAGATTCATCCACTGGAAATGAACTAGAGCCACCTTTATAAAAATCTGGCAATTGGGTGTTGGATTCAAAATCCTCCAACAAACATCTATATCATTGAAAAGAGTATAAGGAAATGCTTTTACCTAAAAATGAAGGCATCTGTGGTTTATACATTATTACACAAAAACCTGCTTGTTACCATGAAATAAAACAGGGGATTTTCTCGCTCAGTGTTTCTGTGGCCAACTGTAATTACTGCTTGATGATGATGCTAACTTTCACAAAACCAAATTGGACAGTGGTCTTAAAGAGTAATTCTTCAGTTCAGAGAAGCTGTGACCTGCACTCCGAGCCAGACGTGATCTATCAACCATCAGGCAGTGACTCGGGCTGAGGCTCCAGTAAATGAACAGACAGCATATTGTTCCTCTGTGGCTCGTTGCCGCCTCACCTCGCCCTCTGCCTGCTTAATTAAAGGTTAATTGTGTAGAATAAGTATCCACCTCCCACAAACGCTCCACATTTCTCTTTCCATCCACTCGCTTTGTGTGGATCGGATATCTGGAATGTATCAACGAGTTCAGAGCCAAGCTTTAACTAACTCAGTGTGTCAGCAGGTACAAAAGCAACATGTGTGTGTGTGTGTGTGTATGTGTGTGTGTGTGTGTGTGTGTGTGTGTGTTCACACAGACAGACACACACACACACACACGGGAGAATTCAGCACTCCCCCCGTCATTTTTAATCAAGAATATGATCCCTCATCCCATCTGGGTTCTTGACTTGGTGGGCTGCAGCGTGCGCACAGCAACACGTCAGTTAATGAAGAAGCTGAGACACACAGATGTGCGCACACACACACACACACACACACACACACACACACACACACACACACACACACACACACATGCAAACGCGTAAAGACAATCTGTCGATTTCGGCCTTAGCTATTGCAAGAAGCAGATGGTTCTGCATTCATCGACTGGTTTAGCTACTGAAGAGGCTTCTTCATCACAAACAGATACACAAGTCAAATACAAAGAGTTATAAGATCAAGCTTGCTTTTTAAAAACAGTTGTTTTAAATACCTAGATCAAATGCAGGTGGACAGAATGGATGAAAAGCTCTATTAAGATATAAGTTTACTTGTAAAGTAGAAGAAACCTTCATAATTATCTTTGTCGACTGTCTGTGTTTGTGTCTTGTGTCGTTGTTCTCTTGTCAGAGGTGTTCTTATCACATCATGATCCCCTCTGCTCACTTACTGAATTGGCTTGTCTTTGTGTGTGTGTGTGTGTGTGTGTGTGTGTGTGTGTGTGTGTGTGTGTGTGTGTGTGTGTGTGTGTGTGTGTGTGTTTGTGTGTGTGTGTGTGTGTGTGTGTGTGTGCGCGCGTGCATCTGTGTGTCTATGCATTTGTAATGCGTGTGTAGGAGGACAAAGGTCAATAAGATAACATTTGGCGGACCACCTGCCAGGAGGCTCAGTTTGCTGAATACAAAGTCTCATCTATCCCATCACTGCCTGTGTGTGTGTGTGTGTGTGTGTGTGTGTGTGTGTGTGTGTGTGTGTACCGTTTACCTGAATGACTGAGGTGCAAAAGTATTTGATTACTGATAATGTTATTGCACAAGAACCATGTGAAGAAAATGTGCAAAGCTTTGAGTTTTTACCACAAACCATCAAAACTGGACACACGAAAGAGTTTTGACTACTTCCATAAATCTTCACTCTGACTTCAACATAAAACCAGTGGAGATGGACATTTAGAGCGGGAACAGGTTTTAAACACCATCTCCATTTTTTCTGTTTCTCATTGGTCCAGCACCAGACACAAAGTGTTGCTATTGAAGTGGACATTAACAAGTTCTGCTAACAGCTCATTGCCTCATAACCTGCAGGCGAGGGGAGCTTAAATCATTAGCAACTCACAGGGGGGGTTCACACACACAGACTCACACACACACACACACAGAGGGAGAGAGAGAAAAATAATAGTAGTTCTTCTGTTGTTGCATCCACATCATTGAATTAACACCAATTCATCTTTAAGGGGTAAAATACTAAAGACTAAATCCACAAAAAAAATGTTTATTGTGTTTATACACTTGCTAAGTACAGTGTGTGTGTGCACGTGCTTCACAACTAGAGGAATTTTAATTGTCTGAGACAAAGGGGGACTTAATTCCCCCCCCCCCTCAAGTTCATGTATCTTTCACTGCTTCACTCTCCTTTGCTTCTTTGTTTTTCATCGTCCTTTCTTCCATGAAACAATAAAATCGTCTGGCCTCTAAGTTATGGCGAGCGTTTGAAGTGGCTGTAGGAGCCAGTAAATTTAGTGGGCACCTTTGGGAGTCGGCTCAGTGGTGCAGGGCCTGGACCTATATTTCATGTGTGCACGTGCCCGTGCCTGTGTGACTACGTGTATGTGTGTGTGTGTGTGTGTGTGTGTTTGGTTGTGCATGCATGGTTGTGCCTCTGTTTCTGTGTGAGACACAAATGTGCTTAGATTTGATGTGAGCACGTGTGTGTACATATATGTGTGGATTTCTGTTTCATACACACTGATTTGTGAGTGTCTACATCAAGAGGATGCTGTAAAACTCACAGGACAAACTGGATTGAGATAGATACACGAGTGTGTGTGTGTGTGTGTGTGTGTGGATGAACTTGTAAGAGGCCTATTCACTGTATTGTATATTATGTTTGTATTATATTGGACTAAGGCATCTTTGAACATCTGTGACCAACCATCGGCCATAATTTCAACAAAGAAATGCAAACTTCTAAAATGCCAGTTGCAAATTTGCACCCATGTTACAAAGTGCCATTCTAAACTTTAAACAGCATAACGTGCATGAACTTCACGTTGCCATTCCTTTCTGAGGTTCCCTTTCTGAATTGGATCCCTGACCCACTTTAGACTGGTGACTCGATCCATTCCGCTCAACCCCCACGTGGCCAAGTCATACCGGAGTTATGGCTCCACTGAATCCTCCGGCCTCTCTCTCCAGACAGTGACACTGAAGCTCCACACCAGCGCTCTCCGTTTGGAGACACTTCACACGTGGCTCGTGTTCTTATCCCACAAACTAAAGTGTGTCAGGTGAAAGGTCTGTGGAGAACCATCAACAGCAACATGAAAGTTAAGCAACAAAACACCGTGAGGTGAAACCAGATCCCAGGACGGTTCTCTGCTCGTGGTATTTATGAATATGTGGATGTCACATTGACGGGCACTTTGCTGCTTTGCTTTCCACTAATCTTGAACTGTCTGGACAGGTAGGATTTTCTTTTTGTCTGTTGTCTGTATGTGTAAATTGACATTTAGTTTCCCCCCTGGAGGGATTAATAAACGATCTTGTATTGAACCCCTTCTAGTCTTGCTCAATGTCCCTTCAGCAAAGCCACATGCTTGTTATGTCCGACTGACCTTTTGACCTCTGGCTGTCTCGTAACAGCTCGTCCATCCTGCCACCTGCCGCTCGCCCCGTGCACACGATCCACCTGCCGCCCGGCACGACCCACAACCAGGTCCACTGCCCACCCTCCATCACTTCAACCATTCAAGCTCCTCTGAGTCCTTCATCTGTCACTTCCTCATTAACTCCCTTCTGATATCTTTATCACAGAAGGCTGGAAGATCTGTCACATCCCATTTTTACAAATGATGACATGCATTTAAAAGTCTCAATAACAAATCGGCGTGAAAAAGAATAAAGATAGGGAAAGAAAATGAAAATCTTTTTTTTTTATGTAACATCTCTGTGTGTCTCCACCTCTCTCTTTCTTTCTTTCTCTCTCGGTTTTCCTAGACACCTGTGCAGGTTTAGTGTTTCAGCCGAGTCCCTGAAAAATAAATGTGGAGCTCCAATCTCTTAATCCACTGGGCTCCACGCAGCCACGTCACATGACACCACCGAGGGCCGTCCTGATGCCCAGACGACACTGGAAGGAGGGATTGCTTTGTGTGTGTGTGTGTGTTTGTCTAAGGCAGAGACAGTCAAAGAAAGAGCAAGCAGAGAGACTTTATGAAAGTGGAAGCAGGAAGAGGAGTCTGACTTTGTATGTTTTATTTATATTTCTGAGCGTCTTCATGTTGTATGTGTTTAAGAAGAGGAATTGAAGTTGGGAAAGGAGAGGGAGACTAATCTTTCATACAAATCATGGTCCTTGGTCCATGGTGTGTGTGTGTGTGTGTGTGTGTGTCTGTGTGTGTCTGTGTGTGTCTGTGTGTGTCTGTGTGTGTGTTTTGGGATGATACCCTATCCACAGCAATCAGTCTGACCTCCACTCTGGAGTGAACTGCTCTCAATGATTAATGGATCTGCCTCCGTGCTCAGTCGCCAAGGCAACCCGAAACCTGATAGCCTTCAGGAATTCGCTAGCTTGCCCTCAAAGTTAGGCTGTGTGTGTGTGTCTGTGCGTGTGTGTGTGTGTGTGTGTGTGTGTCTGTGCGTGTTGCTAGGCTGTGGGTGGGAGACAGTGAGGCTAAATCTGACTCTTGAGAGAGATGAAGTTTGTTGAGGTAACGGTGGGAGACGAGGAGGGAGACGTCCTGTCAATCAAACCAGCAGATTCCAGAAGAATTCATCTTAGTTTTCAGGTTTTGTTTTAGGTTTTAATATCGTTAATATCACAGTTTTATCTTTTCCGAGCATGTAAAATCGAAAAGTCACCTCCTCCTCAGTGGATTTACGGTTTTAAACCACCAACACTATTATTCCCTGATGTCATCTGTACGTTGTGTCTCCACATTACAACAATAACCCAGTTAGAGTTAGTATTGGTTGATGAATAAGTGGATTTTTAGTGGGTCTGTGTGTTCATGCTCGTGTGAGTCCACGTGAAGTCACTGATGAGTAAATCCATGTTAACAAGGTGGTGGCTCTTAAGTTGAAGTGCTGCTGTCCGGCCCGTGGACTTGACGCTCGACAGGCCGACTTAACACCACAGCGTTATCTCCAAAAGGCCACTTAACACTTTATTGATCGGGTCACCACAAAAGCTCATTAGAGCCGCGGTGGGGAACCTCCAGCCTCGAGTCGCTGGGACGTATACTGACCATGAGACAACTTATAAATACAGAAAATGAGCTATAAGGACAAAAGTAATAAACAATACATTAAATTAAAGCTTTTTGGGATATGAAACATGTCTCGTCTGACTGTTAAGCATCATGGGGACAGAGTAGAGGCAGAGTAAATTATGGACTTTCCAAGAGCGATGAGCCAAAAACCCAGATTTCTGATGCACTCAGTGATTAAAAAGACCAAATGTCGAGCGTCATTACAGCTGAAAACATGCGACTAAACTTGACGAGATGCAAGACAACTTCACTTGGACAACGTCCGTGCTCTTCGTTGGAGTTGTTGAGTCCAACAAGCAGCTCCCAAGACCACAGTCTGGCAGAGACAGTGTCATACAAGCAAGTACTGTGGTGACTGAGCTAAAAGCCGAGGCACTGAAGCGTGATTCAGAAGCAGAATCTGTAAAGGAGATCGCTGTGGCTGCTGAAGAAAAATGAATATTGTTCCAAAGTGTCAGTTGGTCTTCAAGAACCATCGGATTAGAGACACGGCACAAGATGTAGAGAAAACACTGGAGAACTCCTCAACAGCCCCAACACCAGGCGGTGGACTTTTGGGACTTTTTGGCCCCAAACTCCGCGAGCTTTGCAACGCCACATCCCTCTGGCGTTCAAAAACTAAAATAATCTAAAAACCTCATCTTCTAAAATCTGCATATGACCCGACTTAACAAAATCGGTCCCAAAAAAAAGGCACTACCAAGGATGAGGATTTGTTTGAGAAGTTGTTTTGGCTAAAACCAGCAGAGAGTAGCATCATCATCATCATCTGACATCAGACACCTCTGAACACGCCGCCACCACATTAGAGATCAGTGTGATATGTGCTCGATGATTATGGCCCAAGAAGAATTTTTTAAAGTTGAAATTGACCTCCACACCCCTGCATTAGATGATGTTCAGGGTTGTTATGACACTTTTCAACTTTTGATTCCCTCCTCACCACAGAGTCTCGGCATTGGGCCCAGGATGGTGAGACAGGGTGAATATGGTGAAGTGCTAAAGAGCCACTAGATGCTTTTTTAACCAGTAAACACTGTTTTTCAGGAAAGACACTTTTCAAATTGGGCCGGTTTAACTGACCATCTCTTAAATTAGGGGCTCAATGTCTTTAGTGTGTCTCTGTTCTCACATCCCAGCTGCATGTGACTAAGGGCTGGAGGTAAGCGTGTCTTTGTGTGTTCGGTGAGGTGTCTTGTGTCCGAGCCATTGTGATATTGAGGGATGAATCTCTGGCAGGAAACCACACAGACGACACGCTCAAAATCTCTGTCCTCACCATGGAGTGAAACACCATCCCTGCGTGTGTGTGTGTGAGTGTGTGTTAGTGTGTGTGTGTGTGTGTGTGTGTGTGTGTGTGTGTGTGTGTCTGTGTGTCTGTGAGGAGTTAAGTTAGAGAGATGAAATGACTGAAAAGAGCGAGTGAAGCTACTGAACATATACAGTATGTACATCGTTGTACCACTGTGTGGAAATACTGTAACGTAACTCTCTCTCTCAGCATCAGGCCTTGTAACTGTTTGGATACATTTAGCATCTTAGCATCATCAATGTTCAAAGAAATGAAGTAATATACATGTTAACACTTTGTGTGTCTGTATAAAGCATCTCTGTGATTTTTGTAGGATTGCATCTAGGCTTCCCTGTTTTATGTTTTTTGTGTTTTACCGACAGATACTGATCAGACAGTGGTGGTGTTCACGTTCAAGGGAACACATGTGTATGTTAGAGTGTGTGTGTGTGTGTGTGTTTGTATGTCAATGTCTGGGTCTATGTGTGTATGTGCTGAGTGACGGACGCAGCGGGGGTATCTATGACAGTGTGTCAGGCATGTAAACCCAGACTGACCTGCTCTGCTACGGCCCTCCAGGTCCCTCAGCGCACACACAAACCGCACACACACACACACACACACACCCTCACACAAACACACACACACACCGCACACACACACACACACACACACCCTCACACAAACACACACACACACACACACACACACACACACACACACACACACACACACACACACACACACACACACACACACACACACACACACACACACACACACACACACACACACACACACACACACACTGATCCTTGGCATCATTCTCACACTCTTCTCTTCTCTTCTGCAAACCTTTGCTGAATCACCAATCGGATGCTGCTGCTCGAAGTCATGCTGACGTTTTTCTAATGAATCAAACTTTCAGAATAGAAACACAGAATTATTTGAAAAAGTTATTAAAGGTGTTAAACATATACATTTATATTCTGAAGGGTTGTTTATTTGTGAGTTTGATAGCTAATGAATTCAGTGCTGACAGTACAAATTAATTAAACATTTTCTTTAATATTAAATCTAATCAAACATAATACATTATTAGCTACAAAACCATTATTTAACTGAGCTAATAAAAACTAGTAAGTAAAACGTTTCATAACTGAACATGTTGCAGAGACTGATACCTTCATTATCTTCATAATGTCATATCAGGAACGTTAACCTGTAAACTGAGCTAAAGCTGTAAGATTATACCAGGAACTACAATGGAACCAGACACATCACATTGACATGGCACAGGTGACTCTTACATAATGCCTTCCATTCAGGTGGAGTGAGCAGGCAGATTTTAAACAGTTTGTCAAACTCCACCGTCTCTAAAATATACTCTGCTTTATGATTTAGTGTCATATATATTCTTATATTATATTTTTTATTTTGTTTTTTAATAGACCAAAGAGGAGCAGCTCTTCCAATTTGCAGAATAAGACAAATGCAGAAATGCAATTAATGTGATGAAGAGCTGCCCGTGGTGCTGAATCTTAAAGTCAGGAGTTTATATGACATGTATATATTACATGAAAACTAATAAGTGTTTCATCTTCTGATATATGAGTACATGTAGCAGTACAGGTAGTTACTTCAGGGACTCAAGGTGTAAGTCTGAAAACTGCAGAAATTCAACCTCATAGGCCTCACGTCCGTGTTTGCATGGGCGGTGTCGGTTTGTTCACAAGTGTCAATAAACAAGCTGGAGTCACACAAAGTTCAAGTGGACAAATACTGAGCAGTGTTTCCAACCGCCGGGGCCGAAGCAGCAGAAAAGTTAAATCATATTGGAACATGTGACCCACGCTCGGGTCTGACATAAAGGCTCATCTGTGTCTCCACTCAGGAAGAAGGTTCGAAAGGCCGGTCAGATGTTTGTCGGCGTAATGTGCGTCTGTTTGTGTGTATGTGCATCCCCACAGCAACGTGAGGATTGTTTGTGATGAGGGGCCATTCAGACTAATAACCCCACGGACCACAGGTGATGCATCTAATGTGTTTGCGTGCCTGTAGATTACACGTGTGAGGAAATAAGAAGAATAGGGAAGACGTGAAACTCAGGTGCGGTTATCTGTCCCTGCCTGACAACACTCCTGAGGAAATCAATGATTGGAGCTGTCGTGAATGTATGTGAATGGTATTAAATCCAGTTGTATTGTGTTTAACTCTGCGTGTCACACTGTCTTTCACACTCTGTGCACTGATGAGTGGCTGAAATTAGTTATAATCACAACACAGACATGGAGGTAGAGCGACTTTCTCCTGCAGCCATGACACCACTGAGCTGTAGTGGTGTGTATTTATATATATATATGTACTGTATTACTATACTGTATATGTGTACTTAGTGCTTTATAACACATACAGAAAAGGGCAGTCTGTAGAATATGGGTTTAAAGTAACATAAACACGTTCAAAGGGAAAAAATGTTTAATTCTATTAAAGAGGCAAAGATGAGTCACACGGCTGCACTGGCTAAGTTAGAAAATCCTTATATTCCTTAATCGCCTTTGAACATAAACATAAAGTTTACTTCTGTTTGAGAAAATGAAAGGCTCCTAAGATCCGCACTGACCAAGTGTTTAAGGAAACTATTGAAGCTTTCTAAAAAACATGAAACTATATATCGTGGTTTCTTTTTTGTGCTTTAGATACATTTTTTATGTCAGGGAATGGAAATTAAATAGTTCATTAGCCTATTTTACAGATCAAAATAAAAACAAATGGTTTATATTTGTTTAACCAATATAATTTACTTGAAAAGGCAGAATCAGCTCTAATAGATGTTATGCAATCATGGGCCAGATCTGATCCATTTGTTTGTATCATCAAAGCTAAATTGTCTCTGAAGAAAAATGAATGTGTCAGACGGACCTGAGCGGTTAAAGAGTATTGAGTAGAAAGCATTGAGAGCAGATTTGAAGCATTGTTGATTTTGACAATTTCATTTTGCTTTGTCATCAGTTAGAAAAAGACGATCTGTGTTATTCTTCAGAGTGGTAGGTTAGAATCCATCCCTCACCCACGTTTGTTTGTTTGTTTATAAGCAAGATCACTCAAAAACAACTGAACATTTGTCACATAACATGGTGGAGTTTGCAGTCGGGGTCAAGGAAGAAGAACCTATTGATTTTTGGTTAGAATCCGGATCAGCGGACGGATCCAGGATTTCTTAGACACTTACTATGCATGATAGGAAACTTTTCAACATTTTCACAGTTTTCCCAGGAAATAATTCATAACTCTTGATGAAAAAAAATCTGACAAATTTAGGGAACTCGTATCCACTATTTTGTGCAGCTTAATTTAATTTAAAGGAGCTGTTGGGCCTTAGTGGAAATAAGTGCTCCACTGAATTTAATAACTGTTTTCATTATTAAACTCTGGTTCACTGCACCTTGTGGACACTGTACGGAACATTTTCCAGTTCAAGTAACTGGTTAAAGTGGTCTCAGACTTATACGCTGGCCCCTATAAGCTTTATTTCAATTGCATGTACACGTTTAAGTCTGAACCTGTGGAAAACCGCTGCTCAATATTGCAGAGTGCATTCACATATGTATTTTCGTATGTGCGTGTGGGATGAGGAGTCGGACCGAATGAAAGGCGGCGAGCAGAGTCGGGTTCAGCACAGGCCCGACCTCCAGCCCTAATCAGGTTACATGATTAATGAGGGAGGGAAATGGGCTCATGTTGTATTAAGAAAATGTGTGTTTGAACCCAAAGCGCCGGGTATCAGCAGCCTAATGCATCAGCCATTGACTGGACACCTGAGATCCCGGCTCGTCCCAGCGGAGAGACGCTGCATCGATTCCCCTGGAACTCCCTCTCACTCACTCACTTTCTTCCTGCTTCTCTCTTTCTCTCATTCTCTCTCTTTCTCTGTTTCTTATTTTTTAATCTTTCATGTCCTCTCATGCCTTTTTGTGCATTTCTTTCACACCTCCTTTGTTTCATTTAATTACCGCCATTCCCCGCCCCTCTCTCTTCTTCACCGTGCTCCTTCTTTCGGATCCTCAATCCGTCTCTCTCCTCTCTCCTCTCTCCCCCCCTCCTTTCACCACCACACTCACAGGCTCGCTGGGTTTCGCACACACCGCACAATAGCATCAGTGTTTTCGGTGTCTGTGTGATTTAGGTTCGTTCCTGGCAACGGAGCAATGGCCGACACTCAGCCCTCGCAACCCAAACACCGAGCGGTCATTTAATCTCCGCGACTCGCCGCACCACAGGACTCGTCTGATATATTAGCTCGCGCTGCCTCGTCCAATAAAGACCGGGGCGGACTCAGCAAGTGTGTGAAACATACGGTGGTCGCAGAGACACCGGGATTCTGTGACCAGGCAGACGCTCAGTCATCATTCATGTCCCCTGGTTTCCAAAAAATGTACTTATTAGACTTTTTCTGTGTCAAAACAAGATTCAGCTCGTGCAAACAACACAATGACAGTTACAGCTCCGGGTCCTGGAGGGCGAGAGTCACTGTTGTGTTGATGCCGGGAGCCAATTAGAGCCTCTGTGGTTGTTTGACTGTATCTTGACTCTCTCTGGGGAGGGGGGGGGGGGGACTTGTTATGTGCACAGTAGTTGTGGCACACACACAGGAGCTGATGAGTGATTAGTCTGGATTCAAACACAAACACGAGCGAAACCAGAGGCCGACTCGTTTTACCCTGAAACAATATTCACTTTCTATCTTATCAACAGCAGCAACTGTGTGGTGCACTTGTAGTGTTGGATTAATCTGCTTGGTCTGATTCCTGGATCTGTTGTGTTAAAGCGGCTGTAGTGAGGTGTAGTGGCTGTGGGGGGGGGGGGAGGCCCAAGTGTCACAGGGTGTACGGCAACAAAAAGGGTCCTATTTAAGGCATCGGGTGTTTTTCCTCAAAGTAAAAATTTATAATGTTTAATCATAAAAACATAGAAATGGAAATAAGGATTGTAGTGTGGACACAAAGATGTTGACACAAGGATAAAGTTGAATTTCTCCTTCTTGTGAGTTCCCTCCCTCGGTGATGGGAACTGGTTTCCCACTGATCAGAGTGCAGCCTGTGTTTGCTCCCCTCAACTGAACCATCATCTCCAATGGGATGGTTTACTCTGAAAAGTTCAGTTACTACAAAGGAGAAGTATGAGGCGTTCATTAAAACTAAATAGCCCCGGGCTGGAGAAATCAAAGCAATAACGCAGACGGGATAAATAAATACATGAATGAAACGAAGATCGCGAAATCAAGTCAGAAAAAAGCTGGTGCGGAGACCACAAGGAACCCCGGAGATATGGAAACAAACCTGCAATATATAGACAAACGATTAGAATACCATGTCGTCAGTAAAGATGATTTATTGTTGCACGGCTGGAAACTGATGTACACACACGTGCGCACACATGCACGTGCATTGTATATGTAAACATGCATACAAACATGAGGACAAAAATGCATGCAGTGCAAACACACGCAGACCCACACACAGACCCACACACGCACACACACACACACTCCCACTAAGGATTCTGCAAAGACAGCAAGGAAAATATCTGTTTTGAAAGTATTACCAGTCATATTTTCATATTTCTTTCCCCCGCTGTTATAATTTTTCCCTGTCAAACAAATCAAAAGGCCGAGACCGAACGGAGGCTGGGGGAGCGACTCAGAGTTTCCACTGTCAGGTTCACAAACGTGCTGCCTTTACAAACAGGCTCTGTGCGAGGAGACGTGACCTGGGTGTGTGTGTTTGTGCATCTCTGCCCTGGGACTGTGTGTGTCTGTGTGTGTGTTTGTGTGTGTGTGTAGTAAATGGCCTTATGTTGATTTTTAAGGTGAGTTTGAACTGTACTTCACTATTATCTTTGCAAATATGACGATTTCTCTTTAAAAAAATCATCAGTACATACATTTGTTTAATTAAATATATATTATTTTATAAAGTGTAGTTTTACTGTTTTTAATTCAAACCATTTACTTGAATGTCATTTAACTCCTCGTATCAGAAGCTAATACCGACTGGAACGCAAATTACAAACATTAACTTGTTAATACTCTGACGTTTCTCCTCCTTCTTTAATCATGAGTGATGCCGAGCCTAATGCTCAGTGAGTGTTTGTATGATGTAGGAGAAATGTAGTTTAGATTTCCTGACATGTGATTGTGTCTGGGCCACAGATGTTTAACCGCTTCAATATTGGACTTCAGCTTTTATTCCATGTGGACGTTTCCAGTCCGATCGGTCACTGCAAAAGGGAATATTCTCATCTGATGGAGTCGATGCTGTGAATTAAATAGTTGATGTTTAGGGTTAAGCAGATAAGATTTATTTCTGGATTAATACCTTTTTTTGAACAGTGTATTTCTTGCCAACAAAAGTAAAATGAAAAACTGAAACCCTTTGCATTGTATCGTGTGTTTTACTCCTCAAACCGTCGCTGGACTGAAACCAAATATATCATTGCATAAAAAAAAAAAACCCGGGATGATGAAGCAAGAATCCATTTCATGGCCCAAACAGGATGGCCGGGGCGATCCGCTGCCTCCCAGCTCCACTTCCCCTCGGAGCGCCATCCGTCATCAAAGGGTCAGGGGTGGGGAGATTCATCAAAACAGTTTGTGCAGTGTGAGGTACACAAAGGAGCCTCTCAGGATTAGAGATGGCCTGCTGTGTTTACGGCTGTCTACATTAAGACCCATCCCATCATCACCCGGGGCCGGCTTGGTGTGAACTCATCAACCATTCCAATGGGCTGACACGGCACTCGCACTCCTCTTCTTCCTCATCTGCAGCTCTGCACACGCCAGAGGGGGGGGAGCAGTGATCGAGATGGACTTGAGTTACACGTTTTGAGTATCACTCGGCTCGGAGAACTTCACTGCATTTCGGTTGTTTCCCTTTTTTAGGTATTGACACCTTCAGAGGGCTGCGAGCGGTTAGAAAGATGAGTGAGATTTGATATGCCCCTTTAATTTGGGACCATATCAAAAAGACAGTCATTAAATTAGGAAGTTGCAATGTGTGGACATTCAAAAACTCAAACACGCTGTAAAAATAGTTCTTCTTTCAAACCATGTTTCCCAAATGCACCTATGTTTTTAAATAAACTTGCAATGAATTTTCAGTTTTCAACGGAAAAAGTGCACAGACTCGAAATCTACTTTACAGCACTAAATAATTGTGTCTAGTGGGGAAGAACAGACAAATGCATAAATCCCCAATGTGTTTCCCATGTTATCATCAACGTCAGCACAGTAGTGATGCTCTTGCTTTATTAGTCCGGCCACATGTTCCTCATCCACAAGCTGCAGTTGAGGCCTAATTGTGTTTGAAATGCTGTGATTGCTATGTAGCCGGTGTGGAAGACGAACTAGATAGTACATTATTTTGTTTTTTTCCAAATTTCCCCTTAATATGACATCTCTCTGGGCTTGTGTCGTAAAGTCCAGAGTGAGATTTGCCCCAAAAAAACGACCCTCGTGATGAATTTGTGACAAAGGGTTCGTGGTTCACAGCATTGAGCAATCTCAGCCTTAATAAGACGGAGTGAATATATCTCCTGTGAGCGTCCCTCTCTGTCTTGGGCCTGGAACGCCATGCTGGCTCCATTAGCTGGTGTTTGGACACCTGTAGCAGCTCGGGCTCCACAAGCAGAGCTGTCAACGAGGGGCTTTGGTAAATCGAGAGATTATCCAAACAGTGGGACACTAGCTAATAAAAACAAGCCCTCCGTTCACTGCATTAGTGCTGCATTAGTGCAGAGAGGACGATGAATGGGGACCTGGGGGTCGGAGTGATGCACGGTCCAAAGCTGTTAAAGGGATCTTCTGTAAATTATTAGTGATTTATGACAGGCCCTAGTTATTAGATCAGTTATTGGAGTGTTTCCTTGGGTTAGGGTTAGGGTTAGGGTTAGCGTGTGGTTCGGAGACACACACGTTTGCAGGACTGTTCAATTAAGAGGAAGAACTACAAATATAAATACTCTACATTAATGTCTTGTATTTTTAATCAGCTGATATGTTAATGAGAGTAAAGATAAAATGTGGCTGCAGAGGAATTTAACAAACAAAATTTTTTATCTTTTTTAGGTCCCAGCAATTCAAAATGTATCTTTCTCTGACTTCATGCAAAAGTTAGAAATAGTTTATTCAGATTCTTATACACTTTTGATAATTAGATTCACGTCTCTAAATGAACAGAAACTAAATAACCTAGTTGAAGTTGCTCCAGGTGGGATTTTTTAAAATTGGAACAAACATGTTTACATTTGAAATCACGCCGCAGTAAAAAGAAAAAGTGAGAAAATAAATTTAGGAGATGACGAAATAATAATTAGGAAGCAGCTTGTTTTACGGTAAGCTGCGTTTGCAACCTCCTGCCGTCGTGTGCAGAGAACCCAGTGAGACCAGTACACAGTGAGACCAGTACACAGTGAGACCAGTACACAGTGAGACCAGTACACAGTGAGACCAGTACACAGTGAGACCAGTACACAGTGAGACCAGTATGTTCTCCTCCTCCTCCTCCTCCTCTGCTGCACGGCAGCCGAGCTCTGGGTGTGTTCACCGGTCATGGGCATAAAACTTCAATTTCTGCCCATGACATTTATTAACTCTTACAAATACGACAGCTGCTGCTTTTTTTTCTTTCTCTCAAAGCACGGAAAATGAAATCATCTAATTTCCTTCACATAACCTGGGGTTTTTGTGAAGTTTCTCAGGGTGAATTAAGGGAAAAGGTTTCAATGTATTAAATCATTTATTTACACAGTAAAATGTCTCGTTTTCCACCGGTGACCAACACAGCGTAGGTGCCTCAACACACTGTAATCCATTTATACACTCAGTTAATATATGGGCAAGGGGTTAAGGGTTTAATTTAAAGCAAATTAGATTGGCGACAATAAATCCGCTTCGAGTTTCGGACTAATACGCAGCCTTCGCACTGTCTTCACGTTTAACTCTCAGACAATCTCCGCCTGTGTGTAATACCAAATGTCTCCGAAAATACACTTGACGTGAATTTATTCATACGTTCACTCAGAGGTTTGCAAATAATAACTTTGCATTTACTGTACAAGCAGTTTTAATGCCAATAACTGTTAGCGAGACAGCCTAATGCCATTAGGGTATAATTGCAGGTCTCGGCGGTGGTAAGGACACTGCTGGCAATAACACTCGGAGAGAGGGAATCTGCCTTTTATTAAAAACTGCTTTGGTGACTGGGAGTAAATTCATTATCTGACTCTATTAGCTGAGCAGAGTGGGAATAAGCTTCTGAGGAGGCACCACCCAACACCTCAGGCAATTTGTTTGTGCATTCGCTACGTGTGTGTGAGTGTGTGTGTGTTGTGTTTTTATCACAGCTCATAAACAACAGAGTCTCATCAGATTGACTGATATCAGTTACCACGGCTTTGTTTTCACTGTGAAATCTGATTTTTTAAAACCCGGAGATGACGACCGCGTTTTTGTCCTTGAAGCAAATTTATGGCAAGAAACTGAAGTTTGTCATAAATAACTTAACTGAAATCCTAATACGTACAACATATGTGTGTATATCTTTTGTATTGTCTAGAGTTACACACACCCACCATATGTTCAGATGCACACCCCGCATACAGTGTGGCCCTCGGCAATCATTTATCACAGATACATATACAGTCATTTATATCGGGGGGGAAACAGGCCGTCCGCGGCTCATCCTCTCCATCCTCCCATCCTGCTTGGATTTACAGCGCCGAGCCCATGTTCAAGTCCTGCACATCCACTTATCTCCCACCACTTTACCCAGATCTCGGCCTCTACCAGCCTGTCCCTCCTCACAGACCATAATAACCCCCCCCCGAAAGCCTCTCTGGATCCGCGTCTCCCGGCTCCAGCCAAACGGAACGGGTGAGTAGAGCAGATCAGTCACTGTGATGAATGCGTTCACATCTGCTGGAGATTTCCTCTGTAGATAAAAATGAACACTTACTGGTTTTTAGCATTTGTCTTTCTGGTTTTTCCCGCCCGACTGCCGCAGGTTGAAAACACATCTGAGCGTCTGTATTGTCTCAGAGTAACGAAATCAGGCGAAATGTCATGAACACTGACATGACACAAGTTGCTACCGATGTCTAACGTGAAGGTTACACACAGTCTGGTGTTGAAAGGTGCCCACACCTGCGCTCCTGTTCTGTGGTTTTGCAGGAAAGTGACGTCGTGCTGCTGCTACGCTCGAGTTCCACGTGCATGCTAACAATCTGCAGCCAACGTAAACTCAAGTCTCCACCGTCTCACTTGCTCTTTTTCACATGGAGTTGTTTCATGGCAAACATCCGGTGCCACGGCAGCGTTTCACAGCACTGCAGACGCCACCATGCAAACCTTATCGCCACATCTCACGCCAACCGCAGCCCAATACGGGCGCGAGGAATTACCACGCTTAATTTAACTCCATCACCGTGTCTCCTCTTAACAACTTCCCCCCCCTCTCTTTTACTCTTTCTTTTTTCCTGCACTGTGCCGCAGTCCAGAGGTGAATGATTTGTTTGGTGTGGCTCTGGAGGTGGGAGCCCACAGGGGTTTAGGGACCAGACTGTGTGGGCCTATCGGGTTGCAGTATTGACCCGAGGTTCTGTTGTGAGATGTAAGAGCTGAGGAGGAGAAAGAAATCGGTGAGATAAAGTTTAACCGGTGAGTGTGTGTGTGTGTGTGTGTGTGTGTGTGTGTGTGTGTGTGTGTGTGTGTGTGTGTGTGTGTGTGTGTGTGTGTGTGTGTGTGTGTGTGTGTGTGTGTGTGTGAGTGAGAGAGAGAGAGAGAGAGAGAAACAGACAAATTAAAGAATGGAAAAATGTTAATATATTGTTCATTGTGTTGGAATAATTAAGTAATGAGGAATATGTGAAACATTTAACAGGAAAAAGGGAACCACCTACTTATTTATTGTAATGGAGCTACTGGAACATGAGCCTGTGAAGCTTTATGATGGTGACTGTTTGTGGGCAAAACAGAAATAAATCTTCAGATCACAGTTTCTTATTACTCTCTATAAATCATCATTATCGTCCAACGATCAGAAATACTTCTGCAATATGAAATGGAGCCAGTTGTTTTGCATTTTAACTGGAGGAGATTCTCCCTCTCGTAACGAGAAGTTGAGCACGAATATTTAGCAGATAACACGAAAAGCTCAGAATCCGACATTCGTCAATTTCATGCAAGAGTAAATATTCGGAAGTATATGAAAATTAATTTATATGTTAACAATGATTTAAATTAAAGTCTTGGAAATAATTAAAATCTGCTTCTCTCAATCCAAACTGCGTTAAATATAAAATATTACAATTTCTGATAAAAAACATTTTCTTTGGGTAAATTATATTGTAAGGGTAAGAACTGAAAATACACCAATTCACAAGATTAATAAATACAAGTTTATTTATATTGAATTATTTGGCCGCAAACAGCACAATGATTTCCTTTGGACTTAATATTTTTGCAACTTAATCAAACTCTGTTTGATTAAAAAACAAAAACTACCCCAGGACACAATTCAATTCAATCTGGTCCTGTCCTCTAGAAAAATAAATGATTGTGTAAAAAACACAAACATGACTGCGTTAGAATTATTATTATTATCTGTTTGTGTGAATGTTTGTTCTGTTGAGCGTCAAACAGACAGAAGCAGATCTATAGATGTGTTGGTAGAAACACTGGTGAACATTTGATCTCTTCTGTCCTGCAGCCGACGGTTCGGTGACTCGCAGTTTCCTCGGCTGTCGAGGCCTCAGAGGACCTGTTGAGCCAGATTTAAAACTTGCTGGTCTGCACCAGCAGTCCCCCCCCCCCCTACCCTACCCCCCGCTGTGTTGAGCAGCTCCTCTGACCCCGGTGCACAGTGGAGTCTCTCTCCTCCGATGTTTTACATTTATGTGTCGAGCTATAAACTTTCAAACTGCCTCGGAAGAGAGAGAGAAATTCAGAGTCAGATTTACAATTCATTTTTTGACTCTTCTCCCGTCTCCCGTCTCCCGGGTTCAAGGGACAAGACTTTGCGAGGCGACTGCCTTTCGACGTCGGGGGGGCGATCAGGAACAGATGGACGGGTGATGACCCCCCCACCCCCCCCTGGAAGCGAGAGCTGCAGCGCAACTGCCACTCAAAATCCCAGCGTGTGGATGTGTGCGAGCGCAGAGGAAGGAAGAAAAATGGGAAGGATAGGTGGGTGGGTGGGTGGTTGGTTGGATGGGGGGGGGGTATGTTATGGCTCTGAGGGAGCTACGGCAAACAGGGTCCCCATGATACAAGTGACTGACACTCCACCAACATCTGTTCCACAGAAAACACTCTCTCACTCTCACTGCTCCACTAACAAACTCCCTGACTCAGTCTCTGTCACACACACGCACACACACACACGCACACACACACACACACACACACACACGCACACACACACACGGAGTTAGATGATCTTTTCATTTTACAGTAAAGCCAAGAGGAATGGGGAAATTAGATTAGTGCAGAATAAGATCCTCCACTTATGATGTGGCTCTTTGCAGGGTTCTGTGAGCTGTTGACAGAGGAGGCTGCAGACGGCACTGATGCCTTTACCCTTCTCTTCTCCTTCCTCCCCCCCACCCACCACCACGTTACCCCCATGAACCTCCACTCTTCGACTCCTCGCTCCACGATCAGGTTTCTCTCTGTCCATCAGTGGCTGCAGGGGGGGTGGGGGGGAGAAGCAGGGTTGTTCTGATCAATGGCAGGAAACCAGTCGATGGGAAGGGAAGACATGAAATAGATAGGCCCCCCCCCCCCATGACCTGCCTGCCCACCAGGATACTGCAATCACTTCTCTCCCTGTGTCCGTCTAGTTCTTGCTTATTTCTGTGTCCCCATATGTAATTATCTCTCTCTCTCTCTCTCTCTCTCTCTCACACACACACACACACACACACACACACACACACACACACACACACACACACACACACACACACGGAGTTGAAAACACAGTCCTGATACCACACATACAAACATGCATGTGACCGCAAACAGGCTGCAAAACACACAAGGCAGCACATAATTTCAAACTCTGATATGCCAAAACACACACACACAGATATACACACAAACACACACACACACACAGACACACACAAACACACACTAGCATGCATCACTTTCCCTTTAGGCGGCATCCTCACCTATTTACCTGCCCCTTATGGGAGATTGACTAATAATATACAAAATTAGAATATACTGTATATTTCTCCCAGCTCTATGCAAATCTCTAACATATTGCTTTCTGTCTCCAGGGAGCCGCACATTTCCACACATGAATATACTTAGAACAACAAACAGACACACACACACACACACACACACACTGACACACACACACACACACACCAAGATATGTGTAATTAGGGCAGACAGAGACAATAGCTGTCTCGTTTGAGTTTATTAATTTGTGGTTTTGCTCTCAGCTTCTACCGCCGAGCGTTTTATGGCCGAAAACGCTGCGGCTCATTCCTCGAGGCACTTATTAGCAAAATGAGTATTTGCTGGTTATTTAAATCCATCCCTCTGGATCAAATTAGGCAGTATTAGATCCTGGCAGAGTTATGAAACCAACACGGGTAATACAATGGAGAAAAGGTGGGGACTTCATTATATTGAAGGACTGAGCTGAACATGAGCTGACTGCTTCATGTGTGAGACACTTATTGGAATCGTCTTTTCTTAACAGATGATGGGAATCGTCGCTGTTGAGACTTTTGACTCCGATGCATTGAGTTTGTCCTAATCTGTGTGTGTGTGTGTGTGTGTGTGTGTGTGTGTGTGTGTGTGTGTGTGTGTGTGTGTGTGTGTGTGTGTGTGTGTGTGTGTGTGTGTGTGTGTGTGTGTGTGTGTGTGTAGACGCATGTGTGCATGGGTACAAGTGTGTGTTCCTGATCCAGACGGTGCAGACTACTGAGCTTCACAGCTAACTCTTAACTCCTGTCAAAACAGAGCTTTAAATTGAATTAAGACTCCATGCTGCAGTCCCTGCTGAGCCCCCCCCAACCAACGCCTTCAACACCCTACACTGCTGTGGAACACACACACACACACGCACACACACACACACACACACACACACACACACACACACACACACACACACACACACACACACACACACACACACACACACACACACACACACACACACACACACATGCTATTCACAGAGCATTTATATGCAAACATGTACAGATATCATACTGTGTGTCTAAATCAAATTAAATTACAACTAGATTAATGACAGCAAGTTAAACAAAGCATGCTTTTCAACAACCGCTTGGACACACACACACACACACACACACACACACACACACTCGCAGAGGCACAAGCAGAGCATATTTTAAATCGGAGGAGGCCGGGTTCAGCCTTGAAACTCTGAAGCTGTTAATTCACTGCAGATGAAACAGACAGTGATACCTTCCCAGTGTCCATGATGCTGGAAGGACAAGAGTGTGTGGATGAAATTTTGATTTAAATGTTTTGGCGTGTGGGAATCTTCCTGTTATGAGATTATCTAAAAATATAAATAAGCTGCATTAATAAGTGAATCTGTATTTTCATTTTAATCGTCACTTTGGCATTGATATTTGACATCGGTGTTGTATGGAAAATTCATTTTAGGAATAAAAGCAAAAACTATTATTGTCAAACTCTTACTCTATATGTGTTATGTCTTTTTTGTCGTGTCAGCAGAAAAGTTATTCACAGGCAGGGACAAAAAAAAAGAGCACTGCTAATATTCAATTACATGCACTTAATGAAAAACACCCCCCCGAAAATGTGAGTTGTTGCAGAGACGGCCGATAAGCAGTAATGTGTTGCACACGGAGCTTTCTCAGTGTCTGTGTTTTGTCCTCTGCAATCGGGTTCACGCAGAAGTGTCGATGTTCTGGGTTCCATCCAAAGACGACTCTCTCTCTCTCTCTCTCCGGGTTTTGTTCTTGCGTGTTGTTGGCAGCTCAAGTTGCTCTATTAGAAAATCATGTTAAAACAATATTGTCTAAGTGTGGGGCTCATTAATCACCAGGTTGACAAGAGCTCTGGACATTGTTGACAAGTAATGAGCGTGTTGCTAACCTTTAATACATTTGAGGCTGCTGTTGGTCAGGTGAATAATTAGCACACTGATGATGGGACAGAAATATTCTGCACGGCCGCAGCTCTGGTGATTATGTGTCATTACTCAAATAAAAGCCAGGAGTTTCATTTCATCGTTCACACATTGAACATTTTTATTTCCCCACATTTTTCAAGCTTTGCGGCAGCAGCAAGTAAAATATATTAATTTCTCTCTACATATCTGTGTGTGTGTGTGTGTGCTTCAGTATTGATTTCTTATGTATTGCTGTTGGATATTTATAATGTATTAACTTAATAATAAACTGGGTAAAATATGTATATTTGTATATTTTGGGGGGAAAAGATTAAACATATTAATCATCGTGAATTAATTAAATATATTTATGGCAGAATAGTTTTACACTTTTACGATTAACAGCAAATCCTTCATCTGGGCTAAATGCAGTTATCTTGTTACCACTGAATTTTCTCATTGATACACATTATTATAAAACCTTATTTATGAGGATTTGTATCGGCTGCGTGGATTTATGAATGAGCTGTTCTCGTCTGGCTCCCACAAATGACAGTTAAGTGGTGTGTGGGACGTAACCTTTGCTTGGGGAATGAGCAAAAGGTTACAGCAGCTTGTGTGTGCAAGTGTGTGTGTGTGTGGTAAGTATTGAGCAAAGGCCACTGCGATGCAACCGAACACCGGCTCTTTGTCTGGGCAGCAGCTCACCACAGAACGCTAACCAGAGTGTTTAATTTCTTTCCAAATGCAATTCTTCTCACAGCAAATAAGATTTTCATTCCAAATGACCGGTGCCTCCTAAAATCACTGGAGCTTAAATGTCATAATAATGGATAATTAAGTGAATATTATTGTCAACATTCAGTTGTTTTTAACTTGTTGGTTATATTTGTATTTGTATCCACAGCGTAAGAACTGTTTTTGTTCTAATGTCAGTAATTTAAAGTATAATCCGTGTTAATGTGAAGCTGGAGATGCTGAATATATTTTTTATCACTAACAATAAAATTCACAGCTTTAATGAGCTTTTGCTGAGTCCACAGAATTTCCCCAGAGACAAAGGAACAACAGGAAGTGAAGGTTAAGAGCAGAAAACCTCTCACCTCTTTTATACTGCTCCTTTTTTTTTTACACTTCATAAACCACCTGTCGTATGAACGAGGAGAAAGGAAAAGAAAAGATTTATGGCTCATATTTGTGTTTTCAGGGTGTGAAATGCTGATACTGAAAGAAGTGAGCGTTTTGTGTAGCTTTTCAGTGTGTTACAAAAAAGTGTTTGTGTGTGAGGCTGCTGGTGTGTTTTGCATATGTGTTCCCCCGGCCCTCCAGAGACATGATAATTGTTTGTTGTGATATTGTAATGAAGCCCTCAGGCCCTCTTAAACTAATCAGCCTCTCTCCCTCTCCGTGTGCAGATAGATCGGTTGTCAGAGCCGTGGGCCGGACGCTGCAGCCGAGCCGTGCGTGACACATTCCTGCCTGACACGTTAGCATGCAGCCCGCCTATCAGTCCCCCCCCCCCTCCCCCCCCCGCTCCAGCTGCTGCTCCTCGTCTCTCGGAAAGTGATGATACACCAGCAACATTTTAAGGTAATAAAGATCAGCAGTGAGGCCATGAGGCATTTGAAGGATTTTATAAAAATGAAACAGTGGAAATGTCATTTTGAGAAGCAAACGGGTTTCCAGTCCAGAACGTGTATTGCCACAGTTACTAGAATATCAAATGATTTTTATGCTTTGTAATGAGAGTTTCCTTTTTTAAATTCAAAGTTTCATTTTTTCCCAGGGGGCCAGATGTCTATTCAACATGAAGAAGATTTATCCAAGTCCTCTTCTACTCTCTCATGCAAAAGTACATATGCATATTTTCTCATTTTCTAGACTGACACCTTCCTGATTAAATAAAGAAATATTTTTGATTTTGAGAGAATGTATGTGTGAGTCACTTTATTGGCCTGTAAATAAAACAGTTACAGGTCAAACATTTACATCAAGAAGTATAAATTCAGGATAATATGTGGAAGCAGCATTTTTTGGAGGAGTCCTGTTAAATGTCCTACGTAAAAATAACCTGTATAATCCTTCTGTGACAAATAATACACCACCATCAATAAAGAAATATAACAAATGCATCGTGTGTTCTTTCCTGACGTGGATCGATGTTGTGATACAGAGGGAATTGTTGAGCACAGGTCAGAGGACGGGGGGGTTGAACCAGCATCAGTTTACAAAACAGATTAACCTCCAGAGAATGAAGTGAAAGTTACACAAACAACAGTCGTGTAAGCTCACTCACTGTGGATCTGTGGCGTATGTGTGTGTGTGTGTGTGTGTGTGTGTGTGTGTGTGTGTGTGTGTGTGTGTGTGTGTGTGTGTGTGTGTGTGTGTGTGTGTGTGTGTGTGTGTGTGTGTGTGTGTGTGTGTGTGTGCAGTGCTCACGTCTGTCTGGATGATGATGATGACGGCCATGAACACTGTGATGATGATTGGTTAATTGCAGTCAGCTTGCAAGTGCAGGGTGTGTGTGTGTGTGTGTGTGTGTGTGTGTGTGTGTGTGTGTGTGTGTGCGTGTGTGTGTGTGTGTGTGTGTGTGTGTGTGTGTGATTTCACAGGTTGTAGTGAATAAGAAGTGGCCTGCGGTGGCTGTGAGGAGCTTGTAATATGTTTAAATAGGGCAAAGTAGTGTTTGGAGAATTGGTAATTACTTGCATCCTTCTCTGGCGATACGGACACTGACCAGATCTCACCCGCTCTACACACACACACACACACACACACACACACACACACACACACAAACACACACACGCAGACACACACAGAGAGTTGTATCTAAACATAAATAATGCTGCCTATGTGTTATTATTAATGTGACTTAAATGTGAGGTGACAACTTATCTCCTTTAGAGAATAGCTGTGGATCTACCTGTGGTCTTTCCTGCAGGGTCAAAGGTCACCAAAGAGGATTCCCATTGCCCTCTACTGGTTTGCTGCAACACAACCTAAAATATCTATATAATTTTTCATCAAGATCCAAGCATTATTAGCTCATAATTCAAGAAAACTGTTGAAATAAAGTGAAATCCTGAGGAAATTCTTACACAAAAATACAAAGAATAACAGAATCCTGGACCGTCCCACTGATCCACATTCTACCAAGTTTTGTTGAAATCCAAAATATACGAAACTACTTTGACTGTTATTCTGCCTAATTTTTCCAGTTATTTAAAACAACTTCCCGTCACATGTGCCCGTGCGTGGGCACGTGCACGTGCACGCATGTTTTGGGTCAGAAGGTCACAGGTGGCGCCAAACTCGATTCCAGATTGAGTGTTTAACTCGACTTTTTGCGATGCCTCCCTTTCTACCACTTCTGGCACTTAATGTGAGTGAGACATCAAGACGTGACCACAATACCACATTCTGCGTAAGAGGACCTTTTCCTCACTCATAATATTGACTCTGATAATGTTTTCATCACTGCGCGGCGGCGGCAGATCACATGAACGGCGTTCTCGCACAAACCAAATACACAGCGGCTGCTTCTCGGGGCGAAGGACAGAGCGACTAATGTTGCTCTTAACCTTTTTTTTTTTTACCTCTGAATCAATAAAAGACGCTCTTTCACTTCTTCCCGAGTGGAGAAGCATGTGTGCGCTGTTCGCTCATCAGGACGAGCGCTCGGCTCTCAGAGCTCCATCGTTCTGAGTGTTTCAAGGAAATGGACGTGAAAATATACAGAATTGGCCGTAATTATATGTGAAGGTTTATTTAAGTTTGAGGGTAACACGGAGAAGAAAAAAAGAGAAAAAGACAGACAGAAATCCAGACGAGGGGCTTGTTGAGCAGAGTGGGTTCAGCCTGTGTGAGTGTGTGTACTCGTCCATGGATGTGAGTCTGTGTGTCACATTGTGGCTTGATGATGTTGTCTGGGCCAATCTGCTGCACTGAGTGGTTTGAGTTTACGAGCCCACGACAGTCAAATTGTCCTAATCACTAAGTAAATAGATACTTCCCCAAGCTATCAGGGCACATACAGGCCGAGGAGGAGGAGGAGGAGGAGGAGGAGGAGGAGGAGTTGGAGGAGGAGGAGGAGGAGGAGGAGGAGGAGGAGGCGCAGTGAAAAAAAGGGGGACAACTTTCACGGTTAATTGTTGTTTTCCTTCTTATTCCAACAGAAAAACACCCGGTGTAATTATTCATAAGTGCCACTTTGATTTGGGCAAATTTGTTTGAAAGAGGCTTAAGGTGTTTCTTCCCTCACAGAGTCGGGGTTGTGCTCGGGGGGCTGGTGCTCGCTGCGTTCTTCATTTAAATTGAAGCTGAGCGCCGGGGGCCGGGTAGAGTTACACACCTCGTGCTGCTTTCTGAATGACTTGCGTCTAATCTAACCCAATCTGGCTTTCTGCAAACCTTCTGGTGCTATATTTCTTTACATGCGTTGGGTCTTAAAATGGGATAACGACTGATGAAGATAATCCACTCAAATGAATTAGATTTGTTAGAAGAAGAAAAGAAAAAAATGCTTTTAGCTGAAGTGAATCCAGCACCTCTTGTAAACATTTAATTTGAGTTTACGGCGCATTGTGGCCTGGAAGAGGAGTCAACTGGGATTTAAGAGCACAACAGAAATGTGGACACTCACAACACAGGAAGTTTGCTGGGATAAGCAACAAATACAAAACTAACTTCAAGTGATTTTACAGTTTTACCTAAAGACTGTGTTCTGATCAGTAATTTACACCATCCACACTCATAGATTCGCAAAATATACCGACATAAATACTGCGCTCGCTGTTTGGAAATCAAGGTATGGACCAGTGCGCGTATCGTTTACCAGTGATTTGAACATCAGAGTGGAGCTGAGGCCAAGTCAGCAACCGTACACGGGCGTATAGAGTGTCTGTCATGCCTGGTTTACACTGGACTCATGTCTGGAACCGGAGAAGAGAGGATACGGTGTCATACCGTGGACCGAAAAAAGTGGAGCACGTCTCTCACGTAACGTCAGAGGGAGAAATTAAGAAAATTTGCCACAGTTGACACAAATCTGATGTTTGGTCATTTAAAAGGACATATTTCATTCTTATGTCATGGACGTTACATAAGGAAATATGAGCTACAGGAGTGTTAAATGTAGGTTATTCATTTTTTTTTGTGATGTTGATTTTTTTAATGTAAAATCACGTTAGATAAACCTAAAATGTCTTGTTTTGACCTCCCGTACTGTACGTTCTGATTTGAGGATTCCACAAAGAGAGAAAAACCCAAATCTGCAGCGGATCGTCTAGACACCCGTGTATCAGATGTCCACATAACGTGGGCTTATAGGCGCTTCCAGTCTTCTGTACGTACCTAAACCGGCAGCCGGGAGCTTTACGGTCTCCCATTAACCACCGCGCCAAATACCACAGCCAGCGTTTAAACTGTAAACTGTAAATGAGGCAGCTCGGTGCGTCTGTGTGCAACAGTGAGAGCCACACTAACAGCTTTCTGAGCAGTTTGTAATAGAGACACGGGTTTTTACTGCGTGTGTGAGCATGCGTGTTGAGTGTGTGTCTGTGTCTGTGTGTTTATGGGCTAATTAGGATCGGAGTTACACCATAATTAGTTTTGTGGCATTCCCACAGCACAGCGTATCGCGTTACAGCTCATATGCATAATTAGGGAAAATAAACATCCAGGGCCTCGGCTGGCTGGTAAGAATCTTTCAACGCTCTCAGTGTTTCTCCCGGTTTCTTGACTCCCTCCTCTCTCTCTTGTCCTTTCTCCTGTTTTGTCTATCTCACACATTCAATACATCGTCTTTCCTTCCTCCCGGTTTTCCTGCGGTTCGAAAAAGGTGAGAGGTGGAGTCCCTGTCCAATTCGGAGTAACACACAGTGCTGGACCAACACACACACACCAACACGCACACATCTGAGCATACACACTTCAACACACACTTTTATATTTTTAAAGGGTATCTATAAAAGACAATGAAGACAGAAGGCAGTGTCCTCAATGCTTTGATTGAGGACTCATTTTGCATTCATAAATAAGTCTGGAAATAATATAACGTAATCATTTAGCTTTTTTCAATGGTTCAGATTCTAATGTAAATGTGACTTTAATAATAGTGTTGTTTTTACCTTATAATATAATATTAATATAACTTAATTTCTACAGCACTTTTCAAAATCCTCACTATAAAGTTGTTTATAATGGCATCAAAATAAATGGACTACTCATAAAATCAACATTTCGAAAATGGAACAAATAAAAGTGAAAAGTGAATCTGGGGAATTAAAAGTCAAATAAAATCAGGGAAGGCTTTTCCAATAAAACATAGATTTTCTTTCAGTGTAAAAAGGAGCGTTGGGGAAACGATGACATCACAGCGCACTTCACACTGTTGCCTTGTGAAAAGAGTGAACACCAGAAACAACAACACTGGAGGTTTCTCTCGGTTCACTTATCACTGCTCGCTCTAATTACAAGTTTGCCGCTAAATTTAGCATCACTGCACATTTGTTTCATATCATAATAACAATGTTCTTCTCTGGTATTTGACGGAATGTCCATGTCGACTTTATCGCCCTCCACTGGCCCAGCGTGCTCGTTTAAGTATTTTGTTTTTGTGTTTTTGTCTGGAGATATTTTTTAAAAACAACGTTCGTGTAGATGGAGACTTTCCTTAAAGACAGAGGGGGAAATATCTGTTAAAAAAAGAAATGTCCTCAGTAGTGTAGACAGAGTTTTGACTGCTTAAGCCCTGTGGCCTTTTGTTTTTCAGCCGGGCTTCTGGAAGGGATAGAAAAAACCCAGTGAGCCGTCTGAAAGGTCAGAGCTGGAGCCTGGACCGAGACCAGAGAGGCTTCAGGTGCCTCCAGAGATCCTCCTGTGGCACCTGCACTCACACCGGCCAGATATAAATAAGATCCCGTCACATTGTTGTGATGCAAGTTCAAAAAATAGACGTATAAATCATAAATCAGGCAGCAGTTCAGTGGGAGTTAATGGTTAAACAGTCTTCAAGGGAAAAAACAGCCCTTTTCCCACTGAGCTGCTCAGTGTCTCTCCGTCAGCTCTTCTCGACTGAGCGTCACACTGTCCCCCGGGCATTTGCTTTTTTCACTTTGGCGCTCCGGAGCAGACACATGATGTCAATCCCACTATTTATTATGTTTATTTTGCTCTCTCACTTCATAACATACTGGAAATGTCAGCCTCAGTTTCTCGCTGTGTGTCTCTTGGCTGAACATAAAAAGACGTGACAGCGAGGAGTCTATTTTCCGTGGCGTGTGTGTGTGTGTGTGTGTATGGGTGTGTGCGTTAGAGACCGATTTTTCTTTACACTCCACGCTGACATTGACATTAGACATTTAGATCTGTGTGTATTTGTGTTTCCCCAGAATCACGAACCATGCACACTGCAGTTGACGTGTGTGTGTGTGTGTCCAGTGTGTGTGTGTGTGTGTGATTACAGATCTCTCTAATGAGAAATTATTGAGTTGCAGCACTGAATCTTTTTTGACACAGTCCATTTATTTTTCTAGGAAAGGCCCATATTTCAAAACTAGCTTTTGCTTGATGGCTGAAATCAAATATGGGAGCAAGTGAGAATTTACCCTCCACTTTCCTCTGTGTCCACTCATTACAGTTGTGTTTACAAGGTTGATGTGAAAATAGTTGGGACCTGCAGGTGTTTATAAGGCAAGTTTAGCATGGGAACATCTGAGAAGTCACTGAAACAGACTCACTACAGAGAGAAGAGGGTGGGAGAGAAGGAAAGGAAAGGAAGAGAGCAAGGAGGAGGAAATTGAGAGTACAGACCAGATGTCCAACTGGGACTGAACTGAATGTGTGATCATATCTGATATGGATTTGTATTAAGCAGCGGGACATGATCTCCTGCTTGATATAGTGGCCGACGTGCAGATTTGTGGATGGACAGAGAGCAGATGTCGAGAAGTCGCTGAACAATGGACTTGTTGATAATCAGCCTGCCATTAAACTTGCAGGGATTTACATGCATGTGCAGGCGAAAACTTGAGATGTATATTCTGGAAGCCGTGTCGGACACACACACACACACAGACACACACAGACACACAGACACACACACACACACACACACACACACACACACACACACACACACACACACACACACACACACACACACACACACAACCCTTCTTCTCCACCTCACAGCCTCTGTATCGCTAGAGTTGATGCTTTGAAGAAGATTATTTTTGTACGAAAGCTTTTTAAAAGAACTCATCTCTTTAGCGTGTTGAAAACAGTTCTCTGTATTTTTATAGTTAAAGTTTTTAAAACTAAACCATTAAATCTAAATGCATTTTAAGATACACTGAGAATAAATAAAATGCAACTTTAATCACATTATCATCCCTTTAATACTCAGACTCATACATTTTGATCTGCCTACACTAAGAGGAATGGGGGTGTGTGTATAATACGTTTTCAGGACCGCCCATTCAGTCGGGACTAGTCCATCACAGAGGATGAATTGAATGGATCTGAAGTAGTTAATTAGAGCCAAGGTCACGTAAACACTGCCCGATAGCATGGATTTGATTTCCATCAAATTCACCAGGGACGGGGACACTTAAATCGACCGCTACACACACACACACACACACACACACACACACACACACACACACAGACACACACACACACACACACACAGATAGATTTCAACATAGACATTCAGACACGGGAGCACCTGTAAAAGTGGAGCATTAAAGTATAGTGATTCTTTATTTACACAGATGGATGCAGGGGTAAAGAAACAGAGACAGAAAGAAAGAGAGAGAGAGAGAGAGAGAGAGAGAGAGAGAGAGAGAGAGAGAGAAAGACAAACTCACTGCTGAGCCCGTTTGGTTCAACAGCTGCATTTCCTCATGGCCCCGACTCAGCACATTTCCATCAACCATCTCTGCCAGACCACAACACACTCTAACAGTCGACTTCAACACACACACACACAAACACACACACACACACACACACACACACACACACACACCCACACACACAACTGAGTGCATTTGCGTAGATTAATGAAACGTCTTGCTGAACAAGGAAGAGAATACCTAGCTCTGTGAAATTGCTTGCAGACTGTGTGTGTGTGTTGGTGTGTGTAGGTGTGTGTCCGAGGCGAGAACAGCATGTTTCATCTCAAACCTCGTTTCTCACTGCTACTACTCTCTCTCTCTCCCTCTCTCTCTTTCCTTGCACCTCCCTTCGCTCGGCCTCGCTGGCCATTCATTTACACTTGTCAAGAGGTGGCCATTAAGCCCCACAAGCCTGTGCAGAAATTTTATTACTAAACCATTTGTATCCCTGAAAGAAAAATAAATCCAGCGTTCCCTGCGACTGCATTAGAGCTGTTTGGGCGATTTGTTTAGGTTGATAACACTCACGGCCCAGGAGCCACTCAAACGCTGATGTGACTGGAAAGTAACTCAGCTTTTTTTCCCGTCTTCCCGAACAAGGGCCCGGGTCTGAATGTTAAACAGCTGTAACACAAAGTCCTACTTTATTTGACTTCTATTAGCAGAGCTAGACATTGGACGAAGAGGGTCGTCCGTGCAGTGAGCAAGAGAGGAAGAAAGAGAGAGAAAGAGAAAAGAAAGATCCCAATAAAGCAGTTGGATTTGGTCAGAGTGCTTGTAAAAGCAAGTGGGCCCAATCAAAATGAATGGGTGGGGGGGGCAGGGGGGGGCTAACAGGACAGATCTTGTCCCTGAAGAGTCCGACTGACTGACCGTGTTTGTGTGCTGATAAAGACCCATTTCCACTGACCTGTAAACCAACTATCATCCAACATCTGGCTTTTCATCCGCAATGGAAATTGATCCAATTATTCCAACCCGGGTTTTTATCGGCTCCAACTCCGATCGGCAATGGGAAGGGAGTCAGTTACCTTTTTTACCACGTTTAAAAAACCTGTGTTTACCCACTTGTTATGGTGCAAAAGATGTATTCCTCTTTACTTTAGGAGTCTAGACTCCACAGTCTTTTTGCATGACGTCATGACATCTTAGAAACAACGTGCAACAACGATTTGTTTTCTTTGTATCGTACAAGGTCATCACCTTTTGTCAGGTTTCTCTGCATTTAAAAAATCCTGCGTATAAACACGTATTTTGGTGTAAATGTGTTATTGTTTTTCTCCATTTGTGCATGTGCATATATGCCTGTGCACGTGTGTCTGTTGTCCTGGAATGGTAAATCCACCGCGGTGTTTAACCAGTGAGCGTCTCACCAGAGAGCTTCACATTCTTCCTTCCCCTGGTTAACAACTTGATCCTGATTTCCAGACCGATTGTCTGGCTGTTTCATGGTCGCACTGGTTTCATGACAGTGTCCATACGCAGGCGCGGGCGGACCGGGAGCAAGTGAACAATGTGACGGCCTTGGGAAACTAATGGCTGTTCACACGGAGCTGCCAAAGTGAAACCCAACGCGCGATGACTGGGGGAAAGCTCCCACATCTCTTGTTAAATTGCCTCTGTCTGCTCATTCATTTGTGCAATTGTTTTTCCTCTTTTTCTTTTCTTCCTTCTTTCATTTTCTCTTGGCCCTCTCTCTCTCTCTCTCTCCCTCCCTCCCTCTCTCCACTGGGCTTTGTTTGAAGTCTGCTTCAGGCCAGTAAAGGGACTCCCCCATCCTTCCCGTGGCTGTATAAATGACAGCTAGTGAAACACGATACACCGGCCCAGCGATAGCCGTGCCGCTCGCTCTGTTAATCAAATTCGCCGTAATTGTCATGTGCGGATTTTTTTAAAGGCCACGGAGGGGGAAGCATGAGTCGAACCTCTGAACCCGCGGCCCTGGGGTCAGCGTTGGTGTGTGTGTCTGAGAGAGCTTGTGTACGGTCACGCTGTGTGAAGGAGCTGAGATCTGGACGCAGCGTCTCCTGAGGGAGCCCATCGTCCACCCACTCTCTGTCTCTCTGTCTGGTTGTCTCTTTCGATATCTCCCCCGTGTTAAATCCTCCCACACGTTCTGTCTGTTTGAACTTTTCTCCCCGTCTCATCCTTTCTCCACCAGAATCTTCAGCTGTGGCACATGAGAAACTCTTTTTTTACACAAACAGTCGGTCTCGTGTTGTGATCTATTTCGAAGAGCAGGAGGTGACACAGTAAAAACCTTGTCTTCACAAAGGCTGATGAGCCAGAGGAGCTTCAGAGAGGACGTGGGAGGACAGAGAGTCGTTTCATTCACATGAATCTTGTCTGCATGTTTTTTTTACTGTCTCCATACCTGAACTAACAACAAAAGATTTGGACAAATTGTTTCACTGCTTCAACTCGATAGTATAATTTAACACACAGTGTAAGCTACACGTTATACATTATAAAATACAGTATAGAATATGTCCTCATTAACGTTTCTAAGCAAAAGGGTCAGGATCCCAAATTATAGTGGTTGGTTTTAGATCTCAGTTCAGAGCTAAACTCCAGATTTTGACTCGGTGCCACTGAACCAATTTGACCATTCCTCATTTCCCAGCTCAGCCTCAACTCCAAACCGACATGTGGCTCTTCAATCAGCTGGTCCGACTGTCGGGAGGGGGGGTGTACGATCTGTGAACCAATCGGAGCCAATCTGAATTGCTCTTGATTGCAACAACTGATGTTTTGCCACAACCCTTGTGTTGTGAAACCGTCTCAGGACTCATTAACCAGGGGAAACATGTTGTGCACCTGTTAGATTCTGATGCTGAATGATAAGTGACGATGATCGGAGCGTTTTGGCATAAGAACAATCCGATGTCGTGACCGTGAGTCTAATTGAACAATAAATAACAGAAGGGAAGATAAGAAGACAAAGAGAATGACAACCAATTGAGAATATGAAACACAAGACGGGCGGGAATACATGATTTGTGGTTACGCTCTCTTCTGTGCCACCATGGAATCCACCCAGCGAATGAGATATAAAGAGCTGACTCCTGTTGGACAACCTGCTTGACTTCACTTCACTCAGGGAGCGTTTCACTGTGCAACAGACCGTGTTACAGCACCGGGCAAATATGCACTTTATCGCCTCCTCGAGTCCTTTCTGCTCCATTTGGATTGACATAAATTGTGCAATATGGTCGTCTTGATTTCTGCTCCGGGCAGCAGGCTGCAGGGAGCAGGAGAGAGAGCTGTGAGGTCACTTAACGGCAGAAATCTAATTCTGTTCATCTTGAAGCATTTGAATCGAGACTCCGAGTCCACGCTGTCAAATCTCACCCGAGCGCTACTGACCACATGTTTAACAAGGCGTCACAGGGATCCTGCAGGCACAAGTGTTTACCCAGAGTCCTGACCTTCTCGCACTGACACTTTCACTGCTGATATAAATACCACACACACACACACACACACACACACACACACACACACACACACACACACACACACACACACACACACACACACACACACACACACACACACACACACACACACACACACACAGCAAACACGCAGGTAACTTAATCCTCATTGTCCTCCATTCTCTCCATTGGCCGACACCTGTCATATGTCCTTGCTCTCAGCCAATCAGGTCCCACATCGTTAATGATACAGAGGTTATTTTTAAACCAGGCACTTGTTGTTGAGAGGTCGCCTGTACGTACGGGCGGGAGTGGGCTCATACTTGGTTGCAGTACATGCATGTGTGTGGTTTGAAACTGGATAGGTCAGAGAAGCCTGTGCTAATATGTCCTGAAGAATGCTCATGACGAGGTGCTAACTCGCAGTGATTGCAACTGCTGGAGGCAGAGAGACAGAGAGAGAGAGAGAGAGGGACGGAGAGAGAGAGAAGTTTTATTTGGGAGACTGGAAACGTCCCATCATGCTTCATGTTGACAGGACATCCGTCATATCGGAGTGATGCAACTGCCCCATAGGTTTGTCACGTGGCATCGCTCGAGTTACCGGATATATTTCATGTCGGAAAAATAGGTCAAACAGAGAAGAGCATGATCTGAAAAACAGTCCATTTATATTCAGAACTAATCAGTCCTATACTGATCTGTAGGTCCTCCTTCATCCTGGCATGAAGACCCCAAAATCCTAATAACTCTCACAAGTCCAAAGAGTTTCCACTGAAGCACACAATGATACACACGCTCAACCAATCACGACTCAGCTGTCACACTTGACTTTTCACCTTGTTTTCAGAGCATCAAATAACCCATAAAAGCAAACTCAGCTGAAAAAGCTTTAACTTGAATATTCATGTAGTGTGAGAAGAGGAACTTCTGCCAGAGCACAGAAGTTCCCCTTCAACGTATATTCTGACCCTGGAGACAAACCTACACTGTTAGAAAACACGGAAGCATCCCAAAGGTGTATATCAGGGTCAACAAGAATATTCAGGAGAAAAATATGTACTTGGTGTCTAATATCATGATGAAGTGCTTTACAGCTGTAAAACCTGCCTTTAAACTTCCCTAGCTCATTAACCAGTGTGTGCTGGGAATGGATCCACTCCCACTAACCTCAGTGACGGGCTAACACACTCTGAAAGGTCCCTCACAGAGCTGGTAATTGAGGAAAAACCTCCATCGCAAAATGCTACCACTGTGTTAACCGCATGGAAAAGTGTGTGTGTGTGTGTGTGTGTACAGTTTGCCTGTGTGCACTTGCACCTGTGTGTGTGTCTGTCTGTGTGTGTGTGTGTGTGTGTGTCCATGGCCAGCCAGCATGCACACTGAGCTGTGGTATTAAGACTGGAATTTATGTAAAAGTTCTCATATTCGGCAGTCATTTCCTTTTGATGTTCGAGCTCAGTGTTTCCACGCAGGAATTCAGTTTTTCTCTTGAGAGAGAAACGCAGCGGAGGAGGAAAAGAAAAACAGAAGTAATTTCTTTATGGAGCTTTCCGGAGGCAAAACCTCATCATAACCAAACCTTTAGTCCGTCTGACCTCTCATAGGGACACAGTCAAGAACTGCCTGAGTCGACCATTCACAGTGAGGAATACACATCTTCAAAAGTGACGCCAAACCAGCTTGAGCGCCCCCTGGTGGTCGTAAACCCTGCCTCATCCATGTTAACAGATGGGACAGGGACCTTATTAAGCCAAAGTACACTTAAAATAATTTATTTCTCAAAGATGATTTCTGTTATTTAAAGTAGTTCTTACCACACTGATGTTTAGAGAGTCAAGCTTTAATTAGTTATTTGATGTTCTCTTTAGTCTGGCTTAACCATGAACAAACAAAGACACAGAATATGGTTATTGCCGTAAGGTATTTTAATAAGAAATATGCGTATTATTTGTTTTATAGTTCATGTTTATTCACAGAACTAATGGAGTCGTGTTTATTTTTCCACGTGTCCGTTAAGTGTCCGCTGCTCGCTTTGTGTGCGTCGGCTTGTGTGTGTTTAAGAACATGTCTGAATCCATCTGCATTTCATTGCACCTAACTGCAGGCGTTCCTGCTCGTGTGTGTGTTTATCGATAGAGCTAATGGATTTTCTGCCGGGCTCAAAGTTTGTTTGTTCAGTAATCCAATATTGGCGGTCAGTTTATAAGGCAAGCCTTTCCGAATAGAAGCATGACTCACGACTCCGTCTGACACAGGCATTGATGACCTGACATCGGTATCAGGTAGCGAGAGACAAGACGGGGGGGGGGGGGGGGGGGAGAGTGTGATCGATAGACCACAGGAAGACACAGAAAAATGAAAGAAGGTAAATTGGAAGGAGGAAGAATAAGAAGAAAGAAGAGGGACGTGTACGAGTTGTACGCTTTTCTCAACCCTGGAAATCAGATACGATTTCAGTGACTGGTAAATGGAGGTGTTCCTCATTAAATGTAGTGACCACCGCGAGAACGATGGAGGGCGATCAGCAGAAGAGACAGACCTCTAGACCGGTAGCAGACAAAGTGTCATTCACACAAACCAGGTATCCAGACTGAGCCGAGCAGAGAAACACCTCCACCTCTATCTCTGTGTGAAGTGAGTCACATCTCAGCGTCTACACACCGAGACCTCCGCCTTCCCTCCAAGCCTCTGCCCTTCACCACATGAAAGGAGATTACATTTCTAAACCGTTGAGCCGACTGTAAAATGCTTCATGTCTGATGGCAACTCGGAGTTTGACACTGCAAATGGTGACGGAGAGGCATCTGGATTTGTGAGCTTCAGCCGGGCGATCTACAGCGATCTGTAAACTGATTGCTTGTGTAACAAGTGCAGTGATATCTGTAGAGCCATCTGTATTATAGTCTTACATATAGTTTGTAGGGTTTCCACTGATATAGCACGTTGCTAGGTCCCATCCACCTCAGGTGCTGCTATTCAAGCTTTTTTAATCTTCCATTGTTCATGTACAGCCTAGAACCATAAGAAAGGTAAATACATATTACGCTAAATTATGTTATTTAAGTTGCATTTCACAGGACACACCCTCTCCAGTTGAAGACCACAAGACAGGCGCGGCGTTGCAGTTGTAGGTAAACTTTGAATTACTATATTATTATAAATCAATATAATTAAATACGATTCCCTCTAAAGTAAACCTGGTCGAACGTCTGCCACAGAAAACAATAATTACTGCCCTGAGGTCGTTTGCCGGTGCCAACCAATGAAGTTGCAGTAAATGTGATTGAGACAGTTTCACCTTTTGTGCCCTTGTGCCGTTGAATAATTGCCAGAAAAGATGGGAACTTGTGTCATGTTAAATGTTGCACTGTAATATTTGACAAGTTCATGCTTAAGTGGAGTGTAAATGTCCCAAAATCTATAAAAAGGACACGATAGGCCTTAATTACACTGAACTAAACCGACAAATTCACTACGAGTCATTTTTAGAAAACAAAACGTTTTCAAAATGGATGATTCATATGCAGTGTTTTAATATAACATCAATTAGCTAGATCAAATAAAACGTTTTGGAGTAAAAGAAAAGGGCTATGAGAAAGACGAGATGGGAGGGATTCGAAAACAAGAAAAGAAAAGGGGGAAGAAATAAATAAAAGCAAGTTGATGGAAGGGATTATAGAGAACGGGGAATTGAATAAGAACAGATTACAAATGAGAAAGAAAGAACAACAACAAAGAACGACAGATTGACGGCCTGTGAGGAATGCACACAAGTAAATAAGAACAGAGGAATATAACTGGGGAAGTTTATGCTCAGATCAGATTCAGGGTTAATATATATATCTGCAGCCAAGGTGGTCTGGCCAACGGGATTAGCTTCAGCATTTCCCCCCGATTCTGCTCTCTCTCTCTCTCTCTCTCTCTCGCTCTCTCTCTCTCTCTCTCTCTCTCTCTCTCTCTCTCTCTCTCTCTCTCTCTCTCTCTCTCTCTCTCTCTCTCTCTCTCTCTCTCTCTCTCTCTCTCTCTCTCTCTTTGACTCAATCTGTCCTTTAGCTCTTTTTTAGCACCAGCACCATCCGTCCCCCTGCATTGTTCTCGGAAAGAAAGAAAAAAGGAGGATAGATCGTCTTACCTTTTCAGGAAGACCCAAAAAAAAAAAAAAAAACACAGACAGAACCTAAAACTTCCCAAAAACACAGGGGAGACGAGGGGGAAGTGCTGCCATCGGGGGGGAGGGTGGGCTGCGGGGTGAGGGAGGGGGTGGAGGGTGGTCGAAAAAACCTATAGACACAGGGAAATGATGTAGAAGGAGGTGTGTACAATCTCTCTCTCGCTTTTCTTCTCTCACACACACACACACACACACACACACACACACACACACACACACTTTGGCATGCTGCCTCACTCCAGTCTTCTTCTGCCACACCGTGACAGCAGCGTGATTCATGACATTAATTACAACAGCTCATCCTTAACAATATTAATGACTTCTCACATTTCATTTCTCCCGTCAGTCGCTCACAATGGAATTCCTCTGACCTGTGTACACACCCACAAATACTGAGAGTTTTCAAACGACTGCGCCTCAGTCATTGATACAACACAGAGTCCTATTGTCCTGTTTTTTAAAAAGTGCACAGGTCAGCACATTGGTTATAATTTCAGCATCCTGTGATTCCAGTAACATCTCACTTTATATTCTCTTTCCCACAACTTCATTTGTTTTGGAAAATCTGCTTTTTCTATATCCCCTCAAAAAACAAGTAAATAACAGTCATATCAATTTTACCGGGGGAATAAATAACAGCTCCACTAAGAATTTAAATTGAGTGTATAAAAATAACAAGTCACCACATGCTCTGGGTGCATGGTGTTTAAATAACGCCTTCATGTGAATGTTTGGAGTTCGTCTTTGTCCACTCGCAGGATGTTTCTGGTGAAGAGTTCAGTGGCTGTCTCGCCCTGCCTCTGAGCCATGAGCGCTATCACAGGGACTTTACCGAAAGCTGAGACTTGTCTCTCTGTCTTCTCACACACACACACAGACACACACACAGACACACACACACATATAGGGTGGATGTTATCATGATCAGGTATGTATGAGAAAAACGAACACACAGACTCACTTGCCCTCTAGATAAGGAGGTACAAGTTTCCAGATTTCTACTGCAGCCATATCCTGTTACTAATACTCTGCCCTGGGCACGCACACGCACACACACACACACACACACACACACACACACACACACACACACACACACACACACACACACACACACACACACACACACACACACACACACACACACACACACACACACACACACACACACACACACACACACACACACACAAGGCCCTGGGGCACAGGAACATCTACTTCCACTGTGGGCCTCGGTTTCTCACCCTTTCGCTGTGTTTCACCTTTGTGTCACCTCCTCCTTCACACTCTAACCTTTTCACACCTGCTCACATATAACTGCAGAGGCAAAGACACAGAGACGCAGGTGTGGAGACTGGCTGTTCATAAAAAGTGCGTGACTCACATCAGCGGATATGAGGACGTGAACACACTGTGCACTGAAACAAAAGAAAGCTGGAGAGCTACGTAGATCTGGTAAATAGGACAGTTGTGTCTTTCTGATGCTCCGCTGGTGTCTCTGCTAATTCAAGACAATTTACGGCGGAGTTTTGACGCACATTTAGCGTACGTCAGACAGAATTCAAATATTAAATCATCACCGCAAATCCTTTGAACAAAGCAACGAGCAGTTTATTTTCTCACACAGCTTCAGAGGCTGCATGTTCCCCTCTGACACCAATAAAACAAAACAATAAACACATGACTGATTTACGGCGAACGCGTAAACGTGGAACAGGATTTGCAGCTTCGCACATGCCTCTCATCGTGCATCACTCTGTGTCTTCCCGTCTCACAGTGTCTCGCTCACCGTTCAGACGTGACTGGATGAAAGTGACAGTGACAGTGAGGAGAGGGAAGAGACGAGCGCTTCACTTTTTCCCTCTTCCCCTCCGTCTGCTGGGTTTCTATTCGGGAACAGGTGCGACTCACTTCCTCAAGGTCAGGTTCAGAGGTCACGGCCTCAGATGCAACGTCACGACAGCGATATGTGAATCTGACTCTGAAACCTTATATTTCCTTGCTCCTGTGACACACATCCCGGTAAACATCTGCGTCCTTTTGTCTGCCACTTCCATCTTCAGCTTACAGCCAGTTATCTGTCCTGTAGCGGGTGAGGTCAAGAAAACACACGGTTTCATTGTTAAGTTCACGTTTTATAGAACAACTACCTGGTTGGACTTGAAGTCACCTGCACCAATGAGAAGACAATAAATTTAATGAAGTTATTATGATAAGAAATCTGTGTTTAGGAGCAATGAGTTGAATCTGACTTGCTTGGAGCAGGTGTGTGTAGAACATCTGGAATAAAGCTGAGGAAAATCTAAGAATAAGACAAAGTTTGTTATCAGGGTTGTGAATGAAAACAACCAACGTGATTCAGATCAACAAACTAATTATTATCTGTTCCAATCAGTATTGCGACTGGAAATACTTGCTGATATAAATCCTTCAAATCCTTCAACGATTCGAATTCAGATAAACAGCGACAGATTAAAGAAATATTACGACACAGCTGGTTTTTCTATTTTCATTCCCGTTAACCTTTCTTCCTCCGCACCTCATGCGTATCGCCTATCGATGATGTCAACAAGGAGCTTAGCAGAAGCACCTGGATAACATGACAACCTGTCATCCTGCGCCTCAACCTCCCCAAGCACAACTACACACACGTATACACAACCCCAGGAAGGTCTTGACATGTTCACTCAATGCCTTAAGAGCTAGATTAGATGGAGCCCATCGACAGTTTACACACACACACACACACACACACACACACACACACACACACACACAGACACACACACGCACACACACACACAGAGACACACACTCAGTGAGCGGTTGGATGGACAGCTCCCACAGCACTAAATGGTAAACAGCAGGTTTTAGGTGACATGTCTGGAATGCAGAAAATGCTCTTTCATAATAAGCTGCTCTTTAACACTGCAGGGCAGGTCAATCTCTCTCTGTTTCTGTGAAAGTGTGTGCATGTATGTGTGTGTGCGTTCGTGCACAAACTGATGCCGAACCGTTCCGTGTGAGCGAACTTACCAACTTTCTGAGTACGAGTGTGTGTTTAAGTGGTGGCTTTGGCTCGCTGAAGTGGTTTAAGCCGGTGGAGCTTAGACGTGGGAACAGCTGAGCAATGGGCAACAAGTTGAATCACACATGTGGTGACACACATCCTCAATCTAGAAAATGCATCTATACTGTAACTGCAACAGGAAATGTAATCGCTGGCTGCGTCGTGTGCAGAGGCAACTCATTTCTTAGTGGCAGTGGAGTTCCCAGGAGGCCGTGGGTTCGGATCTCAGACTCGCACAGAACACGATGACGACAACATGGCAGCAACAGAATCACGTTGGCTATGGTTTATGCAAAGATTTTTGTTGGGTCTGAAGTCACAATTTTTCGGCATGAAACTTTACGCAATGCTGTCAGGACTCAAACAAAAAGCAATTCAGTGGAAAGTACAGTTAAATCATTATTATGATTATGTAGTGATGTGTGTGACTTTGCACACTTACCCCGCCCCCCCTCCCACACACACACACACACAGCCTTCCTTTGTCACTTTAACTGACTCGCTGTAACAATTGTGCAATTCATGTTGGTTAATTAGAAAGACAAACTGGTGTGACTACATCTGTCAATTTCAATGGCCTGCAGCCCTTTGCTCCTTTTCACGTTTAGATCGAGACACAGATACCTAATTATAAGAAAAAAAACAGACGCTTGCCCTCTACTTCCTGCTTTTACCTGTTTTTGTGCCAGGTGTGTGTGTGTGTGTGTGTGTGTGTGTCTGTGTGTGTGTGTGTGTGTGTGTGTGTGTGTGTGTGTGTGTGTGTGTGTGTGTGTGTGTGTGTGTGTGTGTGTGTGTGTGTGTGTGTGTGTGTGTGTGTGTGTGTGTGTGTGTGTGTGTGTGTGTGTGTGTGTGTGTTACTTGAGTAGCGACATACTCTTCAGAAAGTCACCGAGAGTTCATCCAACAAGAACAGGAGGAACTGCCAGGACTGTCATGTCTCAACAACTTTACAGGAAAGCTGACACACACACAGACACACACACACACACAGACACACACATGAGAGGAAACAATGTCCTCTGTATTCAAGTCTTCATGTCAAATATGGGAGATTTCGAGGCTTCAGTGAAAGGAGAGTGGCAGCGGGAGAGAACATTAGATTTGCAGTGGGCAGCAGCTTGTGAGGGAAACACAAAGCTCCTCTGAATGTGAATCAAAAGTCCAGAAACCACATTTTATGTTCCCTCATGCTATCCCCATCCTGTTTCCTTAATCTGCTGGAAACAAATGTGTATTCACTGGCCAGAGAATGATTCGAAATAGAGAATCTACAAGGTCACATATTTGAACAGAATATGGACTTCCCGCACCTTCCTCAGGTCCCTGGAGGTTCGTGGAAGTCCCCCCGGTGAAAGCCGAGCCTGGATGGGTCTCTGGCCCAGGGAACCAGGCCCTGACCTATCAAAGGCCTTCTGTTCGGGGGCTAAAGAGTCACATTTCTGGGCCTCCCTGAATCGGGCTGCATGGTGGCAAGGGGAGAGGTTCCCGGAGAGAGGGGGTGCTAAGTGAGAGGGAGCCGGGCGAGAGCCGGGCGAGCGAGGAGAGAGAGCTGCCCCGAGTCATGCTGCCATCGCTGGGGAGAAGAGGAATGTCTGATGAGGGAGAGGAGGAGGAGGAGACGGGTGTGCAGGAGTGTGTGTTATTTGTAAAAGTTCTGTGTGTGTGTGTGTGTACGTGTGTGTGTGTGTGTGTGTGTGTGTGTGTGTGTGTGTACCTCAAAGACCCTGGAGACAATCCATTCAGCACTTCATTCATTATCCTCGTCATTCAGCTGTCACCATCCTCTCACCTACAGGTGTCCGCACAGACTCTAACTCACACTCTCTGCCTTACCATGCACACGCAGCTGACACAGACGTATGTATCGGTCCTTCAAACTGTTATGTGTAAAGCATGTCACTGATACAGTCACTGATACACATTTAAATTCCAGTGGGACTTCCCAAGATAAATGCTTCAGTGTCGAGTAGATAAACTCATTTATCCCACTGAGCCTGACAGAGCAGGAACCTTATGGAAAAAAATAAAATAGAGAGGTAGAGAAAGTAAAGACTAATGACTGTTTGAGTGATGAGCATTAATATCTAAACATCATCCGCCAATAATCCATTAATCATTTTGTCTGTAGAAATGTCAGAGGATTATAAATCATCCGCTCACGTTTCTCTGAGTCAGGATTTAGTTTTTTCTTTTCTACATGAAATCCATCAGCACACTATCACAGATCTATATGATTTAAGTATTTAATGGGACAAGAGGTGAATTTGTTGGTACATTTCTAACAGCCCGGTGAAGTGTATTGGAAAAGGTTTGTCAGTTTGCTAAACCCGAAATAAGAAAAGACAGCAGATGATGTCACAGTGTCACAACGCTCTGATTACAATGGAGGCAGTGATTTATAAACTTTTGCCGTGTTAACACTTGAAATGAAACGGTGTATCTGAATAACTGAATCAAATATTCAGTATTTCTACAAGAAAAAAATCAGCAAAGAGCTTTGTTAAGCCACTGAGGTCCAGACTGACGGCCAAAGGTAAAAAATTACTTTTACCTAAAGCCATTAACTTAATTGTTCTTATCATTTACTGTTTATTACTATTAGAAATTATCTGTTACTTACTAAAAATTACACTGCTCTGATTCTTTGTCTTTGAATTTAGATTTGTATTATATTGTTTGCTGTCTTTGATTTAATTTATATTGTTTTATTTTGCTTGTTGTCTTTAATGTTTTGTATTGTTGTCTTTATTTGTCCAATTGATTTGAAACAGCTGTTTTGAAAGGTTCTGTACAAATAAAGTTATAATTATTATCATTTAGCAAAGGGAACATTTCTAAAAAAATCACTAGTGAGGAAAGAAGTAATCAAGTATATGATATAAATAGTTTTAATAGTTAAATATATATTATATAAGTAAGTAATTCATAAAATCCATTGTCACTTGATTCCTTGACTTGACCATGTGTGAAAAAAATCTAATATACATTTACACTTACAACATTATCTACAACATCTTATTGCTTCTCTATATACACTAAACACAATATATACAATATAAACACACTGTATTTGTCAGACAAAAATCTGCAAACACAGCATTTGTTCATATATCTACAGATCTATCTTCACATCTGTCCCCACTCATCCTAACTTGCAGACAATGGAGGACGGAAGGAGGTGGAGGGACGGAGGAGAGAATGCGACTTTCCTGCAAAAATAAGCGTGAAACAAACACCCAGCGAGCGGGGGGGTCGGGTTTCGTTGCTGTGACGACAGTGAACGTGAGGCAAAGGGCCATCGTAACCGGAGCCATTGTGATAAAACACACGATGTTTAGTCCAAAACTTTTTCAGAGAGTGTTTTTGATTCATTTTTCCAAAACATGTGAGGAAGACGGCACTCTGGGTAAATAAGGCAGGCCTGCAATCACACACATCAATACGTAGATACTGATTTATGGAAATACAAACAGAATCAGAAGAGGCCAGGGGAATTTCATCCACACCCACACGAGCGGGAAACAGGAATCTGTCAAAACGGCTCTGGGAATCCCCACACACACATCTCACAGACAGATACTCATAGGTACACATACTAGACGTACTACACATACTACACGTACTACACATACTGCACATGAATAAAGGGTTTTCTTCAACCTACAATGAACGCACGTTAAGTGACTTGAGTCTTTCCTTGAGAGCTACACACAGATAACTGGGTTTTCAGCTCTGGAGATATGTGAAGAGGTGACACAGCCCTCGGTGACATGGTCGTTAAAGTCTTGGTGTCACTAAGCCGTGTGGGGGGGGGAAGAGAACATGAGTGTGTTTCTCGTGCTGTTTCCCCTTCACACTCTGGTCTCACCTGAGCTAGAGGTCCTGGGAACGACATGCTCGCTCCTGTGCTGAGTGACAGCTCGCGGCCCTGAGGCAGACAGCTCCGCCTCCAGGTGAGGCCGGACCAGCTCCAGTTTCCATTTAACTCGCTCATTCACCCCCCCTCTCTCTCTCTCTCTCCCTCCCTCTCTAAATCAAAGCTCTGCCACTTGACATTAAGACAACAAAAACACAGAAGTGGATATCTACAGGTGACTAGAGCTGACAAAATATAGAACAGCATAAAAAACACAGGACACGGAGACTCAAACATGAGAAACTTATATCAATGCAAACAGTACACACGTCGATATGATGAAGACACACACACAAATACACAAAGACAGAAACACAGCAGCAGGACCAGAGGTTGTGTGCATCTTTGTGTTTGTGTGTGTGACTGTTTGAGCCTCAGGTATAGTGGGGGTGTCTATTACAGTGTCCTTTCCCAGGTGAGAAGGAGAGAGACTAAAATCTTAGCCCCAGGAGGATACACCACAAGTCAACACCCCCCCCCCCCCATGCATCCACTCTTCAAACACACACACACGCACACACACACACATACTCGTCAATTAATCTCAATGATGACTTGAATTAAAATAATAACTGTTATGTGGGTTATCTTGTATTAAGGAAATGAAGCTTAACAACAACACTGGATTATAGTTGACACTCTCTTTTCATGTATCTTATATATTTTATACCTCTTGGCAAAAGGAAGTTTGGCTCTAAGCTCCCAACTCGACCCGTGTGTTCTTCAACTTGCCAATCGGCCTTTAGATTAAAACAACAAATCATGAAAACAAGGGTCACGTCAACTTTAATATGCCTCTACAGTAGATATGTTATTACCTGATCCAGGGAGGTTATATTTTCACCACTGTCCATTCATTGGTTTGTTAAAGCTGCTGCGCACATTTCCAGTAAACTCGGTGGAAGAATGGGACACGAGCCAAGAAAGAACCAATAAACGTTTGACGTGGATCCGGACACATTTTTTTAACCGTTGCATAACAGAACATTTTTGATATTTTTTTACAGATTTGCATGGATCTTACTGAATAAGTATTTGAGTTATAATGAGTTTGTTATCCAAATAAAAAATGTCCAGATCTACAACATTTCAATGTGTTTTCCTAATGACACTGCTGGGCCTTGAGGTATCGAGTGCTGTTCTAGTGAGCTCATGCATTTTGACTGTTGGCTCATCATTAGATCAGAGGCTCCCAAATGTTTTCTACCAAAGACTATTTATATATTTACCTTTTCTTGCTGAAACTCTCTCACTCTGTCTTTGTTTCCAATTTAGAAACATTGAAGGACATTTTCCTGGAAAAAGATTTTCCCATTTTTCCCGCTTTTTGAACAAACTATTTCAATAAAAATATACTAACCATGTAGAGTCGTGAATCATTCTAGCTCTGCAAGGTCTCTCCAGGAGCGTTCATGGAGCCGTCTGGCTTCCAGCTGCATGGCTGTTAAAAGTCAAAGCAAAAGGAAGGAAGGCCGACGACAATGTAAACAAGGGAGTCAAGCTGTCCGTGTATCTGTGACGGTTCAGTAGTGATGATTTTAACAATAATATGTATGTGTGAGTATGAAGGAAAGAGAGAGGGAGCAGGTGGAATCGGAAAAGAGGTGCAGTGAGTGTAAGTGTGGATGAGAGCAGCATATGGGGGGATGGGGTGGTGGGGGGGTGTCACTTTGTCTCCAAGCCAATTAGTGACTCCTGATACAAATATGCAGAGCGGGGGGTTGGGGGGGGGACGCGCAGGCGAGCGGTGAGAAAATAAAACAAAAGGGAGACGGGATTAATCTCATTTCACATTTGAATAAAAAGTGCCAAAAAAGTGAGGCCTGAAGAATGTGTAAAGTGAAACGACCGAAACCTCGAGCCGTTCATTTCCTGCCGTATCTGAGTAAATATTATGAACTTGACTCTAGAAAACGAAGCACACGATCCATCAAGACTCACACAGGCCAAGTCGGAGCTCAGGTTCTACTCCACCACCACCGTAATTAGCTTGGAGAATTAAAAAGTCTTTACACCTACACAGTGTGTGTGTCTGTGTGTGTGTATGTGTGTGTGTGTGTGTGTGATGATGTTGTTGTTTTGCCCCTGGCGAGTTGGCAAGTTGGCAAGTTGCAGAAACCCATTGCATCATTCCAGGATACTAAGCTCCTGTAACTACAACAGAAAGGCATGGCGCCAGATCCTCACACACATGAACACACACATAAAGATGAATATTCTTATATAGGTCATCACTCTCTAGCCCAGCAGGCGCTGAATGAAGTTTTAAGTTACACTCTTTTTATTTTTTATGCTAAATGATTGATGCAGTTTAATTGCCAACCGCACTTGAACAACCTGAATTCACAAAGACGACTGGTCCATAAAACAACCTCTTTCCCTCCAGATGCACCTGTGGCTGTTTGCACTGAAGTAACACGAGCCGGTGACACTTAGTGGAAAAGATGTAAATCATCCGTTTCTTCAGTAAACAGCTTTTTCATTTCCTGTGCAGAACTGACATCATTGAATGTGTATTGGAACACTGACGATTGCCCAAATGACAATTTACTTATTTTAAAATAACTCTCTAGCCTCTCTTCGTATTCTCTCTTAAATTATCTTCACAAGTTCCTCAAAATCTATTTTTTGCAGTGTGTCAAAGTGTGTCAAAGCTTTAACAACTAATCAGACGTTTACAGACGACTGGGTCACATTTTTGCAGCAAATAATTTTTGACCAAGCTTTGTGCAACCAGTGTATTTTATAGGCTAAAGTATAATTTGCCTCAGTTATTCTATCGTCGCAAAAACAGAGGCACTGATTCGAGAATGTGTTTTGTTGATCCCCCTCTTAGATTCTCTCTCTGTGCTGTCAGTTGTCACCTGTAGGTAATATTAAGGCTATTAAAATACCCTTTTCAGCCCATAATGAATATAATATGAGAGCATTGTCAAGTAGGACAGATGTGAAGGGAAATCAGAGTCGCAGAATTACTTACACTTCCCCATGATTGACGATTGGGGGAAGAAACCGAGTTCTGAAACAAACTGAAACATTCCAAACTAAGCATGTCACAAAAACATTACTCATCAGTAGAAAAGGTGCAACATATTTAAGATGTAGTATATCATATTTTTATATATTTAAGTATTTTTAAGGTCTACAACTCGGATTATTTAACTTTTGTTTAGAAGTTGTTACTAAAAATGTTGACCAAAGACACAAGAATCAGTCAATAATCCAGAGCAGCACAGTCAGTCCCTGAGTTTGGCACGGAGCTCCTGCTGTGTCATCGTCACGCGTCACCAGCTGCCACAGAAAGGAGTCAGGACCAGTAACCTGCAGACCAGTACGAGAGGCAGACTGGCAGAGGTAACAGGATGGATTCCTCTCCTCCGTCCAACGCCTCCAACTCGACCTGCCAGCTGGCCGCACGGATCCACAGACTGCTGGGACGGATTCATGAGCAGCGGTGGCTCCTGATTGGCCCCACATGGAGATGAACTCTCACTAAAGCATTAATAATGATGGTTCCTGTTGGACTGTGTGTGCAGGATCCTGGCAGCCTGCACATGTCTGGCTTGTCCTCGCTAAGCTGTTCTCCATCAGCAATACCACACAAGCACAGGCAGACACAGAAGCACTCGCAGAGAACAACACACACACACACACACACACACACACACACACACACACACACACACACACACACACACACACACACACACACACACACACACACACACACACACACACACACACACACACCACATCCTTATTCCCACTTGGCTCGGGATGAACCGACCGCAACACACAAAGAGGCTCAGGAGAAAGAGCATGATGACTAAAACTGCTTCTCATCCATCCCTCCCTTTTCATCCCTCTCTCGCCTCTTTTACTCACCCATCATAAATACCACTGGTGCAAGAAAGTCCATTTCCCCGTGTCCTCACACATGCACACTGTAACAGAGTAATTTCACTGCCTGTCTAAACAATCACTTTCATGTCTGAGGAGACACGGTTGATACTCGGGCTGAAATGGGCTCGATGTACGCTGCGAGGCGAGCAAGTGGATTCTGTGGAAGTGTGTGTTTTGAAAGTGTTTATCTGTCGGGGGAGCCGGACAGTTTGAAGCAACAGGTTCTAAAGGTTTAGAAATGATAGTTTAGAAACTGTTCTCTGATTTTCAAGATGTGACTAAATTGTAAAAGGCTTCAATGTCTGATTCTACATTTTTATTATATGTTTTGAGTACATGCATAAGAAGTTTATACAATTAGTGCAGAGACTGTTCTCCACCTGCCTGTTTGAAATGGGCTTTCTTTCTTTCTCCTGCACCGATCACCTTCTTCGCGTTGGCCATATTGTGCGGTTGACACACTTTCCACTATGTGACAAACTGTTTCTTCTGTTCAATGTTGTAAATACTCTCTCTGAGGTTTGTATGTCTTTTTACCCCGTTTAATAAGGATCATGCTCCACATTCTGTTTGCTTGAGAAACGGTGAGTGAAACAACAGTTACAACAGAGCAACATGGAAAAAGTCTTTATTAATGCAAGTAGATCTGGAACAAACAAAATGGATGTTGGGAAGAAGGACAAAAGGGCAAAAGAAAACTTTATAAAAACTTGAAGAACGTGTTAATCTACAGTGATCCAAGTTCAGACTCAGATGTTAAGACATGAGTCCGTTGAGCATCTGCACTAAAGTCGTTTCAGTCCAATCCAGCAGAAACACACATTAGTGCCACAGGCTGATGATCGGATGCAAAACCTATTTTCTCATGTAAATGTGTAAAAGTATCTACCAGGTTAAATAAAGGCGACATCGACAGTGTGCACACAGGCACACAGAAATGAAACGTGATACGTGTGCAGAGACCGACGCACATATACATACGCACACAAAGACACTCTAGTGGTTTCCAGTGCAGTTGAAATACCATTATACAGTTAACTGTACATTACAAATGGGCTGCCAACTGTCTCTGGAGTATCACATGACCACCGCCGGCTCCTGTGATTGGCTGGCCGGCTGGCAGAACAGCGCGGGTATCGGGTGTGCGATTGATTGGGTGACGTGCGGCCGAACAGATGGAACAGGGAGGAAGTTTATTCCCGGGAAACCACAGCAAACCATTGGGTTTTTCCACAGGCAGGTGAGGTGGACACACAAACACACGCTAACAAGACGATTCCCGAACACACACCTCGCTGGCCCTCCCTGGCTCAGCCTCTCGCTGGCTCTCCCTCTCTCTCCAGCCCTCACAGGCCATTTGGTTTTGTATAGATCTTCATTATATTTAATTAGCTTCTCGGGTTTCACTGGAATGAAATCACATGTGTGTGAGTTGGAGAGCCGCTCTTTTCCTCTCCTGGTCCCGCAGTCATTTTTAATCTGCCTAAGCGGTGCAATAAATTAAGAAAAGAGAAAAAGCAGAATTGATACACACTTTTCCATGGCAGGATTTACATTGGCATCAAAGTGGGACCTGGGACTGTATGTCTGCTTATCCCTGAGCCCTCGTGTTGTTACTGGCTGAACATGGAAAACATCAAACACGGCTCGAGATGTTGATACGAACTGTAAACGTCTTCAGGAGAAAGCAGAAGAAATCGGACGCATATGTTAGAACAACAAACATGTTGCCTGGAAGTTATGATTCAAACTGCAGAAAGGCTGCAGGTCGACGTGAAGGTCACATGTCGGTTGTGTTGGAACAGATGCACGGGCAGATGAGGTTGAAGTGTTTATAATACACTTCTAGACATTCAAAGGGTCAATTAGGATTAAGATTAAGATTAAGCTACATTTATTTGTCCCAAACACATGCACAGACATGCACAAGCACACTCATGCAAGGAGGGAAATGTAACCTCTGCTTTTAACCCATCTGGTGCAGGACACACAGAGCGGTGAGCAGCCATGTACGGCTCCCGGGGAGCGGATGTTAGGGGAGTAAGGTGCCTTGCTCAGGGGCACTAGACAGGGTGCCCCTATGAATTTAAACTGGTCTTTAAGTCTCACAGAGACGGATCATTTCAGGGGAATCTCTGGAGTTCAGTGCACGTGTGAGAGCTTCTGCAGTGAGACGTGAGAAACAAGTCGCACCAAAAAATCAACTGCCACAGACACAAAGGCCGTTTTAGAGAAAAGCTCAAATATATTTAAATGTCTTGATTTGTTTCTGCCCACTGTGAACATCAAGTGACTCTTCTGCCTCTAAAGAGACTGTGAACAATATGAGCTGCAAGCGCACACTTGACTAACAATGACGTGTTGGTGTACAGTACATTACACAGGGATAATGGCTCGATAGTATTTTCCTTTGCGTGTTCGAGTGGATCACATATTCGAGGACAGACGTGGTCGGGGAGACTCTGCAGGAGGCAGACGAGATGCTGAAGAAGATGGCAGGCTGGTGATTTTATTTACCAAAGAGCAATCGGAGCCAGGCAGCTGAAAATAGCCTCACCCCCCCCCCCCCTCCTGGAGAACTACAGTGTATAGTATACATTTCAATATTTACTTTGAAAGGAGAAGAAAGACTAAAAAGAAAATCAATCTGCATAGCTTCTCTTTCTTGGGTTCATTCCACATCAGTGTCTTTCCTCTGCGGGGAAATAAATTGTTCAATATTTCTCCACCATTACACAGGACCCCAAAACCGGGGGAAACATATACATAAGCAACTGGAAATATCCCCAAGGGCAAAGAGCTAAGAAGAGTCCTCGTGGAATCATCTTTTTACTGATGCTGATGATCCAGTTTAATGTCGGGTGAGAGCTGGAAACAGGAAACTGAACCGAATGATACGAAAAGCTTGTCACTGGGTTACCAGTAAACTCAAAAAATTATATTCTCAACTTTTTCCCGTCCACAAGCAAACATTGTTTTAAATCTCTCTTTCACTGTTGCTTTGTGCATGTTCCAGAAACAACAACAACAATGGATATAAACCATCTTCTCTACGTTTGGTTAAAGGTCCAGTGTTCAAGATTGAGGCGAAAGGGATCGAAAGGCAGAAAGTTAATACAAAATAATCCTAGTTATGTTTCCACTCGTGTTTTTAATCTAAATTGTACTAATTGTTGTATTCTTGACCCCAAAATTAACCCTTTATATTGAAATACTTTATATTTACAGTTGGTCCTCTCCACAGAGGCCGCCAGGTTTTTTACAGTAGCCCAGACTGGACAATCTAAACACCTTTTGAGTTTTTATGTCAAATGAAGTTTCCACAGGTTTCTCCTTCATGTTTGGAAGGGGAGGGTGAGGTGCAACGTGTAACTTCACCACTAGATGTCACTAAACTCTACACACTGGACCTTTAACACTACTTTTAGGTGTTATTATAAGTGTGTAGATACATTCAGCATCACTACACCACATACCCGACATTCACAAGAGTCTGTGTCGCTAACTATTTCTTGAACCACAGCGTTCTTCTTTCCTTTTTGACTTGATCATCAATCTAACTTTATCGCCACCTACTGGCCCGGTGTGGTTGTTTGAGTGAGTTGTTTGTGTTGTTTGTAAATCGAAGGTCGTGTGGACGTAACTTTTCTTTTTACTGACTCATGGTCCAACAGCAATCAGCATATCTCACTGTGAATATCTGATTTTTATAAAAGGAAAATCTAAGACAGGGATTTCTGAGTTGGCTGCCTGATCGGTGAGACGCCAGATTTCATAATAATGCTGACAAGGAAACGGCAGCCTATGTAACATGGATCTGTTTTGTCCGAGGCTGAAACCTAACCTGCTGAACAAGGTCAGTATCAGGGCCGATACCAACATATCAGATTTAACAGTAGATTTACCAGGAAGAGTAACGGCTCTGTAGAAACTCTACAGGCCCAGTCAACAAGATGCTGTTGAAGTCTTCTACCAATAATATTATGTGAGGTGGTGACGTTTGGGGCAGAGTCTGTATGAAGACGTGTATTATGTTACACTGAACACTTCGGCCATGAGTCAGATGAAACTAATACGCTTGTGTTGATTGAGGGTCGTTCCAGAAGTCACATGCAAAAAGCTCCCCCAAAAAGCCCCCCCCATCCCATCCTATGAACTTCTGCTGCACACAAACGTGCACGAAACTGAAAAAGCAAAGTTGAACACGCGGATGCATCTCTCCGTACAGTACATGGTTCCCTTCAGAGTCACACAGTCAGATCCGCTGTGGGACAACAAGGCCTCTTCCTGCTCTCGGGTCATGACCGGGGGGGTTCGGTGGCTCGGCGTGATTGACAGCTGAGTGTTTGGGTTAGGCCGCCGCCCCCGGGGATTTACCAAGAGCGAAGCCTTTATACACATCCAATACATAACACCGGTGAGATCTCTCTCTCTCTCGCTCTCTCTCTTCTCTCTCTCTCTTACACACACACGCAAACACACACAGGCTCGAAATGTCAAAGCAGAGTCACTCACACGCACGCACACACACACGACCGTATCGCGTCGACACATCTCCTGTTCGTCCAACTGGGAACACAATCCGAGACCATAGCAACCTTGTGTCGGGGGGGGTGAGGAAGGAAGTGTGAGTTTACAGGGGGATTTCACTTAAAAACAGTTAAGTTATGGAATATTTCATCTAATTATGTTTTTTTTCCCACCATTTGTAGGGGGAAACCTAGTGAAAAAACTGATTATATTAATTACACATAAGTTATATTCTCTACTGTGTTATTATCAGTAAGGATTTGGCCACTTTGATAAAATAAATACATGATTTGGGAGGCTGCAATACTTGTAGCCTGAATATTGAAGTGGACGGACACAGCACCCGCTCAGTAAAGACTGTTACCTCACTTTTCTAATTGATTAAATGTTGCATTATAACAATTAGCGTTTCGAGCTGCTACCGTATAAAGGGGTTCATGTAACATCTCCAACCTGTGTCGAGCCCTCGGGGGGGCAGAGACACGTGGAGTCCTCCAGCAGTGGCAGTTGTTTGTTTAGCTGCGTATTTCGGCAAGCCATTAATACTGAGGCCTAATAGTGCTGTCAGAAGCATTAACACACGTGGGAGCAATTTCCTGAACACAGATTACACACGGATTTAGACGAGCAAAGTGCTGCTTCCTGGACACGGATTTAACCTGCAGACTTAAAATCTTAGGAGGTGTGTCGCACCTTTTAGGCCACACAGATAATAAATGAAGAGAAAGGGATTTTTTTTTTTGTAAATTCCCAGTAGATGTGCTTTTAATGCGCCTTCATCAGGAACACTTTAGGAAGACTCTGAAGATCCACTGATGGTGAATTAGGGATTTTTTTAATAGCTTCTGTAATGTCGTGTTCCCATTATCTTTGAGTTTGTAATCAAGCTCAACAACACGGTTTCCGGAGTAAAAATCCTTTTTGTTTTCTGGTTGGACATTATGATTATCAGCTATAATAATGTAATCATCCAAGTTAGAATCCCCACCAACTTTGAGATTGTGGAACTACTTTTGTTAATCGTCTTGTAGAAGCTTCATGATGTCAACTGCATTTTACTCATAATGTCAAGGAGAACTACTCAACTACCCACAATCCTCACGTATAATAGTGATATCTCTGATTGGTAGAGCTCTTTGTTACCATGGAAATGTTTGCCACAACACTGTGTGGTGCAGCGTTACATTACATGTACCACAGAACAACCAGGATTTCACTTTCTGACATACTGCAGTTTTTTTTTAGAAATGTGGAGAAGAGTTCAAAGGGAAAAGTGTAGTTTTATTCACTCTTATAATAATTATGTACAGATGTCAAATGTTTTATGGTCACAATTTGTCTTGTAGCTGGTCGGCTTGGTTCCAGACTTATACAGGATTTTCTGAAAAGTCTAGAAGATCAAGTCTAGGTGGTCAATGTGACGCTCTATAGATCTAAATAAACACAGAACAACACAAAAAGAACAACACAAAAGCACAAGAGTCTGAAACATTCCCCAAATACTCATCCATCGCTCATCCTCTCCACAGCAGGGGTAGTGCTGCTGATATCAACCTGTGACTTGGAATCTAATCTTCCCTTTGAAGGTGGAATGTGACTCTGCCCATCTGGACCTGCGTGAGAACTCTGAATCCAGGTCCAGAGGAGGAGAAACTAGTGTTCCTGCTCCTCCACAGACGTAGCACAGCGCCATCACCTGCCGACTGGAGCAACTTCATGGAAATAATCCTTTTTGTCCTTGTGCCCGTGTATATTTGTGGCAGGTGACTGGTGTCGGGGGGGCTTTTGAGGCTCCGCTGCAATCCTGAGTGACAATGGGACAGTTTCTCTGTCTGATTGTTTTCCTCAGCAATCATTGATTTTATTTTACCTGCCGTGGCAGCGAATCTCATCCCGAGCTGTTTTCATTTTAGTTTCCACTTTGACACCTGCAAACTCTTCCTCCTAAAAATATCATAGCATGACAACAGTTTGGCCGGGGGGTGCATCAGAAACGACAGATGCGTCCCGTTGTCCTTACCAGTGATATTTGGCGTTCACACAGCAGCTGGATTTCATAGGACATTTTGTAAACCCCCACGGGTTCCCTGTAGCCGAGCAGGACTCAGCACAGTGGGCCGCCCGCTCAGATACAGTCGGACAGGAGGAGGACATTTGTGCACCAGATTCATCCCAGATGTGCCGTCACGAGACTCTTATGAGATTAGATACATTCCTTTTCATGCGCCACACAGGTATGAAGCAGTTTTGTCCTATAGGAGAAAATTCAGGAATCTTCAAGAAGTAATGTTGAGGATTTTTCCAGTCAAAATGAAGTGGACTTAAATAGATATGTGGTTTAAAATGTTGTGGTTTTGCTCAATTGGATTTAAAGGGGCTGTGGGGCCTTGTCGGGGATATGAGCTCGGTTGACCTACCTTCAGACAGTCATATATGTTCTATCAAATTGGTTTAGTGAAAGGGTTTTATTTCATTACACAGACAATCATATTTTCCCTACAGTTAGTGTCAGAGGAGAGATTCTTTTCTGTGTCAGTGACTCTGAGTATTTACTTGGTCGGGTTCGTTCTGGTGTGTGATGATGAAATATGTGAGAGGTTTGACTGAGAGACTGTGAGAAACGTTACAGACAGAGAGACAAAAACACATGTACTGTGTGATTGTCTCTGAGCCAGTGAATGAAATACACAGCCTGCAGAGTGTGTGTGTGTGTGTGTGTGTGTCCTGGCACGTGTGAGGTGGTGTGTGGGCGTCGAGAGGGAAAGCTCATAAAACCCATGATCACACTGATGAGGTCACAGGGAGTGAAACCAGAGAAAGCCTTTCATTTCCTGTCTCATTCCATCCCTCTCTCTCTCTCTCTCTCTCTCTCCTACCTCCATTCATCCGTCTCTCCTCTAACCTCTTTCATATTCTTTTCTCCTGTGACGCCAAATGCCAGAAAGTCTTTCTCACCGTCTGAGCTGGAAATTTTCAATGTGTGCCACCCAGCACGTGAAAAACACAAAGTGTACAAAAGAGATGTGTTTGTTAAAAAACAACAACCAATGATTTAACTTTCAACAAATATGCCAAAATAAATTTGTTGAAAGTTAAATATTTCAAAGTAAAGGTCCTCTCCCTTGTGCTCTATCTCTGACAGTGTATTGGTTACAATGGGTTTTATCATCTTGTAATCTTGGACTGTCATTCTTATAAATACAGATGCACACTAACTAAAACCTTTTTTCCATCATCAATCGAGGCGGATTATTTTGCTGATTTAATTGTTTGGTCTTAAAAAAGTCAGTACATGTTAATCACAATAAATCCAGAAAAACTACTTTAAAGTCTTCAATTTCCTGTTACGTCCGACCAAATGAAAAATACCTGAAGACACTACAACTCCTATAAAACACAGAAAATCTTCACCAAAAACAAGCTGCACCACAATGGAATCAGTTTTGAATGCAGAAACCCTGGACTCACCATAATAGCTGAATTTCTTTCCGTCCCCCCTTTAAAAAGTTATTTCCAGGCAACACAACCACAAACTCTATTTGATTCATGTGAAGGGCATCAGAGCGGCTCAGAAACAGATGTTTCAAACTGAAACGTCTTCAGGACGGCAGGAAAACATCCAATAAGTCAAACAAGTAGATTAACTAAAAATAAACCATTCCAACGCACACATTTACTTCAGGTGAACCAAACTTTGTGTTAGTCTACACAACTGATTACATAAAAATGACAACCAATAGTTTCTCTTTGTCAAACGTTGGGTTTGGTCAAAGTCTAATGCAGATTTGAGCCCGTCGCCGAATGCTGACAGTTGATGGGAACACAATGTGTAGAACCACAGATAATACAGGTTTTTCCTCTACAGCCCAGTGGAGACCAGTTTGAGGTCAGTGGTCTCACCTGTAACCTGTAGTTATTTTCTGTTGGAAGCAGAAACCAGTGTAATCACCCTGTAGTCGTCACAGAGACAAGCAGGTAGACAAGGAATGCCTAAATATTTTGTATGTTTAACAAAAAGAAATACAATTTCTAGATACTATAATATAGTAGCAGCTGCAGCCCAGTGATGAGCACTGCATCCTTCAGCGGTTGTTTTCAATGCTTTAGACGTTTACTCTTGTGTTTTTGACAGGCGGTCGGAGAAACCAGAGATCAACAGAGACAGATATATTCTCCACTCGGTGTTTGCTTGGCAGGACACGTTTACTAGCTGTGAGAGATATTCCTTCTGCTACCGTGTGGGAAAAAAGTTCAGATGACTTTGTCTCCACCTGCGTCTCCGTGGCTGGATCCCGGAGCAGAGAAGAGGATGAAGACACGGAGCCCTGCATGACCACTCGGGATATTTGTCTTCGCTAACTTGACTTCCAACAGCCTGGGGACCTGTGCAACAACAACTGTCCAGATGTCTCACGAGTGCGTCTGTGACATTCATTTAGTGGCTTGCTTACCACCAATTTCCTTCACATTTCACCAAAACCTAGAGTTTGCACCTGATCTCAATCCATAACACAACAGAAGAGATGCGGTGCAGCGGAGGACGACAGAGAACTGCACCCGCAGCCGCTCGGCTTCTCATCACCGGCTCATTACTGGTCAGCGTTTGACAAAAGCTCCGAGGGGCAGCGGTCGCTGGCTGCCAGATTGCCTCTCTCGTCCGTGCGCTCACGTTTAGTAGAGGGAGGAAAATTAAAGGTGGGAAAAGCAGGAATGATGCTGAGGGAAGCTGTGTTTACTGGCACAAATCTGTGTGTTCCCCAAGAAAATAAACCGCTGGAAACACTAAACAAAAAACAAGAGACGATGCCTGAGATCAGAGGGAAGGAGAGACAACAAGATGACAAAGGGAGTTAGCGTCAGATAGAAGCAGGCACCTTGATTACAAGACCAAATTCCTTTTCCAGAAATGACTACGTAAAGACAGACAATGAAACGGAGGATGTGAATCGAGTCTGGGTGTGTGTGCGTGTCCTTTTCTCAGATCATCTCTAAGCAAACTGCCACTTCTGATTAATCTCCATTTGAAAATCTCTGTTTGTGTCGACAATATATTCCATTTGTTTCCCCGAGGGGAGAAACCGAGGCAGCGGCGCTAGCAGTGGTTAGGTATTCTGCATTCGGTATAAGGTTTAGCACAGGGGACCCCGGGCCTTCTCCCAACCATATTTTATGTTTTTTATTTATTTATTTTTATTTATTCCAGTTTCATGAGCACAAACAGATTGGATAATGTGGATGGGGAGTCTGGGATTAATTTTGAAGCAGCTGATTAGAGTGCGTGTGTGTGTGTGTGTGTGTGTCCTGGGCTAATTGTGTCTGGGACCATGCCGAAAAAGCCTCGAGGCTCTGCAGCAGTCTGGAAGATAGAAACACACACTCCTCCTCCTCCTCCTCCTCCTCTCTGCGTATCCCCCCTACAGCCCACTCAATCTGTTTATTCACATCTTCCTGTTGTCTGCAAGAAAAACTTCATTTGTGTTTTCTCCCGTCTTTCCAGCACTTCACTAATCCGCTGTTGGTTCGACCACCTTACCCTTCTCCATCTCTTCCATCCTCCACCACCCATCCTCTCCAGTGTGAAGTATAGATCACAACATTGAGTACAAAAGACAAATAATTAAAAAAGGTATATAACAAATACTTTGATGTATATGTTGTGTCCCTCGGACGTTTTGTTCACGTTTCCACAATGACCGTGACATGTGCTTTGAATAACACAAACCAAAAGTCTTTTTTTATTGAACTGTAAACAGCAGAACAATATTAAAAAAAAATTCAATTGATCTATTAAACCATGTAAATAATATCCAAGTATCATTTCATATCTGAAACATAATAAACTACTCAGTTATTAGCACTGTTCTGCTAAAGTGCAAACTAAATGGATTTCATGGCATCTCATTCGATTCTACTGATCTGACCGACAGTGTGTGGAGCCCTACCAGAGGGTTACGCCCTAAATTGAGAAATAAAGTTTGGTGTTCAATATCATAAAACACTAAGTCAACAATGCACAGGTAGTAATACTCAGGCTGAGAGTGCAACCTGAGGGAATAACTTCAGGTTTCCAAGCCTCCTGGTTGAATTGAACACTTACAAACAGTCTTTAAATGAACCATTTTGCAAAAGCTGCAGAATGAACATTGTGAGAACTAAGAATAACCGTCACTGTCATCGTCATGAAGTTATCTGCAGGGTCGTCCGTGTGCGATTCCCAGTCAAGAGTCAAATGCAGGTACAGAATGTCAATAATGAATATGAATTCATTTATTCTAGAACCCTGATCAGGTCCAGGCCGACGCGTCCCCTCTGAGGGTCCACGTTCAGGACCCGGACCTCCACCCGCTCTCCGGGGCCCAGAGCCAGGCTGCGGCGGCGCTGGCTGGCAGGAAGCTTGTCCAGCGTGATGCGGCTCTTGTGGATGAGGCCAGCGCGACCCACGCCGATGTCGACAAAAGCCCCGAACAGAGCGGTGTTGTCCACCCGGCCCGTCAGCACCGCTCCCACCCGCAGGTCGCTCATGGACACGATGCCCTGCTTGAAGTCCGCCTGCCCAAAATCTGGCAAAGAGAGAGAGACAATATCAAAAGGATGAGGTGGCCAGATGACAGTGAGGCAGGAAGACCGGTGACAAAGTCCAGTATGAGTTGCAGCTTGCACAAATGTTTGGGAAGAGAACCGGGAAATGGGGACGCACGAAAGTGGCGTGTGTGGGGGGGGCAGAAATGACAAACAGGTATTACATGTCAGGCGGTAACCAAACACTTGTGTCGACATACTTCCATGTTCCTCTGCATTCTGTCCTGCCCCACTTTCCACTGGGCCGGCGCATGAGAGAACTTTTTCCTCTCTGTAGCATTAACACAAACAAGGAAGGCTCGCGCCCCAGGAAATAGTCCGGTCCAATTATCCTCCCCACAGCACTGATTACATGCGGTAGTCTCGGCCCATCTGTTTACTCAGCTGAGCACCGGCTCGGAGGCCAAGCATAGTGTGCTGCAACCGAATAGGGCCAACCCGAGAGTGAACCTCCGAGCTGCGTTCCTTCATTTTAAAAAGGAGCTTGCTCGCACTGACTCGGTCTCCAGGCTGAACTTTGTTCCCCTCGATATGAAGCTGGATGGAAACGGACAACACACACCTAACTTCATTATTCCCTCACATGTGTCTCTCTGAGGTTTCTACGTATTTGTACCTGTTAAAAGTGTTTTTAGTAGTTTTTCCTTACTCTTGCTGAGGACAGAGGATGTCACACCATGTTAAAGCCCTATGAGACGAATTGTGATTTGTGAATATGGGCTATACAAATAAAATTTGATTGATTGATTGATTATTCTACCTAATCTGCAACAGTATTTTTCATCTTTCCATTTTTGACTGAAATGAGGAAAATGTCAAGCAGCCCTGTCCAATAGTTTATATTTGTAGATTATTCTGCTTTTCCTGAATCAGCGAGTACACAAGTGCACGTACACAATTGAAGTGCAAGTTTCTATATTACACGGTATTTATAATATACTCTTAGCTAAAGGCTTTTATATTTCATCTTTTTCCAGAAAGTAGACAGGGAAAAGAAAATAGGGTGAATGATGTGACAAACATGTTTCAGAATAAGAACCTGAGCCACAGCTTCACTTGCTGAAAAATCGAAATGCTTGTGACTGTTTATGATTTTATTGCTATATTTATGTGTGCCCAGACTCAGGAGCATGTGATTAAGGAGAAAAACAGAGGTCTTTTGTGTATTTGTGTCTCAGTGAAGATACTCTGTCCAACAACACTGTCTGCTGGACCCATCACACCCTGTCAGAAACACAGTGCTGGTGTTGTCGGGCCACGGGGAGGAAGCCGCAGCACTGTCAGTTCCTATCAGGTTACACGGCCAAGATGTGCCTATTATAAGAAAGGCACAAGACGAGTCCGTGGGTGTGTTGTAACCAGCAAACCAGTCAGATACAAGTTTCTATCAGTCAGCAGGGACCTGCAAAGAACATTATGAAGGAAAGACGAGAGACTGAGAGACTTTACTGTGGCTGTGAGGTTGCTCTCACTTTTACGAGTGTCTATGAAATTTTATATGATGAAAAACACGGATAGTTTGAATGTGCAAAAAGAAGAAAGCAACACTGTTAAACTTCTTCTCACAACCTCGTATATCAAACCGTTACAAGACAGTGTTATGTCAATGTTGAGTTTACGTGGATGAATATCGTTTTTTTTCTTCAAATGTTCATTATATTTGTGTTTCTGTGTCACATAAAATGAGTGGAGGTCAGTATTTCCGTGCTGCTGCGATTGGCGGGAGTCTTACTTTGTCGTATGTCGAACCCGGGGGGCTGCGTGAGGCCGTCGATGATGAGCTTGAGGGTCTCGGCTGTGGTGTCCAGTGTCTGGGGCAGTTCCTCGGCACTACTGGTCCTAACCTTTCTCTCCACACACTGTCGCAGGCCCGCGGTGCCAATCTGGTCTGCGCTCCCCCCCACGAAGGACAGAAATCTACAGAGAGAGAGATGATACGTGTGAAAGCTCTTCTCTCAAGTCTACAAAACCCTAAACAAGGGAGACAAATCTTTAAAGAGGGGGATTCATAGTGTCTATATCTAGGGTTTCCTTTTGACAAACGTCGTCATCCATCCATTCAACCCAAAATTTGTGACTGTACACTTCAACTGTGGATGGTCCGGGTACATTAGATATATTATGTATGCATGTATATTTTGTTGTTTGACACTTTCTGTGTAATATGGGGTCAGGTACACATGCGTGGAATGCCAGAGCAATCCCGGACCCTCATTTAGTATAAATGGAACAGTGAAGCGTGAACGTATGACTGGAATGAGTTGGCAACTCTCCGCTGACACACAACTCGGAAAGTATGGTCAACCCTCTACACTCCGCTGGGGGGGGAACAGGGCCTACAGGGGGATGTAGTCAGAGAAGGAAGGGGGAGGGTGGATGTAGGGAAGGCGGAAAGTGATGACAGACCGAGGAGAGTTATGAGGAAAAGAATAGTAGAACAGTCCAAAAGAGAGGAGAAGCTAAGTAACAGGAAGGAGGGAAAGAAAAGCTAATGCAGGTAAAGTGAGAGGGGACGGAGGTGTGAGAGTAATTACACAGAATGTCGGGAGCTGCAGAGACCTGGCGTTCTGTTCCGAAAAACACACATTTATTTTTACCCGCTAGTAAATCAGATAAATCCGCAGTGGGCCTGTAAACGCCCCAACACCTTGTCTCAGGAAAGTGCCTCCACTTTGCTGAGGTTGGACTGTTTGTCCGTCCGGTAACTGCTTGGGGAAAAAAAAAATCTCCTTACATTACTTTATTCTAGCAGGATGTTCCAGCTCCATCACGTCTAGACGCTCAGTCCGGCTGCACCACTTAAAATTCACCGAGCACCGAGAAATAAATCCAAACTAATTAGCTGCTCGACAATCAAAACAGACTCGGTAATAAACTGGCAAAGGGAGCCGGAGTTACAAATATGGAAAAATATAGGATGTGTGTTGAGTGCGTGTGTAATGTGCACTCCGTATAAATTATTTACAGTAGGCACTTTCCAGAGTTGGTGATAGATGTGATTGCATTTGCTTCTATGCATGCATTCATGTGCGCACCAGCTGGGCAGCGACCGTGATGGATGTCGCTCACTGGCAGCTTGACGCCAAGCAGACTCCGCAGCTGTCCCCCCCCCCACCCACCCCCCCACCCCGTGATGGACAGAACAGGTGGACACACACACAGGAACCTACACACAAAGTTGATTCATGCAATGTGTTGTTGGGAGATGCTTGTTTGGCAGCGGCCGGGACAGTGCGGATGTAACGCGACACGGCTTGTGTACAAACTATGTATGAGACAGCTGTGAGCGGGGGGGGGGGGGGGTCAGCATCTCGCGTCCAGGAGAAGGAGACAAACAGAATCAATCCCTCAACACCAACGAGCCAGATCGGTACAATATAGAAGCTCAGTGTGTGCCGGAAATGGCTCAGTGGTGAAGAGACAAGCTTCTTTCCACCAACACTGATCCGTTCAAAGTCAAGACAAAACAACCTCAGTGACAAAATCTGTGAGAGGGAGAGGAAGGAGGAGAGTGGCTCTAAATCTTACAATGCTTTTGGTGGATGGTGGGTTATATTTCCAGGTGTGTGTGTGTCTGTGTGTGTGTGTGTGTGTGTGTGTGTGTGTGTGTGTGTGTGTGTGTGTGTGTGTGTGTGTGTGTGTGTGTGTGTGTGTGTGTGTGTGTGTGTGTGTGTGTGTGTGTGTGTGTGTGTGTGTGTGTTGCCCATCTCATTTTTCAGGGCTGTATGTTAGTATTTAAGGGGTACCAGGAGTCTAGGGGCCCACACCACTGTCGGGTTCATACTCATATAATTATGACCAACACAGTGTGTGTGTATGTGTGTGTGTGTGTGTGTGTGTGAGACTGTGTGTGTGAGACTGTGTGAATGAGGGGTTGGGTGGGCTAGGATACAGATTTTATCCAGGCCCACAGCAAGAACCTATTCTGACTTGTATTATAAAGTTATTGGGCCCCAACTGTTACATATCAGGGAAATATTCATCACAGAGTGGACCCCCCCCCCCCCCCCCCCCAGAGTAACACAATACACTTCACTGATATTTTGATGTGAAATATTCTGGATTGTGTTCCTCTGATTATTAACATTCTTTACAGAAAATCTTCACTGGAGAGATGTTTTGCTTTAATCAAACAAATCATACCAGTTGTGAAACAAAAGGTGGACAAATTGTGTCTATGCCTTTGTGTTCTTGCTTGTGTGCGTGTGTGTGTGTGTGTGTGTGTGTGTGTGTGTGTGTGGTGGTATATGGTTACAAAGAGGAGATGATGTGTGGGCTGGGAGCAGTGATGGAGGATCCAGTTTCTCTAATGTGATGAACATGATATTCCTTATAAACCATAAAGACGCACGCACACGCACACACACACAAACACACGTACACACACACGTACACACACACACACATTCCTTCACAATCCTCGCTCCAGACCTCCTGTCCTGAGCTGTTGTTCGTGAGGATGTGAAAAAAGGTCCTCAAACCTAAAGCTCTATATCCAATTTGAGTTTATAATTTAAAGAGGTACTAAATACAAGATGATCTACTTATTGACTATAAGGAAGAAGAGAAGAGTTAACAGATAAAAATATGACTGACATGACACTAAAACTGGTAGTGGAATGGAAACCCATTCAAAAGTTAAGTACACTGACATTTTTTGTATCACCTTCACTAAGGAGGTTGTGTTTTCATTGCTTTGTTTGTTTGTCTGTGTAGCAGGATTGTGCAAAAGCTACACAACTAATTTCCACAAAGTCTGGGGGAAGGCTGTCACAATGTCAGAGCAAGAACCCATTTAGGTTTGGAGTGAATCCAGGATTTCCCCCCCACTTTCTTGAACATGGTGAGATAGGGCTTTGTTGCCTTGATGGAGGTCTGAGCTCTCCCATCACCCGTCTAGATCCAGATTAAACCATCACTTTGAATGAGTGACAACAGAACTCAAACAGGTGAATCAAAGCCTAAACATCACAGCTGTAATCTGAGGACTTTTGTTAGGAGACAGCACAAATCAGACTCAACTACACTCTCACCGAGCTGGATGGTCTGTGGTGCGGAGGCGGGAAACGCCCCCAGATTTCAAGTATCAGGTGATTCATTTTCCACTGTATCAAAAGTAAACAAGGCTTTCAAAATTCCTAGGAAGAGCGAGTGCTGACATGCGCGGCTTTTTCTGTCGTCCGACGTCGTTAACATTTAAAACGGGACGTGACTTACTGTGAAACCACAACACGTGCTTCGAGAGGTTTTAGAAAATATATATATACACACACAACTCTCAAATTCTGCATAGCCTTGTAAAAAAATGAGACCATCACTAAATATATGTGTATCAAGTGAGATATTAATCAGCAGTGAATTGAGTAGATTCCCAGACAGGGATTAGAAGCTAGTCAAAACAAAGAATACAGCATTTGCCGACACGGGGTTAAGAGTTGTGGACGGTAGGAAAAAATGTAGAAGCTGAGAATGATAAGTAGAGTGGTGAGAAACAGGAGTAGGATTTAATTATGAAGTTGGAGAGAGTAAAGACACAAGTGGCAGGACTGAGAAATGAACATCAGACTGAATTTTCTAGGGTTGTGCCACCTACTTGACTAGGTGTTGGATATTTAGTGAACAAATAAAGCAGCAGAAAAGTGTTTTCTGCGACAAAATAAAAACACAAATTTAAAAAACGCACAAGACTTGGAGTGTACAGTAATTTTCACTGTCCATGATTACATTTTAATATACATTCCCATACTTATATATATCAGTATAAATGTTGCTTCAAGATTTCTATAAAAGATATTTGATTTAAATAAAATAAACTGCAATTTTATCGGCTGTCAGTTAACAGGGGAACATGACAGAGAATGAAAGAGGGATGGACGGATAAAATCAAGACAAAACGTAAAAGATGTGTGTTTTTAAAGAGACAAGAGTGAGAGACTTCTCTTAATCTTAAGCCTTTGAAGAACTCTTTAATACAGATATACACACAGGTCGCTGAGCTGAAGTAAAAAATGACGGCAAAAAACAGGGTTTCATACAAGCAGCATCGATCCATCTTCACACAGAGACACGTCCACTCACACACATGTTCTGAGCCCATTAGAGCGATGCTTAGAACCACTAGTGTCAGAACTTATGTAGACTAAACACAGTTGAGTGACTACAGCTGTATTAGAGAAGGCCCGCCCTATTTCTCTGTCTGTCAGTCCTCCTCTGACACACAAAGACACACACAGGACACAGAAGTCCCGGGTGGAAGTTCAATGTGCTTTTGATATCAGCATCGGCAGCGCTAACAATCATTTCTCACACGAGGACACACAGAGACACACACACACACACACACACACACACACACGCACAAAGCCAACGCCTCCTCTCTTGTATCCCATGTCTGTGTAAATCAAATCAGAGTCCTCCACCACTGTAACCAGCCCCATATGAGACGGTGTCAAAATCAACTCCATCTCAGCCCAAACACGCTCCTGCCGATGGGGTGGGCTGTGTGTGTGTGTGTGTTGATGTGTACTATACCTTTGTGCCACATGGTAGGACTCGGGGTGAATACAGGTCTGGTCCAGAGGGTTAAATGAGGTTGATACATTGACTGAAGTCTTTCCTTTGCCCTTCTTGGCTGCTGGTTTCTCTGGCACTGATGGTTCAGGGTGAGGTGAGGTTTTCAAACTGTTTGGAAAAGAAAAGGATTTTGAATCTATGAGGAAATACAAGTATCTGGTCTTGCAGGTTGTTTGGCAAGTTGTATTTTGACCTAGACTCCAATTAAGACTCAGCATTAATAAATAAAACCGTGCACAGGGAGATAGATCTAAAGTAACTGAGGCATAGTTTCTAAAGAATTTCCTTTATTCTACCTCACGCCACCAGAAATGAACAACTACTCACCCCACCTTCTTTAAATAATGTACATGAAACATATTGTGTTATTAATACTTTGATGGGATCAATGAAATTTGCTCTATATATGTATACCCCTGTTCCTCAGCACAGCATGGACAGAGCTACATCTGCATTTCTTTGAAAACCTGCAATACATAATGTCAATGAAACCTGTCTATAGATCTTTACATGATACTAATAATATAATTGTAATAAAATTTGTTTATATGGCACTTCTCTTAAGAGGGTCATAAAGCGCTTAATGGAACAAAAATGGAAATAAAAAGCAGAGCAATTAAAACAGTTCATAAAACCAAACATAACACAAACGCTATTAAAAGACACAAAGGATGTTGCCAGTCTGAACTCAGTGATCTGGGATTAATCACAATGTGCCCGTCTCAAACACACGTGAACGTGTACCTGTCTAGGGTCTGTGGGTTGATCCTAATGAAGCCAGCACACTGCTGGAAGCTCTTGGGCCCCATGCCTTTGACCAGTTTGAGCTGCTCCCTGTTCATGAAGGGACCGTTCTGCTCTCTCCACTCAGCGATACTTTTTGCCCGGCTCACGTTCAGACCTGCCACATGCCTGGGGAGACAAAACAGACGTCGGATGCTACTGTAAGAAAACACTAGAACTAAAGTTTAGTGTCAAAAGATCTACACAATTACTAATAACACACAGCTCTGAAACATTTGCTTCACACCAGATTTCTACCATATACAAACAAAAACAGCAGAGCTAACAGACCGTGACCTGGCACTTCAGGCGAAGCAGGACCGACAGTCACAAGAGACGCACGTGCGCCAATGTTTAGTGAGTGTGTTTGTCCCGTTTCGTCCGAGCAAACATGAGGTGATTTAAAACTCAATTAGGTCGACTCTGTTAATGTCCGCAGTGACTCACCGATGCTAAAACACATCGCTATGTCAACACTCCACATAATACCTCAGTCATCAACACGTCTAAGTGTGTTTAATGTGTGTGTGAGTGTGTAGCATGACTTCTGGCAGGAGTGGAAAAAGCTCACTTGCAGAGCAGACAGGTAAACAGATGACCTGATGCCTGCCCTGCAGCTGAGGCCAGATCCTTTCACACCGTTTGTATGAAGCGTGTCTGTGTGGATCAAATTTGAGGACTTCCTGTGCTTGTCCTGTACATTTCATGCTAAATATGTGTGTGTACAGTATTCTGCACACACATACATGTATGTAAACGAGTGTGTGTGTGTATGTACCTTGACTAATCCCCTCTGTTGATTCCAGTCAGCCCAGTAAGCCAGGCCAGGGTGTGAAGCATTAGTCTAAACAGAAAGCTGGTGGGACTTCTATACGTGTGTGTGTGTGTTTGTGTCTGTGTGTGTGTGTGTATGTGTGTGTGTGTGTGTGTGTGTGTGTGTGTGTGTGTGTTTGTGTGTGTGTTTGTGTCTGTGTGTGTGTGTGTGTGTATGGAGCATGCGTCTGTGCCCAAGTGTGAATGAAGCTTTGCCATGTTGTGACTGCTGAGGGAAAGTATGTCAGAGGTCTGAGGCCTATTCATCTCACAATTAGTGTGCGTGTGCATGTGAGGAGGAGAAAGTGCTCAGGTGTAACACGTGCACTTGCTTATGAGGACAAATATATACATGTGTGTGTGTGTGTGCACTGGCTTTACCTCATCAGGATCTCAGAGCAGATGTTGATGTCCACTCCCACGAAGCTCACACACTCCTGCACCACGCCGTCCAGCGCTGCCTTCAGAGCTACGGCTGACACATCATGCTACAAACACACATTCAGAAAAACACATTTTATTACACATTTTTAAGAAAGGGAGCTCACACACAATTTGCAAAATGCTAGATTTGTATTAGTTATATTAAATCTCTCTACTACAGCAAAGAGTTAGCAAAAAAATAATAACGCACTGAGAGGAAAGGGGGTTAATTGAGCGAGTAAGAGGCAAAGAGAGGAACCGTGAAAGAGAGAGAGAGCTGATTGACGGACAGAGGGGGCGCAGAAAGGAAGAGAGAGAGTGAATGTTTAGTTTGGCAGAGATATCTCTCTCTCTCTTTCTCTCTCTTCTGCTAACACAGTGTTCTCATTACTGTAGCTCGCTGTCCATCAAGAGCCTCCAAATGAACTCTTCACACTTCTCAACCACCAGCCAATCAAACACTATCAGGACATTTTCTCTAAAGGGGGTCAAGTCTTTTTCCTAATAAGGAGGAGATGAGATTAGAGGAGATGAGATAAGAGGAGGTGAGAGTGTACAAGTATTTCATTCAATTGCAGTAATTATGAATATTACATTCCCTTCTTGTCCTGATGTTGGTTTGTTAGTAAATTGGGCAACACAAAAAAAGGAAAGGAAACTCGAAGGTCTAACTTTTTTGGCTAGTAACAAATGATTTAGTTAAAATCATTTAGTCAGAAAATCCATAAGCTAAAAATGTTTCTCAATGTAATCAAGGCCTCTTGAATTTTTTACTCTACTTAGTATGGAACGAATAATTGATATCAAATAAAATATAAATGTAAAATATATCAAAATGTAAACCTAAAAAAAGAGCCAGGAGAGACTTTATATAAAGCAACAAGTCATAAATGATTTGCGTGATTATTAAAATTGGTAGTACTTAAAAACACCATTAATAATATTTCAGATATTAGGCCAAAAGACAGTTCTGCTGAAACCTGACTGCTGGAGGATCACACAACACTCACTGAGCTACACTACTGTTGTGCGTGTGTTTGTGTGAACCTGACCGGGACTATCATGGGTTTCTGCTGTAACATGATCGCGCTCTGAACAAACCTTTACTTGTAAACAGATAACAAGCAAACGCACCCTCCTCTGTCAGCAATAACAGGACAATGGGACGGATGAGGACAGATGAGGACAGGGAGGCTCACATGTTACTGTAATGCAAAAAAAATCACAATGCTCAATACGCTCTAACATTACACAAAGATAAAAAGAAAAAGAATAATGGATAACCACTCGGGACCCAAACTGGCTGCCGGGTAATATTATCCTGGAGAGTATAAAAGTTCTGTGAACAAGCTCCTTCAAAAAGGTAAGTGCCACATGTCTAATGACAACAGCTCTACTCCTACAAAAAAAAGAAAATACTGGTGCTTTAATTAAATAAATGATCTGCATGCTGTTGACATTTCTAAACGCCTGGATCAACATACCATTTATTGCTTTATTTAATTAATGTAAATTGCTGAATATAACAAGCTCAGGTTTCATTGAAGCTCATCCTGTTGACACACGCTCTTCCTTATATGAACTGTAAAACTAGCATTAGCATATTAACAGTGGCTTTAATCCTCGCCTGCAGTAAGCAGGACGATGAGTAATGCGTCATTAAGCAGAGATGGGATAAGAGATAAAGAGAGGAAGTAGTAACAGAGACAGCAAAGCAAAGAAACCCTGGTGACTCCTCGAGTGACCTGCAGCCTGATTCTGGGTGAGAGCGCTGAGACTTCACAGCCGGAGGCATTTTGGAGACAGTAAAAATAACTTTCCAAACAATAAGAAGTTCCCATCGAAGTGGGACTGTAAGATTTATGACTTCCGATGAGGACATGTGGGAGAGGTGAGAGACGAAGGTAGAGGGAAGAAAGAGAGAGGAAATCACCTGTAATGTCACACCGGAGAATGATGTTTTCACGTGAGAAAGGTGGAGGTGTGCGAGGAAGCGTGATTTTTAACCTGCAGTAAAACCCCGATGAATATGTTCTCAAATTCTAATTGAAACCTTATATAGGTGGGAGCAGCACTAGAGGATTTCAGGTATTGCGTTTGTTGAAACAGAGGCGGAAACTCTCACGTCTATCAGTATTCATTTCAATCCAATTAATAACAACATTTAAGAGGGAAAGATACAAACTTGAGGTGACGAGAACATTAACAACAACAGATCGCTGCACAATCCTTGCTTATTACGAAACAGGTTTATGAAGCACTTTTATTGTCGATAACCGTGTAATTAATGTTGACAACACTTCATCTTTTCAGTTGTACCTCTACTGTTAGTATCAACAGTTAGCTGCATGTAGGGGTGCAACGATTAGTCGACGTCGTCGACAAAAATCGATGACAGGAATAGTCGCCGACGAATTTACTAGTCGATGATTCGTTGGTTACGTCATAGCACGTGTTTTTCGTGCCGCGCAGCGGAACTAAACGTTGTTTTACTGGAGGTGCTGATGAAAGCAGCTGAGGAGTGAGCCATCTCGCTCCCTTCCTATCTCTGAAAGTCGCGCATGTGCAATAGCGTCAAAACACGGTCCGATGGCGGCCTCCGCTGCAGCAGCATCGCGCACCAGAAAGTAAAAAGTTCCGGAGAACTTCAGCCGTAACAGCCCGAAAAAAACTATCTGCAATATCTGTGCGGCGGACCTGTTCTCCATGGAAGCAGGACACGCACATGTGAGGAGGAGGAGTCACGTGTGACTTCGTAACGGAGACGATGCGGACTCGCCTCTGTCAGATATTATATATACACGTTTATACCTGCGCGCAGGATTCTAGCATCCATTTCAAAAATATGGTTTCAACTTTTTATTAACGAGTTTAAAAGCGTTATGTTATCCTATTGCCTGACAAACGTATTTTTTTAATCACAATTATTTAGTCAGAAGAAGACTGTAGTTTAGTTTGTTGATGTTTTTATTGCTGTTACTTTCCCTGTCATTTTTGTTAACAGGAAAAATGAGTACTTGATTTTTAATTTATTTGTTTTATTAGCACTTTGCCTGTCCTTGGTTTTAAATGGACAAAAACTTGATTTGTCTTTGCTTTTGTGTCAGCAGTACCCTTATATGCAACAAAGTTTATTAAAAGACATTTTTTTTTAATGAAGTATCAATATTTATTGCCTTTATTTTCAGTCATCACATGCCTCGAACAACCTCAAGCTAAATTTAAAAGCTGTTTGATAAATAAGAGCAATTGAGAATTTGTGTCATTCATAATCCGATTAGTCGATTAATCGTTTCAATAATCTGTGACTAATCGACTATCAGAATAGTCGTTAGTTGCAGCCCTAGCTGCATGTATTGACAGGTTTAGAAATCTGGAATTCCTTGTGGAAACACATAATTATATTTAAAATGAAATGTGCTTAAAACTGAAATCATGTTTCTCACTGATTGCTAATGATTCTATAATGATTCGCCAAAAAATCTTGAGGCCAAGTCTAGAAAATGGCCTTCAGCGATAATTGCATGTACATAGATAGACTCTAGGGGGCTAACTGTGCTTTTATTTCCCTGAATTTTACAACCAACAGAAGCTCAGAGCTCTGTGATATGGATTTGTAATAGCAGCTGTATAGTTAAAAGATTAATCTGGGAAGAGCAAGTTGTCTTAGAGGTTTGAAGTGAATAACTCAGAGGAACTGAAAAGTCAAATTAAAAAGAAAAGAGGACAATCAGCCAAAACAGATAAACTATTTTGCGATGGGTTGAGACCAGCCTGTCATCATGTTGACATTCTGACCCATTAGTACTCAGTAGTCATTACATGAGTCATCCACGCTCGTAAGCAAGACAACACCCATCATTAAACTTGGCCTTCATTTGAACTATCCACCTATAAAGCTTTGTGACTGTGTCTCGCAATCTCTCTGCAGAAAGACGCATGAAGACCTGTCAAACAACTGAGACATCAGCGCTGTGCTGATGGCAAGAGAGCAGAAGTGCTCATGGAGCTCGACCCAGTTAACAGTGACACTATAGTTTATAATTAAATGTGTCTGTGTGTGTGTGTTTGTATTTACACATGTGCATGTTAAATGTGTTAAATGCCAGCGTTAAATACTACCTATAAATCAGCAGCTGAAAGTGATATGGCAGCAAGGAGATAGATTTATGTTTTTCCGACAATGCTTAATGGCTATTTCTCTGCTTCCTGCCTAACAGTCACACACACACAGCCACACACGCACACACACAGACACACACACACACACACACACATATTACCTGAGGGACTGCAAATCACAGCATGAGAAAATCAGAGCTCAATAAGGCATCGGAAGTGCAAATGACAGAGTGAAATTACCAGGATTTATGAAGTAACGCTAGAACCAGTCAAATATTCAATTACATGAAAATAGGGTGAAGCCTTTTTTATGACATAACAGTTACAGAACAACTTCGTTAGCCAAGATCAGCAGCTAATCAATCACTGAATTACCAATACCCTTCTTAACAAACTCAACAACACTCAAATTTGATCTATTGATGAATAAGCAGACAAGTGGTATTTAGCCTGTTTAAATCTATCATACAAGCATAATTACAAAGCGTGTCTCGTCTCACCTCCCGACTCATCATCGACAGACGCAGACCAAGACAGACAGGAACATACCTAATCAAAATAATTAAAATAGTAGCAGATTGTGTTTGGCAGCTTCTGCCACTGATCAACTCTGTAAGAGCCCGATTGTTTTTCCCACGCCTGAAATCGCAGAGGCATGAACCATCAGTCACTGTCAACGCTCCATTTCTCACTCTCCTTCCTGTCTACTCCTGTCTCCCCTGTAGGCACAACCATTCAGGAATGAAAGCATGCTGTAGCGCAGACACACACACAGACACACACACACACAGACAGACACCCTCACACAGCCCTACAGGCCGTGGTGTGACAGTGACATCACTTGCACTTGCTGCGAGTTAAAACGTCAATTCAGGCGCAGTTTTTCAACAAAGTCTGAAACCTCATTTCACTTCACTTGTTTTCTTGCGCTCTCTGGTCACAATCGAGTATCAATGAGGTGTATTTTATTATTTTAGAGGCAGATTAATCACTAATATGTGGGTATCGGCCTTTGTCAGCCAGCAACCACAGCACAGAAACGCCAAAGATATGTACTTCTGGCTGACATTTTGTTTTGAAACCCTCAAATATCAATATTGTTATCAGTCTCCACTGATCCGTGGCTCTAATAAACTATTGTGGCCGCAGCTGCCAAAATCTGCCTTTTCCACTTTGTAATTACATAACACAGCATACAAAAACTAATATTAGACCCTTGTATGTATTACAGAAAAGAGCAATAAGTCACATGTGTTGAAATTTAGCTGACTTGAAAATATTATTGGTTATGTGTTAAGCCAGAAACGGGCTGCTACCTGAAAACCTATAAAAGCTGTTTACGTTAAGAGAAACTGAGGCAGATCATTGAAAGAAGAATCATTTCAAAAAATCCCATATGAATGTACCACAGTGAAGCAGATGTGAGTGAAACTGTGGAATTATCTGCACAATTATTTAAAATGTTGCTTTTAATTTTCAATTTAAGCGTATTGAGTCATTTATATTGTTGAAATTGATTAATGTTTAAGTGAAATTTAAAGTGACTTTTGAAAATTATGGATATCTACATTTATGTTAAGTTATTTATATTAAAAGTTAACTTCAGATTTTTGTCCTTCTTGCTGCCTTTTTAGTTTGTGGGGTGTGTATTATTTTGAGGTACACAGAAATAAATGAAATTAACTCAACTAAAATTTCCCCAAATAATGTCCCTGTACAAGCTGTACTGCTCAAAAAATAGATTATAAGGCATGAAAGGAAAACAGAGTGATTGGGACGAGAGTGTAAAAATTCTTGTAAAGAAATGAAGAGAGAGCTGGAAGAGGGGAGGGGAAGACTGACAGTTTCTTTAATATCCGGGTGGCAGGCAGTGTTTTCTTACACAGCAGTGTGTGTCTCTGTGTGTATTTTCCAGTAGTTAGTCTCACAGCCCTGGGGATTACTCAGCTGTCAACAGACCACAGCAACCTAAAGAGCTGATTGACAGATGGACGAGCTGTCCAAAAGCCACACCCACTAAGCGTCTAATTATAAAAGGAATCCCTTACCAAAACGTTCTGAACTTTAAATACAATTAATCTCAAATGTATAAGACCATCAGCACAATTTCAATGTGCAGGAAACCGCAAATATTAGCAAATACGAAGAACATTGTCAATTCAAACAGACGTGTATCTGGCAAACTCCAACATACGGCGAGGCCTGTCTGTCAGTGGTGCTGCAGTGAAAACCAGAGTTCCCACACCAATAGTTGCGTCCAATCTGAATTTAATGGGCCTCACCTTTTCAGCCCTCAGCTCATTTCCTCCTTTCTCTCAGAGCTGTCACTCACTCGGTCAGCAGAGGGAGATAGAAAGAGGGAGCATGCTGTGCCAACTGTCTAGAGTTACAGCTGCCCTTATGCTTTTTTGGGTCTAATGCCATTAAACTCTCAGAAAGCTCAAAACACCGCGACTCACACAAAAGAACACCAGTGTGCATGAACGCACTTTTCTCACACATTTACATTCACGCATGCACCAACACAAACGTATACACACACATGTAGGGACACACACTAAAGAGGGATGTGTGTGCAAGTGTGTGTGTGTTTGTGTGAACTCTCATGTAGGTCAAAGAGATGTCCCATCTCATATCTGTCAGCACCCAGAGTTTATTTACCTGGTTATATTATCATTTGTTGACCTAGTCACATGATCTGAGAGCGGGAGGTGCAGAACCCCCGGCACCCCAGAGAGCCCAGTCAGGACATGATGAGAGAAACGGGCCTGTGACCTCACAGCCACACATGCACACGCACAGCCACATGAACAGTCTGACCTCCTCATTTTCTCAGATCTCCATTCCCCCCCCACCCCTCCCATCGTCATCCCTTTTCCTTTGACTTTTGTCCCCCTCTGCTGTCCTTTCCACCCCTCCGTCTTCTCCTCTCCTCTGGAGTAGTTGTCCACTGAGGGTCGTCCTTTACGCTGCTGGACTATTGATCTTGTTAACACTGTAATGGATGCTCCGGCAGCCAACACCAACCAAATGACAGAACTTAGACACATCGCAGAGTTTCAGCTGCTAAATGTTGAAAATATTTTGACACAGAGGAAAAGTGCAAATGAATCTCGACCAGCGTATCTGTCATCTATTGAGAGAGTGTCCTCTCTATAATCTAGATGTATCTGATTTCCCGTAGTCCCTTGGATATCCCCTTGAATACCTCATAAGATTAAACAAACAAAAAAAGAACACCCATCATTTTCAGAAGGGATTCATTTTTAGCTGGCTTCTGAAATCTGAGGATTTTCTTCCCTTTCTGGATTAACAATTTGCAAAAATAAAAAAATAAACCTCAGTTTGATGTCATCAAACTTCTTGTGCAATAGAAACACTTTTCTTTTTTTTGATCATTTACAAACTAAACTATTTATCAGAAACTGATGATTAGATTACATCACAGGCTGCAAACTTAAAGTCACTCAGCCTCCGATCACATTAACTAATTTCTCTCATCGTTATCCAATGATTAAATAGCCTTGGCATCTCTATGAGGAGAACAGCCCTTCTTCACTGACTCATGGTCCCACCTTCCTCTTCCTCTTCCGACCTGTCTTACTAATGCCGGATCATGCCCCTGTTTTATCAGATAAAAAGACTAAATAAATATGATTTATCAGATCTGGAAGCTTCTGACTTGAACCTTTGGATTATTCACTAATGGCTGCATCATGTACGAGTAGCAGTCTGATAACTTGACTATTATCTAAGCATTCCTGCTGAATTATGAGAGACACTGATGAAACTTCACGCTTAATTTATATTCACAACGAAAATATAACCACCCCAACTTAGCTCAGTGCTTGCAGCTGACTGGTGATATAACAAAACAAAGGGAACATTACTCACTGTGACATCACCATTTAGCAGTTGGACAAAGCACAAGGGAGAAGCAACACATGGGGACTCTACTGAACGGAGGTTGTAGAAACATCGTGCAAGGACGAGAAAAGTTAGGAAAATAATAAAACAGATTATGAACAGAATTCTGTTTGTAGAAATAACTACTGAACCTTGTGCACACTCTGCAACTACACCACGTGTGATCAGGATATGAATCAAACTAATACGATTTAAACGTCCTTGCACCAGTTTTGAGAAGTGAAATATCATCTACAGGAGCAACCCATTTACACCCAAGTGGTTTCAAAATAGTCTCATTCGTTTTTTTTACATTGTTTCTGCACATTTGTGCAAGCGAAACAAACATCTGTGCTTCATTATTTCTCAATGTATTTATCTGAAGTGCCTAACTGGGGAATTAATGAGAAAAGGAGTTCTGCTTGTACAAACGATGTGATGTCATTTAAACATGAGGCCTATGCTTAAATAAATGAAATGTTTAAATTCTCAAAATCCGTGTGAGTATAAATGTTTTTTGCCTTTGTCGATTAATGCAAAACCCGCCAACTGCAAAAAGGTACAGACTACAACTTGTGCAAGTTTTTCCTGTACTCTTACACTTTGTTAGTTGTTACATTTTAACTGAGTTCTTTTTGATGAGTCCAATAGACTGGCTCTACTATTCATGCTTAACTTTCTGTCTGTGTTGAGGCTTTTCATTCTCTAAAATGTTTTACTTTAGGTATGTGGCCATCAACAGCCAGAGTCAAAAGCCCCCTGCTAAATTACCACACATGACATGACAAACATGAGTAATCCTATCTGTATCAATGCTATGTTTGTATAAAGCTATTCCTCTTCTGACATGTGTAAATAACATGTTTAAAGAAAAATAATCTGAGTGGAAACCTGCGTTCATCCTCCATCCTCATTCGTTCCCATTTCCATCCTCTCATACACTTTTCTTCCATGATCTACTATCTGAGGAGAACAATGCTGCATCGATAGCTGATGTAAACAGTACGCACTCTGACCTAATGCCCGTCTTCACTTTCTCAACCAACTACACAAACGCACACATGTGCAAAGTCAACATTGAGCTGTCTGTTGTTTCATCTGCACACACATATCTGAGCACATGGAGCAGCACACAAGCAAAAACAAATGTCCAATCATACGTCATGCCTGAACTTTCATTAATTGAATTTGCTGTCATCCTGAGCATCATCTGTTGACACAGGCCTTCGCCAAGTTTATCTACTTCCCTGCTCGCCGGGCTTCTCTCAACCTGCTCCACTTTATCTAATCTTAAATCCTCTTAATCCTCACTCGCATACACTTAATGCCTCAAGCACCAGATCCTGCCTGAAATAGCGAAGTCACATCAAAAGACAGTAACAAAAGACCAGGGCCTAGTAACCAGTTGTAGTTTAGCTTTTTTAATTATTTTGTACATTATTTAAATTGGGGGGAAAAAGCTCCTGCACTGTCCAACTTTCCCTACTCGACCAGACAAACATTATTTAAATTACAAATCTGGTAATAAATAGAAAGTAGATCTGCTGGAGCAAACAGAGACAACACATCGTTACTGGGGTTCAGCTTTTTTGTCTCAATCATTGTTTGAATTGAAAAAAACAACGAATACACAATTACCTGGTATGTTCCGATGCCTAAGTTTTTAGGATCAATCTTCACAAGCTCAGCTAGTGGATCTTGGACACGTCTTCCAATGGAAACTGTAGACACACACACACACACACACAGACAGAGACAGAGAGAGAGAGAAGAAGAAGCAGGGGTGAGATTTTGTCTCAAGAGATTCTATATTTTGTGTCCTGATGAACGAACAATCTGAATCTTACTTATTGAATATGCAAATCTATAATTTTTATAATGACCAAATATGTAAATTGTCTGCATGTGATGTGCCGGCCTGAGGGGCGGCCAGACCTTATTGTCAGTCCTTCCCCCCCCCCCGGTTCCTGGAGTCCCTGCACCTGTCATTTAGGTTCCTGATCGATGCTGGGAACGTGAACATTGAAAACCACTAATTTAACCACACCCGGGCACACACAGCCAAATACAGCGCACAAATAAACACACACATGGTCTGTGTTGACCAAAATAAGGTTTGCTTTTAACGGTGGAGTCTGTGAGGCTTCAGCCTGCTGCAGCTCATGAAGCCAAATGTCTTTTCCATGAATGTGCTGGCAGGGTCCAATGACAAGGAGAAAAATTACAAACAACCCGACTCACACACACACCATAATACATGACATCAGCCCTCAACACACACTGGCGCGCGCACACACACACACACACACACACACAGTGAAGGGGGAGAAATACATAACCTAACAACTGTTCTCAAATCCCTGTAACAGACAAATTATCTGCTGCTGTGGGTGTGTTGACATTATTTGCAGCGTAGGACTATATTCCTTCTGCCTTCCTTTCTGTGAAGTGGCGTTCGTGTGTTTTGTGTCTCTCCATTTTGTGAATGTTTGAAGTTCAGAGGTGGACATGGTAGCAAGACGCATGAAACATGTCAGACTTGGATCTCCGAGGCGGAACCGACAGACAAAGAGAATAAGGAGGATGGGATGTAATAGAGTAAGAGAGCATGTCTGGAATCAATGGCTTTCCTCTCCTCTCTCTCCTCTGGCTGCGGTGCGAGGCGGCTGCCTGAGATAATATTTAGACAGGGATGGAGTTTCAACCCTGGCCTTACTCAGTGCACCACCAAAACTCTCCAGCACTCTTTTCCATCTATTCTGTCTCAGAATCCCTCCCTCTCTCTTCGTCTCTCCCTCTCTCGCTGAGTGGAGCCCGGGGTCGAGCATAACTCCTCAGCGCTTATTGAAAGTTTATGAGCCGTAAACAGACCTACAGGAACAATGGAGAAATCAGTAATAGAGGAAGGACACGTTCAGGATCAGACACATGATCCTGATGAACGTGGCTTGCAGCGTTGTGATGACGAAATGCTACCTGTAACCACCAGGTGTCCTACCACTTGTATAGACAGAGTCAGAAATACTCATAACCCCCCCCGAAGGCAGAAGAGAAGCACACAAACACTGTCACAACATCCAAATCCGTAACGGTAACGTCCTGGCTCTTAATACCCATGCTAAGTCAAACGCTGTAGTTCTCCTCATGGCTTTCATTAGAGGTATAAATATGGCTTTTCATGGCTCTCTGTGCTGCTGACCACAGGAAACTGGTGAGGAATAATCCGGCCTCATGTGATTTATGGCTTTTATAGAGGAAGTCTGCTGGAAGCATTTGTTCTCCGAAAACTCTGAGTGATATTTTTTGTTCTGCTATGTGTTTTAGCGATGTAGTGTGGGGAGAGGGTGAGGGGAGCGGTGGCAAGTGGGAGAAAGAGAGGGAGGAGAGACATGATGGAACAGCAGAGTTTCACTGAAAATCGGACAATACTGTATTTTGCCAGTAACAGGATGGAAATAAACTAAGAAAAATAAAACTCCATTACATTTTTTGACAGAAATGAAAATGACTACTTAACATAATTAATTTAAGGCTGCTCACTATTACAAAATGCAAAGTACATTGTGATTTATTTGTTTATAAGTCTTAGTTTCAACAAATATCATTGGTTTATGTTGCTTCAACAATACATTCAACAGGAGTATATATATCCTGTAGAATCTTTCCTTTTTAAACTCTTTTCTTCTGATTCTTACCGTGCATCAGTTTGTTAAAGGTTGTGAAGGCAACAAATCTCGAGGCAAGAGTAAGTAGCTAATCACACAGTTAGATACAGAACAGTTCAGCCAATTAAGTGATTAGATGAACACATTACAAGTTAATGACCTGTGGGTTTTTGATTGCTAGTTTTAGAAAACAATTTGAATAGGTCTACTTGAACTCAGGATAACATTTTATTGACAGAAATAAGTGGCTGTTTAGTAAATTAATTAATATAATAACTGCAACCGTACACAGTGTCCTCTACAGCACTAGCAACTTTGCCACAGACAAGAAAATCACATCAAATGTCAACTCTCACTCAGAGGAAAGTTATTTGCTGTTTATACTGAATTATTGAATTTACTGTATAATTAATTTTTACATATATTACAATGCACATATTTCTTACAAACATATAATTTTACACCTTAATTATTTATTTCTCCTTTTTGTTATCGTCTTGATATATATATATATATTTCCCACTGCAGATAAACAAAGTATTTCTAAATCCGATTGTGCTTTGTAAGTGTACCTGCACTCCTGAGGTTGGGGTCCAGGTCTGGCATCTCTTTGACTGCCTCAGGACTCACACTATAGATGGAAGCTCCTGCCTCACTGGCTATACTATGGAAAGAAAGGGAAGGAAAAATAATTAAACCAGTGAGACCAAGAAAAGGACGAGATGACGAGCCCTAATCTAGAAGTGGGAAATAAGAGGCAGGGTGGTCGCGGGGGAGAAAATGAGGAAGACATGGGTGCAAAGTGAACAAATGTATGGGAGTGAAAGGAGACAAAAAAAAGTGATTACTGCTTGAAAGAGAAAATGAAAAGATTATTTAGGCAAATCACTGCCTTGCTACCTCATTAGAATCTGGCTGACCCTTTGTCATGAAAGATGAACTATTATTATTACCGACATTAACGCCATTATAGCCTTCATCATTCCTGGCCCTGCCCAAACATTAACATCACAATTACAATATTTGATGAAAGAGTCACTGGCTTGGTGAGCAAATATGAATGGTGAACACATTCAGATTCAGAATAGGTCGTTTAGCGAATATGATTGAGTTTTATTTTAGATAATTTTGCAAACCACATTTTCCCCGTTGACACTTAAATAACCATCAGGATCTAAATGTATCTGTGTGTGTGCGTGCGTGCGTGTGTGTGAGATTAAGTACAGGACATTGAGTGAGGACGCCTCTGTGGTGCACTTGCATTGTATGTGACACTCTTGCCATCTAGAGGTCATTGGGGTGTACTGCTATTATTGAGACTCGAGATGATAATGTATTTTTCCTCATTCACTGTCAAGTTCTCACTGTCACATTGAAACATCTGCAGCTTCAGAGTGTCAAGCAACAGCATCAAACTGTGAAGAGAACCAAGCGTGTCGCTAGTTTTTAATCCTTATTGTTCGGAAAAATATTTGATGTAAAATAAAATCATCAGGCACTGGACAGTTAACAATTTAATGAGTCTTAAAATAAAAATAATTCATTAAAGACTCAGATTGAGTGTCTCAAATTCATCTGGAATATAAAAAGATGGAGCCAGATTTCAGTAGAACATTCAGGTGGATAAAAACAGAAACGTTTGTCTGAGTCTCCACGTTTTCTCGCATTTGAAATCAATGGAAAAAATCAAACAAGTTTGATCGTGTTGACTTTACAGTTAGGGGGGAAAAAGAAAAGTTAGACAGAGCAAGAAGAGATAAATTAAAATCCCCTTGATAATAACACAAAATGTTTAATGAACTTTCTTTTAAAAGTACATAAAAGATGTTATTGCTTTATGACAACTCGACAAAAAATACATTATTCAAGTTCATGTGGCAATTGCAATGTTGATTATGTTGATCTGGACAATTAAAATAAATCTGCATGGCAACATTGGATTGTTAATGTATTCGGATAAAAGTAGGGCGCTTATCGTCCATCACAACACAGACAGGATGCTGGTACAACAAAGCCAGTGATACCCGCATTAATGCTGCCGACGTACGACTGAAGCTGTCGTATTGTTTAGTCCTTCTGCTCTCTCGGCTGAATGGAGAGAGAGGGAGAGAGAGGACTGGTGGAAGAAAGGGGGGCTTTTTCCTCAGGGCTGACCAATATGATGAGGGGGTCAGCACCTCCCTTGTGTGCAAAACTCAGAGTGAGGCCCCACACACACACAGACACACACAGTCCCAGAGGCCTGGACCTTGCCAGAACAACCTTGCCAATTATAAGTATCTTGTTAATGAGGAGTGGCAGAGGCCTTCTGATGAGAATCACATTTAAATGAACTTGTCCTCGCTCCCTCTTCCCCATCCTCTGCATTCATCCCTTCCTCCACCCCACTGTTCTTTTTGTCAGCTCCTTATCCATCGCTCTGACAGCTGACATATCGCCATGGTGACGCCACTAACTAGCACTGGCACATGACCTTCAAAGAGGTCAACGCGGAGCTGGTCATTAACCTGACACACATGCACACACGCACACTGAGGCACAGGCACAAACATGTTCATTTACGTTGAGTAATAAACACAAGACATACATACACTTGTTGTACAAAAATATCCCCTCTACTTCAGTCTAAGGAAGTTCTCTTTCTTTAACGTATGCACAAATGGACATGGCCTTCATTTAGTTCACATGGAGAGAAAACCTCCCTCTCTGCCCTCCTTCAGAGACTCAGGCACAATGGAGGTCAAGTGAAACAGTGGCAGCATCCCAGCTAGTTGTTCAAGAAACAGTGACAAAGAGAGAAGGAAAGGAGCGATGGGTCGGGCAAACCTGGAGGAGAATAGGGAGTGAAAAGAAAGAGAGGCCACCAGCCCCTATCATGTCCAACTTAATTAAGGCTGCCGCTGGGGCAGCTGGGTAACAGCACTGTCATGGATACAGCTCTGAGCTCTCATTGCCACAGCGTCCATGGCTGTCGCCATAGTGAGGGCATCGTCCTGGCAGCTAACAGAAGGTTGTCAACTCCCCAGCTCTCTGGCTTAAGTGGGTGGATGGTCAAAGTGCGGACACACACACACACTTACACACACATAAAGTCAGTGGACGGCTCTTGATGTAAAGCGATGACATGATGGACCCGAAAGATCATCATAGATTCACACACTCTTTTGTCTTTACTAATTTTATGTATAAACACACACAAAAACCCACCAGCCTGCCTGTGGCCCTGTCCCATCCTGGGGCAAAGTCACAAACTGGCTACCAGTTCCCCTGCTGGTCGTCTCTGAGACACACCCTGGGGCCTGACACACAAACACACACATCATGACGGGCCCCCCGCTGCCCCTCAAGAAACGTAACATTGGAAGAGATGGATACACACTTTGATACCTCATTATAGCCTTCTGGCACACACGTCTCTCATCCAAATTAAAGCAGCTCATCAGATCAGTCAGAAAAGAAGAGGGGCAATAATATCACCAACTAATCTGATACAGAGGACAAAAAGTGGAGAGGAGGGGGGTCGGGGGAAAGAGGGGAGGGCCACAAAGAAAATTAAGGCAAAAGCTAAGATGTAAAAACCGACTGAAACTGCAAGGCCTAAGTTGAGAAAGGCATCAATGTGACTTTTCATAGAAGTTCACATTGGTACAGAACAATGCTGTGACACAGCAGCATGCAAGGGAGCAATTATTGGTTTCACAGTATGTCAATATGTGGCCCGAGAAAGAATCTGGAAAGTGAAAAATAAATCTTGCCATTTGGAATTAAAAAGCACCACCATGAAATTAGTCTAACTGTAAAATTGAATATTTCAGGTTGATTCCAGTGCAAATAAGTGAAAGTGTGTGGCGCCTGCAGGGATGTGGTCACAGTGATGAAGCAAGGCCGATCTCAAGCAGCACTACATCTGGAAACGTGCTGCTGAACTGGACCAGTTGCAAGGACAAAGCTTCTTGGACAAAGTCACTGCTCTCTGGCAGAGTCCGGTGTGTCCAACATGGAGATTTTCACAAGACCACATTCTGACAGACAATGTTACGCAGGCAAATTTTGTGGTCATCGAATTATTACCCAGGGAGCTGAGACCTCGTCCAGAAGGAGAAATTGTTGCTGCACTCGGGAGTTACGAGAACCAGACAAAGCAAAGCTTGCTCCAAAGTGTCAGTTTGTCCCGAAGAACCATCGCAGAGCTGATTTCTTGTATTTGAAAAAAAAACACTGAATGATACCGCAAGAACTCTCCAGCTTTTCCAGTTTCCTTTCAGGTCTACGATGAAACAACAGACGTAACAAATACCAACCAACTGCCCACATGGGTTCACTGCAGAGTTTGATATGATGGAGGAAGCCGTGAATAACACTACTGAGGTACAGGAAATATCATCATCATCACTACCACCTGACATCAGAAACCAGGAACGTACAGCTTGTGGAGGAGATTCTGATCAAAGTTCATGATATTCACATATGAGTTGAAAGTAACATATTGCAGACAAATTTAGTTTAACAAAGAAAAAGCTGTCATTTATATACATCTACCACATAAAACATTTTGTAATCCTTCTTTAAATTTGTCTCATAAAATCCCTGATACCCAAAATAAGATTAGAGATTATTGATCCTCGTAGAGAAAATTCTAATTGGACACAGCAGCACAAAAGAGTAGCTGCCAAGGGGAAGTAGTAAGAAATAAAACTAAGAAAAGAAACAGAAGATAAGATAAAAATAGAAATACTATTAACAGTATTGGACTATTCTATAAATATTAAAGTTATGTGATATACATGTACAATATATAATATATGTCCTACCTGAAATTACAATACCACAGTTGCAATGCTTTCTTTTGTGTCAAATTAATTATCTACTCAACTGCTTCTTTGCAGCATTAACAGTTTGTAAGCTGAGATATATAAAACAAATATGGCATTATATGAAAAATACTATCCACAGGTAGACTGCAGTACCATGAAGTCACGGAGGAAGACAACTTGCCACCTAAATGGGTTTCAAGTTATAAAACTTGTATAAACACACATGATTCACCTTGATAGTGTAGTGCTTTCATCTGTCGTTTTCTGTGACCATAACTCAGACTGTATTTACCTACCTTGCCTCATTTCATGGCCTTGGAATGAGCTGTGATGTCACCCATTACCAGCCCAAAATACATTTTTAATAACACACACACACACAAACACACAAGTTCCTCTGTCCCGGCTGCTCAAACAGCTTGGCTCCATTGTTCAGTCAGCTGCAAAGCTTGACCTCAGGGAAACAAATTGAGGGACGCACCCTCTCTCTCTCTCTATCTCTCACAGACACACACACAGTCACACACACACACACGTCGGGTCTGAAGACGATGACATTTTTCACAGAGAAAAGCGTCCAAATGGCAGGTGTCAGGGGCCGTCAGTCTCTAGCAAGGCGCTAGAAGGCAGGCAGGCAGGCACGCACACACACACACACAATCACACACACACAATCACACACACACAAACTCCAACTGCCAGTGTGAGGCACGTCTGAAAAGAGCAAAGCCTCACAGACACTCATGTCAATCTGGTAGCAGGGAAGACTTGTGTCACGCACAAATGCATACACACACACAAACCCAAAATCCCAAATACACACATTGCATGTCACACAGACTCATCACACATGTTTGTCACACGCAGGACCATCGCTGGGAACAGTGGAGGCCTTGGGGAGGACGGCATGGTGGATGCTTCAAAGGAGGGGAAGAAGAAGGAGAAGAAGGGACAGTCCGAGGCTGACCACCACTGAGGCCTGGTGGGGGGGGGAGGGAGGCGCGGGTGATATGGACAAGGCTGGCAGATATTCAGTGTACACCACCTGCGAATGCCAAAGGTCCCTAGCCTGAAACTGCCCTCCCATGAGCAGCTACACAAACAAACACGAATATACTTTTTACAAGAAAAACATTAAAAAAAACATGGTGAAGTTGATGCTTTAAAACTAATTTACACCAAATTGATGATCTAAGGACAGAAGGTGTTGGATGTTCTACAGTTTTAAATACTTGGGGACAAAATGTTGAGCTACATTAATAAAATTCCACCAAATAACAATTCTGTGCAAACTCTTCTTAAGGGATGTCCACTCCCTCATCCATCTCTCTTATTATCCATCTCTCTTACTATTAAAGGTTTCAGCCTCCACATTAATGTTGGTTCTCTGTGATAGAGATGCTAAGGATTTGATGCGAGGAGCTCTGAGTCTGACGACTCTTAACTCTTCTATTCACATTGTTCATCGGGCACTATCTCCATTTACACCTGTATAGGGATCTTTCATATTTATCACACCACAAATAGTCTGCTATATTCACATTAGTGAGTATGTATCATACTTTACTGCTCTTTTATACACCCTCTATCTTGTACTTTTATTTATGCTTCCTTTGCTTTTATTAATTGATATAATATAGTTGCTTGATTTCTTTTACTTGTATATTTCCTTTTATCACAAAAAGTTAAGTCTGAGCTTTGAGCATCTACAGACATTCATCTATACATTTTTGTATCTCCTCTTCCAATTCCAGTGTTAGCTTTTTTCTCGTTGCTTTGATATAATAAAAAAGGATCAAGAAATAAGTTTCAGCCTTCCTCTATGCATCCTGCATTAAGTCAAATACACAACCTTCATTTAATGTACCCATTAATACTTTTGAAAAGAAGGCAGACCCATGCCAAGGCCTTTTCGAATGCCTCCAAATGCATCTGTCCCTCTGCACCTCCTCCTCTCCAACCTTCAAACCCCTGGTGAGTGCCTGGATCTCACTCAGTCATCGCTGGTCCTGCCACTGTATGTTCATCACTCACTCGGCCTGGCCCTGGGAGCATGCCCGGTCACAGGACATGACAGGGGATACACCCACCCGTGACCACGCACAGCCATGAATACAGTCTACACCACTGTCCTCCAGGTCCATCAGCTAGCCAGTAATAATGATCTCATCCCAACAGGAGAGGGCTAGAGGGCAAGACGGTCAAGGACTTATTGTGAGATTGTCTGTGTGTCAGTGCTGATGTACACTGGTGGCTATTTGAGTATGTTTCCTGCTGCAACGGCTTAGACTGCCCTGGGACAGCTTCAAGTATGAACCAGTCAAGGAGAGATTGATGACTACCACTGGAAAGAGAGATGGACAACTACTTTTGTCAGTACAACATCAGGCAATGACAGACCTGCACAAAGGGAACACGCCTTAACAAAGTGAGCTCACTGCATCTTTAACTATTGACATGTAGAGTCCTTAGATCAAATCAAGTGGAACCAAATTTCACACACTCATGGAAATCAGTTGTCGAAACATTTAATGGATCCTTCTTTTTAGTGGAAATCAATTCAGTTATTTTTGTTGATCTTGAGAACGAAACGGACAGAATATTCCTTAGAGGTATTTATAAAGCATACAAATTGTACAGCCAATTCCCACCTAACTGAATTGACTATATCTTGATTGTAATTCATCAAGTAATTAATTAAAGGCTGGAGACTTGAAGCGCCCTCAGGGATGTGTTAGTGTGTTTATGAGAAAGAGTAACGGGGTCGGTCATCTCGTTGCCTTAAGGAGCGACAGCGCAAGTGGTCAAGAAATCGGATGTCGTTTTTGTTCGCCTCTAGCTGTGGTCACTGTGTGTGTGTGTGTGTGTGTGTGTATGTATCATCACCATTGCCCAAAGATCTCACTAACCTTACCCCACATATTCTTGCCCTCTGTTTTCATTAACATCAGCCAACCGCTGTCAACTTGTCACTCTTCATGTACACAGACCAAAACACATCCATTAATATTCACATAAATTACAGTTAAATCAAAGGACTGTGAAAGCAAATAGTTTGAATCTAGTTTAACAGCCTGAAGCAACAAAAAAAAATGAATCAAAGTGAAGATTAAAACATGATGACAGTAACAATCCCTGCCGTCAATCACTGACATTTTTTTGGTGGTTTTGTCTGTTAATTACCAGTGATAAATCAGCTGCTGAAGTGATGTGCCAGTGTGTGTGTGCGTCATTCTTGCCAATCACCTCCATTTAGAAAATCTGACTGCGGTTACAGACCACTGCACGTCACCAAAACACACCGCTGAAACACACACACCACTGAAACACAAACACACACACCTGTCTGGCCAGTACCAAGCACTCTTATGGGCTTTGACAAAACCCACATGCTACCAGTCAGTGCATTGACAGACAAGGTCACGCTGCACTGATCTGTCAAGTGCCACAAAAAACACACACACACACACACACACACACACACACACACACACACACACACACACACACACACACACACACACACACACACACACACACACACACACACACACACACACACACACACACACACACACACACACACACACACACACACACACACACACAAAAGTCGGAGCTCTAGCCATGAGCAGGTGTTAATGACAATAACCAGGCCATGAAACGGACACATATTTCCACACCTACCTCACACACATCTATATACAGTGCATACATACGGGTTTAAACCACCTACACCCGAGGAAATCATTTACTTTATTCAGAGACATTGAGTTTTATTGTGCGTTCTTTTAAACCAATATGTCAGAAAGTGACGTCCAGCAGCGGGTCTTTATATTATTGGGACGCAGCTGCGTGGCAGATAACCTGGTGTGCATTCAGTGGGGAGGCACCACAGGCGCAGACAAACCTTGTCAGCTAAATAAAACCTCATGCTGTAAAATGTCCTGCAGTATGCAGGACAGTGATAAAGGCGTTGGTCAGGCTTAATCATGTAACTGTTACTTTGCTATAAATCTAACACAAGAGGTTGTATCTGGGGATTTTTTTCCTTCCCTAAGCTAAGACAAAAATAACGGTTACGTGCTATGTTGCATGAGATGCAGCTGAAAAGGAGACGCACATAATGGTGAGGTTACACTCGTTAGACTCAAAAATAGAATAATAAGTAATATTGTGCTCTATGTGCAGTAAACTACATTTTGGCCATGTAAATTGATTTCATTGGTTTCTGTTATAGTATTCTTGTCTGAGCGACTTCCACAATTTGATGCAATATGTAGAATTGATTTTATGTTAGCATAACAATTTATAGGAGAGGTAATACAATTAATGAGAAAAAACATTTAAGTTTACTAATTACGCTCAACATTGCACAAAATAAAAAATGTAACAGGAAAATGTATTAATAAACATCAAGTTTTGATGTAATGAACAATATTAGCCTCCAAGACAAGTCACATCATCTATCAAAATCTAAACAGAACAAAATATGATTATATATCTATTCTGTAAATAGATATATAATCTGTTTTACAAGAATAAAACCAACAAAAAGCCAGCTACAACACATATTGCTCTTATTCATGCATGGAGAGATAAAATAATCTGAATTGAAATTGACTGATCATTAAACTGAGCAACATCTTATATAGATTCACACCTGCCTCCATCTGCAGGACACTGCTACTGCTACATAGATGTGCCCTCGTTTGGATGTATTTAATAAACACACCTTACAAATTATGGAAAAAGTGACTCAGTGAGTACAAGAGTTTACTCAAACAGGACTAAGGCACTGAAAAATACACACATACACACAAGGATGTCCCGCAGGCTGCCATTTCTGGCTGTCATTCCAGCTGAGCACTGAGGCAGAAGGACGGAGAGAGAGAGACAGGCGGGTAGAGAAGAAAGGGTGGAGTAGGGTGGGGGTGGTGACACAATGAAGGCTCACATAGGGAGACAGGAAGCAGACGGTGCAAATGAGGCTGAGGTCTTAAATGAACTAATGCACTGTCAAGCTGCAGAGGAGAGGAGAGGTTTAATTGCCTCTACAGACACAGATTCATAAAAAAGACCACAGTCATATAAAACCTCAAACAGCACTTCTGCTAAAATGATATATTAAAAAAATAAAAACCCCTCTTTCAACACGACATATCGAATTCTACTGGCTGTTCCCCACAAGGTAATGATGTTAAAAAATCCTAACAATCAAGCCTGCTCTTCCGTTTGGTCAAATATAACAATGATAATGAAACACAATCCCTCACTCTCACTCTCTCTCTCATTCTTTTTTTGACACAACATTTTCTGGATTTTTGCTTTTGAGCCAAATACATCTACAAGTGCACAGCTGCTTTTAGTGGCTGAGGATGACAAAGAACGAGTAGAAAGAAAAAAAGTTACTGGAAGCCAAAGATATACAGATGGTAAAGGTGGAGCCGTGATTTTGTAAAAGACAGTGTGGGCTTCACAATAGTTTTGTCTCGAGCCTTTATTGATGTTTGGAGGCCAATGCTAATATTAGGGAGCTAAAAAGTTGACAATGACTCCTAAGATGTCATTTTCAAATGCTTATGACAGTTTAACCACAAACTTTATTACATATTGGCCACTTTTTAATCCCCAAGCAGTATACCACTCAGGTTCTAGTGTTGCCTGTGGTTGCTGTCTGTTCTGCTGGGTGAGCTAGCTGTCGACGAATGGGACGCCTGAAAGACTTCCTATACCTGTCGATCACAAACAGATTGAAGCAACTTGGGTATAAGGTCAACGAACAAACGTATAGAACATACACGACGTCACAAAGTGTCCTGGCAAACTGGGTCAATTAATTATATTGGGGACAGTCACAGCACGCACCAAGACCCCGTGCTGTTCCTGATGCAACATGGCTATTCTCTGTCATAGCCATCACCCTTGTTGCTGTGGTAATGAGGTTTCACTAATGGCAGGTCAGGGTCAGCTGCGGGTCAGTCAGCGGGGGAGAGAGACCCTCACAGTTACTAACAACCATCACTCTGTGAGGCCAGTTGTCTTCCGCTGACCTCCCTTCCTCATACATCAAGGGATATTTTGGTCAAAATTGGCATATCAGAGGCCAAGGTCAACGTTCATCCAGATACCTTGAAGGAGTCCCGATTAAAAAAAATAAAGATATTACTAATAAGCGAACACTCGGAGCTGAGGATTTTACATTTTCTTGGGCAATTTTGTGGTAAACTCCACCCAGGTATCACATGTAGCTCATACTGTGTGAAACACTTCAGTGTAAAGTGGGTCCATACCCCAGAGTCTTATATTTCAAAGACATAAAAAATGTGGGGGACCACATCTCAGAGAGAAGAGTGAGAGTAGTCTAGCATTATGTGTATTTCCTATTCATTTCCAAAGCACATTGAATTGCTCACATGACAATTGTAGCAATGAAGTAAGGAGGGAGAGGACAGCGAAGGGATGAGTTCAGACAGAAATCAAGATGGAGAGGGAGGTCTAGAAAAAGAAAAGCATATAATTCGAGCATAACAAAGTTTTAGCTCCATCATCCGTGGTTCTGAGATTTCACGAGGCACAGTCTGAAGAAAACCAAAGTGAAGCATAGGACCAGACAACTCCAGGGCAATTCCATCTGGTTCAATACAACCATATTTCTGTGGCTAATCTCAAAATAACATTCCTCTTCTCTTCCATAGTTCATGCAAAAGCTTTTATTCTACAAAACCCTGCTAAAGCGACAGCAGAACGTTTATACACGTGTTTTGAGCAGCAAAAATATAGCTAATCATATCAGGTGACAGAAGACATTCAGCGAGCACCACATCAAACCAGAAGTCCTAACATTCTTAAGTGTTGTGAAACGCATGAACACCAAAAGACTCAACAAGAGAGACATTATATCAAGATGTGAAATGTCGCTGCTTTGAAGGTGCTCCAAACTGCTCCCGGGAGAAAAATGTCTTTCACAAAAATAATTAAGTGGAAGTTAACTTAATAAACCCATCACTTTGACGGTTTCAGCTTTAGCAAATAGACAGAAAATGGAACTTTAGAGAAAAAGGCATGGGCTATTAGAGCCGAGGTATGACCTCTGGAGTGTGCATGTGTGCATGAACTCAGAAATACTGAGAAAACTCTTAAATACACACACATTCAAGCAAAAATCAGAATCATTCTAGGCTGTGGTCCCAGTGCAAACCTCAAGTCAACAAACACACATGGAACTCTGCAGAGGGAGAAGGAGACGGAGCAACGAGAAGCCAGTGGTTATTATGCTTGGATCGAGGTTCTGTGCCGTTGTATTCTGAAGTGTAGACCAGCCTGTTCGCAGACACAACGTGCACCGCCAACCTTCAATCGGACCAAAGAGAAACGAAGTCCAGATGGCTTTCATAGACAATATTCGCTTGAGGGACACATTCCAATTTGTCTTCCTCACCATCTGTGTCCCGCTGTCTCGCTCCCACACGTTTTCCAACTCGGTTCTTTGCCCTTTCACATTCCTCTCCCTCTCTTTCCTTTCCACACCCTTAACTTTCTGCATTTTTTTTTATATATCAACACCATAATATCATTTCTCCCCATCATTCCTGATCTGACTGACATCCCTCTTCATCCCAGAGTCGCCCACGTTGTTGCGTTTGAGGCGCATTGAACCTTGGCGTTAAACCCGTTAAGAATGTGAAGGTCTTTAAGTGAATTATGAGGTTTGTGAACAATGGAAACTATGAAATGTAATTAAATTTACTAAATAAAAATATACTGTGGATTATTAATTAATTACACATGGCTATCAGTATATGCAATAGAGCAGTAGGGTTTTATTAATCCATTTTCTATACCATCTTTCTCTATTCAGGGTCCAGGGTAACTGGGGCCTGCTCTAGCATGCAGTGGGTGAAAGAGCTTACCAGTAGGACACGTCCAGGGGGTGAAAGTAGCGCCTGGAGATGAGGTCAGAAAAGAAGGACTCGGTCTCACGACACGCTGTACCGTTACCTATGACAACCTTGGCACAACTGGTATGGACAAGAGGAAGAGGAAAAAGACAATGAGGATTAGGTAAGCAACCAGTAGAATAGTTTAAAAATTGGTCAGTTTCATGGGTCATTTAAATGAAACACCGATACCTGTATTTGGTCATGAGGTGGCGCAGTTTTTCAGCTTCTTTTGGCTGGTTTGCATTATGCAGGTACACTACATCAGTATCGAGAATCTGACCTGATAGAGAGACGAGGACAAAAGGGGAGAAAGCACAATGTTGCTGGCAAAGTATTATCGTGACAAGAGGGGGCTCAATAGAGTTAACTCCATACTGTCAGCTAATGTCTTTCCACTGTATGATGTCATATGAGGCAGAAATGCTGCAAATGAACTCAATGATTTATGATCTCCACATCTGCACTGCCTGATCCTCCACAGGAAGTCCATTCCCTGCCAGTTCCCTGCTTCCTCAGAGTACAAGTATAGATCTGAAGGGAAAGCTCTGACAGGAAGTCATGTGCGCTCCGACCCAAACATGCGACCATAGCACGTGATGTATATACAGTAATATGCTGGTGTCTGTCTGCTGTAAGTGTGTCAGCGTGACTTGTGGCCACACAATCAGTCACCCAGAGGGTGGGATCTACCCCTGCACAGCGTGAGGCTACACCCACTGAGAGACATGCTGAGACCTACAGTGGACATACAAAAAAAAAAACACACACACGTGCACACACATTATCCACCCACCTAGGTCATGCCAAGTGGTATCTATTTTCTGACATGCACATACACACACACCTCCTTGGTAATAACCAGTCTAGTGGTGCCTGGTTACATGGAATTCTCTATTACTTATTAACATATGTTAAATAACGGAATTTCTCCAGTTTTAGTTTTTTTCCTTTACTGTGTTATGTGTGAGTGCACTGATAAAAATCGTCTTGTTGTGCTCTGTGCAATGACAGAAGGAATCTATCTACCTACCCACCTACCTACATACCCACCTATCGACCCAAGTAAATACTAACCATAAAAACCAGTACACTCTGAGTTTACTTACTAGTGGGGGAGAGAATAGCCAGTTTACAGCCGTGTCTAAAGCCAGGGTCCACCCCCAAGATGACACAACCCCTGATTGGAGAAACCAGCAGCCGCTGGCGAAGGTTCCGCACAAACATAGCGATTGATTCCTTCTCTGCTGCAACTGTCAGCTTAGTCCTGAAGAGAGGGAATGAAAGAGAAGATAAAAAGGTTGGGACATAGAAAGACGGGTAAAGTAGTGCATATCAACAAAAGAAGATGGAGATGGTAGCTGCACGTTGAGGGAAAAGAAACAAAGAATGAAAGTGGAAATTAATTTACGGAGAAGAAAGGGAAGAGGTGAGAGATGAGTGGAGAAGGGGACTAATAGGGCCACAGTGCTAATGAATAAGTGGTTATGTAATGAAGAAAAGCTCTGAAAGCAAACACACAAGCACTCTTAAAGTACCTGTAACTCCGAGTGAGGAAAGGCAGAATGAGTCTTTTGTAAGAGTCCTCCACTGCATTCTTGACGATTGCATTAAGCTCTTGTTTCGCAAATGTCTTCGGCCTCCACCTGCATTAAAGTAGCGGAGAAAAAGTTGATTCTATTTATCTATACAATCTGTGAAAGGAGACGTGATGTGAAATTGACAGATGACGAATGTCAGGAAAGTTCTGATTCGCTCGCAAACATTTTTTTATTTTGTGTTTTACCAACTCCAAATATATAATATGCTATTGACAATGTCCCTCTAAATTAAATTAAAAATAAATGGTGCGGCAATACAGATTGTGGAGCAAGTTCAAGCCAGAAAAAAATAAATAACACAAATCCATTACAAATTCTTTGAGTTTCTGCTTTCTTTTTTCATTCAAATCAATTATCTTTCAAGGTAAAATATCCTCTTAAAAACATGAAGACCAAACCTTGACCGATGAATGGATCGTATTGAAGCAAGGGGCCTTCATATTCGTCACGGTGAAAAAGCAATTTAATATTCAATATTTTATCACCAATCAAGTGCTAATTCACTGCTTGAATCCTTTAATAAAAATCTACTCATTTATGAATATATTCATCTTCAAGTATCTGCAGTTGTGTCACTGCACTTATTGTCAACCTCAACCACTTGGACTTGGCATGGACCAAAATCAATGATCTCTTCATACGTTTGTATGTATTTTATGAAGCACTCTCATAAATTAATGACTACATTATAATAATATAACCATGGATCTGGTTATCTATCCCCTAGAAATATAAAACTGTGTGTATGTGTTTGTGTGTGTGTTCGCGTGTGCGTGAATTATCATTTTTCCTGACCTGTTGTTGATGCACCACCAAGTGAAGTCATTCTTCACTCTGTCAGAAATGTTCACCTTCACTGTCAGAATCTTCAGACTCTCTCCTCGGTTAATTGCCAGGGTCTGTATGCGTACACACAAATGAATGAAAGCACACACACACACACACACATTTCCCCTGGTTAATGCAATATTATAAATTATTAAAGCAGTTAGCAGAGAAAGACTCCACAGGTCACACATTTAATGTATTAACATTTTTTTGTAAAAACGTCTAAATCCATACAGCAGATTACTCTCTAATTTTGGGCGCTACAAATTAATTCTCCGATTTATTTATTCCTTAAATCTACGATTGTATTTCTAGTTTGATCATTTAGCTTCAACAATTGAGAAATTTAAACCAAATATCTCTGCAGACAGCAAACATAAAAATACATGCAATTATTCTCATGTTCAGAATATTCAGGTGTTTCCATTCAGGAGCACCAAAATAAAGAATAAAAAACATTTTATACTAGAGCCTTACTAATATATTGGTTGGCAGATAAAAATCACAGATATAAGTCCTTCACAGTCATATCGACAGTGATGCTTATGTGTGTTGTTGGATGTGAAAATAGGAAACTTGTATTTCACAGAATAAGCAATGTCAAAATGTGTGCATTTATATTGATATAAAAACATTTATTTTCTTGATTCAAGTTATATTAACAGTTATTATTAATAAAGCCTCATTTACGTTTCGTTGTCATGAGAGTTTGAAAAGGACATCTTAGGAATCATTGCCATTTTATATATACGTATATGGGATTACGGCTCTAAACAATTCCTATCAGTCGGGCTCTTATCTGCACATATGAAGGTTTTTTTGGATATATATATATTTAAAAAAAACACGTGCTCCAAAACCTCACAAACACACGAAAACAAAACTCTCCACACACGTGTAAAAGTGATGAGCCTAGCAGTGTGTCCCGTGGCCAGGGCTGTTATGTGCGGGTCCCCCCTCAGAGGAACTGTTACATGCTGTTAAGCAAACAGTAGTAAGTGTCTGACCTTTTCAGTGGGGAACCTTTAGCCCGCCACAGAACAGGAGCAAGAAACAAGACGTCAATCTGGAGCCCAAGCGGAAGAAGCGAGCTGACAAATGCCACCACTACGCCACCATCAGCGCTCAGACCGCAAGGCCTACCACCCCCCCCCCCCCCCCCCCCACCTAACCCAAATCGCATACACACACACGCACACAAACACACACGGTGCCACAACCATTACCACTCAGCAGCACCCTCGGATGCGCTGCACCCGTGTGCAACTCGCACACACGGAAATAAAAAAACACAGCTAATGGCGTGGCAGACGCGAGAATTAATGCAGCGAGCTTCTTGACTTATGATGAAAGGAAAATGTCTCTTCTGTTGGCATGTTTCCGCCCGGGGCCGCCGCTGTGACTGTGATGTCATTTCTAAAACAATCTTCATCAAAGCACTGAAGTTTAACATGCTGTCCAAGGAATGAGGGACAACACCTCCGTCTGGTCGGCACTCTCGGGGAAAAGCCAGGAGTGATATTAAAGTGGTAAAATAAAAACTACTTTGCTAAATCTGCTTTTTTTAGGATTCAATATTCGATCATTTTGCGCAACCAGTCTTTACACGACTGTCTTTCATTTATGAAGCAGTGTTGGGTGAATGCAACATATCAAGAAAGAGGAGCACCTGTAGCAAAAAGTCTCGTAGCCAAAAAAGGTCGGTTGTTGGTCAAAATACTTGAAAAGTCAACTGCCTCAACACACGCACACCCCCCCAAACTATCAATTATCCGTTCTTAACAAGTTTTTATGAAGATCCAACGATTCAAGGATTTGTTTTTTTGCGAAAAACACAAATGAGCACTGCTGAAAATCAATGCACCCTTAATGACCTCCACCATAAACCTTTGCTGTGCGTCCTGAAATTCAACAACCAAAAATGTATATGTCCTTAAACTTGCTGCCACATAACAGATGTTTCTTAGCTCTGTTTTCCCTGGAAGCGGGCCACTGTCCTCGCTAATGATAAATAACAGTGTCTATGAGCACATCTCTCAGTTTCCGCCTGCATTAGGTCAATGGCGGGACACAGAGAGTGATCTGAAAGGAAGGGTGATGTGAGACAGAGTGAGAAGTGTGTGTTTGCTTGTTTGATGGGCCACGAGTGACAGGTAGCCGAGTGCTGGCCAAACCCTGACGAGACCAGACAGACTGTCTCCTGGATGCCCCCTTCGTCCTCCCACCAGCCCCGAAGGGAGGGCAGCCGGCCAGCGAGCGTCCCTCTCTCTATCTGTCTCCTTGTCTCGATCACCCTCTCTTTAGAGGAATACTGTCATCAACACATCTATCCATCCAACGTAGCAGGGATAAACAAACACACACATACAGACACAAGGAGCCACAGCACTGTGTCAGCTGGGGCCAAAAAGTGAGTGGCAATCTTACTTGTAGCAAAGCAGCCCTATATTACAAGGTAAGGCTTCACTCTGCTGGTGCAAGAGGATTATAAAAAGAACTGCACGCACCATACAATATTCTTCATAGACACTGACATTAGAGCATAAGAAGGGATCATGGTTCAGCCTGATCAACTTGTTTTTTGGATAAACACACTGGCTTCTTGGAGAGAACAGGCTCCGTTCATATGAGACATTAACGTGTGTGTTGGGTGATCGGCCCAGACTACGCCAAAAAATTTGATCGGAGCTAGATGAGTTTTCGGTGAAATCACATCTCCACTTACAGGCGTCCACTTGGGATTAGATTATGAAAAAAGTGTGTTAATGGGAGGTCCTCTGTCTCTTTTACACGCTCTTATTGTACCCCAAAACAAACACAGCATGGTGCAGGCTATGAGGGAACAACCAACTTCAGATCAGATCCATGGAGATAGGAAAAGCTTTACATTATTTTGCCTTAATTAAAAGTTTTACAATTCATTTAATTATCTCAGTTGCAAATACTAAATATTGAAGAAAAAGGCAGAAGGGGGTGAAATATAGACGGATTTTAAAAAGTGTTACCTTGCACATGTTTTGTTAGGATCCTTAAAATAGAAAATATCACTGATAACTGCTGTTTCTTGTTTTAAACTCTCTGGATAATTTACTATATTTTACAATATAGAAACAACATATTTATGTTAAGCACCACATAAGACAAAAATACTTGAACATCCTGTGAGACCCTCTAAAGCAACACACACAAACAGATATACACACTCACACCACTATTACTCGTATTTGTGTGAGAGGTTGACAGTGGGGAAATAAACTTTTTTTTTCCCCACCTGTCCATCAAAAATCAGTGTTTAATTGATGAAGCAGTTCCATTTACCCGAGCTCCACTGCAGGGGAGCCCCAGACCGGAGCGCTAAACTGCTGTTGATCAAAACGTAAATCGCATTAAAAGTAGCTCACTGCACATTCAACAAATCCACTCTGGCATACTCCAGCACATACCAGCTGCTAATAGCTATAAGCTAAATGTGTAGCCTTCCAAGACAGTTTCAAATCAAATCTGACGGAATTAAATCAGAGCTCTGCTCCTCGACCAGATATGTCATAGGGTTCATGCTTTGAGACACATTGAATACCAGAGCTTTATACACACTTAATATAAATTACTTTATAAAACTAATAGAAATAATTATATAACAAGTCAAACATCAGGGGGGTTAAAACATTCAATTAAAATTCTTAATTAATGACCCGAGCATCAAAATACTTGATGTGGAAAAAACATTTTTTAAGAAAAGATACCTACAGACTCAGGTTCCAGGTTCTGAACCATAACAATCTTTAGCTTTTTCTGTCCTATTTAATTGTAAAATGATTACCATCCTGAGCATTTTACAGATAAAGTAATTAATCAATGAACAGAAACATGATCTGCAGATGGATTTAAGATTTTTTTAAATCCGCATTAGTTTCAGACATATATTTATATTCATAAAGAGCAGACAGTGAAAAGTAAATGTTCACGTTTAATCCTTCTTCTATAAAAAAATACATATTTGTCTTTGTACGTCTCAGTTTTTAACGATCTACAGGTGAACTTGTATGTTTTCTGGACCACATCACTTTTTACTGATTCATTCATACAAGCATTCCCGTCCTTTACTTCAACAACCAGGCAAGTGTGTGCTCACTCACACACACACACACACATGCCTCCTGTCAAAACACATCTCCCACCTGCTCCCACTTCCCGCCAACTTGACGGCTAGAAAAGGTTCATTTTAGCCGGAATCCGACAGCTCGCAGGGTCACAGCAGCCTGTGGATTAACACTCCGTGACAAAGACGAGTCATCGAATTAAAGGCCCCGCATACTAAGGAGAGGAGACACATACTGCCCTGGTCATATCCTGCCTCCCCTCACTGCTCCCTCTTATTGCTGCTATCATCCACTCCTCTCTCACTACTGGTTCATTTCCCGCACCCCTCAAAACGGCTGCTGTCTCCCCAATCCTCAAAAAACCTGGTTCAGATCCCAACAACTTTAATAACCTCCGCCCCATCTCCAACCTATCTTTCATCTCCAAAATACTTGAGAAAATCGTTGCTTCTCAACTCCATTCCCATCTATCTCAAAACAGTTTATATGAACAGTTCCAATCTGGTTTCCGTCCCCGCCATAGCACTGAAACGGCCCTTCTGAAAATCACCAACGACCTCCTTATTGCAGCTGATTCCGGTTTACTATCCATCCTCATCCTCCTTGACCTGAGTGCGGCCTTCGACACAATCTCCCACACCATCCTCCTCAACAGATTATCCTCCATCGGCATCACTGGCATCCCCCTTGACTGGTTCCACTCCTATCTCTCAGACCGCACTCAGTTCATCCAACTCAAATCCTTCCGTTCCCAACCGTCCCCTGTCTCCTCTGGTGTCCCCCAGGGCTCTGTCCTGGGTCCCCTCCTTTTCATTACTTACCTCCTTCCCCTTGGCCTTATTTTCCGTAAATTCAATATTCTTTTTCACTGCTACGCGGATGACACCCAGCTCTACCTCTCCACCAAACCCAACTCCATTCTTCCTCCCTCATCCTTGACAGATTGCCTTTCTGCACTTCATACCTGGTTCACCTCAAACTTCCTCAAACTTAACAGTGATAAAACCGAAATCCTTTTAGTCGGTACTAAATCCACTCTACTCAAAGTTGACAGTTTTTCCCTCTCAATTGACAGCTCCATAGTTTCCCCCTCCCCCCAGGTAAAGAGTCTGGGTGTCATCGTCGATGGCTCACTCTCCTTCAAATCTCATATCAACCTCACCACCCGCACCGCCTACTTCCATCTCCGTAACATAAATCGCCTCCGTCCCTCCCTCACCCCCCATACCACCTCTATTCTTGTACATAGCCTTGTCACCTCCCGTATCGATTACTGTAATTCTCTCCTCTTTGGTCTCCCCCAGAAATCCCTCCATAAACTCCAACTGGTCCAGAACTCAGCTGCCCGTATCATCTCCCTCACCCCCTCGTTCCACCACATCACCCCCATCCTACAGCAACTCCACTGGCTTCCAATTCACTTCCGTATCAACTTTAAAATTCTTCTTCATACCTTTAAAGCCATCCACAACCTTGCCCCTCCCTACCTGTCTGACCTCCTTCACACTGCCACCTCCACCCGCTCCCTCAGATCCTCCTCTTCCATCCATCTAACTGTCCCCTCTGCCCGGCTTACCACCATGGGGAGCAGAGCTTTCAGCCGCTCTGCTCCCAAACTCTGGAACTCACTCCCACCTGACATCCGAAACATTGACTCCTTCCCTCAGTTCAAATCCTCTCTCAAAACCCACCTTTTCAGGATTGCATTCTCACTGTAGTTGCCATGCTGTTTTTACTTGCACTTTTAATTTTAATTGTTTTGTTATTTGTTTGCTCCTGTTTTAAATTGTAAAGCGTCCTTGAGTGACATGAAAGGTGCTGTGAAATAAAATGTATTATTATTATTATAAGGAGAGGAGAGGGGAAGAGGGGAGGAGGGCAGTGGATTGGAGGGCTTCATCGGAAAAAAGAGGGGGGGGGACAGTCAGATCAGAGCAGAGCAAGAGAGATAAGTGACAGACGCACCTCAACGTCGCTCATCTGTTCACTCTCTCCCTCCCTCCACCACCCCCACTCCCTCTCCACACCCCTCCGTCCGCCTGTGGGCCCAGCAGCAGTGGCTGTCACTACAGGAGAGCGCCTGTCAATCAAAGCTTCCTAATCCAATGGCATGTCGGCAGGGGACATGTCACATATGTTAAGAGGAGAGAACGAGGGGACTTGCCGGGTGTGTGCGTGTGTGAGCAAGTGTGTGTGTGTGTGCGCGTGTGTGTGTATGTGATTGTATGACTGTAGGGCAGAGTGCGGTTGCCAGAGAGTGTGATGTGGCAGAGAGGCAGCGGGTGATGGAAGTTATGGTGACACATGAGGCCCGGGACCAACTCTGAGTAACCCACCAGTCACTAGAGGGACGGGGGGGGAGCAGAGGAGGCAGAGCAGGGCACAGGAGGGGTAAATGTGGAGGCGCAGACAAGGCTAACTGCGACTGACAACACTAGCATTCAGAAGCAGCACACACGAAGGAGACAGAAATGGCACAAACACAAACAGATGGTGTGCATTTGTGTGTGCGTGTGCGTGTCCGTGTCCGTGTGCGTGTGCGTGTGTGTGTGTGTGTGTGTGTGTGTGTGTGTGTTTGTGTGTTATACACGATTCAGGACTACAAGAGCCAACAGGTTAAAGTTCTCTAGATAACAGGTGTGCAGATACAATTAAGTTCACTAAATATTAGACACAGTAAACATGTGGCTATGAAGGTTTTTTCAACTTTGTTCATGTATTGGATATAGATATATTTATATTTATATATATATATATATATAAATATATAAATAAATAAATAATATAGAGTTGTCATGATACAAAAATGTAGACTTCAATACAATACTTGAATTAAGAAATTACACTTGATATAAAAAGAAAAAGATTTGATATAATGCTTTTGTTGGAAGGAATACAGCGGTATTCAATAATTAATTAAAAACAGGAATGGATATATTTAAAAAACTGGCCAGACGAGTCTGTAAATAACCACCGGTTGAGGTAAGTTGATTCTTAACTGCACCCTTGTGTTGAAAAAACAATTTTTGATCTGTCTCCGTACTGTCTGATACTATCAAAAGTGAAATGAATGGAGATGACTACCTGATGAGCCTGGATGCGTTGGACATTGCTGGTGTAGTCAGCGTAGAGTTGGAAATTGTCGATATCCATGTTTTTGTTCTGCTGGGCCCCTGGTTTTCGTCGGCTTGGGTCGGTCTTCTCCTGCTCTTTTCCCTTCAGCGCAGACTTGGACACAGACGACTGGAGGGTCACAAAACTGTTCTCACACCTGACACAGCGAGAGGGAAGTTCAGAGAGAATCAATTGAGGGTGAAATACTTCGATCCCAGGAAGGCAGACACACGGGAGAAAAGTGAAATGATTCAATGTACAAAACAACACCAATGAAGAAACATTGTGTGCATGTGGATGTTCTCACAATGTTTTTACATAGGTGAGTGTCTCCGGGTCTTTGGCGATCATATCAGCCAAGATATGCTCCACACCTGTGGCCACTTCTTCCACCGAGGAAAGACCTGTCACATAAACACATAAATACTGTAAATCTAAAAAATACTATATAGGTGACTTTTAATGAGCTCTATAAATCTGCAAGTAGAAATATAATTTCAACAGGGTGTAAATAAAATATTTCATAATTGAATATGATTATTTATTTATGCATGAATGTGGGTATAAGACTGCACATCTAAACCAATTGAATAAAAGTGGGGAAAAACATGACCTATTATTTCAAAAAAATAAGTCTAGCACAAGGAAAGGTCAACAAATCCAAAGAGCTCTTGGGTGGAAATAATGCTTTCAGTCAATTTATATTTAAAACTCCTCATTTTGAGTGTGTGTGCTCATCTTTTACCTTGAGTATCAGGTTTTACCCATGTCTGTAAATCCAGAGTGTGAGGTTTTTCCAGCAGAGCAGAGGCAGCCACCTCAAGGCCAAGGGCTTTGGCTTTGCGAGCCTTTGTGAGCTTACTTCCTTTTTTATAGGGAGAATACTACAAAGACAGAAGCATGAAAGGTGTAAGAGATTCATTCAGGTGTAGACATGTGATAACATTTAGATCTCAAATTAAAATATTGGAATTCATAATGTGATTCTAACCACATGATCCAGGTCATCAGCCGATCGACAGCTCCTCAAGTTTTGTTCCAACTCGGTTGTCAAAACTCCATCTTTCTTCAGGGTCTGAATCACAGACTGGGTCTTCTTAGCCAGGGTGCTGAAGCAAAACACACACACACACATATACACAAAAACCAAGAAAAATGGATAAAAAATTATAACACACACACGGAAGATAAAGTAAGACACTTGTCAAACAATCACACACAAAACTGATCCAGGATTTAAAGCTTGACCACCAGCACCATCTAGTGGCCAAAGTCTGGAAAGGACCCCACTCCTGCTCAGTTCATATGAGAAAAGAACTGTGCCAGCAAGTGAGTGGATGAAAAATGTGTTTGAGTGTTTTTTACTTTTTGTTTGCCTGAAAATGGTTCCTACCATAACTCCTCATATATCAGCTGGACGTCCCGGACGGCATCGGCATCCATATGGTTTATCTGCTCTTTGCGGTAGCGCACCATGAACGGCACCGTGTTCTCCTCACGGAGCAGACGAATGATATTTACACACACCCACTTCTCCACACATGTCAGGACGGACACCAGCTGAGGGTAAAGACATGTAGACGATAAAATGGTTCATGTGTTTGCCCATTGTTAATATCTCACAATCAGTACATAAGGGTGAATATACAGATGGAGAGCATTTAGACATGAAAGTGTGCTTGAGACATGGCCACTCTCACTGACTGGACAGCTACTTAAAGCAAGGTGTTATTATCAGTGCACATGACAGGAAATGGTTAAGTCTGTTGATATTTCCATCCACTCCCGGACCAGGCATCTGAAATCTGCACTGATGTCCCTCAATGTTGTAATATATTGATTAAAATGGGTCATCTATTATCAGCATTATTTCTGGGAGATAAATTGCCATGTTGGAAACAGTGTCCTAGTGAATTTAGGAGTTTGCTTGTTCACAGAGGCAGAAATGTGAATGTAAAACAACATCAGTGTTGCTTTTGGTGGGAGCAACTTCATAAGTGAGCACCTGGGTCACTTTGAAAAAAAACATCCACTCATTTTAAGTGTATGCTAATAATTCAGTGAGGGACAGGCAATGTCACCTGCTAAACTGCTTCAACCATGTTACAAAGAATATAGACTCACACATGAAACCCAACAGTACCTCCTGTAAGTTCCAGTTCATATTGAGCTCATTCATATGAGCTTGTGCGACTGCCTGTGGTAAAGCAGTCGGTCGTCCCAGGGAGGCACCGCTGGTCTTCTGCTTCTTTAGACAGGGCTCATCGAATGTGAAATCCTCCTCCTCTACTTCCTCTTTCTTTGCTTTGAGACCAGCGAGTGATGTCCCCTCATCTGCCCATCTGACGGCCTCATTGGCTCCTGACACGATAAATGACAACCTCTACAAAACAAGAAACAGAAAGATACAACTGAAAACTTTAAAAGGCTCAAAAGAATATGAGAGATTATTGGCAGGAAATCTACTTTGTTGAAAAGTAACTCCTGCCTATTAACATCTTCTTGTTGGCATCAAGGTATGTGTGTATTTGAGTATGCATATATACAGATATACTCTTACTCCTACCTCCTCTTTCATACCAGTACTTGGCCCCCTTTCTTCAGTCTTCCATCCCTCTGTTTGTTCTTCCCCTTTGACCTCTCCAGCCTTATCAGCCTTTTTCCTCTTTGTTCCGGCCAACCCAGATCCACCAGAACCCTTGAGCGCTGCAGGCACCCGTGTTTTTCGCTCTGCTGCAGGTTTGCGCGGCGCCCTCGGCTTAACAACCTTAGGTTCTTTAGGGATTTTGGGAGCTTTTGGCTCTTTAGGCATTTTGGGAGCTTTTGGTTCTTTGGGAGCTTTTGGTGCTTTTGGTTCTTTTGGAGGTTTTGGTTCTTTTGGAGGTTTTGGTTCTTTGGGTGCTTTTGGCAGCTTCGGTTTCACAGTTCTCTTGACAGCTGCTTTCTTCTCCCCTGCAGCAGGGGCCCTGGCAGTCTTGTTGGGTGCTTTTGACTTTGGCTCAGATGGACTCCACTCATCACTGTCCTCATCGCTACTGATCGTCTGGATAAAGGACCTGATGGTAGAGTATGAACAGCAGGAAGGAAAAGCCGTTAGGTAAACTACTCTAACAAGACAGAGGGTATGTGGTTCGATTCCCAGCTCCTCCGTCCCACATGTGAAACTGTCCTTAAGCAAGACACTGAACCCCAAATTTCCCCTGATGGTTGTGCTGGCAGTGTGCGAGTGTTGTGGGATGAAGAAAGCGTGGGATGAAATACACTGTATGAATTTGTGAGGGTCCATGAGTGCCAAACCTGTATTTATTGACAGATAGATAGATAGATAGATAGATAGATAGATAGATAGATAGATAGATAGATAGATAGATAGATAGATAGATAGATAGATAGATAGATAGCACAAGCTTATTTATATAGTATCATTTATGTTAACATAGTAAATGCCTATATTTCCACCCCCAACAGTGAGGACAGACCCCACGCTGCCCCAGAGACCCTGAACACACGCATGATGTTTTGCATTAAGTGGATTATCCTCGGATAGAAATGCTAAATGCTATGAATTAAATGAAAGTCACTTACAGGTCGGAGTCCGTGTCTTTGTACTGGGACACCTTGCATGTTGTTGCTCGGGGCTTTCGCATCATCTGTTAGAGAACAAGTGTAGTAATGAAGCTTAGAATCAAGGTTTCAGCGTTGGTAATGAATCACATAATTTAGCTAAGTGACAGTTTAGGAAAGGGAGCAATTTCAGTGTAACACGAGGTTTAATCACGTAAAAACGATGAATGCCACGTCACCCACAGCTAAGCTAGCGTTAGCAGCATGTTCCCACCCAGCAGGTTAGCATTAAACAGACAGCAGGAAGCTATTACCGATGCTAACGGTATCATTCATATACATTTAAGGAGAAATGTTTGCTAGCTATGTTAACACGGGGCTACGGGGGTTAGCTGCTATTTCAAATTTGCCGCTTCACGCTGACACTCGCAGAGTTTTCCGGTTAGGTGCAACCACAGCTGAGCAGGTTCATGGATGTCCTTGTTTTACTAGCATGGGTTGACTCGGGTTAAACCACCAGTTTACCTTGATATCGCTTTAGAGGGTGAAATAGTTTGAAGATGCTCGCAGCTGCTGTGTCTCTGCTTCCTGCAACATCACCGGTTCAACCAATCACAACGCCCGGATCTCTTAAAGGGAAAGTACACCTTTTTTTCTTGTTTTTAAAGTGACATTTTAAATACCTACAAAAAAAATTACATTTCTTCATTAATCTGATGATTGACGTTTGTCAATAAAATTAAAATGTATTCTTCCCATTCAGATGGTGGGATGGAGCACAGATAGATAGATAGATAGATAGATAGATAGATAGATAGATAGATAGATAGATAGATAGATAGATAGATAGATAGATAGATAGATAGATAGATAGATAGATAGATAGATAGATAGATAGATAGATAGATAGATAGATAGATAGATAGATAGATAGATAGATAGATAGATAGATAGATAGATAGATAGATAGATAGATAGATAGTCAAACATTTGGACACAATCAGGAACAACTGAGACAAGTGTAAACTATATTTTCCCGTTTTATTCGAAGAACACAAATACACCTTATAAAAGACAGTTTCACTAGTTTTCTTTTACAAAGTTGTGATGGAGTTTCACACTGTCAAGTTGAAAACTTCTGCGTTGACGTGCAGCCGTGAAAATCTTTCAATAAAACAGTGAAGTAAAGGACATCAACTGACCCGTCTGGCACTGACTCCACAGCACATAAAGCTTTAAAGTAAGATACTGAATAAAGAACAAGAGAAAACAAGCAAACACATGCTGAACAGGAAATACAAAAAATAAGAGCATGCAATATAAGGACAACAACACAATGATTGTCAATAGGCACAAGTTGTTTGTGTTCCAGTTATTTTCCATCACACTTTCCAGTTAAAGTAAAAACTAAAGTGATCAAAACCTCAGATTGAACTCGGTTTCTCATCTATGGCTTGTTGGCTAAAACTTAACACAGGTGAGACTGTGCAGATCAGCAATGTGCGTTAATGTCAACAATACACAGTACTTCCGTAAACTAATGTCATGTAAAAGATCAAATCCATCTTAGTGCAAAATATTAATCTATTTATGTATATTTCTTTGCTTTGATAAGAATGCATTGTATAATGTGTCAAGATGTGTAGACAAGGTTTAATTTTCTTAAATCAGTATATACTCTCAGGTTTACATATATAAATAGTCTTTGGAGAATCATTTACAATGACGCACTTGTATCTCAAATAACAGTTGAAAATGAAAGGTGGCGAAAAACACATACTTCTTTAGGTTGTTCTCTTTTACATCATAAACAGAGCGAACTCCCTGAAACCAAACAAATTCAATTCTCTCTTTACAAATAAAACATATTCCTTTATTATTAAATTTGCTACAGTTCAGGTGTTTTACTGTGCATTAGGTTTCAGATTATTGTCCTAACAGCTTGGTTAAGGACATTTAATTAATATTAATGTGTATCAATTTTATAGTTCAATTTTCTCTTCCTCAAATAGAAAAACAAAACCTTGCAGAAAGTACTCTACACCAACACGTGACACAGGAACCACATTTGAAATAAATTGAATAGTCAAAATTTCATTGATTTTCTTTTCATAGTTCAATCAGTGATTTATATACAATAACGAAACAGCTTTCAATCCTAACATTTCAGAAGTGCAAAATAATCAGTCTCCAGCATATGAAATAGGCAGCCAAAACCCAGCAGGAAGAGGCTATTGCACACATGGCATGAGATATTCATATCAAGTCCACACAGCGTAGGCACTGTTGATATATGTTTTACATAAAGTACTTAAACACACACTTCCAAGTTTGAATTCCCAAGTGCAACAAGAAACTACATTTTTTTTTTGTTTATATTTTCATCTGACGCTCTGCTAACTATCTCCCAAACTCTCGAATTAGTTTTTTTACAGGAAATATTATATTTCTTTTTTACCATTATTAAAATGACAGGTCTCTGAAGTAAACCTAAAGTGATTTTTCATGAACATCTTCAGAGACGAGGGCTACAATTCAAAATAGAAATTATTCAACAGAAAAATTGACCTATAAGCACATGAAGGCTTTTGACAGCTTCTACACAAAGGATCCCCTTGTGGTGTAAGTTGATCCTCCCCAGAGCTTCAAATACATTTTATTTAAAGCTGCTATAACAGAAGGTTGTTGAGAAAGATAAAAAAGCATATATTCAAAATAAAATTATATATTTTAGACTTCATCCACCAGACTGATTATACCGGTGGGTTGTGAATAGAAATGGTTGAGAAACACTACTTTAAAACACTATTTGACACATAATGAGACCATGTGTTGGTCTAATGAATCTTTGCTAAGGACCTGTTGTAATTTTAAGTACGACTTGGGATCAGAAATCAGCAGCTATAATGATTTCAAGTCGTAACTAAATTTAAGTCATAGACCACAAAATGACGAAAATTTGATCTTGTGTATTTAAAATAACTAAATTATAACCCTTTTCCTGGGGGTTTTGATATCTCCCATGTAACAATAGTTCAAATGAACAAGATCTAGATGAATTTAAAACAGAAATATATATATTTTTAACCTTACCCTAGAAGCTGATCTGAAAGACAACAATTTTCCTATTTACTCATCTTTGTGTAACAATGTAATAACTTTTGAAATACGTATCTGTTCCCGTCTGTAGCTGTATTGGTGCCCTCTTCTTGTAGATGTCTCTCATCCTCCCCCTCTTTTATTGTCGTCGTCTCACTTACGTCCTGCTTTCAGGTTGTTAATGAAGTCTTTGATGGAGCTTTCTATGTTGGGAACGGCATAACTTTGTGCTGCGAAGATCCCTGTGCATGTTCCTACGGCAACACCGAGCAACGCTGAGGAGCGGAACCTGGCGACGATGTACCCGGCCAGGAAACCCTTCAGGAAAGGAGAAGCGAGCAGACTGCCTCCCTGGAGAAGAAAGAAAAGGAGGAATCAAATCAAGTACTTGGTAGTTGTGCATCTAAATCTGCACTCTGGTGTAGTATTCATGTTCTTTCAGCTGTCCTTATATGGACGTTAAGTGTAAGACTTACTGGAGGAACCCCAGCCTGAATCTCATCCTCCATTCGTCTCTGGATGTCCTCCAGCTGGTCCTTTAACTCCACCAGGTCCTTGAGCTGGCCCAGAGGATTCTACACAAACACACACACACACACACACACAAACAGAGAGAGAGAGAGAGCCCAGGTTTGACCAGTGCTTCATAAAACAGAACATTTTACTTATATATACACATTCAAATGTAACATAATAGTAAATGTTTATACAAGTTTTAACAGTCTGTGGATATAACAAGCTCACGTGAGGTCTGTCTCACTTTTTCAACATCACACTAAACTTTAAACTAGCGACGTTAACTTGGGGCTAGCAGTTAGCCAAGAGCTAATTCTCACATTAACTTCACCTGCTTTAAGTGTCTTGTTAAAACAACACTCACTTCCATTCATTTACAGAAGCTAATGAGCCAACCAGCATTAAGCTAACAGTCACGCTACTACAGCTGAAGAACAGCCTGCCTACACTTTGTTTTACGTCAATTAAGCTAATTGATGTTCGTTTAATGAAGGTGTGAAAGTGACGTACTTATATATAATATAGTAACTTTACTGATTTACACTGTAAATGTAGCGTCAAGTTATAAAGTTGAGCACCGACCTTGTCATCAGCCATAGCTTCCGTGTTGTTGACTCTCTGTCTTCTTCCCTTTTTTTCTGACTTGGTTGAAAATGTATTTCACCGCCCTCTGCTGGTTTGTCTCCTACACTGCATGTGCTTTTTATACTTATAAACTTTGAAAACTTCACTCTAGGTTTATTACAGTCATTACAACTTTATAACTCAAAGATTCTTCAGAATGTTTCAATCACTTAACCAGCAGACGCTCAAATATTCTAAACATGTGCAATAACTTATATTTTTAAACATATCTACCATTTTCCCAAAAATGTTCAGGATAAAGTCATTTCTTTTGTTATTGGTGAAGAAGCTTTCATGCATGTTGCAGTTCATTTCAAATATTATTAGCAGGGACTGGTTCATACAAACCTCACAGCTCCGAGGAAACTGTCTAATTAGTGGCAGCCTCCTGTGAGACAATGCAGTGTGAGCTCATTACTGGAGCTGGAGATCCTGTCTGAGAGAGCAAAGGCGACGAGGAGAGAGTTGGAATAGATAATTAAAGAGGAAGTGTGTCATGGAGGAAACAAGGTGCTGGAGTTGACACCGATATGTCGCCAGCACTGCAACAACTGGATGGAACAAAGATTGGAAGGATTGGAAAGTACAATGCGACAGAATACAGCAACACAATTTTGGTGACGTACGATGTGTTGCATGGGTTAAAGTCTAAATGAATGGGATGACTGGACACAGGTGTGATTCACATGGAGGGTGTTATCGTGAGAGTGAATGATGGAGTTACAGGAGGCGAGAAAGACAAGAGAGGACGTGTCAGAGAAGACAGTGATTGAGAGATGGGGCGAGACAGAAAGACAGAAACTGCAGGAGAGGAAGGTCTGTGACATTCTGTGCTTTGGGTTCATTTGAAAAGATTAGCCTTGCCACAACAAATTATCACTTTTTCGACTGTACTTGGCGGTTTCCCTCCAGAGGGGCCTCGGAAATGTTTAATCCTCACGCTCGGCAAGACACAGAGTCCATTAACCTTTCCTGAATCGGTCTTATCACGGGACCAACCTGCGCTGGATTACAGTATTTAATGGTCTCTCCAAGCTGGAATTAAACAGTTTGCGTACTTCTATTCCGAGAGACTGAACGCTGGTCTGCAGGCGTGTGGGAGCTGAGCAGAGGGATGGAGGTAAGGTGGGCTGTTGATGGTTTAAAGGGGGGGTTATTGATTTTGGCTGAGACATAGTTGGCTGAGTCATGTAAAGGAAAGGTCATCGAGGCATATGCTTTAATATAATGCGCATTCGTGTGCCCTAAACCTCAGGGGCAGCAAATAGATTCACTGTATGCGATGGTTTGTTCTGTCAGCTTGATTTCAGCGAGTACTTTACAGCTTTGGGACTAAAGCCTCATCCATTATTTAACAAGGCTTGCTGAGTTATTACATTCATACAGTGCAGGGGCTTTGTTTAAATTGGAGAGACATAAACTTCAATTGTTGTTTTAGCAGATATGAGCTTTATAATTCAAGCGATGAGAGAACAAAGCCCTGGGCAGGTTCAAGACATAAAAGCAGGAGAGTGTTTTTGTTCCAATAGACTTGGAGGAGTACTTTGAATTATACTTCATTGTTAATGCAATGAGTAAATCTGACTAGAATCTAGAAGTCAGTGAGTGGTGGGATTTAACAAAGTCCATTTACTTTGTTACTGTACTTATACATTTTTCATGTATCAGTACTTATAGGGTAGGGTTATTTATAGATTACAGTGCTACATAATGAATATGTTCAGGTTGTTATTTAATTTTCCAAATATATTTTTGGGACATTTCACCTAGTGAGTGTAAACTGGGGACAGAGAGTGAGGAAGGAGTAAATTCTGTGTAAATTGTGGCCCCTTTGTGACCCCCTAATTCAGAAAAATCCTAGATCCACCACTGTTCCTTTAATAATAATAATAATAATAATAATAGAAATATAGTAAATATAATATAATAATATAACTTCATTAATACAGCACACTTTTAAACACAGTTACAGGGTGCTTTACAAGTTAAAAATGAAAAACTCACCAGAGTTGCAAAGTGTTGATTCTAAGGAAACTGAACAAATGCAGCGTAACATATTAAAAACGTTCTTGTCTTTGTAATGTTGTAATCACATTATCTATAGTAATAGGAATTTGTGTTATAAATATAAAACTTCCTGCGTTTGAAACTGTAAATTGATGCAGTGCAGAACAGGTACTCTGATTAACACTGACACTGCGCTCACTTCACATGAAGTCAACAAAAACAAGACACATCTCGGTGGGAGAAATGTTATTGATTGTTTTCATTACATGCGAGTGAACCAACTACTCCCCGCTGCCCCTTGTGTCACTAGCACTGAATTATAGTTTCATAACCACTTCTCTGCCTCAGGAACTTCTGCTCTGCTGCTTCTGGGTGTGATGTTTCTCCTCGGGCTGTCATGGATGAACCGGTCCCTCCGGTGCAACGCTTCGGCAGAGTGAGCAATGTCTTTAGAGTGTTTTTAATGTTGTTTTTCAAACTGGTTCACACAAAGCTCTTCCTCAGTTACACACCTGTAAAGTCACACAGTGTAATGCATTTGTCCGTGGTTCAAGCCAGAGAGGCTTTTAAAGTGGGTGTGTTGTTGTGGCTTGAGTTGGCCCGTGTTCAGTTAACTTCCCTAATGAACCTCGGTGTTCAGTATTCAGGGAGCGTTTCCTCTGCTGGTCACTGATACAGTGCGTTCTGCCAGCTCGGGGAAATGTGATTGGAATACATCAGGACTGAATCAGTGGGAAACGATTTCTGCAGAAAATCGTAGATCTTATTTATTATTTTTGTGAAGCTTAATCATAAATGTGCGTGACTCAGCGTTATTGAGACGCCATAAAAAATCACCTCCCACTTTAGATCATTAGACAACACGACACTAACTGTAATATGGATTCTTTGTCTCTGTGAAATAATAAGCTTAGTAATACGGATAAAGACGTCAGAGGGATATATCCAGATGTCAGAGATAACATTCAACTAGGACTGTGTCTAATGTATCTCAGTTTGTGTTAAGTTTCAGTTTGGTCAAAGTTTGGTCTCACTTTGATTCTTAGTATCACACAACTTTTACAGCGGAATCATAAGATTGAATTTGAATTTATCAGGCGACAAATACACCACTGAGAAAATGACTTCATTGGATACACATCTGATGCTGCTGTGTGTTCTCTTTCAAAATTGAAAACCCTTTATCCATCCACACAATATTTCCAGAAGATGAGAAGAGTGAATATCTCCCATGAGTCTCCTTAAATTCAAGCAAGCCGCACCTAATTGCACACAGGCATCAGTCCCCTCATTATAATCATTCCCTGGGAAACCTGTAAAATTGTCAAATCTTCTGTCAAACATCGCAAAATAAAAAATAAGTGATCTGTGCCATAATTTAACAGGTTATTTCTTGTCCCGACCTTCCACAAAGTTTCTTGAAAAGCCGCTCAGTTGTTTTTGTGTAATCCTGTTGACAAACAAACAGACAGGGGTCAAAACATAACCTCCAGAGTTCACTAAAGAACACTGGAAATAAAATCACTGAATGAATATTGGATTGAATGGATATTTGTCTGTTTCTGGATGACAAATGATGTAATTCAAGGAAATACATCAATTTACTTTTTCCACCGTGCCAGTAATGAAAGTGTTGATTGATGAATTGTCAATGTGAACATCTCATAAACACGATATCTCAGGAACAACTGGAAGGAATTTCTCCAACTTTATCTCTGATTTAAGAAACAACTGATGAATATTTGGTGGCAAAAGGTCAAAGATCAAGGATTCATTTCTTGAGGTATTGCCATAACTCGAGAAATAATGTGATGGTTGTGACACATTTTCAGTCGAACATTTGATTGGATTAAAAAGATGAAGCTATTACATTTTATCTCCAAATACACATCATGATATTCTGCAAAATCCCTCCACTGGCCATTATTCAACACTTTATCTCAGGAGCAGAAGGGGACCGTGCCTGAGCAGGTTTGCTGCAGCTGGACGTGGCAGGAAGCATTGAACCGTGAAGTGGTAGCTCCAGTTCCCTTATATTTCTTTAATATAATTGGACACCACATATATTTTTTCATATAATAAGCTGAGTTGATCTTTGCAGTGGTATTCTGCGGCTGAGGTTAAAGTATTTCAACAGCAGTCGCTGTAAGTGAAAGCATGCAATTAAAGTGGATTGTTTCCATTACAGGGACTTGAGGTGCTTTGGCTTTTTGCCACTAATGATTTCAACATTTAGATATTAGTGTGTGTGTGTGTGTGTGTGTGTGTGTGTGTGTGTGTGTGTGTGTGTGTGTGTGTGTGTGTGATGTGTGTGTGCATGCAGCCTGTATGGGTTTGCCCGTATGCCATCTATAAGCTAATTAAAGGTTTTAAGCTCTGTTGCCTCTCTGGCACAAGGAGCCAAGCCAAAGAACGGAAGGAGAGCTGCTGCAGCCTCACTGCACCACTCTGCCGTGATGTGCCAAAGTGTGTGTGTGTGTGTGTGTGTGTGTGTGTGTGTGTGTGTGTGTGTGTGTGTGTGTGTGTGTGTGTGTGTGTGTGTGTGTGTGTGTGTGTGTGTCTGTCTGCCTGTCTGTGTGTGTGTCTGTCTGTACGTTCAGTCCGAGGTGCGGATGTGCTGTCATCCTGTCCATCGAGTCAAAGGGGAGAGCAAGAAAAGAGGAGGAAAACTTTTGGAGTTAGGAAAAAGTTGCTGAAAACCCCCCAGAAACACATCTTTACGTCCAGGCAGCAAACAAGTGTTCAAGAGAAAGAGAGTTGGAACATTTACAGGGGGAAGAAAGGTGATATGTACTAGTGAAGGAGAGGTCAGCAACAAATATGAGGGTCGAGGAAGAAGAGTTACGAGGCTGTGAAGAGGAAAGTGAAGGAGAGACAGAGTGAAAGGAATTAAAGGAGGGATGCAGATATGAGTGTGTCATCAGGACACACTGGTGCCTCACAGGAGGGACTTTCCTTTCTCTCCATCGTCTGCATCACCTGCCTCTGTCCCCTCTCTTATTGTATCTCTTTCTTGGAGTTTCTCCAGCCCCTCCTTCTCCTCTCTCCTCCTCTTCCTCTTCCTCACACACACACACAAACACACACTCCCACTGGGGATGCCTGAAGCGGTGGAAGCCCAGATCAGAATGGTCTGAGTCCCTGAGCCTCACAGGTCTGGGATCAGCTGTCATGAGAAGGTGAAGCCCTGCTTTCATGGAGGAGAATTTTTAACAGCCTGTGGACATTTACCAAAACTGGTGAAGACAGGGATGTCCCCACTTTACGAGCACAGTGGTGTGATGTCAGAGAAAGCCACTTCTCATTTCATTTGAGGAAGGTAAAGCTTTGAACTAAGATCTTGTGTCTTTAAGTCAAGTGGTGATAAAACAAGGCGAGGACAAGGATCATATTCTTTCTGCTCTCATCTTGGAGCTGGATGCTTGCCGCAAACTGCTCTAGAAGAAAAACACCACCCATTACTGGATTATTGATTTCGTTGATTTTTCACATCTTTCAGGACAAGGTGCAGTGACACTAACTTTACACGATGCCTCCGAAGAGAGAGGAGTTTTCTTCTGCTTTCAACAAGAGATTAAGAACGTAACCAGTTTCTTCATCAAGACAGAAAGAGATCCAACTATCTAGCTACATTGAAATGCCAGGAAGCCGCGGGCCCATGGGTGGCCACGACCTGAGGGGTCAGGGGTTAGCTTTCGGCGTGGCGGCTCCCGGGATCGCGGGCAGCTCGGTGATAACAGCCGTGCAGCAGCAGGAATACTCAGCCGGCATCTGGCTCCGCAGGAAGGACAAACTAGAACACGTAAGTTCTGATTAACATGGAGCCGAGGTCCGAGAGACAGATAGAAGAAGGCTGAGACAAACAGCAGGGCTCGAAATTGTCTTTGCTCTGAGTCGTTTCCCTTAAATATGATTATGATGAAATATGAAATCCTTTGAGTTAAAGGTAGGACCAACTGAAATTGAATTTAATTAATTGGAATAAGCTGTAGAGGTTAAATAGTTTTGTTGTTTTGCTTTGTTTTTAGCAAAGCATGTGATGTTTTGTAAAAGTTGTACATAAAATTATGCAAATATTCAACAAAAACAGAGAAAAAGACAATTACACTTTAATATCTGGATAAATTAGCAGAAAACTTCTATGTGTTGGTATAACAAGGTTGATGATGCGGAATTTGCTGGTCCTAGTAATTTTCAGCTTCTTTCTGTTTAATACGGTTGATTATGAACCGGTGGTTAAACAAAATGAGATGTTTGAAGTTATTGCGCTGAGCTCTAAGAAATTGTGATTGCAATTTTCATTTCTTACGTCTTATAATTTTATGAAGTGAAAAAACAGTACAGGAAGTATACCAGCATCATGGCTGCCTCACATGTCCTGCGTCCGTTTGGTGCGTTGATTGTGCACAGCTTCAGAAATAATTTATGCAAGGCGTCTGTGCTGCACTTTGTTTTCTATGAGAGAGGAGTTGGAAGGTCCTCAGCAGACTTGCAGCTTGCAGGTAAACGCTATCAGCATTCTACAAAGAGCGGCTGCATGAGTGTAGAGATGAAGCGTCTGGGAAACGACTGGAAATAGGTGTGTGTTGAATATTTGATGCTGGAGGGGAAGGGAGCCACATCCAGGGAGCTGCTTTCTAAGCACGTCTGCAAAAGGATGATGAATCAGCCAGTCCTTCTTCCTGCAGACCCACACACACACACACACACACACACACACACACACATGCACACACACACACAAAGAGAAGCACACACACACTCACGTTTCACTTAAACGCACACATAATCATTTTACCCCAGTCACTAGCTTCATGGACTTATGATCAGGGGTAAATGAGAAGTGTAAATTATTAAAGCATCAACAAATTAAAACATAATGTGCAGGTTTCTTGGAACAAAGAATATCGCTGACTGATACATTTCAGCTCCTGTGCTCTGAGGTCACAGCGGTCGCTTTTCACAAACTACATAAGTGCATCTAAGTGGATTTAATGCCCTTAAGAATCTGGTTAATGACTCTATGGATGTTTGTTATGTTATCTCTGCTCTGCACTTTGACTAATGACAAGCTAGGATTTACATGCTTGGTTTCTGATGTGCATTTGCGGTGGTTAAAATTAAATTGAAGTTTGTGTTGTATTGGATACAAAGTGTGCTCACTGCCTTTGAGATGGAGGTAGATGAGGCAGCAGCTGACGGACGGGCAGACACACAGAGGCTGACTCCAACATCTGAAGGTTTGGAAGCTCAAAGTGGAGCCGGCTCCATACGGTCTTTGCATTTTCAATTTCATGGTGACCGATGTATAGATTAAGTCTGTAGTAACACTGGTCAAACTATGTAAGGCTCTGAGGCTTTTGCTCCTTGAGCTGCACAAAGAGGTTTATATTTGTTATCTCACCTTAGGTTTAGGGGACTGATGCCTGCAATTAGGTGCAGTTCAAAATAAAAATCTGGATGAATGATTTAACTGTGGTTTAATAAGGAAACTGTTGGGTATGGACACGATTTTTAAATTATTCTCCAACACTCCTGTTCCTTGTTCTATAGATATAGATGCAAAGAGAGATGAACTAAGAAACAGTTCCTTATTTAACCCAAAGGGTAATTCCACAGTAATATCAGGTTTAAAGACACAAGCAAATTCACATAAACACTGATGACGTTCCAGGGACGTTAAACTCAGTTACACATCAGTTTTCAAAGATTTCCATTCATCAATTTAATCCCAACAAATCCCTCTGATAAACAGTGAATCCTCCCAGAAGAGACAGAGCCTCATTAATGCTCCTGTGGACTTTTCCTCCGAGCTGAACAAAGCTCTGTGAGCTGCTCCTCATGCTTCGTTTCCTGTAAAGACCCTTTGTCTCCACCACACGTCCGACTTGTGTCATTAAAGCTGGACAGACTCTTGTTCTCCTTTTATTTATGAGTTCCCAGATATTTATTTCTCAGCCGGCAAAGCTCATGTTGAGATCTGAGCTGCTGAAGAAACTTCAAGTGAAGAAACTCAGGAGGATTTTGATCATTAATAACTCTTCAGGCTACGTCAATATATTTCCTTTCCCCATCCACAGGAACAAGCCTGACAAACACACCAAGTGACCGACATACACTGAACATGCGTGTGTTGGTTTGCAGAGGCATGAATAAGCTCCACTAACAGCTCATCTCGTACCCATGTAAGCCGCATCATTGTAAAATGAAGAATTTAACTGCCCAACAGCTGTCAGCAAAGACCACAGGGTAGGAGAAGTTTTAAATGGATGATGTGTTCTCCATTGTTAGACGAGGCTAAAGCCAATTGTTTTCCTCCAGAAGGTGATCATGTGATAGGAGTCTCACCAATCAGCGAAGGTTATGCCATGATGGTAGAGCTCTACGGTGTCTACGTCAAAGACGTTTCTAGACTTCTTCGTTTTAGTGGCTTTAAATCTCCAGAGAAGCTTTGACTATGACTGTGATTATCTGTCACAGACGAGGGTGATTGGTAAATTAAGGCTGTTTTATACCAATTAGAGAGGAATTCACTCTGTGCCAGTGACAGGAAGCTGTAAAATAGAACGTGTTTTCGGTGCATTCACAGGTTTCATGGATCTTTAGCAGAAACCCAGTCAGGGAGAGAGGTTTCTGTGGGAGCTGCTGCAAATTGCATCAGATTGGATGAGGTCCCTTTTCCAGCCTTTGGCCACGAGCTTGCTGTCATTAGTCATCTACTCACATCATTGTATTGGATACCGGGTGCCCATTAAAGTGACGGGTCGGGGTATTTGGCTTCCTGTTTGACAGTTTGGCTCAAGTTCAGCTCCACTTTAATGCAACAGCAACTGAATTTAAAGCCTCTGGCTGTAATGAAAGGTGTCTGCTCTGCTGTGGGTGATGCTGAAGGTTTAATCTAATTATTTCCTCTCTGTCACTCAACCCACGCTGCTCGTCAGTCATCCTGATGTCATCGAATCCCCTCCCAGTCCAGCCAGTTGGACACAACCAGCATCCAATCCCTTTACTATGGTGTCTCTTGTTGTGGCTTCCTCCCTTGTTAAGGGCTCAAATGAGTACAGTGGGTGTTTAAAGTGCAGACTGGACTTGAACCATTTGGATCCAATGAGCAGCAGAGGGAGCTGTTGCCTGGTGTGAGAAACTACAAACAGAGGAAAGTTGTGTCTCTGCATGAAAGTTGTGCAAGTGTGTGTTACATGTGTCGTGTCGATAATGAGCGTCTCTCTGTTTGAAGCATGATGACCCTCAGTTTCCTGTATGTGAGCTTTTAATCTCCTTTGTCTCATTTACTGTAATTGGCTTGCATCACAGGCACACAAACACACACACACACAAACACACACACACACACACAGACAGACAGACAGACAGACACACAAACACACACACACACACACACACACACACACACACACACACACACACACACACACACACACACACACACACAGAGAGAGACACCACATGGTGATTGATGGTAGAAATTGTCTGGAAGCCGCTCATACTTTTTCATGCGATTAACTAATTTTGCAATTAGCTAAGACTCAATAGACTCAGTGTGTGTGTGTGTGTGTGTGTGTGTGTGTGTGTGTGTGTGTGTGTGTGTGTGTGTGTATGTGTGTGTGTGTGTGTGTGTGTGTGTGTGTGTTTTAGAAAGAGAAATTATAACTGAAGAGTGTTTGAGTGGGATCGTGCTGCACTTCTCCTGAAGTGCTGAAGAGGGATTTAACCGTGTAGTGTCAGGATCTGTGTGAGCATCTCCTCTGCATCTCTTATGGAGAAACTCTTCAGCTCAACATGACTTGAATAGGACAGAATAATAATTTCCATATGAAGCTTCTCAGCTAATAAAGGAGTTGGCACACAGATGTAAACAGATGCCATTCATCAGCTGATGTGTGGTTCATCACAGAGAAATGTCTCAGCTCGTATCTCACTGTGCAGAAGGATGTAAAAAACAAACATCCACAAGCCTCCTGGCTTCTGTACCAGTGTTATCTGACACTGGCCAGAGACAAGAAGCGGCAGCTTGACCTTTCACTAAGCTGGAGTTGATGCCTGAAGACCGACAGGGAAATGACCTGAATCACGAAGCAAACTGTCAATACTCCACAGGTGCAGGAAAAATACCCTTCTCGTTCGTTTCATGCTGCTGCTGTGACCCTGCAGAGTCTCCTCAGGGATGAAACCTCACAGACACACACAGCGGATTTTCAGAGAGTTCAGAGGAAATCACAGCAGGTAGAGACGGAGCCGATCACACCTTCTGACAATCAACCAATTCAGAGAAGTGATCAACAGCTCGTACACTATAGATCCCTGAGAGGCTCTGACTGCAACAAACACACATTAGAGATGAATGTGTTTGGATTTGAATCTTATAGAACCACACAAACTCTAGTGATTAATGTACGTCAGAAACAAATTTTCAAACTTTTAAACACTTTCTCAGACATCTTGCTTGTTGCTACGCCCGTCAAGGTCGCCAGGCACATTTGGAGAACTGATGTCTATGAGTGAGGGAAATTTGGGGCAGCTTCATTTGATTTAAGGAAACTGTTCCGCTACTCAACAACAACTACTCTCGTTTTTTAAAGCGTCAACTGTTCTGTTAAAGAGATTTAGACACAGTGAGAAAATAAGGATGCTCCTGTCACTTACTGTTGAAGTAAACAAGAAGAATATCCCATATTACAGATGAGCAGCTCCGTCAACCGGAAAGAAAAAACAACCTTGAACGTCGTCCTCGAAGTGATTTGTGAAAGTTGGCTTTAAGAAGTGATTATGTTTGTATTTGGGATTTTATTGCCAGCGCAGTAAAGCTGGAGGCTAAAGCAGCAGGCGGGTATATAAAAGTTTATAGGAGCTTTAACTGTGAAAAACCCATTTCCTGTCTTCTATTCTATCCTTTTCTCTGCATCGTCTCTTTCCTCAGCTCCCTCTCTCTGGCCTGTGAAGTGTGACAGCACCCTCTGTTGGTTGTGCTCGGTCTGCACACAGCTGCAGGGCAGACCGCCTTTAAAAGATTTACTATCCCTCCCCTGCATCTGAGCAGGAGCTGCACTGCATCTCAATGTGCTGCCAATATTACTATTGCATTCTGAAGATACAGCCTGCGAGCATCACTTCATGATGCGTGCGTTTGATGCCAGTGAACTCGCTCAGCCTGAGATTCACTCCTGGACATTGTGTAGCATCTCTGCCTGTACGTGCAACACTGTGTCAGTGGCAAAGCTAATCAGGAAAGATGTTGCATTAGTGCGTGTGTGTATTTGTGTGAGTGTGTGTGTGCACTTTGTAATACTTTGTAACTGTTAAATCAAATAGATATTGTCATGTACATTTATTATATTTCCAACCGGATTCATGAAAACAAATTGTATTAAAAAGAGAAAGGGGCGTGTACAATCACACAGAGATTAATTAGACCAGAAGAAAGGGAGGACAGGGCAGAGCTCACTGTGACGCACAGTGGGAACAGAGAGGAGATGGACAGTGGAAAGAAAGGAAAGAAAAGAGCAGCATCTATTTATTCAGTGTCTGTATGGGAGAACAGTGAAATGTGAGCTTTCTATTAGAGGGAGAGGGTGGGGAGATATAAAGGGAGAGAGAGAGAGGGAGGGAGGGAGAGAGAGAGAGAGAGTCAGAGGTAGGTGGACGAACACATGATACTGTGAGATGAGAGGAGAGGAGGAAAGTGAGACAGAGATGAGAAGGGAGGAAAGGAGGGAGGACAGGAAACATCAAGAGCGGAGAGTGAGATGATAGAAAAACATAGATGACTGACAAAGTATAGGTACGTAGATAGATAGATAGATAGATAGATAGATAGATAGATAGATAGATAGATAGATAGATAGATAGATAGATAGATAGATAGATAGATAGATAGATAGATATATAGATAGATAGATAGATAGATAGATAGATAGATAGATAGATAGATAGATAGATAGATAGATAGATAGATAGATAGATAGCATCATTTTAAGATTTAGGTGTGTCCTGTTCTGTTAGAGTTTTCATTCATACAACAGCAGGAGAGGCGAGAGGGAGCAGCACTTTCCTTTTCTCTCCATCACACACACACACACTCCTCTGACACACATGCACGTGCATTTGCAAACAGGAACACACATTTTCGCTGCGTAGAGCTCCGGACTCCCCTCCCCTGAGACTCCTTCTGTTAGGAGAGGAGAGGAAGGGACAGATTTTGTAGCTATAGACGTGGGGACACACACACATACACACACACACACACACACACACACAGAGAAAAGCACATGTGTTTCATAGTGGACTGGAAACTGAGGGATGCAACATGAAGGTAAGCTCTCCACTGTAAATTGTGTGTATGTGTGTTGTTATGAGCCAAAAGCATGTTATATCTATCTATCTATCTATCTATCTATCTATCTATCTATCTATCTATCTATCTATCTATCTATCTATCTATCTATCTATCTATCTATCTATCTATCTATCTATCTATCTATCTATCTATCTATCTATCTATCTATCTATCTATCTATCTATCTATCTATCTATCTATCTATCTATCTATCTATCTATCTATCTATCTATCTATCTATCTATCTATCTATCTATCTATCTATCTATCTATCTATCTATCTATCTATCTATCTATCTATCTATCTATCTATCTATCTATCTATATATATATATATATATATATATATATATATCTTCTCTATAGTTCACCCTGTGCTCAGCAGTGTTCCTCAGTGGAAGTGTCAGGTGTTCAGTCTGTTCTCTGCTTCACACTCAGCTGGTGTTTGAACTGTGAGAGTGTGCATGTGTTTGAGTGCATGTGTGTGTATGTGTGTGCATGTGTGTGCAGGTAGCGAGTCTTTAGGACATCTGTGTTCGTGGCGTTCTGTTGAGCTTCGATCCTAAAAAGCACATTTATTCCTCTGATGCAAGCAGCTAAGAATTATTTCACTGTACGGTGTAGTGCACGTTCAGGCATCTGGACCAGTGAGGTGGTATTGACTTGTTCTGTGGTGCTTTGACTGCTGTACATCTGATTATCATGCATAAGTTAGGATTGCAGGTAACCAGCCTGCATGTATAACAACTGCCTCACAGCTCCTTTAGTACTTTTATAGCCTGTGAATCTCTGATGCTGAAAAGGTAGGCAGCAAGTACAGCATGTAGGATTTGGCAGGATTCATGTGCAGAATATAATTTTTACTTTTCTTTGTGTATAATCACCTTGAACTAAGAATCCCTGCACCCTAAAAAATGCTGGGTTGAAAATAACTCAATTTGGGTCATCGCAGTCACCAAGTGATGAGTCAAGTCTGGACCATTCCAACACTGGGTTCTTAAAAACTACACATTATTTGATTAAAATGACTGAACCAAACAGAAAGTAGTTACTGTACATTCCAGTTGTCTGAGCTCTCATCACCTTAACACTGTTGGATACCAAACAAAGAAGGTGTTAGTGATGGCTAGAAATAAACCCTCATATCTAGAACAATAATAAAACTCTATTTCGAGCAGGTCGTCTCTCACAGAGTTTGCTCTGTCGCAGCTCCTTGTTTCTACAGAAACCCACAACAGACAATCAAAACACTTTTAGACCTTCGGTGTTTTTACGTGTACTGAAAGGTGTTTTCAGTCGGTTGCAGTCTTAAACCTCACCACTAGATTTAACTTATTCCAACTCTGTGGTCCTTTAATAATAATAACTCCTATTTTTATAAAGTTACAGAAATGAACTGCAGTTTTTCCTTTTGGTCACCATGTATTGTTGCAAAGGGGTGAAAGTTGTCTCTCATCTATTTATTTACAGCATCTATTCATTATGTCAATTCTACCTTTGAGTTTCTTGGAAGAAGAACAGGGTCAAACTTGTTTGGGGCATAGTTTGCTTACATGGATGTTTCCGAGGTTAAACAGAGGCAGCAGCTGAAACAGCAGCTTCACATATATTATTAATATATATACTGTTATTATTTCTGCATCATTTATTAGGGAAAATGCCAGCGTGTGGCTTATGAATACCTCTTTAACTGATGTAAGTGCAGTTCTCGATGGAAGATATGAGATATTAGCTTAGATATAAGTTTATTGCAATCATGGTGGAGAATGGAGTACGAAAATGTGTCATAGAATCTGTGCACCAGAGACATTTTTCAGATTGTAAATGTCTCGCTCGGGATATAACTTGATCATAAATGTCAGATTATTTATAATCTATTTACATTTATTGGCTCTATTAGGTGGTTTATAGGGATTCAAAATGACTAATAGCCATAAAAAGAAAATCATGCTTTTATGGTTGGGCCGTTAAAGTTATCTCGGCCAATCTTAAAGCTAAATTTAGAAACATACATAGAGAATCATAGACTTTACATGAAGATGGACGACATGACGGCACCATAAAAATGAAGCCAAAACATGTTTAACGCCCCCTGGTGGTTAGCTGCAGTGTGTCATAAACCACACCTCCTCCATGTTGGCAGATGGGATATGGAGCAAACTAAACTATTTCAGTAGGTCTGTTTTTAATTAGTTATTTAAATAAAAACAACCAGAAATGTCATTGTCGAAGTCACCAGAATATCCAGCTACGTATATCGGCGGCGTCCATCTTTACTTCCTGTCTATGGTGTGACTTTGCATGAGTAATACAGGAGCACGTTTCCTCAGAAATCAAAGGATGCAGGGAAGGGGACAGACTCAGCTCACCCACGTCGCCTCGCTGTGGACTGCCCAGCTCCCATTGGCTCCTTGAGACTGAATCGCTGATCAGTGCACTATACGTGACTCAGACCCATTACCAGGCAGCGAGTATTACTGTAGTAGTCAAATCATTATAAGTCTAAACAAGCTGAAGACCTTTACATTCTGCTTTCCTCTTTACCGAGACTCCATCTTTCTTTCTTTCTTTCTTCATTTCCTCCTCGTCATCTCTGTCCCGTTCAGTCTCCTGCTGCCTTCAGTCGTTCAGCTTGGGTGAACAGATCACTGCCGCAGAAGTGAGCTGCTGGGACAAAAACAGGCCAACATCCAAGACTGACCTACTACACTTAGTGTCTCTCTGTGGAGGGAAGGTAGAGAGAGTGGTGGGGAGGGAGGAAGAAGAGAAGAGAAGAGAAGAGAAGAGAAGAGAAGAGAAGAGAAGAGAAGAGAAGAGAAGAGAAGAGAAGAGAAGAGAAGAGAAGAGAAGAGAAGAGAAGAGAAGAGAAGAGAAGAGAAGAGAAGATATAGATTGAAGGCAGAGAATAGATGGCGTGGCAGATGTATATATATCGTAATGCTGCTCACAGACAGCCTCAGTATGCCTGGTACACACACTAACACACACAGACACACACACGCACACAGACACAGTAGCCATCAGACACTGGTGCAAGCGCCGACAGTGAGGAGAGCCCAAAACACCTGAAACTGTATCCATGGCAACCAAAGTACTGGCTGTCGCATGTTAAACAATGGGACAAATCCGGAGTCTGTGATATTTCGTCTTTCTGAGCAGACGTCACCTCCTGAAGAGGCTTGTTGATGCTGAAGGTTCAAGTTTGGAATAAACTGAAGTTCAGGATTAAAGTTCTGATGAGAAACTACTCCACTATTATATTAAAAACTGATAATATGAAATATATGTATATATATATATATATATATATATATATATATATGCTTCCTGTTCCAGATACTGCCTTCATGTAGCCTTTTACATCTGTTTTCCACGATATCACAAAGCCCTAATAATCCAGCATAAAGGATTTACTCCCAAAATATCATCAGCCAGCTTTACATTTGCCAGTTTTATTTTAATGCATGCAGGTCCTCTTTGGATGCAAATTAAACTTGCTCTAAATTATTACAATAAACTGTAATGAAGGATTAGAGGTTTGTGCAGCAGCATGAATCTGAAGCTGTATAACTGCACTGAATTAAATGTTGTCACATACGTCCAATGTTTGATATTCGGTGATGTAACATTTCTGCAGTGTGAAGTGTGTGTTATTTGTTCTGTAGCCAGAAGGAAGTTATAGATAATAAGCTTTGAAAAGAAATAATGTAAAATCTCTGGATCAAATTCAACTTTGTTGTAGAACTGCATCTAAAAATTATTTTGAAATATATAAATATGTAAATGACAGACCTTCATGGATTTGTTGTCTTTGAGCCTGTGGTATAGTCTAAAAATTAAGAGGTGTTCAGAAGCCAAAATAACAAAGAAGAAATGAGAATAAAATAATTATTATAATTATAATTATTTTACAGAAAACGTGCTACTGACCAATGACTGTGACTATTTATAATAAACGGTACCTGGAGGAGACAAAACTAAATGGGATGCAGCCACATTAAAGACACTGCTGATGCCTGTGGTTTTTATGCTATGAAAACATCTATCACCTATTGAAACAACCTACCTGAGGAAAGACACCCTATCCATCATCTATGTGTTAATAAGGTATAACCAGTCAAAACAAACAACACCTCTCAGAACATAACAAGATCTCAGCAGAGAACACAGTCTTATTTATCAAAGCATCAATTATGGATGGACGAGAGAAGAGGGGAGGGGAGGAGGAGAGGAGGGGAGAGGAGAGGAGAGGAGAAGAGAGGAGAGGGGAGGAGAGGAGGATGTTGACACTTTAACTGGTCAGAAACAAATATGATTCATCCCTGATTCTTATTTAAATTACGTGATGATCACTTTGTCATATATAGACGTCTACTCCCCTACACATTGTATTGATATGCATGAACTTTGCAGTTTTGACACAAGAGTGAGAGGGATTAAATTTCCATGAGTATAATTTTACAGTTTTATTGTTGTCGTCTAAATGACAAATGGCTCCATTGTAAAACCAGGGGTGTGGATTTCCAACAGCTGTAAATCCTGCAACTTCTTGAAGTGAGGACAGTGCGTGTTTGTGCACATTGTCCTTTATGTTCCGTGTGTGCAGGCCGAGCACAAGGCTCCTCCATCAATTTAATGTGTTAGCGCACAACACAAGTACACTAATCACCTCCTGCCTCACTCTGAGATTCTCATTAACTCTGCAACAAACAGCTATGTTCATTTCAATTAAATTAACACTGGAGGACACAATGTGCGCAGAGATTATTAGTTTGACAAAAAGATGTCAGCCACTTTCAGAGACTCGAAAAGAAATAAAAAAACGTGACCTTGTCTTTGTCTCCCAGGGGCAGAGCAATTTTATGTGCTGCTTAAAAATTTAACACATACTTTTTTAATGGTCACATCTGGACACGGTTTCGGCAGGACTGCAGAGAATGTGCAGACATTTCTCTCTGTGGGCGTGTTGTCAGTGCAGAAACCTCGAGATTCAGGGATTTTTTAAAGTTAGCTCCCTGTCCTGGTGTTCCCTCTGCTGTGCTGTTAAACTCCTGAATGTGCATCACATGTTACATCAGCAGCCCTGGGAGGAAGGCCACATAACACTGACAGGTGTTCAGGGCCAGGCACACAGGAAAATCCCATCATGCTCTCTGCTCAAGGTAAAAAAGTTGCCTCATGCAGAAGCAAATGCATCAGAGTCGAAAACAATACAGCTTGAGCATCTAGAGTCAAGCTAACTGCTTTATGCTAAAGCAGCAGCAGCATTTTGAGGTTAGCCAATGACAGAGCTAAATGTTAGCTGTACATTTAAAACTGTGATTAGCTTTGGAGGTGTGGGAAAAACTTGAATTCTGACCTGATGATAATGTTGGATGAAAAGTTAATCAACCATCATCACGAAACAGTATTAGTACATTTCAGTCATATGAGTCATAATATTATGAGAAAATGTTTTTTGTGCATTAAAATACCAATTTCAAACATATGCCCAGTCGCCCACTTGCTTTTCATGGTTGTGAGACAGAAGTGAAATGACAAGAGAGTGCCGCCAAAAAGAGAGAGGCACACAAACAGCACGTTTAACAATAACCTGAAATTGACGGTGCTGCCGTGCATCCACATGTGTGTTCTCCCCTGAAAGCCGTTATGACACAGACTGAATAAAACTGCTTATAACTGCACTAAGTTCTACTTTGCAGAAAGTTGTTGGATCTACGACTTTCTGAAAAAGGTCGTAGTGAGGAGTTGTTGCTCAGCTGTATTTTAGCTGCACTGTAGAGAGAGCGCTTTATCGCTCTGTCCCCAAGGTGAGAACTTTATTCACTTATAAGACAATAAAAAACGCTGACTTTGATGCACTGGTGAAAAAGAAAGGCAAAGACATCTGGTCCACTTCAATCAACTGAGTTGTACTTGGTAGAAGCTCATTTTAATTTCTGTTTAGAAAGTTGTCAAACAGGAATCTTCCTCATCAACGTCCACAATCAAAACGGTTTCCTGTTTATAAAGAGTCCAGAAAAATTAAATGAATCAAGGGGAGACACAGCTGAGTCTTTATGACGATTGATTCGTGACGGCTCCCTCTCTCGCTCTCTGTCTTTCTTTGTTCTCTGCCACCGTGATAATTTAGCCTGTGGCTTGTCAAGGGATCAAGCCCAAGCAGCTCTACTGGCAGCACTTAAATGAAACGCCTTTAGCTCCCAAAGAACGTGTGCATGTGTGCAAGTGCGTGCACGTGTGTGTGTCTGTATACACTTGCTGAGCCAGTGTAATTGAACATCCTGCTGATTCCACAACACAACGCACGCACAAGTGGTGGAGTGTAGCTGGTGGTGTCGTGAACGGTGGAAATAGGATACAGCCGCTGTTATAGATGTGCAGGAGAGAAGAAGAGAAGAAAAGAGCGGTGGCAGGAAACGCCACTGGATGGTCGGAAGTGTGGAGGCGAATGCTCGGGTCTGCAAAAACATCTCGTTTTTTAGTAAGACGAGACGACTGTGGTAGATATAGTTCTGTAGTCAACACAAAGGGTTTGGGCTGAGCAGAATGAGAGAGTCGACTCTGCACATAATGATGTAAATAATAATATATTAACAAACTTGATATTTAAAGAACTGCTTTATCTTTTCGGAAGAGTTACAAAGTTCTTGCCAAGGGTCAAGAAAAGAATGGACAGAGAGTAAGAGTTGACTGGACAGATGGACAGGGGGTTGATTAGAGGGGATAATGGGGGGAGGCTCAGGTCCCATCATGGCCAGCAGGGCGCTCGTGTCATTTTAATGGGACTGTTGTTGAGATATTGATTGCCAGAACCCAGCCAGGATCAATGGAAGTGAGGGAGACATGAAGAGAGAGAAAGAGAGGAATGACGTGCTGTACAGTGACTGACATTCGGTTGTAATGGCTGACTGAAAGAGTTTCAGAGTGTGTTCCACAGGAATACTAACGGGCAGTGTTATAAAAGATGGCACAAATCATTTTTCATAGCGACATCTTCAGTTCTTTGTTGAAAACACCGACATAAGCTGAGATAACAAAGGTCTTCTACAACGGCCTTGAAACTAATGTGCAAGACTCCAAAAGTTGAAGTCGTTCAAACCCGGTTGCTCTGTTTTGCACAAAGTATTTTGTACAAGGTGAGAAAAACATTGATGGAGTTTTTAGACGATTTTTAGTCAGTTCACCCAAGGTAGAGAGAGGTACATTCTCCTCTCTTATTCCCAGTGGTGCAGCAGATAGATTTTTTATCTCCACTGGAGGCGGAGGTGATTGCCCATTTAAAAAAGCAGCAGGGGCAGTTTAATGTGGAGCTGGTGCCACACAAGAGATGGCAGCAATTTCCATATTTACCCTACAGGCACGAGATTGGTATTGATCTTCTGTTCTTACTTCTACCATCTGTCCCCTCATTTATTATATTAATATCCATGAATTATTCCCCTGGGAAATTAGTTAAAATGTAAAACATCTCACAATGTGTAAGAAATGTATATTTGCCTTTTTGTTGTGTTTCAAACCAAAACTCAGCAGCTTCTTTATTGGCCCATGCTCAACCCTTGCACTCAGTTTTGGGGGAATCTGATGAGTAAGACTTTGTATAATCATGTTGAATAACCAACAAACAAACAAAAAAACAGACAGTAGTGGTTTATTGGACATAAGGACACTACTGTCTAAGGAAAGTGATACAAACTTTGAGAAGGGGGAGTCAAGAGTCAAAGAAAGTTTTCTTCTATGTGTGTAAACAGTCCTGGAGAGTTGCAGACAGTTCTGAGACATCTGTTGGGAGGTTTGAGGACATTAATAAAAGGCTCAAGTAGAGTTAGTAGAGGAATAGAGTAACAGGATGTTTACAAATTCCAGAGGTCAAATAAAAATATTTTTGAAACTGGCAGTGTGCAAGAACTCAGAATCTCCAGATACCGAATAAACAGGAAGCATGTCAGCAGCATGTCAGAGTTACAGCTTCCTGTCCTGGTGTCGCCTCGGCCACTGAACTTCTGCGAGAGCTGACGTGCCGGCTCATCACTGTCCTCGGCGTCCCCAGGGACACACAGAGCTGACAGACTGTCAGGCTCATGCACAAAGTGGAACTCCTGCCATGCAATTTGCTCAAGGTTAGAAAAAAATGTAAAAACCAAAAGCAAATCAGTGTCAGGGCAGGACAAAGTGTGGAGCAATACATGGTGGACAAGTGCCAAAGGTCTCCTCATCATGGAAACAGATTGAGAAGCTACAGCCATGCTAGCTGCTCTGTGAGGCTCTACTGAAGCAAAGACTTTTTAAAATCAGTGAGAGGAGGTTAAACAACATCCGGCTTCCAGAAATGTTCACACAGTTGAACTAACAATCCTTCTGAACCATCCATAAAGCATCTAAGGGTGAAAGTTTGGGTAAAGTCTCTTTGCTATAGGATTTTAACTCAAAATACTTCACCTCTGGCTTTAAGTCTTTGCCATTTCAAGTCTAAAAATGTGCACAGTCACTTCGACACAAGAACAAACACACACATACACACTGAATTGCCTCCACCAAGTCCAAAAAAAGTGACAACACATAAGTTCAACCCTGCATGGCTGTAAATCTTTCTTCCTGAAGGAATTTAGAATCAATATAAGTCGAGTTTCCCCCGTCTGCAACTTTAAATTCGCCATCTTGTCAAGCTTTGTGCTTTTCTTCATGAATCACTCTCTCCATTTCTCCACCTGCCTCATACGCTGTCTCACACACAAACACGTAAACCATTTAGGGAGCGTAGATCATCCTTTTGCAGGCCAGCTTCAAGGCCGGCGCTGGCATTTGTCTTCAGAGGAGGATACTGACCTTTCTCAATTTGGTCATTTACTGAAAAGGTCAGGGAAAAGGTCGACCCAAAGGGAGGGACAGACTGCACCCTGCAGGCCTTCAGAGGAGGATGCATGTCTCACAGTCTTCAGTGTTTGAGTGTTAGTTTTGTCTTGGTCATAGTTTTTGTCTTGAACTTTTCTCTGTATGGCTCTGTATCAAAAGACAGTCAACTACTCTGGGGTAGATGCTGTGTCTCACACCGTCAGTTTCTGTAGATTTAGATGGATTACAAGACACATGAAAAAAAATGTCCCCTGTAAGTAGGTCATCACTGAGTTTCTCAATCACTTATCACAGCCATCGAGTCCTCATTCATCAGTCCTGATTGGACGGGACACACAACTGTCACCGTCCTTCCAGGGGCTGTAGTTTCATTCTCAGCAGATCGCAGAAAACCAATCAGTTGGTGTTCTCCAGGAAGAAAGGTCCATCAGTCACTCTCGCTGTTGTCGTGTCAGTCCGTCTTTCAGGCATCTTTAACTCTCTGTCAGCCCGGGATACGTTCTGCGACCACTGCGCTTCAATAGATCATAAATTGTTGTTTTCATTGCTACACACACATGTGGTTTTCATGGCTACACACGTGAGATACACAGCCTCTGTAATCATCCAAACACAGACACAGAGGATTAGACTGGATGATGGAGCATTTCAGCCTAGCTCGAACAACCTCATGTGGAAGCCTTCATCGACAACAAGCCCTAAGTGGCGAATGGGGAATAGATCCGGGGATGAAGAGTGCAGGAAAGAACAGATTGAGAGGCAGGAGCACAGTTCCCCCCGATGAGCAGCTGTAGATGAGTTTCTTGCCTCAGAGTGGAGGTGTGAGGGTGCTTGACTGTCAAAGTAAATCCAGGAGAGATTGGAGCTGCTGGGTCTGTTCAGCTCCAACTCGTCCCCTTCACAAGTGATGGATGGCTTCGCCTACAGCTTCGACAGGTGAATATAGTCTTTAATTGACAAAGAGCTAAATCAGTTTAGAATCTCTTCATAGCCTCAGAGTATTTGTCACGTAAATTAAATCAAGAGAGACAAATATACAGCGTGAAATATTACACCGTCGACTCAAAGAAACAGGATAGGCAGAATCAGATTGTAAGACTGTGTGAGGGAAGATGTGATGTAGTATCGACCCAATAAAAGTTTCAGGTCATTGTTTAATCATTAAACCTGCAACCTCACTGGTTTGGTGAACTCCTCCAATGACTGTATATCAGATGGACGACATTACGGCTCCCCAAAAATGCACTGGCTGCAGTATGGGTCACACACAGGACGGTACTAGCTGTAAATCACACAGTATCAGTGCTTCATTGTCTCTTTTGCCCTAAATGGGACCATAATAACATGTTTGATGCTGCAGAAAATGGGGGTAGAAATCATTACCATAATACTGTATACTGGCTCTTTCAGTATTCTCGACCAGGCCCTCTGAGTCTACCTGTCTTAAAGATAAATGATGTTGCAGCTTTATTGATTTGCACCAGTGGTACTGTGTGGATTTAGAAAAGAAGTTGGTGTTAAGCCAAGTACTGTTTCTGTGTGTTTGGATAGACAAGGCAGATAAAGTGCAGAAAGTTGTACGTTTATGCAAGAAAAAGTACAATCGCACCCTCAGCCTTCGACCTTCAGAGCTACATGGAAAAGAGGAATCCTTGAGAAATCCCATCCATTTGTGTGCCTTGTAAGCAGCGGGCCAGCTGGACCCTCGGGTGCTTCAGTGCTGTTAATCACATGTGAGCCCGCAAGATCAAAAAACATAAAAATCCTGTGACACAGTGTATAATTAACATAAAGAAGAGCAGAGCGATAGCCGAGGGACGTGGATCACAAGCCATTCAAATGCCTCCACACAGGGCACGAGGGTCACTGGATGGTTTGATGAATCTGAATATTTTAGAGCCTTTGTGGACTTGTATGTTCTCCAGCAGCATCAAAGTTTCAAATGAGAATAACAGCTCCCAGTCTCCTGGCTCTGGCTCCTCAGTGCACAGTATTGATCGTCTCATCCATCTCTCAGCACAAAGAGAATGAGAATACATTCCAGCAGCAATCTCAAAAAGAAAGACCAGGATTTCTTTGCTTGGACCTATAAGGTAGAACTGTCAGTGAAAGTACGTATTACCAACACTTGATAATCGAATCGCGACTGATAAGAACCAATCAGGGATCGAAAGTCACAAAAGGCCAATTTAGTTTAAGATTTTATTTTATCTGACAGTAAATGCAATCAGTTTGAATCTCTGATTCAGTATTTAAATACGTGAAACATCAATGGTATTACACATTTATATCCATACAAGCAGGTTATAGGTGGACTTAGATGTTGTTGGTTAAAGGGATCACGGCTACAGTGAGCAGATCCATAAAAGACTTGACAGAGCGCTCAGACAGATTGATAGTGGAAAATCTTCAAAGACATGTCGCTCCGGGCTTCCTGCCATAACAAAGCAGTCACCAACAATCTGGTCATCCATTCCTTTCTTTTATTTGACTCGTGGTGTCAAGCTGAGATGATCGGTACTTTTTCAAATTAACCAGAGATGGAAAAAGGGCCCTCGGCCAACCAGCTCCTGGGCTCTGTATTTCAAAAACAACCCAGGGGGTTGCTTTCAAGACATTTCCTGCTCATTCAAACACTTCGTTCCCAGTTGTTCTTTCCAATAAACCCACTACAGGACTTGATGCACGGCCAGTTTATCTTTGTCTTATTGTCCCAGATGACCGATAACCATCATAAACAGTGCTCTCTTTCCCTGATAGTGAGCTATATTGTTATGAAGCCACGTCTTTATAAAGCTGTTGTGGTTGTGCTTGAGTAAGGCCAGAGCTGTTTGACTGCTCATCCGGCTGGTAGAGCACTCTGGAGCCCTGGGTTCACTCAGGAGAACCCAATCACAGATTGTGCTGTTTCTCTGAAGAGAAGCAGTCAGTGTCATTTTCCATCTGGCAGAGGAAGGTAATGGCACAAAGCTGAATGACAACACAGATGCTGTAGCACACTGTCATTTCTTAGTATTTATTAATGCCAAAGTAGTTACCTTGCACGAGGAGGTTTGTTTTAACCTCTCTCCATTTGTTATTTAGATGCTTGATTATGCAGAAACTACTGAACAAAGGGACAGGAAGGGACACGGACCAAGAAAGAATCCATCACATTTTGGCATGAACTGGATAAAGGGGGCGTATCCAGGACTTTATTATAACCTTCTTTAACATTTCAAGATAACAATAGATCTTGATCGGGAAAAAATCTGGATATTAAGCGGATCCAAATCTAAGAGTGAATGTAGTCTTAGGGCAGATCTAGTAGATTGTGTTCGGCCTTGAGGTATGAGATTTCAAAGGGTAAAAGTAAACTAAAGTGATCCTAATGACACAGGTTAACAGTGACTTGGCTAACAAAGGACTATGATGAGGATTTAGAAGACTGCAGTTTAAAAATATCAATATATGTAGTAACATGTGGAGCTGCATTGGGGCCATATGACAGCAGATCTCCACTTTGCTCCCTGAAGACAATATGACAGTCACGAGGCTATGAAGCACAAAGGGAGAATTATCAGACTGAAAGGATCCAAACACACTGACAGAGTTCCCCGTGCAAAACATATTCAAGGCAATGAAATCCCAGAATCCACAGAACATGGTTTGTAAGGGACATTGAAAGCTGTGATATAAAACCAGACCACTCTCCAGCGAAACCGTTGCTATGCGTCCAGTAGCCTGTGTCGAGCTAATGCAAATCAAACGTGTGTTCAAACAAAACGTTCACCTTGTACCATTGGCATGAATTTGGCCGATGAAACCTTTGTGCAATCTGTGTTTATTTATCCTTAACAGACTGTGGACTGTTGCCAAAATTACTCCCTTTTCTTTTTATTGGGCACTACATCACTAAACTGCCCTGAAAATCTTCCCAATGGATTAAGTACAATAAAATAATTAGAAAACCTGCAAAATGCCTGCAAGCTGTAGTGCAGCGTGGCCTCAATTCATTTTCAAACTCTATTAATTTCTATTCTCTATCCTGTGCATGAAAGAATTATGCACGCAGAAATTCGTGACCACATTTTCTACTGTGAGTCAATGTCATTACAAAGTCCCTTGTCAATCTGCGCGGCTCGTGTCACTTTTGTGCAGACTCAGCCTTTCAAAAGGAAAATGATTGATGTGTTTTCTGCTCTCAGCTGCTCAGTCTTTCATTTTGACTACTGCATCTTGTACGTTAACATTTTGGCCGTCCAAGCCCTGAAGTGAACATCCCTTCAACCGCCTTCATTTTGATGAATTTCTCTAGGACCAGTCTGTCCCGACAGCCTGGAGTAAAACTTCAGGTTCACCTTGATCGCAGCCAGTAAAGAAGAATTATGACACTTGTGACACCGGATGAAAGAGATGAGTCTCCTCTATCCTGTCTTTGTCTCAATAGACACATCCACCTTTGAATCACAACATCATCCAGCTCTGTGTCAGGGGAGCGTCTCTTCCTGTAGTGGCCACTTCAGTGCAGACAGACAGGGCTTTATTGTTGAAAGAAGAGATTTCTGGAATCCGGAAACTTGGCTTATAGGATCAAACTCTTCTTTCAAATCTCTCCACAAAAGTGATTACTGGAAAATACCCCAGGCTGGAGAAGCAAGTGTGTCACTTGGACGGGGATCAGACGAGGTCACATGGTAGACTACTGTGTGATGTGGGGTCGTCGCGAGAAACACTTTGAAGCTGGGAACTGGATTTAACACTTTGGTTTAATGTAGTGCAGCAGGAGAATCCACATGTTTGCAGCAGGGGACCAACCGGTCGAGCTGATGTATTGACTCTACACTTTGAATGACATACTTATAATCTATCTTATAAAAGCTGTTTAAGCCTGCAGTCAAGGAACTGTATCTGAGGACACTTCCATCTAAACCTCAACATTCAACAGTGGTTGTGTAGTTAAAAGTGGAAGGTTTACAACCTAATGTTACCATAAAATATAACGCTACAATCATATGACACTAAAACCATCTAGCTAGCTAGCTTCACTTCACATTACGCATGTAAACAAGGAAACTTCAAACGCAACAAAATCCATTCCTGTTAAAGATGCTAGATTACGGTAAGCTTGCTGTTTCCCCCCCTGTTTCGAGTCTTTCATAGTAAGCATCTTATAATGATGGACATAACTTAATTAACTGTATCTCCCACAACACTGAGAGAGAGAGAGAGAGAGCAGCCGGACAGTTTATTGGAAATGACGTGCATACAAACCCACCCACAAAGAAAGTTGCCTCCTCAGCACTAACACAACATGATAGCGCCCTGTCAGATATCTCTGCTCTCTTACTGTCACTCACTCTGCACTCTACCACTTCAAAGCTACTGTAGATAAAAACATCACATGCAAGGACACACACACATACGCAAGATAACTGTGTGACTGGATGTAAATGCTGGAACCTCATAGGAGCCAGATAAGAGCAACTGAGTTCGGTTGTTATCGCTGTTATTTTATCTTTATTAAACCTCCCGTAAGAACAAAGACTTAATAGACAAAGCACTTTATTATTGAAGGACAATTGATTGAGTTCAACCAACCAATGGAGATAAAAGCTGTTGTGGTAGCAGTGGCCTTGAACTTAAGAATTTGAGCTTAACGTGTCCCTACAGTTACAGATTGTTTACAAAGTTAACTGTCAATATCATAGACTGTATATAAAGATTGACGACATGACAATATGACAACCAAATCATCTAGATCGTTTGTCATGATTAAAAACTTTGATGCAAACCTGAAAAAAAAAAAAAAAAAACGTAGTGGTATAATGTATAACATTTATTTAACTCCATGTCAGTGTTGCTTGAATTCGATAAATGAGGTGACGGTGCACATTGGTGCAGAAAACCAGGACTGCCGTTGCAATAGCCGAGTCTGTGTGTGTGTGTGTGTGTGTGTGTGTGTGTGTGTGTGTGTGTGTGTGTGTGTGTGTGTGTGTGTGTGTGTTCAGCAGCAGTGTGTACATTATACATCACCTGAAAGCATACAAACACTACAGCCTTAATCCATAAATCCAGTACAGTGTCCAGATTACAGTATGTGAAAAGAACTCTTATGGTGAAACATTACAAAACACCATTGAGCACATTGCAGCGTCTGCTCGCTCTCCTGTGTGATGCAGTCAGCTGCATGTCAGAGTCAACAAGGGTCCTGACAAGAAGAGAATATCACCGTATACTCAGTAAACACGCTGGCACTTCATTGCAACGACACCCTCGTGAAGAATGCTCAAGCTTCGTGGCATTGATTGGGTTTAGATTTACGGTATTTTTGGAAGATTAATGTCTGTGCAGTTGCTGCATCGTGCAAAAAAAAGACAAGTCTATAAATAAGGCATTGTTCTTTGATCCTGCGGGACTCACATGACAGATGAATGGTTTTCTAAAACAAAAGGAGGTTTTAGTTGTGCTGCAAATATCTCACTGGGAAGTTTCTTCTGTGTTTGCGTCAGTGTCAAGTAGCGTTTCGACCTTTTAAATCCAGCGCTCTTATACTGAAATACATGCTTTAAAAAATATCTTTGCCAGGTGAGACTTTAGTTTTAAAGTTCAGTTGTGAATTGAAATCAGTAAGTGAAATGTTCTTGGAGCAACAATATTCAGTCTGGCAATGTAAGGAAAACATTGTTGTTGTAGACCAGGAGCTCAATGTAGGTTTTTAGATAAATGGTCATTCAGTCTCCTGTGCAGCAGTATCGGCTGCTATAACTCAGAGTGTGTTACAGTCAGTCCTGACCCAATCAGTGTGGTGTTGCACCCTCTCTCTCTCTCTTCCTCCTCCTCTTCTTTCCATTCCTTTCCCTCTTTCTCTCCTCGTCTCCATAAACATCTGCATTCAAACCCCACTGAAAACAAGACTCCAGCCTCCAACTCATCCTGTTCCCAGACTTGTGGTGATCTCCTGCTCCGCCTGTCCTCCCTGCATCCAAACAACATGTGCATCGCTCCGAGCGCTCATTATAAAGAATTAGAACCGGATATGTTTTTGATAGTTTGCCCAGATTCCTGTTGTGTTGTTGGTGTGGGGGGAACTCCTCCACCCCTCTGAGCAGCCTGGCTCCTCGTTCACACCGTGCATCGACAATGAGGAAACACTCATTAAAGGATAATTGGGCCCCTGATATTCTTTTGTAGATGGAGTTGCTATATGAGATCCTGTCCTGCAAGGTTAAAAAAAGGGATAAAAATCTGCCTCTTTATCCAGATCGGCAACAAACTTTCTTGTATCAGTTCTTGGCCGATGCTACATCCTTCCAACGAGTTTTCGGGAAATAGACAAACAAACAAACTCCTTGGCGGAAATAATAAAAGGATAAACGGAAAATCACCACATCACCCCTCTGTTCTCAAACTATGCAAAGCTGATAGTGATCCACATCACTTGAAGAGGAGCTGAACATGTCGAACCTTCAAAACAAAGCAGAGAGCAGATTTAATAGACCTGAGAAGGTTGGCAGAGACGATCAGTGTTTAATACATCATTTGAGGATCTAAACATCCACCCACTCTGGCCTTTGTCTGAGAGACGGTAACATTGAGTGTGTGTGTGTGTGTGTGTGTGTGTGCGTGTGTGTGTGTGTGTGTGTGTGTGTTAGTGTGTATGTGTGAATCTGGCACTGTGCCATCCACCTTGCGCACCATTTAAAGATGGACCCTGGAGAGGTTTTTAAAACAGCCGACGAGCAGCCTTCTTTCTGAATCTCTGATTATTTATTTTTTTGCAAGCCACTCAAGGCTATATTTGCTTGTTGGAACGTTGGATTAATTAACTGTAAACAACCAAAAGTTTTCTTAAAAGCGCTGACATGGGAAAAGATGCAAAAATGTTTGTAAATGTTTGCTTAGAAACGAGTCAGCTCTCACAACCGTTTAAGAGTTATGGATTTAATGATCCTACAGTCAACTAGGCTATATATAAAAGATGGACGACAGGAAACTCCTCTGGTGGCTATTTGCAATATAGGTCATAAACCCTGCCTCCTCCATGTTAGTGGATGGGACATGGACCAAACCAAAAGTCAAAGTACATGTTAAACCTCCCCTCAAATATGGTTTCTCTTATCTTTGGTAGTTCTTATCACACTGACGTATATGTTCAATCATCCGTATGTCTTTTGTCCAAATTTAGGAAGTGGAGATGCACCATCTTTATATAAATACGTATGTTTATGGCGCTCACAGTATTCACAACCCTGGTATAGCTTTTACTTTTCTCTTCTATTTATTTGTGGCCATACTATTTAAACAGAGTATTTCTAAGCAGTTACTGTGAGGCAGACTCCTTCCTGTAATCGAAGGTGTATCGATCCAGAACTGTAGCTCCAGTGTCAGGTAACATCATCCCTCGAGTACGCTTTGAGTCTGACCTCTTCATGTAGCTGCCATTATGCTCATACACATCTGGCCATATGTGAACGAAGCACAAAAACTGGAAATACGAGAAGCTCTCAGTGCTCTTAACTGTGTCTCCTTCAGTTAAGACCTTCATCTGTACTTGCTTTCGACAGATGACTGACTATTTGGATTGAACCTGTGTGTTTGCAGCGTTTGCTTTTGTTCACTGCCCGGGGTTCTTCAACAGTAGAGGAGGTGAAGATCATTTTTCCAGTCAAGTCTGTGGAGGCGAGCCAGTTGCCTTATGGTCAGCAGTTCATTCGCTTTAACCTTCATACGGCTTCTGCAGCAGAATGAGACACAGAACACTGAGGCTGTGAGAGCTGGTGGAGGATATAATAATATGAAACATTATTCCCACGTCAGATATCAACTCAGAGCGGCGGTGAAGTGGACAATCCGCTCGTCCACTGGGACACTCTTGACAGACTGGTAGATTAATTCCCACCTACAGGCATGAATGTTAGTAGCCATACCAGCAACACACTAACAGAACCAGAGCTTTAGTGTTTGTATGGCCCATCGAGGTCGATGGTGTGTGATGTGGTGTTATTCTCTATGGATGAGTCGAGCTGACTGTGCTAATGATCTTCTGTGTTCAAGGATAATTAGTTTTGACTCTTCTGGTGCCGCACAGAGGGATCAGGATGCATTCGTTACTATTTCCCAAATAGCTGGGGTGTTTCCCATGAGCTGTGTCACGTCTCCGGCACATCGGCAGCTTCATATTGAAAACATGAGTGAGGAGTGGACACCCTGTATCTCTAACTAACTTATTGTGTTATTGACTTTAAGGCTTAGAGTTTGATTTAATGAAATTAAATACATGATGGTGTAATCCTGATAGAAGATGCACTGGTTACCTTTTAAAAATGGAAACAAGACGTTGTTGTAAATGTCTGTTTTGCCTAATATGTGCTCATATAGCAATAACAGCATGATTCATGGTTTAATGGTTTATGTTTGGTTAAGTTTAGACAAAGACTGCGGTCTTGCATTACGTGCTCAAAAGCACAAAAAAAAAAAAATTACTTTGTTAAGTATCAAACAGCATGACGGTAAGAAAGCCCGTCTCATCACCACCACTAACATGTAAATGAGCTGATGTTGCACGTCAGACTGTGAAATGAAGGTGAGATGACTTGAACCTGCTGTTGTTAGTGTTTAAGGTGTTATAATACAGAAGAAGATGCTAAATAACAGTTGAAGAGTCCTTGAACTGGCACCATTTTATAACCAGTCACCACATATTTTTTAGATGTGGTAAATTCACACATGCAAAACTAAAGGTTTAATTGCATTTTGATTGATGTGCTTGTTTAGTCCTGAGGGGAGATTTGTCTTCATGGAAACACACAAGCTACACAGAGCTCAGCAGAACACGTCTCTGCCGCCTTTGCCACGTCTACAAATCTCTGAGGAAATATTGTCAGGAAGCACAAACACGTTCCCACCTTCTGTCAGTGAGAACAGATCAGGCAATTTCACAGCCACAGGATTTATTTTGGCTGATGAGTTTCAGTTTTTTTCTTTCACACATGAGGAATGAGCCCAGATCCCGCTCTGGTGTAACGACCTGTGAGGAGGGCAGAGTAACATTCAAACAAAACAATGCTGTCATCGATATTTTATAGCTGAAGCTGCAGAACAATGCATTTTTGTGCACACAACAACATTTAGAAACAAAAAGAATACTTACAACATTCACCTGCTGTGTAAGCTGATGAATATTTTACTTTTAAACGTGTTCACACACATGGGATCAATTATACAATAAATTAATTCATTTTATAAATAAAAAACTGCTCATTATTTAAATAATTATATAAAAACACAATGTCAATATTTGAACCATTAAAAAGGTTCTATTTTAACATATTTCTTATTTATTTCTTAATTTCTTATTTTTAATGTGTTTCCATGCTTGTGTAAAGCACTTAGAATTGCAGAGTCTCTAAATAACCTAACCTTCTCTTTCCTCTTTTCTTTCTTCTCATTCCTTGTGTGTCCTTTATATGAAATCAGGAACTTGCAAGGTCATACGTGGACCTTCCATATGTTTGCGTTGAATTCCCACCTGTATCATGTTATGACCTGCTGAGCTGTGCATTAAATCAGAGGACAGGTCACCTATAGAGCATAGAGTGAGCTGATGGAGCCAAGGTTGGGGCACTTTGGCAATGTTTTTACAGTAAAGTGTTGAAGAGTAGAAAATAAACCGTGTAAATCAATCTCGTCTCGTCTCTCTTTCTTGCAGTCTCAGCAGAAGTGCATCGTGATCTTTGCCTTGGTCTGCTGCTTCGCCGTGCTGGTGGCGTTGATTTTCTCAGCCGTGGACATTTGGGGCGAAGACGAAGACGGGATCACGGAGGAGAACTGTAGCAGGAACTGCAGGTGAGACATGCAGCACCCCTCACACGTAGAATTCATAGTCTGTGGATCCTTCATCCCAAGTTACGGCCTTTACGTGAGAAGTTTGTGAACAGTCTGGTTCGAAGTGTCAAAGAAAGCAAAGAAAGTAGCAGTTCTTGTCATCTCTCTTCTTTTAATCATGGACTAACCCCTAAAATGTATCTCCTGCTAATGGTAGCTTCTAAGAACCAAAGAGGTTATGTTTTCACCCCTGTCTGTTTGTTGGTTGGTTTGTATAAGCAAGATTACACACCAAAAAAGAACAGATTTCGAAATTGGTGAAAGGATGCAGTGTGGGTCAGAGAAGAAGACATCAAATTTTAGTGAAGATCTGTATCAAGGGGCAGATCCAACATTGTTTGATATATCATCACTTTTTTCCCAGTGTATATTTCATAGATCTTGATTAAGAATATCTGCATATTCAGGGAACAGATTTCTATGAGAGTGTGAAAATTGGTGCAGCTTGATTGAATCTAAGGGGGCTGTTGGGCCTTGGCAGAGGTCTGGGCTCTCTGAGTGCCATTCTGATTGGATTTCCCTTGGTCCTGCTGTGTTCCACCAGCTTGTATTGCAGGAAACAATTTGTTAGTTCAGTTTTGAATATCAAGCCATCCCAGTGCAATGTTGCAACCCAGCTCCCACAGGCACCAGATAAAAACTGCAGCAAAGCCTGAATCACTTTACAGGGCATGCAGAGGTAAAATAATGTGGCAACGCCAAAATATGACAAATCTGTTCCTTCCTCCACCTCATTACTGCAGCTCCCCACTGTCCTGGAGTGATTACCAGGCTGTTTGCAAAGTTTCTTTCTACCAGAAACTTTTAAGTTGCCACGGTCTATCAATGTGGGATCTCCCGAGAAAATAAAGAGCTGTGCAGAAAAACTCTGCACCAGCAAATGTCTTGGTGGCCCAGAGTGAAACTGGTTGATCAGCAGATCTGCGTTCTCTGTCTAAACTTCCGACTGGTTCCCCTCTTTTCATTCAAGTTTCTGTTCCTCCTGGAATTACCTCTCTCTTTCCTTTTCATTATGTTTGAGCCCAAAACTCTCTCTTCTTCCCCAAATGAGTCATTTAACAGCGATGCACAGAACTCAGTCAAGCATCCTTCTCTTTCACTGAGAGTTGAAAGTGTGATCCCAACTTGTAAAGCTGCATTGGCCTCCTCCTAGTGCTTGGGGGGGGAAGAATGAGATATAAATGCGAGGCTAGAGGAGAGATGATGGGGGGGTGACGGGGGTGAACCTAATCAAAGGAGAAGAAGAGGAGGATCTGGGGGGTTGGACTGAGTGAGAGCTGAATAGATTAATCTGCTGTTATTGGCTTTCCGTCAGGGGATGACGAGGTTCGTCAGCTCCAGACTTGACTCCAAACAAATTTGCAGTGTGTGGTCAGATTTCATGATTAGATTATATGATGTGACATGCATCTTATGAAAGACCTATAAGTCATGCAAGTGTAACATAATGAACGATTTTATTCCATATTTTGCTCAAAGCGTGTTCCACTGCAAACCAGGAAAAGTGATGGATGACCATGAGACACGTTTATAATAAGGTGCAGCGAGCCTTGCTCTTGCTCACTTGATTTCCTGAAGGTGTTTGAGTCATTAAGGAAAATGTGTCATTTCTTCCACCAACTGTGAAAAATGATCCAGTGATTAGGTTAAAATGAAATCAGGGACATTTTTTTTAATGAATGATGTAATTACAGGAGGTCGACCTGCTGATGCTTGATCTGTGACCTTTTCTCTCCTCTCCTGGCCACATGATGACTCAGCAGCATTTTTTTGCACACAGCCGGTTGTTTTGCTGTGTAGTTAATGTTGGGTGAACAAGTTCATATATAATTGCACTGGAACCTCCTTGGTCTTAGTGTGTTTGTTGCATGGTTGTTGGGGGCAGTTATTGCCCTCTTGTCTGATTTGACGCCAGCCCTGATATTTCCCCAGTGGACACGTGTAATTTCCTGGTATCAGAGGCCGATGAGCAAGTTAGTATTGATCTACAGTTGCCCGGTGGAATAGCAGAAACAATGCGTGGAGAACCAGACTTAACTCGACCGTGAAATGGATTTGACTTTTAGCACCGCCGGAGCAGTCGGCCGCTTTAGGATCGGATACAGCACCTGACAAATATCACTGTGAGGAAATGTGCTTATCGCTAAAGGATGTTAAAGGTCAGGGTGGGTCCTCCAGCTCGTTTCCTCCAACAGAAAACAGCTGATTGTAAAGATTACACGGTTGTATACATTTCATCAGGTGGCAAAGCAGGAAAAAGGCCAGCTAATGGCAGTTGGGTTTTAATATTTAATACAAACTATCTTTATGTTATCATAAATGTCCTCTTAATAACAACCAAGCTACAACCAGAAAACCTAAAAAACTAAAGCTGGTGCAACAGGTTAAAGAAAATCACTGCACAAACAATTTCAAACTCCAAAAACCTCATACATATTTTCTAAAGAATAAAAAAAAAGAGAGAAAGTGACCCTTGGGGACCCGAGGGGCTCAGGCCGGGTCGAGCTATTCACACTCTATTGTGAGACTTCTTGGTAAATACACAATACAGCTGATTCAAAGGTCCGGGATCTGTCAATGCAAACCTTTGACCACCACTCATGTCCCCAAAAACAGCCAGAGCAGGAAATGTGAAGGACAAACATTGTAAGAACTGAACAATCAGTTTGAAGTGGTTCAAGTTTCAGATAATGGATTGAAATTCATTTTCTAAGTGTGGTTCCCATGACGTCAGTTTGAATCTGGACTTTTACCTATAAAGTGAGTCACACACAGGAAGCAGACCTGCAGCTGCTCCTGTGTTACACATATTAATGATCTGGTTGCTGCTCACTCAGAGCTCAGGGCAGCTTATGAAAGGTCGGATGATTATCAGGTGTCAGAGGCCGAATCTACCACGATGATGATTTTAAACATGATCCCGTGCTGTTTGTTATTCCACGAGCTACAACAGCAACACAAGCATATGGTGTTAATTGGCATAACGACGCCAGATTACACTGACACACTTTAGTGATTCATATGTAGCAATTGTTTATTTATTATGTAAACTCCTGGGGTCCCATCAGACCCATTAGTTGGCTGGCAGTTACACCAGTCAGGAGCAGCAGAGGATAAATCAAGAGAAACAACTTCTGCATCCCTGATTTCTCATCTTTTAGTCTGACTGCTGGAACTACTCAGAATCACCATTCATCACAGTGAAGCCATTAGAGCGGGCCGAGAGGAATTCTTTTGACAATAAGATTACCGCCCCTCCTCTTCAGTCTGTTTTCCATCCATCCTTGTTCTTCACGCACTGTAGATGCCCTAGTTTTTGCTGTCTTTTAAAAACAAATGATAATCCTCTCTATAATTTCATTTCGGCTAACCGTGTTTGTTTCCTTTTGTCTTTTCTTGGCTTACAATCTTCGAGCCAAGCAGAGGATTATCCTTTGAAAGGCCTCGGTAAACCGTGCACCATCTTTACCTGCGATTCTCCCAAACTTTACTGGCATTTCCTCGAGCAGAAATTAGCATGTTATCCTCACGGAGGGTGCGAGTCCTACAGTTTGACCCTGGGCCACTTTCCCAAACCTGACCGAGCTCTACTTTATCCAAGGAATGTTGTACAGCTGGCAACCTGCCTCTCAATGTGATGCCAGGACATTATCACCTGCCGCACACTCTTCCGCCGCTGTGCCCTTGAGTGAAGCGCTTGCTAGACCCTGAGCTGTCACACCTTCTCTGACCCTGTGCTGCAACTGGGCGGCAGAGCTATGATCTATTTGGTATTACCAAGTCCTAACCGGGGAGTCCACCAAGGGAGAAGGACTATGTTTTATAGCCAGAAGTTAATGGGGTGAAATTATCCTTGTTTCTAAGGGGGTGATGTAGACTATTGAATATGTGATGCAGTTATTTCTATTTTTACCAATGACGTCGACTTTACACTGAGCTCTCAAAGTTTTTAACCTGTGAAAAGATTTGATCAGTTGGCGACAACCAACATTCAATAGACCCAATTTCTTTCTTCGAGTGCTATGGTCGTCTCATTTGAACTATTGGCTACACTGCTGCCTCCTTCGACACTCCAGAGACATGTAGCCTGGTTTAACTGGAGACTCTGGTACATTTCCCAGGGGTGTGAATCCGAGGCCGGGACACATAAATAATAAGTGGTATGAATAATGGACGGAGGATCGGAGACATGATTTCAACTTAAGGATCTTACCTTGTCTTCTGTTAGATGTGTAAATAAGGAACTTTATGTGGTTATATGTCAAAAAATAGTTCCTAGTCACCGTTAACCATGGAACAAAATAGATTGTATTAATGTTACTCGAACAGAACTTTCAGTATTGCTCCAACCTTATTCTTTAGAGGAAATTGATAACATATTAAGTATGTTCTATTCTCTTATATTTTCATGATGTGGACAAAATAAGGAGCCAGTAATATTGTCCTGAAATGAGAGAAATAGTTTAAGGTTTGAAGCTTCCTTTTCTTTTTATAGATTAAAGAAATAAATCATATCACTTGACAGGTTTTATCAGGTTTGCAGCACATGACTTCATCTCGTGACCAACCAGCAAATCTAATTGACCTTTCAGTCATGATGACATCATGTCCATGTCTGCAGTGATGATACTAATGCTTGTGCTGGTACTGTGATGATTAGATTTCAATAGTTCCATGTTTATATATTAATTTAAAGATGGAGTTTGGCGTATCCACTGATTCACTGCTCCAATTCACACTGTCAGGATGATCTGCAGCAGCGTATGGATCATCTGTCAGAGGCACCTGGAAAGTCTGTGCTCCGAACCAAACCACGTGCAGCATATTAACCATAACATGTCTTATTATAATTCATCCCCCCCCTCACATGGAAACAAACAAATAAATCCAGGAGCAGGATTGGTTTTGTCACTTTCTGGGAAACTAAATCGAGCACAGAGATGCCGCGGAATTTATGTCTGAGCTGGTCACAGAGGCTGACCCCCCCCCCCCGCCCACACACAAACACCCCATCCGCCACCACCTTTCTATTTCTCTCTTAAAATCCAGTTGGCAGAATCAATTTTCTACGAGCTCGAGACAGAAAGAATGCAGTGAGCGTTGGAGCTTGACAAAAGCCTGAACGGCTCTGTGTGACTGCAGATCCGGGGGGGGGGGGGGGGGGGGGTAATTCAATTTGTTGACTCCGGCGGTAACGTCCGTGTCATTGTCAGGCATCCCGGTAGAGTCAGATGGGAGATGGGAATCCATTAGGGAGAGGAGAGAGGTGCAGTTAGCCAGACAACTTGACATTACACCTCGGCAGTGAGAACAGAGATATTCACAGGGATGATTACAAAAGATTAAAATGCTAAATCAGCTTCCACTGAGTAAATGTTCCACATCATTTGCCATCCAGGTTAGGTCGTGCACTCTTATGATAAGCAGATGATCGCAATGATACAGCGAATCTCCACTTCATGCAATCCACTGAATCTGACATAAAGCAGATTTGTGTTATCTATATGTTTGTGAAACTCTTTACATTATTCATGTGTTACGGCTGCTGAAACCACAGTATATGACTGCAGACTGCTGATGATGACATTAAAATGCACCACGTGATAGCAGAGCGAGTGGAAACCAACAAGAATACAGCAAAAAAAACACACTTATCCCTTTTCCCTGACTAGGTGAAACTGAATCTACGCTGCTGACATCTCTGAACATCAACCTTCACGTCTTCTCAGGCTTCGCCACCGGCAACGTGTGCGAGACTTTAATAACGCTAAGGGGCACGGCGCTGTGGAACTCTGGATTTCTCTCATTAAAATAATGATCCAGAGACAGAGTAGGAAAGTTTTTTTTAGCTGATTCGTATATCACCATTAACACTCGAGCTCCTAGTAATTCTGCTCTACTGCAAACAGATAATTGCTTTGTGACAGACCATGAACCTCACATTCATTTCTTCAGCACTCTTCCACTAACAAGCCTCTGTGGCCTCTCCTAATGATGCTTTTTGTCTTTTTGCATCTTTTTCATGTAACCATCATGTAAATATGTTTTCCCTCTCATCTTCTTTAATAGTTTTTCTCTCATTATTTTCCGCAGAGTCGTGCTAGTTGAGAACATCCCAGAAGACATCTCCTTCCCTGACAATGGTACAGCCCACGTCCCCCTCTCGGTGGGCCTGTACAGTTTATTGGACCGTGCCATCAGGGTCGTGGAGATCGTCTCGCCGCTGTGGCTCCTCAATTCCTCCGATTATGAATCCAGCTTCCAGCCGGCGGCCAGACAGGTAAAACCAGAGGAAGCTGACAGACACGATAAATGCTGTAACTTTTTTTTACTGTTTCCTCTCCTCCCTCTATGTATGACTTTGCTTCCTCTACATGATCAACAGTTGTGGCTTAGATTATATTGCTAATACTACTAATATTTTATACATAATCATTACTTATGGCCTATCATAAGACAGCATTAGATTGGTAATTATGCTAAGCAGCCTATGAAGTATTTGACTTTGGTGAATATATAGTATTAACTACTGTACATTTAATATTGTGGAACTGCTGGAAACGTGTTAAATTTTGCTATGACATGTAATGCACAAGTTAGCATATCTCAAGTCAGCCAGTCACTCAATCATTTTACTGAGCTGCTATTGTTCTTGTGGTCAAGACAAAATGTCAAAACTTCCCACAATGCAACAGGGAATCAGTTTCATGGACATTAATCTATATTTATGCATGACTGCAACATCACAGATGTTATTAATGATGTTATGATATTGTTGTTGTGTTTGAGACTTTTTTCTGAAGCGTCCCCACAGCTCATCCGTGGTTATTTCAGTCAGTATGAAAAGCAAACATGTCTGAGTCGTGAGTGTCGAGGTTTGTCAGATGTGAGCTCAGAGCTTTTGTTTGTTGTTGTGCTGATGTTAAGCTCTGAGAAGCTATTGAATATTTACATTGCTGCCCTTTGTAGTTAAGTAGGAGTATAAATTAGTGGACTGGGGATATTCATGAAATGTAACTCAACTATCTCTGAGCTGTTTTTCGAGTACAGTCACATTTCAACACGGATAATGTGACAGAAAAGTAATAGATATTTGATTTGATTATCAGTGAGGATGTTAAACAGGTACCATCATTTAATTGGCCATATTTTGAAAGGTCATTCAACTACAAGATGTTTTTCTGCTCCAACCAAGACACAGGATAATGTCAGAGTAACAAAGAATTGATCTATGTGAAAGGCGGCAAATAAACCACACGGAGGGAAATGAGCAACTGCCCTTTTAAAATGGTATCGCCAGTCTGGACTATTTTCAGGCTGATTGAAGCAAACTATTCATTTTGGATGTGCGTTATTGGAAGTTGCCTGGAGGGTTTGACCAGGCTTTGTACACACACACACACACACACACAAACACACACACACACACACACACACACACACACACACACACACACACACACACACACACACACATGCACACACACACTGCTTCTGTTTTAAGAAATGGAGAATGTCAGGGCTAATGAAAGCCTGAGGCTCTGGATTGGAACGTAATGGCTCCTTCAGAGGCCTCAGAGCAGAGAAGGGCTAATGGTCTATCAGCCTCCAGCAATCTCTCCACTAACAGTTGCCAAATAAAAAAACATTTCATCGAGAGGGAGACTGGACCAGAAAATGTAATATAGTATTGCCTTTACTGGAAAGGCAAAGTTTAGACGAGGTGGGGATGCTCTTGTATCAGGAAAGTGCACTGCAAGTCTCAAAGTGGTTTGAATAGCTTGAGAACCGTTGATGTATTGTTAAGAGCCCAGGGACGTGCAGCATTGATGTGACACATTCATTATTAATAAACTTTGATAAACAGACGACCAGCGCTCTGACTTACAATGTCCATCACAACAACAGCGTGAATCTGAAGTGACAGCGGCGATGTGTTTCCATCAGGGCCGGGCTCTGCTGTCCAGGCTTCAGGGGCTCAAAGCAAAAGGAGTCCAGCTTAAGATCTCCAGCGGGATGATCGACTCGGCCGAGCTCAAGACGCTCGCCAGACACAGTCAGTGCCCCTCTCTCACTCTATTATACATTCTGTGTGTCTGTTTGTTTTCAAACACACTGCAGCTCAGCTCCGTCTGTTGGGTTAGTGACTGTCCTCTCTCTGTCTCTCTCTCTGTCTCTCTCTCTGTCCTTTCACTCTCTCTGCATCTCTCTTTTCAACTGTCTTTCTGTCTGTCTGACCTTTGTAGTCCTCTCCTAGTCTCTCATGTATTTTAGCCTCTGTCTTTGCTTTTCTTGCTCATCTCTGCTTCTCTCTCTCTCTCTCGTGTCCAGATGCTGAGGTCCACTACGTGAACATGACAGCGCTGACCAAAGGTCACCTCCTCTCCTCGTTCTGGGTGGTCGACAGGAGACACTTCTACATCGGGAGTGCAAGCATGGACTGGAGATCCCTAGCCACTGTATCCAAGTCAACCTCACTATATACAGAAATACACACTACATAGTGAAGTGCAGATTTAATTTAACTAAACATATTCAGAAATTTGTGGAATAACAGTTATATATTGTAAACTGCACTGACACACACATTTAGAAAAAATTGTTACCAACGTAAATCTTAATATAAAACACGTGTTCTCATTTTGTATAGGGATTTAAGTCAGGGCATGCAAGGTGGTGGCATCCCAAAATAGAGAGTGGCCATTCTTTCATCTCCCTCTTAAAAGGTGGGAATCATGGGTTCATTAAAATGCAGCTCCATCCATCTTCAGACACCCACAGATACCAGAGGCCCTGGCTTAGGAAGATGAATTGCAGGGAGGCTCAATGAGGCCAACATTACATATTTGGACCTGGAGTGTTTTATTCTGTACAACTAAAAGTAGTAATTCGAGAATAACTTTTTTACATGTAAAGTTATACATTTCACAATTCAGTATTTCTGCCTCTCAAGTCAGAATCCAATTATATCCACGTTATAGGTATGTGTTTTAGGCAGCTGGACAATCAGAACATCCATGATTGAAGTTTTCCTTATTCCCATCAGTCTGTGAAAAGTCACATTAAGGAGAGAATCTTTGGTCTATTTCATGTGCGTGTTGGTCTGTTTTGAGGGAGATAAAGTAGGTTGTATTAAATTTGATTGAAGTAAATGGGATTTAAACTCAATTGGGGACAATTGCTCATAGCGAGGAATGGGAGTGAATGAGAGAATGAGAAGAAAACGCTGCTGAGGGAAAAGACAGAAAAATTAGAACAGAGAGAAGAACCAGGGCTTTGTCTTGTCACTCATAGCTGGCGCAGGGATAATTGGATGGGAGAACATGGACTTAACATAAGAAGGCATTTATTGTGTGTATGTAGGTGAATGGGTGTCTTTAAGTAAAAAAACAGCAGAAAGGTGTAGACACCTGTGAAAGGAAATCTAATGGGAATGTTGATGGAGGTGATGGAAAGCATTTTTGCCGATGATGGTGAAAGTAATGGTGACCGTGTTCAGGAGATTTAGATCATGTGACTGCTGGTCGTGTCTGTGCTGATGGGGATCTAACACAATTTGTCTTGCTCTCCAGAGGAAAGAGCTTGGAGTGCTGGTGTACGACTGCAGCTGTCTGGCTCTGGACCTCCACAGAGTGTTCAGTCTCTACTGGGGACTCCAATACAGAGACTTCATCCCGTCCTTCTGGTCCAAGCGTCTCTTTGCCCTCTACAACAAGAACGCTCCACTGGACTTCACTCTCAACAGCACCAAGGCTCAGGCCTTCATCTCTGTGAGTCATAACATTAGGTTGTGTTATTCATGAATCCAGGACAAACACTATCACTTTCTAAAAGAGATATCATTCACTATCACTATTAAAACATTTTTAAAGACTAGAATGGCACTCAGTAGAGCAGATACCTCCACCAAGGTCCACCAGTCCCCTTAAATGCAATCAAGTTGTACCCAATTGTGCACACTCATAGATCAGTCCAATATAAAGATATTTAAAAAAAATCATTCCTGAATTATTCTCTAAGATATCCACAAAGGTTGAAAAATGAATTCATTTTTGTTTTCATCTCGCGTGACTGTGTAACACACTGAAGTGCAGCAGTCACATCAAGTGGAGGCGACAACGCCTTGGGAGAGAACATTATTCACACGCAGCGCCTCTGCAGGACGCAGTCTGTCAGCAACATCTGCTTCCTGGAGATGAGCGATGGTGAAGTCATCGAACCCGCAGCGTACAACCGCTGATTTGATTGTGCCGTCCATTGGCGCAGGATTAATACCGATACAAAAACACACGTACAGTTAAACATGGAGGCTTCACTTAGACAAAAACGTGTAAAACAGTGGAAGACAATTAAATCCTTGTGGTCCTTTATAAAGAATGATCATTAGCTATTATCATAACTAATAAGATAAGCAACTTCACTACTGTCTTTCCTCTTGCTCTTTTTCTTGACAGAGCTCTCCAGATGTTTTCATCCCTAAAGATCGTAGCAACGACCTGGAAGCCATTTCCTGGATCATCCAAGACGCTCGCCATTTCATATACATCTCCATCATTGACTACCTGCCCCTGGTCAGCAGCAACGCCCACAAGTTAGACCCTCTGCCGCTGCACGAGCTGCTTCCTTTGGGTTGATTTGACTGCCGTCGATCATCCAAAGCTTGACTGCCTTGCTTTGATTCAAGCGATTAAATTCCTTGTATGCCTTCTGGCTATGTGCCTACAGTTGTGTGTGTCTGTGTGTGTCTGTGCCAAGGTACTGGTCTCGTATCGATGGCCTAATTCGGGAGGCTCTGATCCTGAGGAAGGTGAGGGTGCGTCTGCTGATAAGTTGCTGGGAAAAGACTCAACCACTTACTTTCAACTTTATCTGGTCCCTGAGGAGTCTGTGCATGGAGCAGGACAACTGCTCCCTGGAAGCTGTGAGTACAAGGCCGCTATGTACTATTTACAGCTCCGAAGATACACTTCATCAGCGCTCACCGACCAACTGTATGCCTGTGCGTGTATACCTGTGTGTGTGTTTTTATGTGTGTGTCTGTGTGTGTAGAAGTACTTCAACCCCAGAGTGCAGAGGGATGGCAGCCTCCAGGGAATAAACCATAACAGGTTTATGGTGACAGACAGAGCCATTTATTTAGGTGAGCTCATCCTCTAGATTTTAATACCATGTCCCCTCTCACCTCATGCAGATCTAATTTTCAGTCGGCTAGAAGGAGCAGCTCTGCATTTTGGGAGGTAATATTGTTTGTTCAGGGGAAATTAGATGAGGTTGATACCACACTGATTTCCCTGTTCAGAGGAAATTAGCCTAGCTCAGCATTACTGGGGGCAGGTGGAAACAGCTTGTAACTCTCACCCAAGTAAAACAAATACCAGCACCTCAAATGTGTTTATTTTCTGTATTGCTTACTCTGCCAGTACTTAAGGTTAAGTTAATTCATATCTGTTCCAGTGCAGTGGCTGTTCTGAACCTGTCTGTTTGCAACGGGCTGTTGGCTTGTCCCAATCCCAGTCGCCTATACTACAGAGCACCGGTCACCTCTTCATTCAAAGTTTATTGATGTAAAACATTCCACGTGTCTAAATAGCACCGGACTCATCACTTCACTTCCTTGGCCCTTTAACAACACACGTCACTTGTGAAGCCGAGAAGATGAACAGCTCTCGAGATATACGAGCTACAGACAGACAGGGAACTTTTCCGGAATAAATATTGTAAGATATGTAAATATATATGTAGTAAGGGGGCTGTAAAGTATATTAATGAACTGTTTCTCTTTGCTTCCAGTCTTAATGTTAAGTTAAGTTCATCAACTCATGGTTCCAGCTCCAGTTCTATCGATCTTTCCATCAAACTCTTAGAAAGGAATTGATTTTTCTTCATAGGGCAGAATGGTCTATTGACTCACAGCCTGATTTTTATTATTTGGGGGCAAGATATATTAATTGTGTCTTCATAAAACCGTTGTGACTAATTTGTTTCCTGACAGGTAACCTTGACTGGGTGGGGCATGAGTTCACCTTCAATGCAGGAGCCGGCCTGGTGATCAGCCAGCCGGAGGGCGTCGAGGACAGGAACTCCACGGTGGTGGAGCAGCTGCGGGCGGCGTTCGACAGGGACTGGTTTTCACGTCACACCCGCTCCCTGCAGGCCAACAAGATCCCCGTTTGCATCAAGCACCAGATCAACAGGCTGGTGCCAGTGAAAGACGGCCACATGGACAACGGGCCGATGCCAATCAGAACAGGCCAACACGAAACCGCACCTGCACCAATGAGAAACAGTCACAAAGACGATGGGCACACGCTGGTGAAAACGAGGCAACGCGATGACAAAATGAATCACCAAGGCTTTGCAGATGGACTCGTGCCAATCATAGACATTTATCACGAGACAGTACAGGTTAAAATCAGTAACCTTGACAACAGTCAGCTACAAAACAAAGTTGGTTACCAAGACAATGCAATGGCTCCGCCCAGTCAGTCAGCGGAGAGCAGCGGCAGCAGAGAGACGACCAACAGATCCCTGTGACCACAGAGATGGATTCCTCTTCACTGAATGTCTAGAGGACGGCTCTTTCCCAGTGACAGTGGACTTACATCACTGGGTCTTTGTAGCATTTTATTATTGCCATTTTGTAGGACACTGAAAAAAGAAGATTGAATTAATATCTGGTTTGCGGGACTTGATTTACGTGGAAGAACTCGGGCACTTTTGAATCTTAAAGAATGAAACCAAAACTTTGGTGAGGAAGAAACGATGATGAAGACACTGTAATGACCGTGCTACTTATTTGAAGTTTTTTTCTTCATGAGCAAAGGAGAATTGTGATAATACTTATTGTATGTGACTTAACCTGTTCATGGCCGTCACCATTGATCACCCTTTAAAAGGGGGAAAGGTAACTGCATTTCTGTGCAGAGGTGGGAGGCATTTGAGGACATGTAGCTACAAGAGCTGAAGGTAGCATTCAAGATACAACTTTGCGGGAGATTTACCACACAGCTTTTCATGCTGTGGATCTCAGATATAGACTATATAGACTGAGAGTAGATACTTTGGCCTGGAGTAAATCATTGACAACCTCAAGAACCACCGCTAATCAGTTTATTAATTTGTGTCACTGGACACAAGAAGACAAACTGAATTCTCTGTTAAACATGATGAACTATTAGGTATAAAAAACTTATTAAAAAGTTATATTTATTAACATGATTTTTAAGCATCTCCACAGTTTCGCCAATATCAGTTTTTTACAATTACTACTGAAATGAACATTGCCATTAGTGTTGCAGCTAATTTTTTGTGCTAAGCTCTAAAGGTATTGATCAAGTCACGTTCCCCATGTGTAGAATTTAGAGGCACACAGCAGAGGAAAATGCAGATTACGACCAAATGATTTCTTCTTGCCTCATTATCCCCTGGCGAGCTTGCTGAAAAACCAATGGTTGCCTTCAGGAATAGGAACAAACATGGCGGTGAACAATGGACCATTTAATATAAAAGTTCGTTCTAGGCTGATTGAAACAAGAATCTTTGTTGCAGGCAGTTTCACACATTAAAAAACTTAAGTTCACTCCCTAAATTACAACGTGACATCAAAACTAACCGGATCCACAGACACACTGGAGCTTTAGTACCACAAACACTAAACCCTGTACAGACCCAGAGGATCATATATCTCTCCCCTGCAGGGTGGTGGATATTAAACTCTTTTATTTTCTTGAGGTCATAATTGAATTAGATGATGCACCTATTCTGCTGTGTTAACAACACACGTCTTATGGCCATTGGAAGATTACAGCCTTCATTACAATATTTTTTCTAGGAGGAAGAGGAGTTATTGATCTGAAAAAGGTCCTTAGAGAAAATCATTATTGTTCCATGTACAAATCCGAGGAAAAGTTGAGAAATTGAATGCATATCTATCGTTTCCTTTCCAATGAAATGTTGTGACTTGTTGAACAAATACTAAAGGAGTTGTTTGAAGAAGGGGCCAGAGGGTCTCTGCTCTCATCCAAATCAATACGATGAATTTTTAAAAGAGCTTGACAGTTTAACCTCAAGGACACAGTGGCCTGTAATGTCATCCCTGTGGCTGAATATATATTACCTTTAAGTCAGAGCTAAATATACAGTATCGTTAGTAAAGAGCAGGTCATTTAAGCTTGTGGCAACTTTCATTTGCATTTTTGGAATGGCTGCATGTCAGTTTAAGACCTTTACACACTCAAATATACTTTGTGGGTTTATAAGGTTGAAGCATTGTTTAATTTCCAAAGCCATTAATCAAGGAAACATTAACAGAGAGGGCTGCATGGTGAGTTTAATCAACACCGGGCACGGGTGTTATCACTAATTAACTGGGTGAATTAAATAATTTTATTCTGCTGGCAAACTGAAGATATCCCAATCAGAATGTAAAGCAGGCTTCGTGGTAATCTGACAGTCATTGTTGTCGAATAATACTGAGCGGAAACAATGGATTTGTTAATTAACATTGAATTAATTTGGAACTACTCTGATGATTTTAGTCTAAAATGCAAAAAGATATCACAGGTTACAGCCTTTCTAATATTATTATTGTTTTCTGATATTTTACATACCGATTAATTAATAGATAAATCAAAAAATGTATATACACCTAAATTATAATGGATACAATGATCTGTTGCAGACCTTACATTATACACCTGATTTTTTGTTTTTAGTGTTTCCAAAAAAATGTTTGCACCCTATGTACCAGCCACTACAGTACACACCTGTCAAATGTAAGCCTCTATAAAGACTCAGTCCAGAAGTATTATCTTCCCTATACATATATGTACAGACAAGCAGCTGAATCACAGTCACAGTAAAAAAAACACAGCTAGAATCTGGTCGCGATGGACAAGTTCTGCCATCTAGAGGACGTCAAGAGAAATCAACTTTTCTCAAATAATATGACAAGTTTTTCAAAATAAGCCTTGATTAAGTTCAAGTGTTGGTTTGCAACTACTGTTTGTGTCAGTTTATATAAAAGGCAGAAGCGTGGGAATGTTATACTATATTGAGAGTTCCTATTTTGTTGATTTCAAGAGATAAGATGTGAAGATAATATACAAAACACGAAAGTATAATCATATAACATAGTAACAACTATTAAATGTTCAATTATAACATGCAAACAAATTTAATTTCACTTTATTTGCTGCTTTAGTAATTTCTTGAGACACAACCATGAATCCATCCAGAAAGTGATCCACACTAAAGCTGATGTACAGCAAATACAACCACAAGTCATTTGTAAAAGTCCATTCATGAGTCAAACGTGAAGATCGTTATCTCAATGACAACATCCACATACTTTCTTGTGAAGCACCACGTCTCCACGCTGTACTGCTTGTGAACTGACAGCTTGTCTGTAGTTTGATTCTCTACTTAATGCTGCTATTATATATTATAATCATGTGGAGGCATGAATGCTGCTAATACGCCTGTACCCAGGTCTTGTTTATTTCTTTAAAAACTACGTTGATCTTTATAAACAGTGACTGTTTTATAGTTTGCATGGACCAGGACTTAACCTTTAATGACTTGTTTCCAATGTAGAGCTACTGTCGCTCTGGAAACAGAGAACAGAGATGTCAAGGTTTGAAATCAGCAATGGTTTAGAATTTGATTCAAGAAAACTGAGGTGGATGTTTTTGTGTGACCTGCTGGCACTGATGTCTGTATTTCCCTCCAGTGAGACGGCAGATATGTCTAAGTCGACGGGATGGAGACAGCTGCATATTTAAACTGGACGATGCTCACTGTTAATGCTTTTAATGTCACCTACCTTTATTCTGTTGAATCTTCTTCGGCATGACTGTTGCTTGCATGCCCTGCCTTTATGAACAGTGCACAGTAGCTATGAGCCTTTCTAGAGATGATGATATTATGGAATCTTATATACCTTTAAAAATACAGACGGAATGTATATTTATTGAACATCCTTGTTAATGCACACTACTGAATTATCTGATCCCTACATTTTTACTCTTAATAAAAAATAAGGAATCTTGGCTTTTAGATTTTCTGTGTTTTTGTGTGTGTGTGATTGTGTTTGTTTTTTGTGTGCGCTGACTAACATTGATTAACACAAAGGATGTTGATTAAAGTGAAGTGGCTTACCTCAGAAGTTAATCCTGAGTGCAGTACTACATTGTGGCTGTCAGTCTGGGGGCCAATAGGCTGAGTGGTCAGGCCTCGGGGCAGGTATCCATGTTACTGCAGGAACATGTTGGCTGATTTTATACAAAATAATTAATAAAAAACAGTAATATTCATACCTGACGGTGTTCACAGTCAATCTATCAAAGCTGCAGCCACTGAGTGACAGATGACATCTTTAGGGTTATTTGATACTGTTATAACTGTTTCTACTGAACTGTCTGTGCCTCTCCAAACTGATTGAGGAGATAAAGAGAAGGAGGGAAGAAGTAAATAAAGAAAATGTAGGAAAGTTTAACAAAGCAGTTACTTTTAAGTGATTTCTTATGTTTCAGGTTCCAGGGTTGGCCACAGGCTTCATCCTTCCAGGTGAGGGCGGAAGTGTCCCCACAGGCTCCATCCAACTAGGTGAGGGCGGAAGTGTCCCCACAGGCTCCATCCAGCCAGGTGAGGGCGGAAGTGTCCCTACAGGCTCCATCCAGCCAGGTGAGGGCGGAAGTGTCCCCACAGGCTCCATCCAGCCAGGTGAGGGCGGAAGTGTCCCTACAGGCTCCATCCAGCCAGGTGAGGGCGGAAGTGTCCCCACAGGCTCCATCCAGCCAGGTGAGGGCGGAAGTGTCCCCCAGGGACCACCCGCCGGGCGCAACTGCTCGACCAAAAAGTTGACTAAGTTTCTTAATAACACATGCAAAATAAAATAAGGGTTAGAAACACTCATCTCACTTATCATGAATCAGAACATGGTTATTAAGTTGATTAACACATGAGTGGCTGCACAATTGGGGGTGTTCTACTAGTTATATTTTTGGTTTGGAAGCCATGCATTTCTTTTTACAGATGAAATGACTTCATGAAGTGACTGATGCATGTTTGCATTGAGTCAAGAGGAGTTCAGGCAGATTACAAACAGTTGTTATGTTATGTAATGTTTTGTTATGATATGTTATGATATGTTGTGTTATGTTTTGTTATGATATGTTATGATATGTTGTGTTATGTTTTGTTATGATATGTTATGATATGTTGTGTTATGTTTTCTAATGATATGTTGTGTCATGTTGTGTTATGTTATGTTATGTGATGTGATGTGATGTTATGCTCTATTCTATTCTATAATATAATATAATATAATATTAATATAATATAATATAATATAATATAATATAATATAATATAATATAATATAATATAATATAATATAATATAATATAATATAATATAATAAAATATAATATAATATGATTATATATTATGTTATGTTATATTATATGATCAGTTTCCTTTCTGGACTCAGGCAGCAGCGTACTGACGCAACCGTCGCCCTGGCAACCGATTAGGCGTCACCACTCTCTCCTGCAAACTGATGAGTTCGCAGATCTTCCGCTAGGAGAGAAGAGGGAGGAGGGAGGAGGCGAGGAGACGAGGAAACAAGGAGGCATGGAGCCTGGTTCATGAAGCACCACAGACCCTCGTGTCCGGGCCCGTGTGTGTTCGAGCTGTAGCGGAGGATCTGGACCCGAACCCCCGCAGCTGCTAACGCTGCTACCGCCTCCCAGTGCTCCCAGCGGCCAGCACCATGGCGGAGGAGGACTGGGACTGGGTCGTGGAGAGCATCGTGGGCTACCTGGGCAGCCCCGAGTGGGTCGTGCCCGTCACGAACTTCATGGAGAACAGATGCACAGGTAAACAAACTCCTCCACTCGCCATGTTCTCACCAGCCTCACGGGCTAAACCAGGTTAGCAAGGTGGCTAAGCTAACGCTAACTTGTGACTGCGACGTATTTACATGTGTTAGATATCTAATAATTCAGAAGCTGGTTATTAATCGATCATTTAAATGTCAGTGGGTGTGATTTCCGGTTCATTAGTGTCGGTTTTGCAGCCACGAAGCTCCCAGGGTGTGAAACAGTCCTGTCACAGCACAAGAAGATTACAAGCTAGGTCGAAACATTAGCCACCAAACTGTGGAAATAGCACTTTAACAGATTCAGTGATAAACACTCGTTTAGCTCTGTGTGCTAAAATCGACTCTCTACTGCACTTCCCTTGTGAATGATGCGTGATGTGTTGACTCCATCCTTTTATTTATTTATTTATTTATTTATAACATAATCTTCTGTGTGTTGTCCTGATCTACTGTGTTTATTATGTGAGTTCAGATAAAAGACAACAGCTTGGTAAAGTCGTCCGAACTGAAGTTATGTTGAGAGTTAATATCTTGTTGATATAAAGAGATAAGACAATTATAAGTCCTTGGAAATACGACACATAACAAACTATTACACATGAACAAGTGGAGATAATGTCTGAAACAAGTATAAACATATTATGTCATTTAAACTGTTTAATTACTGTCATATGTGAACACTTTCTTATGATTGAAAGTTTTGTACAAGAAGTTGTGTTACGTATGTGTTGTTTCGTGACAAAAAGAAAATCAAACAAATTAACTTGTGTGTCATGTTTTTTCAAATGTCTCACCATGAGTTCAGGCTCAATAATGAACTTCTAACATTTGGATGTTCTTCATTTCTCAGTTTTTGATGACGAAGATGAAAACAAGTTATCATACACAGAAATCCATCAGCAGTATAAGAAGCTGGTGAGTTCAAGTCGTTTGATTTTTAACTCATGCATCACTCATGTGCTGTTTTCAGTCACGAAGGGATAATATCAGCTGCTCTGTATTTGCAGGTGGAGAAGCTGTTGGAGAATTACATGGAGGAGGTTGGCATCAACGAGCAGCAGTTCCTGGATGCCTGCTCTTCTCCTTTTGCCAAGTCCCAAACACTACAGGTATCCCGTTTGCACTCGACTGTCCGCCTGCCACTTACTCTGAATGAAGAGTCAAGGCTGGGTCATTCTCACACAGCCCCAGTGATGCAGATTTTTCCTGGTGCCAAACCTAACTGGTTTCTGTCTCCTCCTTCAAGGCAGATGTGTATTTTGCTCATCCATCCAGCCATTAGCTAGTTTGAGTTACTAAGATAAAGTGATGGTGTCACCACCTTTTGTCCTAAAAAATGTACAATCCTCAGATTTATTCTCTGAACCTATCAAAACGTGTGATGTGGCTTTACCAGACCAGGAGAACTGGAGATTTGGATTTCATTAAAATCAGGATACTTTGATGTCATTAGTTAAAAATGATATCAAAAGTTTAAGTCTGTAAAGCAGGAAAAAAACTTCTAGATTAACTCATGCACAAGCTTAATTTCTAAGTAAACAGAGCTTTAGTTTTATTTGCTTTTTTAAGTTGCATCTAGACTTGAAAACATGACTGAGGGAAGGAAGTGGAATACTTCGATTTTTCGATGTGGTCCTCACCTCACTACCCATTATACTTCAAGGAAATTTAGCAGGAGAACCTCAGATGTCTTAAGCTCAGTCATCCATTGAAGCTTGATACATCAAAAGGAACATACATTTTCAAAGATCCCATTTAGTAAAAACATGTCACATGCACGATTCTATTTGGTACTTAACCCTAAACATGACCTCACATAACCAATGAGAGCCCAAGACACCAGCTGATCATAGTGATTATTGAAGTCCTCCACTGGTCACCCTGTCCCTCTTATCTATCAGACGTGTCTTAACAGCTGTGGTGGAGATAAATTGAACTATTCTATTCAGTATATAACATGTCCAACTGTTCATACAATTCCTATATATGTATATGAAATTAAAGGAAAATAGACCTATAAAAGGAAAAGATCACAAAGCATCATAATGCCATTTATTCAACTTGTGGGCAGAGTGATGTTTCATGCTCTCATGTAGTTTTCTTTCTTCAGTCGGTTTTCCAGCCAGTTCTGGCCACGGACGACTTCCAGATGTTCCGCTCACTGATGGTTCAGAAGAATATGGAACTCCAGCTTCAAGCCCTCAGGGTCATTAAAGAGAGAAATGGTACGCAGGCTCACACACTTACATCCAAACACACGCACAAACAGGAAAACATGACTGATGTAGCTGCAATTAATATGTGTGTGTCTGTGTTGTGTGTAGGGGAGCTCCCAGAGTGTCTGACTGATGGTGTGGACGTGATGACAGAGCTGCAGCAGCAAGAGATGAAAATCCTGCAAGAGGTTCTCAGGTAAGTCACTTGTTCTCTCTCTCTCTGATCCGCTTGGTCTCGTTCTGTCGTTCTGTCTCTCTCTCTGACACACACATGCAGACACACACACTTTCTGTAAACACTTTACTGACTAGTCTTCTTTGACTCGACTTCTCTGACCATGATTCAAAGGATGAATCAAGGAAAGGCCATCATCCCTGAAGTTGTGGACTTGTGCTGTTGTGGGCAGCAATGTTGAATTGGCTCATCATCAACAATCAAACATTATTCTGGTGTGGCCTAAACTTTACACCCCAATTCCTAGAAGCAATAGAACCAGTTCTTTCAGATCGCTGTCATTGATATTGTTTATTTAAAATGTCAGATCTGTTAATCCTAAACCTTTTATGAACTTTGTAAGATCTTAGTTATCTCTCCATCATACTGCTCTGATTCATTTTCCTTAGGCACCCATGGCCTGCATGTGCACAGCTTTCCTTGATGCTCCTGCCGCTGCTCTCTAATGGGATTTTGCTGGTGGAAGCCTCACCAAGTAGAACACATTGAGTGTAATGGGGTTAAGCTCCTTAGGGTCCAGCTAATTTAGGTTGGAGAGACTGACGCTAAACAAGCAACTGAGAAAAGAGTAATTTTATCCCTTTGTCTTAACACTGAACCCTGGCTGTTTACTAGCACTGCATTCCTCCCATTCACACCCAGACGGGTTTGATCTGAAAATCAGCTCAGAAAGAGAAACTTTCTTTTTGTTTTTGTTTGTTGTTTTCTGAGATACATTTTCTGACAAGCTATACTTTTGTGCAACTGACCTTTCATCACACCATGAGACTCGTACATGTTTTCTGTGGTGGATCTGAATCACGGACAAGTCTACAAGTTGATTTTCATTCTTTACTGACATGAAATCAAGTGGTTTGAAGAGTTGTTCTGCACTTTAATGTAATTTTAGAGCACAGGTAGGGAGCAGCTTCTGAAAAGGCTCAAATGCAACAATACTTGTCACATATTTTTCTTGCTGGATAATTGTGAGCACCTCTGAAGAGACAAACCACAAAGCCATCGACAATGAGATTGTTCATCATGTTGGTGTAAATCTTAATCACCAGTTTAATGAAACACTTCATCATATAACGTCTTGCTTATCCTGTGCAGCTTTTCTTGGAAAAAGGAAACGATACCTCATCCTCTTCTCACTCTTTTCCCTGTTCTCTCCCTCTGTCTGTGCCGACTGGTAAATGCTTTTCGGAAATCACCTCTAAGGCAATTAAAGCTGTTAAATCAATCAATTAAAGGATTCGTGTGTGGTGCCTGGGGCGAGCAAGCCGGGCAGAGTGTTGCCCATTGAGGAAATCCCTGACGTTCTTGTCTTATTCTAGTATCTAGTTCATTGAGCCAATGGACAAAGGTTAACACAACAATGGAACTTGCTTAACATTTGATCTACATGGCTATTATCACACCTAGTTTATTAAACATACCCTGAAACCGTTTAAAGGGGCCTTTGAATGCTCTGTTGTGGAATTTTTCGGTTTCATCCTTTGCTTGAGCTAATTTACACATAGCCCTGGTACAACTGTAAAGTTGAAAAAAAACGAATGTTTCTCGCTGCCCTAATCTCAGAAAATCAAAAGAGGAGTATGAAGAGCAAATGTCCAGGAGGCAGCTGTTCGAGGAGGAGGTTGGTTCCACCTCCAGCGACTGCTCTGATAGGCCGGTGGCAGAGAGCGGCAGAGCCCAGAATACCACCTCTGCTCCCAGCCAGCAACGCACCAATGTCAAGGTAAGACATCGTGAGCTGCCTGCGGCAAATTAGATCAAGATCTGTGGAGCAGCCAAACTGCGGCACCTCATGTGAACCCTGTGCTTCTGCATAACACACAAAACCTTTGAGTGTTTTTTGTGTGTCGTGCCTGATGCCACCAATGCAAAATGGTTATTGCCGACATTCCCTTTTCCCGTTAAAGTCCCATCATCAATCATATAATGTGACACCTTCTCTAATGCGGTCTTTATTTAATGCTAAGGCTAAAGCTGAGGGGAGCAGTGGCAGCAGAGGCAGCAGCAGCAGTAACGGTCACCTCACCCCACTAGTGAACGGAAACACTGCCACTGAACTGAATCGGGTAACTGTTCCATCAGTGATCGGATCATAGCAGCTTTCTGCCCAGTCTGAGGATGCATTGATACCATTCCACAATGAATGTAAAACTGAGTATATATTAAGGGGGTTGAAAATGAATTTCTTTTTATACTTGTTTTGTATCGGTACCAAATTCAAAATTCAAACCCAAGGTATCGGTGCATCCTGAGGACACGTGGAAACTGTCTGATCGCCTCTGTAGCAAGTTGGTCATGTAGTAGCTTTGTAGTTTTAAAGCCAGTCAATTAGGTTGCACGTGCTGCACCAATGGATTAAAAATGTTTGCTGCACGGTGACTGGAACATAATGGATCTGACGTGCTATTACAAATCTGAAATAGTCTTTGAGATATTGATACACATACACATATATATATATTACTAATCAGAGCTTTGCGGTCAAAGAATCATTTCAGCATAAACTGCTTTTCGACTCAGCTGCCAGCAGAAGCAGACAGAGAATCAGGTCAATTTGAGGTCTACCACCTGATAACTGTAGATTATGTTGCAGTTTCTGTTTTCCAGCATTAGTATTTTGCAGTAATGGCCTGAATTGAATGCAGTGTTTGTGTCATAGGTGCAACATGTGGTAAGTCCTGTGGGTCCTTGTGTCCAGGTCAAGGTCAACCCTGTCAGAAAAGAGGAGAGGAAGACAACTGACCCCGGAGGTGGAGAAGAAAAAGGTTCAGCTAAGGGCAGGTCCTTGTCCAAACTCACACCAGGTAACTCAGAAAAGCAGTTAACTAAGCTGGTTTACTACTTTGATTTTAATCTTGGTAAAACCCTGATTAAATTCAAATTATAGTTTTCAAAACCTCATTAACCTCTGAAGGAAAGTGTGGGTTACAGGCATTACGGTATCTTAACTGTGTTGTCATTTACTGACCAACCTGAGAGAGTTACAAGTTACCAAAGTGATTTAAACCCGTGTGTTCAGATAGTAGCAGTAACAGAGTGGAGTCCAGAGTCCTTCCAGCGGTGAGAGCTCCAGTGAAGGCTGCCGAGCCGTCGGCCAGCAGCGCTCCTCAGACCACGGAGCAGAGCAGCAGGAGCCAGGCTGCGGCTGAGACGTTTCTGGAGGAGGCGCACAGGGAGGCGGGCTTCTCTAAGCCATTCACTGTGAGTCTGTGAGCCTGCTGCACCATCTGGGAGGGGCAGCGTGGAACCTGTCAGTCATTCTGTGTTTCCACACTAAATGAAAACAAATATCTCCACATGACGAACAGGAGCCACACAACAAGAAGACACCAACCAAGAATCGGTGATACGAGTTAGAGACATGTCACATCCTGCCTCCGCCTGCTGCACCCCCCCTCACCTGAATCCTGTGGAAAATTTCAAGCTGCTGTGAACGTGTCTGAGCAGAGAACTTTTATTACATTACATTACATTTCACTCAGCTGATGCTTCTATCCAAAGCGACTTACAATAAGTGCATTTAACCATGAGGGTACAAACCCAGAACAACAAGAATCAAGAAAGTACAATTTTCTTCCAGAAAGCCAAACTACAAGGTGCTAACTTCCTGCATTGTACTTGTTTAAAACTGTAGAGAAAATCCAGAGACCAATAGTCCGGAGACCATTAAGGAATCTTAATCTTGATCCTCAGCAGGACATGTCTAAAAACTGCTTAAATGATTTTCCAGGTTAAAGCAACACTTTGCAACTCATCTTACATAAAACAAGAGTTCCTCTTTAACGGAGTTTGATGGTTCACAGACTCGGAACAGGAAGAATGTTCCCTGTTTCCTCCTGTAGTGTTCCCAAAATCCTTAATTTCCTCCTTCTTCATCGCTGTTATCTTTCGTACATTTATTCTAAAGTAATACATCCACAAGGAGCTTACAAAAAAAACCTGTTTATATTGTAACAAAATAGTTGGGAAGAAGTTGACTGAGTAAAGTTAACCATGCTTGCTTGAGGCTGCTCCGAGTTGCTGGTGAACTTCTTCTCTCTCTCCTGCAGGAGTTGTCAGTGTCACAGCAGGAGGAGCTCCAGCAGAGGGCAGCATATCTTTGTCAGCAGCGAGACAAGCTGCACGCGCTGAAGAAGGAGCAGCAGAAAACCAAGCAGACCACCACATCAGAGGAGCCCCCCCCACCAGCTCCCACCCCAGCACCCACCACCAACCCGGTACATACAGCCCGCTCCTTCACTACAATCCACATGTTACCTAACTCCCTTTCATCCTCTGCTCATTGGTTTTCTCTTTGACACAGTGTGTGGAATTATCCTTAACAAGATGAAGCCAATGTATTTTGTATGATTTTGTTTTCCTGTAGACATTTGATGATAAAGGAAAACAAATGCGATTTCCTCAACGCGAGTCCACGGCAAATAAAAACTAACAAAATAACGACATTTCAAACTAAAAACTTTGCACAAGCGTCTTATCCATCGTATGTGTGAGGGCTCTTCCATGTTATTAGTAGCTTTAACATTTAATTTGACACTGGCTATCGGTTGTGTGTCAGTTATCACAATGTGGTGAGATTGTGCGAGGACCTAACAATTTACATAGGTGAAGTAGTCATTTAAATTTTTAACTTTTAAGTTCTCATTCTATTGTTGATTTCACCCAGTTTTCTTAAACCGACATTTTTCTCCTAATTTCTCTTCTTCTTCCTTCTGACTCTTTTATTCTTTCACTTATTTATTTATCCCTGTTCTTCACCTCCCTCTGTCTGGGCCTGGCCTGTCAGGAGGCAGTGGGACAGTCCCAGAGGAACGGGGCCTGTGCCCCTCCTCTTCCTGCGCCTCCTCCTGCACAGCCCTCTGCTAACTCCTCCAGACCGAAGGTGATCCGTCAGCTGCCTCTGCCGGACGTGAACACGTGTAGTCGTGTAGTCGCTCATGGCTGAAGTGTCGTGTGTGTGTGTGGTTCCCTCTCCCTTTTGTTCCTTGTCCTCACAACACCTGACCTAAAGTCCTCCATCAACACTTCTCACACACGGAGAAGGATTTGTTTGCAGTCTGTGCTCATTTGACTTGGCTTAAAAGTTCAATTTAAGCCCCAAGAGGTTTCATTGACTGAAATTGCCTCTTCTAAGAAGGAAAGTGGGTTTGATGAAGGTCTTGAAATGAAAGCGAGTCTTTTAGGTAGGTGTGGCATAGCTACGTTTTCCATCCCGGCTCGTGTCATATACTTTTCCAGTTTGTACTCGTGTGCTGTGTTGTATCCTAGTAGCCTTCTCGCTGCTTCTTCTCCCCTTCACCACTTAGTTTCAAGCCGTGCTGGTGGTTATTGTGTTGTCAGTTAAGGTGTCAACCTCTCTGTCTGGTCTTTTCACACAGGAGATATCTGCTGAGGAGAGGAAGAAGCTCCAGAAGAGAAAACATCTGGCCGACAAGCTGAAAGAGGAAGTGATCAATAAGTAACTTCCACCTCCAACTTTACTCCTGGGAACAAACACTTTACAACCTTTACTTTACCTCCGTCCGTCCGTCCGTCCGATAGTTCACTCCCCGAGACACATTTCAAGATACTTCCCGAAGAAACACCAACAGTATGAGATCTTCCCGAAACCGAGCTTTTCTCCTGGTGGTCTACAGAGGCGAACTGGCACATTTTATTTTGTGAAAGCACCAGTGTGTGGCAGAATCCACTCATACCAGGGGCAACACAAGTATTATAAGAGAATTACAAATGTTGGAACAAGAGAATTCAGACAACGTCAGGCAACATGCTGACGTTACCAGTGGAGAACTCCGCTTACTTTTACTTCACTAGATGTTCGAGGCCTGTGTCCAACACATCGCTCCTCATGCAGCACAGAGGACGACATTAAAAGTGGACTGTTCAAATTGAATTGTAAAATGTACCCACTGTATAATGTCCTCAAACATTTAATTGCATGCATCTGTCCAGCAGCCCAGTGAATGTGGGAGAGGACTTTATTGCCATAGTCCAGCGTGGTGGTGACATTAGCCAGCACAGGTGTTCAGTCTTGTTTCCCCACTGTCGTTAGCATGTACATCACATAGCTGAGAACCCAGTAGCAGCTCAGCTCGGAGGGGGGGGGGGGCGCCGTGTGTTCTTCAAGGAGTCAAGAGAACCGCGTCACGCTTTCTACTAGGAATGCCGTAATCTGCAGTCTTCACTTTAAGCATCATGATGCAGTTTCTATGTAACATTGCTATCAGGTATGCTGTTTAATAAATCACATTTTATAGAAACAACCTGGACTCCAGATTTTTGAATTTATAGAAACTGTGAAACTACTGTGTTGTAATTGGGTTGTTTTCGTCTCTTAGCAGTTACTTGTTGGGAGAAGCCATTTAATGTTGGTGCGAATCTGGATGCAGGAATTTTCCTTCACTTTTGCAAGAAAGAACATTTTTAAGCATTTTGAAAAGAAGAAAATCATACATTTAGGAGACTGATATCTATGAGCGTATGAGATTTGGTGCAGATCTAAATTTAAATCTAGTAGTGAATTCGAATGTGGTTTCATCAGGGTGTATATGAACCTTTAGTTACTCGTGTGTTTATACATGTCGGCAGCTTTTGGTCTGAGAACATTCTTGTTTCAATCTGGAAAAAAATGTTTGAACCAACTGAAACTGTCCTTACCTATTAAAATATTGTGTATGTGTCCCTTTCAAAAAAAACTGTCTTTTCCAACAACAAATGAATTTAGAAACTAAGGAAATATTCTAAAAAGAGTATTCAGATACCAAGAATCAAATTTGTGAGATTTGATCAGATACAAACATTTGGCCTCATTCAGAACATTTTGTAGCTCCAATGGCCAAATCATTGTGTCTTTCAAAACAAAGCTCAATTCACAATTTCAGTGTCAGGGTCACATTTAATTTCAAAACTTATCAAATTCATACAAATGTTGGATAATGGTAGTAAATGCACTTAATACAAGTTCATCAAGGGAGCGCATGAACAGTCATATTGTTGAGCAACACGAACAGACAGGAGGAAAGAATTTCACTGCTCACCTAAACGCACACTGGCCGTTATCTTTTTACTCCGGGTTGTAGATTAAAGTTAGTGATCCAGTCTGACTCTTCTCAGCGGCCTCGACACAAGAAATGTTTTGGACCTGACACTGAAAGGCCTCATCGCCCTCCGGCATTCGTCAAACCCGTATCTGAAAGGCGTCTGGGAAATGTTCCACCTGAACGACTCCGGTTTGACTCTAATGCTGCATGGCATCGACTCTGGATAGGAATCATCTTAAACATAACTAATAAAAACAGCTCACCGTTCATGGAGTTTGGCTTAAAATAGTAAAATAATGTGCAGTTGTTTTTGTGGACAGGCCAAAGGAAGACGTCAAACTGTGGAACTCAAATAAAAACCTGGAATTGGCCTGGATCTGAGAATTGTCGTCCTTCAAACGGGGATAAAAACTGCTCATGACACCAGAATCATCTCGGGTGAAAGACGGGAAATGTGTGCGTCACAATGAGGCCGCTAAATTCTTCAATCCACAAAATACAAAACGTCAGACATCCTCAAAACTGTTGGCTGCAAAAATGACTTCACTGCAGTTTAATATGTTATTTTTTAAAACCAGCATTTTACATTGAATCAAATGTACTGGACTGAAAGGGTGAACAGCGACTCCACCTTCTTGTGCGACGACAACAAAAAAAGATACACAGGTCAGGTCGGAGTCTCTCTCCCCTTTCAAAATCAGGTCTAGGGCAAATGATTAAAAAGGAAAAAAACATCTGTACAGTACTGTTTAACAAAGTCAAGAAATACAGGATCTCTGGCTAACGCAGTCCTGCACGTGAGACGCTGTGTTGTGTGTGTGTGTGCCGTGGCCAAACAGACACCATGGCTTCTGAAGGTCTTGAGTCCTGCTCCTCTGGGTCCGTTTTCATCCTAGTACATTTTTTGTCGTTTGTTCCCTCCCCCGTGTCTCCGTGATTTGTTTCCTCAGTGCTGCCTGGATCCTTCTTGTCCCCAACAAGAGTGAATAGTTCTGTGGCAGCGGCGGCGCACACACTGCTGCTGCCAGTCAAGCTTCCTATAACTATAACGGCTAGTCCTGCTAGCCTGACTGGCTTCCTGAACAGGTCGCACCCTGGCTGCCTCTGTCTCTAGAGCTCACCGGGTCGGGTTCGAGAAAGATGGAAGGGAGAGTTCAAATGAGAACGCGTGAGGAGGGTTCCTGTGGGGTTGGTGTAGTACCGCAGCTTCCTTGCCACTGTTGCTATAGCAACAGTGCAGAGTTGGGAACCGCTTAGGCACTGTGTCCCCCCCCCAGCAGCCTCTCTGGTCACTGCGTAGGATGGTGGATGAGAAGGAGAAAGAAAGGAGTTCAGAGAGAGGTGTGGACTAGGAGAACAGGGGAGTGTGGTGAAACAGAGGAGAAGGCAGGAGGAAGAAACAAGGTTTCAGATCTCCTAGTGGAGGCTGTTGGTAAAAAGGAAGAGATATAATTGACGGGCTGAAGGAACAGAGGGATCTGTCTTTGTTTCCAGTGAAGGAGAAACTCTCCATCTCCTCCCGCTGAGGAGGAAGGAGGAGCAGAAATAGGGAGGGACTGAGGTGAGAGCTCATCTTTTCCCGTCTCCTCAGTGAGACTGACGGGTGGCGCAGGCAGGCCCAGGACCAATGAGACGACCAAAGGAGGGAGGATGGGAGGGACTGTGTCCGCCCACCACGACCAAACAGAGGACAATTAGCCTTAAGAGCTCAGACGGGGCCGCTTCCTCGGAGACTGCTCTTCCTCCTCATCTTCCTCTTCCTCGTCATCCTCATCATCTGGGTAGTCCACCAAACCAACCATGGCGCTCTTAGAGAAACAAAAACAAATTATTGACTTTTGAAAGAGACATGATGTTTTTTCTGTTTTCCTCTCCTCCAGTGTCTGCTATAAGAAGCTCCTCTTCCCCACAGCGAACACAGCTCCAATTACCTTAACTACTGGAGTGGCAGGGAGAGCAACTGTCTTCACAGACGAAGTTGAACTGTTGTTGGGAGTGACGGTTGGCGATGAAGGTGGAATCACAGGAGCTTTCCCGTTGTCCTTGTTGTTGTTGGCACCATTAGCTCCGTTGGCAGCTACTGCAGGAACAGACAGTGTGAGCATCAACCCTTCAGAGATGTTACACTGAGAGGAAAGTTTCCTGGAAGATTAATACAGTGATACCAGTGAAACTTACCTTTTTTGGCTTCCATGTACTTGCCGTAGCTGTCCGAGAAGTCATCCTCCATCCTCTTCTCCACGGCCTCTCCATCATCATCATCGTCGTCGTCATTGAACCACAACTCTTCATCTTCATCCAACGACCGCGCATCTCTGCGATATCTGCTGAAGAGAGAATGTGTTTAATGAAGGCGATTTATTTACAGAAAAGCGTGTGGAAATATTAGATAACTGCACTAATCTGAGTGATACCTGGACCTCCTCTTGTTCAGACTGATCTGACCTGAAACATGTCGGGCCAATCACAAGCGTTTGTCTAAAGTACGTCACTTAAACGTTTTCACAGACAAGATTCAACAAAAACTAATTTTCATTGCCCTGTACTACATCACAAGTAACGTAGCTCTGATAGATTGTAGCTCATCCAATTGTGAGTCATGAACTTTTTGCCGGTGAATGCTTTGACTGTTGTTTCCCATCTACTGACCTGTTGAGCCTCTGACTCAGTCGGTCTTTTTCCTGCTCGTATCGACCTTTCAAGCCCTTGAAAGTCTGGACGTACTCGATGGTTTCAAGTGCTTTGTAGAAATTATCCACGATGTGAGCGATGAGAGACTTGATGTCCTCCTGGAAAGAGAAGAGAAGGCAGAGATCACAAACAACCCGGCGTCAGTGCCATGTTCAAACACAACACGAGTCAGCACAGTGTTCATTGAGGAGTTGTGTGTTTGCGCACCACTTTGATGAACTCAAAGAGCTCTATGATGGCGGAGTTGAGGAGGTTGTATCGGGTGCCGTTGTCCAGCAGGGCATTAATGACTGGCTCAAACAGGTTCCCTTTGATGATGTAGCGGTTGTAGTACTCATCCTTCAGACCGATGATCCTGCGCATGAAACGCAGGGCACCTTGAAGCAAAACACAAGAAGCCTTTGTCAAACAAAGCCATGTTTGTGTTTAACTCAGAAGAAAAACAGGACAATGTCGATGCTGTGAGGTTGGATTCATAAAGCAGATCCACAGCTCAAAATAATGGCTGTTTACTACTGCAAACGTTTAAAGAAAAAAAAAGACAAGACAAAGCAGCAGAATGGTCTCTGTGTGTGTGTGTGCACTCGTGTGATGAGATGTTGTGTATGTGGGGACTCACAAAGAGCGAGGAAGGTGTGCTTTGAGTTCATAAGCACCAGCACTCTCCTGAGTAGGTCTTTGTTCATGATGTAGGTCTTGATGTGATAGGTGTGGTGCTCCACACAGAAGGTGAGAAGCTCCAGAATCAGTGCCAGAAGCTGAGCTGTCTGGAAGTTGTCTACACAAAAACAACAAATCTACTTTAGGACATTTCAGATACACAACGTCACAACCTGCCTGATTTAGGGGATTTGCTATAATTAAAACTCTATGTACAAAATAAACCATGCAGAAAAGATTGGTATTTATGCTCCACAGTTATCACAAAATGCTCTTTATTTTATATATATTGTTATAAGAGTATTAGTTCCAGCCAACTCTGACACACAATTTAAAATACTTTTCAGTGGTTCCTCGTTGAGTTTGAGATAATTAACACTCACCTGGACAGACAGGGTTGATCTTCGTAGATCCCTCCTGCAGATCTGAAAAACACACAGAACAGTCATCAAATTCTCTATCGTCTTATTCTGAAACATTCCACTTCATTTGAACTCACTGCTAAAATTACCTTTTGAGATTTTGTCATGTGCAGTGTTGGCCAGCAGGGGAGCCGTCAGGACATGCATGCAGTACTTGTAGAAGAAACTCAGGAATTCAGTCTTCTCTGTTTTCTAAAAGGAAAAGGGACAAGAGAGTTGTTGTGTTGCTGGGCAGAACATTTTAGGTTTAGTTTACACAGCTGTCAACAAAGGATTTTGGAGGCATCAAGTTTTAAACAGGAGAATGACATGTGAGAAGTTACCCTACAAAGATTTGTTAGTGATTATCTTTTTGTGCTTGATTGTGTTAATCAATAAATAACTGTATAACCAGTCTTAATTAAAAGTTGCGCGCACGTGTTTTACATTTGTGGACGCAAGCATGTTCTCTGGGTCGATGAGCGTCCTGAGGAGACCCATCAGCTGGACGGCGCCCCCTAGCTCAGGGTCGGAGTCACAAATCATCTGCTTGATGACAACGTTTATCAGCAGAACATCCTAGAATAAAAAAAAACACAAACCCACAAACACACAGTTAACATAATGTAGTTGTTATAATAGTGCATTCAGATTACAAGACAAATTCAACAAAAACATTCAATGACACAGTAATGCTACTTTCAGCTCGCTGGAAGGACACTATTTTCACGGAATGGGGATTTCATGTCAAACCAACATGAGCTTGTAAATAATGTTATTATACCAAACAACTAGTGGCCAATCGGCTGCCTTGTTTCCATTTTAGTTTGAGTTATGTAATCCAGGTCTGACAAATCCTCCATTGAATCGGATAAAGTATGGGAACGTGTGTAGACGGTGAAGTTAGGATACTTACATCATCGGTCTGCTGTGGCTCCTGCATGACAAACTCTCTGACCATGGAGGGGCTGAATTCCACCAGGTACGAGAAGATGTCTGTGGCTGCTGCTCTCACCTGCAGGTCATCCATTCCCTGAGCAGGAGAATCAAAGTTGAAAAAAGGTTTCTACACCGTTTTTTTGACCCACCTGTGTATTTGTTGAAATATATTCCTATAACGTACCATGACTATTTCTAGAGCAGGTAAGATGCCAAGATTTGCCAGAGTTTTGAAGAAGGCGTCTCTGTTTTGTGGCTGCAACGTTTGTGAAAACGCACAGAATTCTTTGACAAAATTCACCTGAAGACAAAAAAAAAACAGAAAGTATTTTAACATTTAATACATCAATCCACATGATAATTAATATAAGTATTGGAAAATTAAATTTCTCAAAGACTGAATTTCAGGTTGAAAGCTTTTTCAAAGTTGAATAAACAACTGCACAGACCAATCAATTGAATTCACTCTTGGCGAGTCTAGTGTTGAATGAATAACACTCTGCCAAGTTGTTGTACAACAAGCAGGAAGAGAAAGAGGTCATTTGCATCAGAAAGCGGTCCAGAAAAGTGGGTGAATAACTAACCGATACAAAATAACTAACATTAGAGCTGAATTAATCTATACAACTATACAGGACTTATTTCAACATCACAATAATATTTATTAGTTTGTGATTTCAAATTAGTTTTTTAATTTGCACTGTAGAGGTAGCACAACTAATTTCTGCTTTCCCTTCTATATGACTATAAAGGCTTTTAATTCCATTCTAATAAAAGCCAACTTTACAATACATTTTTAAATACAACAAAACATTGAGCAAGAGATGTTTTACTTACAAGCTCTCTTCTTTTACTGTCGTCCGTGGCTTCATCCGTGAGCTGTGCGAAGACCTCTGTTAGGAACTTCTCGTCCTCCTGAGATACAAGAAAAACAAGTTTTGAACATGCAAACATCAAAAGGCATTTAATATTAAAGGAAAATACAGTAATGGACGCCAAATAAAATGTTCCAACATCACAGAAAACCACCATGATTGTTAGACACACTTCACGCGTGGTTAACCTTGACATCATCGGATGTCCAACATTTTGCACTTACACAGAAGGACTGGTCTGTCTGGGATGTGGAATTATTGGATGGTTAGGCATAGTTAGCATCATGATAATGATTGTATGGTGCCATTTTTTCTTATTCAACACATGGTTGAGATCTGAACACACTGAAAAATACTTAAGTAATAAGATAGACGTGAACTTTGGTATTTACTCATTTTAATGTTCAAATCCTCACAATACAAAACTCAAGATGATGACACATTTCTCTTTAAGAAGCCTTATACCCTGCGCATGGAAACAAATTATTAAAAATTCAGACACTCATTGCATAGTGTTATTGTCTGGAACTACAGGGTACTCAAACAGATTTCAGTCAAAGGCAGCACAGTGAAAAATGAGGTACAAGCTGAAATACACTAGACTCATTGTATTGTTAATGCAGAAGTGTTCAACTTGCAATGGGCCATTAGATGAGGGCTCGTTGATGGATGGGTCCTTACCTGCAACATACTGACAATCTCCACCTTGTTGAAGAAGATGAAGGAGTTGAGTGTGGACATGAAGTTCTCCTCAAAGACGGACGGCGTTGGCAGGATGATGTCCTGGATGTACTGCACCCGGTAGGTCTGGTGGATCTTCTGCCGCAGCTCTGAGTCCGTGATAGGGATCACCTCCTTAAACTTTGCCGTCTTGGTCAAAAACTCTCGGTGCCGTTTAGGCTGAACCATCGCGGGGTCATACTCAAGGCAGCCAACCACATCCATGATGCATTCGTCAGAGAACATCACCTCAAAGAGGGCCGCTTTGTTGAGGAACAAGACACCTCGGACAATCTCATAAAGGTGATGTAGGCCCTCTCTGTTGTCCAGGTCTTCACATACTCTGAAGAGTCCCAGGAGTTTCTTGATGTAGCCCTCGCTCATCAGGGCCAAGGCGAGTTTCTCCCTCCGGATGGGGGAAGACAGGACAGATGTCACCAGGTCGGCTATCTCCTCCAGTCGACTTAGTTCACATGTAGGGAGCTCCACCAGGTGGCTCGTCTCTGGGATCTCCTCAAAGCGTTCCTCCTCTGACTCATCAATGGGATCCTGGGTGATGTCCAGGGCAGGGTCCTTGCCTTGAACCTGAGCATTACAAAATTGTTTAAAAACGTATTAAACGAGGAGGATACATTTTCAACCTCCTGTTAAAACAGAGTAGTTTTTACCTGACAAATCTTCTCCCAGATCTCATCACATCCAGCCTTCTCCTGGAAACTTAGGGCAAGGTCATAGTTATCTGCTTCGGACCAGACAATTAGCGTGTCCTGGAAAGAAGAGGAAACATCAGACTGTATACAATATGCTTATCAGCACACTCACAGGATACACTGCAGTATCCTCACATGCACTCTCACACGGAGGTTACATACTCAAATCAACACAGAGTGAATTACTGTTCACACCTCACTTTTTATAACAAGATGTAAACATTTGCACAACATATATTATGTTTGACTATGTTGATTGTTTCTTCAACAGCTTTCTGTAAATACCAATTATGTGAGCGGCCTATTGTTTTCTATCAAGTTGGCTTTCAGATAGGGACTTTCCTTTGTCCGCACTTTATCGTTGCATCAGTAACTTTACCGCAACAAGTCGACACATTGAATCGATTAACACAAAACGACATGAATGGAGCCCGACAGAGACTTTTGATCTAACCGATGTGTATGTTCAAGCCTTCTTTAGGCCCATTAAGACTCAGATGGTATGTGTTACCTGTTGTTTCTGATATGCTGTATTCGGGCTTATCTTCGATTCCAACAGTAGAGATCCTGAAAACACAAGATTAGGGCACAGGCGCTTAAGAGTTTGTGCAACTTAAACAGCTTCTGGAGGTAAAGGTCAATTAATGGTAACAGAGCAAATCTCGGCAAGTAGACAGAAAAGAACAGTGAGGCTGAAATATTATATTAACTTTAAAAAAAACGAGGATTGTAACTCTCCAATCAGCTGTTGACAGAACTACACATATGCTGGGACCTCAGTGTGAACACAGGACGGTTTACTATCCAGAGCAATAACAAGTTGGTGCGTTACAACCCAGACTTTGAGGCCCCACATGCTACTGGGATCCTGTAGCCTGCTCCGCTAGCGAGCCTGCTAGCCTCAGCGTCACAGCTTATCAAAGGCTGTTAGCTTCAGGAGAGGCTAACGCCGATCGCTACAATAAAATAAAAATGTTCGATTTAAACGCTACAACACCCATTAAAAAAAATGTATAAACCCCAAGAAGTTGATCAAAGTGTGCACAGGGGGCATTCTGGCCGAGCTAGCACGCTAACATTAGCCAACGTAACGTCAACGCGGCTATGCTATGCTAACCGGGAACTTACCGTCTGATTCGGCCCGAACTAGCAACGAAATTCCCTTTAGTCGCTCGACGAAGGTGGACGAGACGTGCCCGGTGCCCCGGTCGTCCCACTGCCGGTCCTCGTTCAGCGTATACACCTTCACCCGCCGCCGAGTGTCCGACATGGTTAGCCTCGTCGGAGCTAGCAGGCTAGCTGGGGAGATGCTAACGAGCTCTCACCTCACCCCGGTTTGTTAGTGTTCTCCTACCCGCGTCCTGTGAACGTTCTTCCCCGCATGTTACGGTTCACAGCAGCGGGGAAATTTAACCTGTGGCCGGTTCACGAACGCATTACTCGCCGGGCGTGAGGCGGCTCGACCGGAGGCTTCTTCTCGACGTGGGGGAATTCGCGCAGAGCACAACAACTCCTGCGGCCTCCTCGCTAACGTCCACACTCCGCCATCTTGTAATCCGATCTTGTGTTCTTTTTCTTCCTCGACGTCAATCAGTCTCCGCCCCCCTCCCCCCGCCGAGCGGAACCGACCAATGGGAGAGCAGTGGCGTCACAGGCTCAGTGGCGTCACCTACAGGCGAGGAGCGGTACAGCAGCGGATCCTCTGCAGATGTGAGAGGAAGCAAGATGCTGTTTCTTTAACTGTTTGTTTTTATTACAGCAGATTTGAACGTGTTCGGTGCTTCACTGCTAAACTGATTCCTCACAGGTACAGATGATGAACGTGTTTGTAAAGATGCGTTCATGCACACAGGTTTATTCAAGGTGCTGCACAGGGACATAAAAAAAAACACACACAGGCGAAATTAAAAGATGAGATTAAAACTTTATTGATCCACACATTGGGGAAATTCATCACTTAAAGGGATAGTTTACAGAAAAATTTAAATTAACTCATTATTTACTCACAACTATGCCGATGGAGGTGGTGGGTGAAGGGTTTTGAGTCCAGAAAACACTTTCAGGGGTTTCAGAGGCAAACAGCGTTGCAACCAAATCCAATACAGTTGAAGTCAATGGTAAACCAATTCTTCAAATGTAAAAAACTGAAAAAAAACACATGCCTCCATAGTGCTACTGTGGCTTCATCCAAGTGTCCGTTAACACCGACATTCAAATTTGACTCGAAACAGTCATTTACATCGTGTTTTAAGCTTAGATCTCCTCTATGAACATTGTAAGCAAATTCTCGTAATAGCTGCAGCTGCAAGTTCACACTGATGTCGTCACATTACTCTTGGACGAGAAGTGAATGTGAACCTGGCTCCGGAGCAGGATCACAGCTTTACTCTTTTGACACGATTGTCTTGGGCGAAAGTTACATCTGGTTCATCATGTGTGCATGATCATCTTTGCTAGAAGTGAATGTGAAGCTTTACACAACAACCAGTTATTGATTTATTTACATATATTATAAACAAAGCACAATAAAGAGAGAATATAATAACAAAAAAAAGAGTTGGGACATTTATCTCTTTGCTTGTAAGTTCTTTACAGCAAGATTCAACATTATCACACAGATAAATAAAACTATTGTTGTTGTAGATCTACAGGTAAACGCTGCAACATGACGGTTATTGAAGAAATCTAAAATTAAATGAACCCTCTGCTAGATGCTGTTGATGGCTGAGGTGAAAACAAGACACAATATAAGAGGATACTCAGATGATATGTCGCACACTCATTATTATTTAAGGTTTGCGCACAGCCATCAAAGCAGGACACTACGGTGAAGTGGTTTCCGGAGCAGTTTTATCACGTCCATACCCACAACTGGGAAGCGTTCTTTATGACCAAAACTGGTTCAGTTTGTGACAAAATCCGATGATGTTGGTTTGGCTGATTTCTCACCAGGACCGTGTTGTAGAAAAATCGCTTGAGTATTTTCTTCTTTTCTTCTTTCACAGAAATCAGTCTCTTCTGTTGACTTGTCATGAATCGGTGCCGGTCGGCTGGGTGCTGTTTGGACCCATGGAGATGCTCTGTTTCTCACTTAATGTCTTGACGATGGTGGCAGCAGGGGACTGGAGCACCTTGCGGGAGAGTCTCATTCTACCGTCCGTCGGGTCACGTCCGAAGTACTTGACCTGGTGACAGAACTCCAGTTAGAGAAGAGCAGAGATAGAAAAGAGAGGAGACTACTTTTGAGAGTTCAGCTAGCAGTTAAGGACACGTACCTGAATCTGCTGTCCCACATCTAAACCCAAAGCACTTGGATGTTTGATCTAAAACAAAAAAATACAGAGAAATGACCTCAGGAATAGAAACATAGACGCACAGTATGCAGAAGCAAATTCACCAACCCGTTTGTGGTCCAGTTGTGAGTTGTGCAGCAGGACGGCGCTCATGTTGGGATAAAGTTTCACCATCACACCAATGTCTCTGTAGCAGGGGAGGGAAAGCACGTAGGACGCTAAAAGTCTGAGAACTGATTACAGGCATGTTTTACAGTCAAAAACCCAATGTGTTCGTTAACCTTATTTCAGTGATGGTGCCAGTGTAGATGGCACCAAACTCCAGCTGCTGTTCCTGCTGCAAAACAGGAAAAACATACATGCATGGTCATACTCTGTATATGTATAGAGACGTAAATGTATGGATATTAGTTTTTATTTGATCTATAGATATTTATATTCTTGTATTTTGATATTTCAGTCTTTAGATTACATTTCTTGAATTATTAGATGCTCCTAAATGTTTTGCAGACTCACATCATCTTTGCAGATCTCGCCGATGAAGTCTTGAGCCTCGTTCATGGCTCCCGGTGACGGAGCAAACACAGAGAAAGTCTCCTCATCCACCTGACTTATTGTCACACCTTCAGGAGAAAAAGACAAAAAGTGAGAAACACTTTCATGTGATTCTTCTTAAGAGCCACTTCATAGACAAAGACATCCCAGTTCTAGTTGGTTTTCAGATGAGTAATACCTGTTTGAGCTTGTAACCTGCGGAGGTTGTAGCCGCCGGGACCAACAAAGCGAGCTCGTCTAGAAACAGGCACCCGGACGGTTTCTGGAGGCAGAAGACAAATCACATCAGAATACAATATCTATACATTCACACATAATCAAACACAACAACACATACCGATGACAGGTCCGTTCTCTTTCCTGGTCTCTCTAGGTTTCATTATACATTTGTTCATGATGCCCAAGATTTCCCTCTTTGCCACTGAAACATAACAACATAGAAACAAAGGCTGTCAAACACTAATTTACTCTTTGGTGTAAAATGCTGAGTTTCAGTCACCAGTATTAACAATATTACCTGTGGCCTGTTGAATCGCCTCCATGACCAACTTCAGAGGCAAACCTGCTATCTTCACATCCGCCTGGAGGACAATAAATCAAAATGGGCCAGGGTCAATATTTTCATTTCTTTCTGGGTCAATTTATTTAGTTTTCTGCCCGTTTCAGCAACAGAGTGAGACAAAGAAAGTTCACCTGTAAAGCAGTGATGCCCTTGTTTGTTCCTGCCAGTTTGAAGTCCATGTCTCCCAGGTAATCCTCTATTCCCTGTTTAAAGAAAACAGATAAGCTCTCAATCAACATCTCCAATATAATTAAACAAGAACATTGGCCACAAGTTTTAATTTAATGCGATTGGTCACACACTAGCTACAGTAGTGCAGGATCTACCAGAATATCAGTGAGTAATCTGTAGTCTTGGATCTCAGTGGGTTTCTCTGCGTTGGCCTTGGAGATGAGGCCAATGGCCACACCTGCCACAGCCGAGGAGATGGGAACGCCTGGGAAACACAGACAGGGACATATGAGCTACATCACATCACAAAACTGCACTTCATTAACTAAACAGCTAAATCTGTGTATTAATCTTTAACATTTAACATCAACGTTTAACATATAACTATACTGCAGTTTTATGTTGAATAAACAAGCATTTTATGTTGGCATATTTATAAAAATGCACGATATTTTATAGTTTAACAATAAACTTGATTATAAATAACTGTAATTAAAAACAAAACACGAAAACAATCAAATATATAGAACTTGAACAAGGAAAATAAACAATTTCAAATGTATATTTTAAATCCTACATATAATTGATGTTTAAACATTTTTATAACAGATTTAATTTACAGGATAAGAGACATGTCTGGTACCTGCATCCATCAGTGCAAGGCTGCCTGCGCACGCTGAGGCCATCGAGGAGGATCCTGAGAGGAGACACAGAGAGGGAGGAATAAAAGGGATTCACATATTTACATCCACATTCCGGTCCGAGATATTTTGCCAGACAATGGTCACGTTTCCTGTGACACGTATAAAAGTGTCACCACACTCACCGTTTGACTCTAACACCTCAGCAGTGAGCCTGATAGTGAATGGGAAGTCTTTGGGAATGACTGGTCTCAGAGCCTTCTCCGCCAGGGCCCCTGAGAACACACCATCAAGAACAAATACAATCAAATCCTTCCAAACATGGTCTCTGTATTCATTATTCTTTACAGACGCTGAATACCAGTCAAAGTAAATTTGAATACAAACCATGACCGAGCGCTCTCCTGTTGGTGCCTCCCACCTTTCCAACTTCATTAGTTGCATATGGAGGAAACTGAAATTCAAGAAAATATAGATTTTTGTGTTAAAGGAAACAGAATCATATCAACTAATCTACAACACATTACAAATGAAAACAGAGAATACTCACTTCATAATGAAGCATGAAGTTCTTGTCTTTGATTCCACTGCAGATTTAAAAAAGAGAATGACAGGAATTCATTAAATTGTCTGATCGCAAACCTGGACAAATCCAGCAATTTCACTGTCTTTAAGCCTAAAAGATGGGTTGTGTTTTGGGACATTTTCTCGTGACTGATGTTTATTAGTGTGTGTGAGTGATCATTCTACCTCAGAGCTGTGGTGATAATATCTGCTTTGACAGTAGATTCCAGGGAATCGAATGTGACACTGCACAGCACCTACAGGAAATAGGAGAAACGGAGTCACAGACATTGCCTTAAGTAATCAGAGATGCTTCAGAAAACAGAAACATGACCCAATTTAATTTGTTTTAAATCAAATCTTGACTTTTTTCTTCCAGCTCTTTACAAACCTGTGTTTGTCCTCTCTGAAAAAGGGCGGAGCCATGGAGCGGCTTAAAGAGGTCTACGTCGCAAGAGATGTTCCTCAAAGCCGTCAATTCCCTTCCATCACACCTGACCCACAGACACGTTAAACATTGAAATTAAATACTCAAATACAATGTTTGCATCATGTGTCATGAGAATATAAATGTATTTGATGAGTTACCTCCTGTATTCATTCAGCACTAGGTTGCGGAAGACTTCTTTGCTCACAGTGTTGAAGGAATCGATGACCTCAAACTGCTCAGCCTGAGGGAATTTTGCTACATGAAAGAGAAAAATATAAGTAAAATTAAAACGGAAATTTAAAACAGAATGTATGACTGTTAGAATAAATCCGACAGAGCTGAAACATTATTTGAAACACCTCCATTTATTTCCACGGAACATAAAAACTGAGTATCACCCACCTTTTAGATCCTCTTCTGTTTCGAGTCTAACTTTGTTGATGGCTTCGTCTCTAGAAATCTAAGACAAAGTCAAAGTATTAGCTATGGTTTGAGTATCATAGCAATCTTCTGAAGTAACTAAACAATCTCATAACAAGTTTTACTCGACAACACAACACACAGTAACAAACAAAATAAATCTGAGCACTAACTGGGTATAAAACATCCTCATGAGGTGCCAAGAGAAAGCTGAAGCAGAGACAGACTTTAGATCAACATACAGGAAACAGAGGTGAGTCTTTACCTTGTCGTGTTTGGAATCCGTGAAAACCGCATAGATCCTCTCATTCGCTGATCTGCAAAAAGGAAACCGAAGAACAAGGCTTTCACTTAACATCTAAAACAGTTTGAATCCCAGTTCATCCCAGTTGACTCCTACATGATGGAAAAACAGCTGCATTATGGGTCTTACTGCCGAACGTGTTCCACCATGTCAGCCGGGGTGGAGAAGATCTTGACTGGGGTGCGCTTGGTGACCTTCTGCTCTCGCGCCAGCTGCTGGATGGCGTGTATGATCTGCTGGGTGTGTTTGACTCCCACCTTCACCGCATGGCAGAAGTCCTGCTGCAGCACGTTCTCACCAGACGCCTCGATCATCACTAGCAGACAGAGTCGGATGTTAATACCAGTTCTGAACAAATTACGTATCTGTGCTGTAGATGGTCTCAAAGTGTTCAAGTTTTCAGACGACAAACCCCAGAGCAGCAGCTAGGAGCTTCATCTGTTTGCTGACTTACCCACTTGACTGCTGGGGCCTCCAGCCAAAATCAAGTTGAGACTGCTGGAGGTCATCTCGGCCCTGGTGGGGTTGATCAGCAGCTGTCCGTCAACCATGCCCACCCGCACGGCACCTGAGACAAAAGCAGCCCCAAACTGGTTTTAAAGATCAGTTTAATAACATCCCAGGACTTAACGTCTGTGGACCAAACTATAGGAGGAGGTCTGAAGATGTTGCTCACCTATGGGTCCGTTCCAAGGGATGTCGGACAGAGCCAGAGCAGCAGAAGCTTTAATGAAGGAAAATATTGATTTAGCTAATATTCTAAAAAACACATATTCTCTGTTAAAATCACAAGAGTTTGAACTCACCGGCATTAATTGCCAGCACATCTGGATCATTGACGCCGTCAACTGCGAGCAGGTTACAGAGGATCTTCAGGAGACAAAACACACACACATTTGGAGACGTATTCCCTTTATATCTTTGTTCAAAAAGAAAAATGAGGAAATTAAAGAAATAGCAGAAATATAATTCCATAGTAGTGATGTCACTTTCAAACTTAACTGACCTGTGTGTCGTAAAAGTACCCAGAAGGGAAAAGGGGTCGTATGGACCTGTCTGAGGACCAGAGACATGAGAGTTAGTCAGAGTACAGTGACTGCATCACATGTAACAAGCCCCGGTCCCATCAGCTCACCGATCAGTCGGCTGGTGAGGATCTCATTGTCGGTGGTGCCCAGCTCCCGCCTCAGGTGGTTTGTTGGGATCCGACCTGCAGCAGCAGCTTTCTGCCTGTAGTCCACCTGTCAATCAAACACACAAACTTTATTTTCTAGTAGACAGATGACTCACAGTGTCAGGGTGGATTATTCTTCCACTTGTGTCACAGATAAACAGAACTAGAGACCAGCTCCTCTAAAGGACCCCGGTTGTTGTATTTGGAGAACGTACCACAAGAGGCATGAACTGAGACGGAGAAGGTTTGGTCTTGCTCACAGCCGTAGCCATCACCGAGGTATCCCCCAACTTCATTGAGAGAAAAAGATAGAAAGGGTTCCAAATGTTAGTACATCACCACCAAGTACCTGTTTGATGCAAATGTTGACTTTACTATTTCTCTGTACCTGAACGACTGCAGATCCATCAGCGAACCGGGCAAACTTCCCCGTGGAAATCTCCAGTTTCCTATGAAAACAATAAGAGCACAACACATCAACATATTTGACACACAAACACAATATCTACAGGTGTGTGTGTTGGTGTGTGTCAGTTGCTTTGAATACTACGTATGTTGTTAAGTATAAAGAAAAAAAACAATTCCTACAGCAAATAAAATGATAATTTTCGGGTTAAATGTTTAAGTGAATTTGACAGAATTTATCCCACAAGAGTAACAGATACAAATCACATACTCTAGTTATAAATATATATATACAGGACTGTTGAAAATTGGAGCTCCCCACTACCCACAGGGTCACAGAATACTCACGGATGAAATAAAGGAAAGTATTAGAAAGATAATCAGAAATTCAAACAAAAATGGGGGACTCTCTACTTTAAAAGGACATTTACTGGTTCCATCCTCATCTGTATCAAGTCCTAATAATCCAGGAAGGTGTGTGTGAATGGGTGAATCCAGATAAACTGGACTGTAAAGCATGTGGTCATCAAGACAAGAAAAGATCAATATAAATACATACATTTGGGTGGTTAAAATTGAATTGAACTGAAGACTTATTATTGCTATTCATCCATTTCTTTGGCCATGGAATCTGTGAAAGACTTGGTAACCTTGTTTAGATAAGTTCTGAACATATCAAGTCATAATAGTTTATTAAACCAGTGACAGCACATTAGTTTCAGCTTGAATTATACGTTGAGATATAACAGATTTCAACGTGCTCCGGCTCCGGGCTGTGAGGACACAAACAGTCTGAATCACCCGAGGAACCCAGACCACAGATTCTGACCGGAAGCTGGAGGAGTCCACTCACTTCTCCCCAAGCTCCACCCCGGACGTGCGGGGCGTCGCGTGGCTGCTGAACACACTCTGGTGACAGGTCCTCACGTGCAGCCGCTGGACGGAAGCTCCGATCCGCACGAGGCTCTTCATCTTCCGCTCGAACAGCAACAAGCTGGGGACCATCGTCTTCACGCCTCGGACACCAGCGTGGGGGCTGCCATGACACTGCGTCACCGCTGCGGAGTGACGTCGGGGGCAACGCGCCCGCTGATTGGAAGGCCACGGAGGGAAGGGGTGTCACATTGAAAGTGTCCGGAGGAGCCAGCAGACACACTTCAAAGTTCCTCTAACGGAAAAAAACAATGCGAGATATTGTAAATATGGTTTTTAAATTGTTTTAGAGAAATTTTCACATTCACAAAAGTACCAGAAAACCTTCACTTTAAATCTGAATGAAATGTAACGACACATGCAAACGATTCAACAAGCCACAAACCCTAAAGCCTTAAAGACTCTTAATATGAAACTTCAGTGTTTAAGCTGCTTTTCTTATCTAATCTTATCTTATCTTATCTTTTCTTTACTTCTTTAACGGTCTTCCCCCTTAACCTCTAGCATGTGAGGTTTCTTGTGTATTGCTGTTTATCAAGACGTGTTTTGCAGTTCCCTTCCCATTAGTTCAGTTTTGTCCTGAAACGTCACAGTGCCTCAGACCAGCCTTAATATTTGACTAGCTTATGTCTGATTTTTCAATCAAGATCCATGAATTATTCTCAGAGAAATCACGATAAATGTTTTGAGGCGTCTCTATACCCGAGCAGATTGAGTAAATCGATTGAACGTGTCCATTTTTTTGTGAATGGTGTAACTGAAGGAATCAGTTCACAAACGAAGAACTTGAACTCCATATATATATAATTTAATTCATATAAAATCCCACCTTTCTGCCTTTAAATACTGAGGGGTAGAAGTCATGATGGCGCCGCCCTGTGGAAAGATGGCCACACAGCATCTGGTCAAGTAGCAGCTCTGTCACTTTACTGCTTCTTCTTCCAGGCATTTGTTTGAGAAGATGTTTCACTAGTGGAGAAAAAGCTTGTTATTTTGTGTTTGTATTGTTTTGTATTGTAAAGAGGGTTCACTCCGCTCAAAGTCTGAGAAATATAATGATTAGAACTGATTAGTTTGTGTGTCGTTTATCCCTGAAAGTATCATTGTCTTGTATGTTCTCAGGACTGTTTATTGTACCATTAAGACTCTGTCTCTTCTCACTACTTTATATCGTAATTCCGTGTGTTTACAGACAGAAATGTTGTTTCCTTGTGGTTGAAGTCAGTACATGAAGTTTACTCAGTGCTTGTTTGATCCAGAGTTTATGTGTCATGAAAAATGCCAAGTCAACATTTGTGCGCGCTCACGAGACGTGACACCCGCAGTCAGGACTCTGTTAAAGTGAAGGATGTGACACCATTAATAACTTAATACATGATCGTAAGATTGTCACATAAATCATCCTCATAACTAACTGAACAAATGAACGTGAACTGTTTTTTTTTTCTCATTTGCATGAACTAAACAAGTTCATTTTCAGTGTGAACTGGCACAACCGTCAGTGGGGCTGCTGCAGTTGTTATGGCAACAGATCAGCTTAACAGCATCTCTGTGACACTCTCTGGATGACTTTCACACATACACACACTCCTGCGCAGACTCAACCTCATGCACACACACACACACACACACACACACACACACACACACACACACACACACACACACACACACACACACACACACACACACACACACACACACACACACACACACACACTTAAGTTAATTTGCAGGTATGAACAGCAGAATCTCACACGTTTCACACAAACACACACTGAAACACACAGGCACACATTTCCATTATGACAAAGGTCTAATAGTAGGATCTTGTCTCCATGGCTCCAGGACACACTGAGATCTCATTATTACCGAGCACAGCCATGGACTATTAGTGTTTAATGGACTAGTCTGTGTGTTGTGAAAGAAGACAAGGATCATAAACCGCTCAGTGGAAGATGTTGTGTTGCTTTGTCTTCAAGGGGTTAGACTATTTGGAGAATCCTCTTGTATAAATGTGCATCGACCAACACACACGTCAATTTCTCCTCCATGGCTCGTCTGTCAATCTGTGTAAAAGTCCATAAACCTGCAGAGACAAGGTATTGACGTGTGTGATTGATCATCGGATTCATAGATTTACAAACTGACCGAATTTAAAAGATTGAAAACCAAGACTGCACCACAGAACAAAAAAAGAAACAACACCAGTTCATGTAATTGTGTATTCCCTTATTTGTAAAAATGCCTCTGTGAGAAGCATTTTTGAGAGAATGTGCAAAACAATATGAGCCACAGGAATTTATCTTCAAAGTGAAAAAACATTCAATTCTTGTTATTCTTATTTGCTCCAGTTTTGGGATAATGTGATGACGTCAAAGAGAAAATTCTTAGCGGTGTGTGTGTGTGTCTGTGTTTCAGGAGGTCACACCTGCCCGAATGCTGCACTGATCTTTTGCACACCCATAAACAGACACACACACACACACACACACACACACACACACACACACACTGCTTACGTGTGTGTGTATTCTTCTTTCTGGTCAGAGAAACAACTCACTGCTCCTCCCTGTGCACGAAAACCCAGGAATTGGATCCACCGTCCTTGGACATGCAAAAGCTTCATGGAACCATCGTTCAGACAGCTCCTCGCCACTGGAATTGGCAGGGTGTGATTTTCATCGTGACAGGCATGATAATTACATAATGGTGCAGGGCAGAGTTCCACGCTTACAAAACAAAGCAGAGTGCAACTGGAAAAGCTGTTACAGATGTTCACAGTGTGGTGAAATATTCTAGTAAGTCTTTTCTATTAAAATGGATGAATAAAAGTGCTCAGTGCTGAAAAACAGCTCAAGTGAGTATTATATTGTCAGATGATTATTAAACTGACTTTAAACTATAATAATTCACTTTATAACAGATGGAAAAAGTAAGAATCCAGGCCATTTATGTGACATCACTCCAGGTATTAAGTTGCCAAGGAAAGAACCCAACACACACACACACACACACACTATATTCAAACAAATCATCTTTCTCTACATATAAGATTGAATGGCAGATTTGCTTTGTCAGAATGAAGCCTCCATAATAAATTAACCTCACAGGAGCAGACTATTGATTGGATGTAGATTAGAAATCCCCAACGTGTGTGTGTGCGTGTGTGTGTGTGTGTGTAGACTGCCTGTATATGATTTATAGATGAGTGTCTGAGCCTGAGTGATACATACACAACTAAGGGCACTCAGCGAAGCACATCCTCTGCCAAGGGGACGTATTTCACAAAGTTAAAGGAAGTGATAATAACATTCCACTCCTTTGTCGGTTGCTCGCCAGAATTTATTACCCTGCAGTGGCGGAAAAAGGCCCAACCCCCCTGAAGACAATACACTTCCTACGTCTAAGACTTCAGTACTTATATTTTCACGACTAAACTTTGTGTTCTTAGCGCTCTGACCCCTGCATCACTAACTGCTGGCTCCCTGCAGTGATGTTGATCTAAAAACCCTCTGAGGCTTGAATCAGACTGAGTCATTTAAAGCCTTCAGGCCTGGATTGCAGGCAGCTGATTACTTTTGAATCCAGAGCGATCGCTAAGACGTGTCTTGAGGACATTGGACTGCGGCTCTAGATTGAATACTGCAATAAAACAGACAAAACTAAAATATGTGGCAAAAAGAATAGAAATCCACATTAAAAGTAGAGCTGGGGAAATGTGTTTAATATCATTCTGGCAGTTTTGCTTGTTCTAATGTAAATCTGTGCCTCTTTAAGAAAACTCATATTTCATTTCCCTGCTTTAAGAGGTGCGTCAGGTTTACAGGATGCTCAGAGTGGGGCCGCACTGACTCACGTCTTTGTTGCTCTGTAATGTTATGCAATTAGGCTTTGACTGTACCACGGGGGTCTCAATCACTTCAGCTGGAGAGCGGATCGTTACAGGAATCGATTCCCCCCCCCACCGCAGCTTCACAGGATGGAGACGAATGGATGAGGAGTGGACGGTCCGACTGACCTCCGCTGGAAACACAAAGGTCAGCTCTTTAAATCATGACGTCATTCCAGAAAGGCCTGAGGAGCGTCTGATGGTGGGAAAGGAAGCGTTTCCACGGAGATATGTGATAACTGTCAGTTTCTGATGTGTTTTTTTATACATATCTGTGCTTCGATCAGGAAGGAAACTTTCCACAGGTTAATATACTGACTTATTATAGCTTAAACCCCATTTCACTCACTCTGTTTAACACTACACTATCTCTACAACTACTGATTAGATTATTATGAATATTATAATATTATCTATGATTCAAAACAAGGATACTTTGTCCCTTATGGCTTTGGTCACCGCCTGTCGTGACTCAGACTGGATGATTGGATCAATATGATTAGATTAGATAGAAATGTATTGATCCACACATCAGGGGAATTCCCTTGTTACAGCAGCAGGAGGAATCTCAGTGATTATTGGCCAGAGTGGCATGAAATTCACTTTAAACATTTGTTGTGCTCACGTGATGAATCCTTATGTTTGTTACGTCAATCCTAGAACCCAAACCTGTCAATCAAGTTACTTTCCAATCCTTTTATAGGTTATTTGAATTAACTAAACCTTGTCCTTTATCAAACATTTTAAAACTCCTCTTTGTTTCTTGGTTCATACCCCAGCCTGAGTCCAACCTCGACTTAAAGGCTGTTTAGTTTTCTTTAGTTAAGAATTCATGAGCATGACTCTTACAGTATTAGTCAGATTACTTACCACTCACTGCAGATTATATGTTGCATTTCCTCTCGAGGTTACTCAGCCATTCCTGCAGTCGGAGCCACACAAGATCATCTCCAGTCCAAACTGTTTGTGGCGACTTGTAAAAGCCTGTGAACGAACAAACAGGACGCTGAAGCCGTCTGAAGAAAACAACAGATTTCATATGAGAGGAGGTCACCCAGTTGTTCAGAGAAGAAATATTCTCTCAGTGTTTAGTGGTCAGTGAACTTTTTTTGTAATCTCTGGGATAGTTGAATTACAACCAGAGGAGAATGTTCCATGTGTGCTCTGGTGGTTCTGTGGAGCTTTAGCCAAAAGAGGCGGTTGGTGGGTTTCCTCTGTGTGTGTTAGTGTGTGTGTTAGTGTGCGTTAGTGTGTGAGGAATGTTGCTGCGGTTCTGAACAATCCCTGAGTCATTAGGTGGAGGTGGAAGCTGCTTTGTGAGGAAAACTTAAAAGCAGCATGAATAATAGATTTTGATGAGGCAGCCAGAAGCAACCTTTTCAATCCAAGGTTAATGAATCCCACACAAAAACACACCCACACCCACACACACAGACACACACACATACAATCACTAACACCAGGCTTTGGAAAATATCCATCTAATCCTCAGTGGTAATTGAGTGGAACATAATTGTGTTGAGGCTGCAGTGTGGGGAAGCAGTCGCTCCTTGAACCATGAGAGGTTTTCATTATCTGCGTGTGTTTAAATATATGCTGGACTGAGCGTTTAGAAGAAAAGTGTATGAGTTGCCTTTGAAAAGCTTTGGTTTTAGATGTGATGGAAATTCTCCTTTAATTTACATCATTGAAATTAGATAAACTTCAATGATTTCCAAGGGGAAACTGAATCTCTGTGGTAAAAGGAACAAAATATAACTTTTATAAAAAGGCCCTGACCACCTTTTTTCTCTAATATCTCTAAGCAGCCAAAGCTTTTTAACTCAACATTTATGCCAAATTTGATAAATTTTGAATATTTCTCATGAGATTTTCTGTATGTTTTTCTCTTCTTCTCACTGGTTTATAATGGGAGGGACCTGTTACATGTTTATACGTCTCTTCCAAGGATGTAGTCCACATTCTAATCAAAATGTGACATCAGACGTGGAGCTGTTTGCTCGTATTGTTAGACCATCGTCATTCAACTCTGACAAGTCGACGCCCAAAAAGACCCCAGATTACAGACAAGAATTCAGTGCTACAGAGAAATGCATAAAGCCAGAATATGATTTATTTTGAGACAAAAATTATAATAAAAAGACCTGTGGTGCAAGGTGGCTAATATCATATAATCTCCCAGCAGCATTTTAAATCAATTAAATACACAAATCGATCAGACATTATTTGAAAAGCACTTTTCATAAAAACAACGTAACACAAGCTGCATTACAGAATCAAGGAATTAAAACAATACAAAAACCAATACCCCACAACCTGCTATGAACATGCAAAACAATATTAAGAGGAACTGAGGAAACAGGAACTACTTTAATTGCTCATTTGACTATGTTGAAATACATTGGAATTGAATTTACAGCTGTACAGTACGATGCAGCCTCCTGATGTGCAGTTTTCACTTCCTCCAGCTCGTCGAACCCGTTCTACACAAAACAAGATCCAACAGGTTCCAGTCAGGATCTCGTTCGCCTCAAGGTGAAGCTGCAGCACCAGTGAACGACCGTTACTCTAAATGCAAATGAGAAGCTCCCTCCTGTTTATCTGCTTCTGCCGAAATGTGCCTATTCAAACATTTCAGGGGAAGGTGCAGTAATCCAATTATTTTTACTATGAGTGGAGGTGAGCCAGGACCCTAGTTCCCAAATCAGTGATTGTGTTTTAATTAGCTCTTTGGCCACATTGGTCTCTGCTTCCTATTCACACCCACACAGCCATTCATCAGCTGTCGATAAGGTGTCTCCTGCTTCCCTGTGGCTCTTTAAGTCAATACCTCGCTGCTGATACAGCTGAAGGAAACACTGTGTCCTCCACTGTTTTAGAAATACTGTTTTTTTCATCAGCTATTTAAATAGTTGCCAGATGGGTTAGAAAATACCAGAGCAACTGATAAATCAACTGTTTATTTCCATTATTCAAGCAAAAATGCAGAAATGTGAAGGTTACAGGTTCTTAAATGTGATAATTACATGCTTAACTTTAGACATTTGAAGTCACCACGTCACTTTACAGCACGATGAGGATGATGATGGGTGTTTTTTCTAATGTTTTGCCAAATATATGATCATCAGAGAAAAAAACCAATCATGAAGATAATTGAAATTGAATTAAAATTGAATTGTATTTCTCACACAGGAAGTGCATAATATCCACTTCTTAAGACTAAAATCTTTGACAGCACTGAAAAGGGAATTGTTCTTCAACTTAAAACATATCTCAACATACCCCTTATTTTAAAATAAATTTATAAATTGTGTTAATATTATTTCTTAACATACTTTTATTAAACCATTTATTCGTGTGATGACAATTTATTAAATTGGTCAGTTTCTTTGTGCTGATTCTTATAGCCTATATCTATTTGAGATGAGCTGTACAGTTACAGTCTCCTCTCTGTACATTACCCACCAGGTGTCAGCAGCCCACTTACCTTGTGTCTGTACTGATCCTGCATCATGTAAAAGCAGACAAAGGGTATAATGTGTTTTTTCTTACCAATCATTTAATGAAATAAGAATGTTTTTCATCCAATGTTCCATCGATTCCTTCACTACAGCTGAAGCTAAACTCATTTCTATACTCCTTAATAAAAAAAACACCATCTTCCCTCTAATTCACATCATCAGATAAATAAACTGCACAATAGACTGTACAAAACCTTTTCTGAGAGGAATTCCTGACAACTTAGGGAAAATCAATCTGAACTGAAACGTGCTCTGAGCGATGCCCTATTTTCTCCTTTCCCCTCCTTTTCATGGGCGGAGAGGCGGAGGGAGTTGCGGGAGGCGGTGCTCTGTCCTCCACTCATCCTCCGTCGACTCCCTCCGTTCACTATCATGCAGCATTTGAAGGGAGGAGGACGTGGAGGACGAATGAAGGAGCCGAATGACTCTACATGATACATGAGGGCTGAAAGGACGATGTGAAGACCGGATCCTCTGGACACATCTGGATCCTGTTCGCTGCTGGAGACCCCCCCCCCCCCCTCATTGGATTTGATTGGATTATTTCTCCTTAGAATTAGATTCCTGTGCGAGCGGCTCTCGTGTAGATAAACCAGAGGATACACGCGTTTATTAGCCCTGTTTGTTTATTTCTAACAAAGAAAACATGTGAGTCCTCGTCTCCTCCGCGAGGCAGACGAGCCCCGACCTCTGGAGCAGCTGGATCCTGTGGATTTACCTTTTTTCTTTGACCTCCTCCTCCAAGAAAAAAACCCCTTCGGGAAGGAGCCTTCCGCCGAAATGAGCCTCGATTTAATCGAATCAGCTTCCTGAGCGGAGTCTAAACAAACCAACACTTCTCACTGGGAGAAGCACATTGTTTTGTTTTTATCCCCAAATAAACGGAGAGAGCAATATGGAAAGCGAGGTTTTCACCCCTCTGCTGGAGCAGTTCATGCTCACGCCTCTGGTCTGCTGGGTAAGATCCTTAATGAGCCATTCAAACACACTGATCCCATCAATTAACCCCCCCCCCCCACACACACACACACCCACCCACCCCTGTGTGTGGTCAGTGATGATCCTAACACCTTTCTTTTCCTCTTCTCTCACTTTCCAGGTGAAGACAGTGGGCCAGCCCTCAATGGCCGATGGCACCAAGTTATCGGAATATGTTGCGTTAGTGGACGGGATTTACCTGAACGATATCATGCTGGAGATGTGAGTACCCCCCCCCCCCCCCCCATCTGTCAGGCCCCTGTCTGCAGTGGCCCCCGCACTGTCACAGGATTGGCCTCATGCATGCCTTGGGTCCTCAAACGCACCACGTTCAGCTGACTCCTATAGGCGTGATCACCATTATACTGTAGACACTTCCTGTAGTTTGACGTGTAGATGAATGCATGTGCAGCATATGGGGTTTGATTTGCATGCAGGGTCTGTGTAAGATGTGGAGGAGGGTTGAGATCTGCTAACTCACCCCGGGGCCTGTTTCTGTGGGGTCATCATCTCTTCAAGGACTCAAGCCTCAGTCCAGCTCCTGCGTGAATTGGATTGAAGTGAATGTAGGCTATGCACAAAGGGACCTTGTATTAAGGCCAATAAAGGGTCAGACTGTCAGAAATCTTGCAGACTGCTATTGTTAGGATCCGTGCACACTGTCTGCGAGCATGCACGGTGGAAGGAGGAAGCAGTCCCCAGCTTCCCACTGCTGCGTGTTTATATTTCCTCACCTCCCAGTGTCATCTGCAGCCGACTGGGAGACACCCCCCCCGCCCCTGGACGCTGCAGCGCTACCTGCTGTGCTGTAGATTAAACTGGAAATAGAAGCCTTAAGCAGGGACGCAGCCCACACAGCAATGCATCAGCTCACACACACACACACAGACACACACTTTGTTTCATTTCATCCACTGAAAGGGGAAGTAGGTGCTGCTGCAGGTCTCCTGACGGTGACACATGATGTTTGTCGGACGAGCCCGAGGCATCAGGTGTCAAATCTGTGACTTTCCAGTTGTGAACAATCACAGAAAACAATTTTTCCCCTTTCTTTGTCTGGCTCCACAATGCCGCGGCTGTTGCTTCCCTCTGGCCAAAGAGTTTTTCCATATTTTCCACTAATGCTCCTCTCAGCATTCAGCCCTCCTGCTAAGAGAGGAGCGGTTCACCATGCTTGCTTCCAGTGGAATGGATTTTTTCACTTCTTAAGAGATTTTACTGGTTCCCATTTTAATGGGATACCATCTTGCTTCAGAGTCTCCCACCTGAAGGTTAGTTTGGCAGATTGCACACGTCTCTCTTTGCATTTGTACCTGTGCAGAATTGACTTAAGCATGTAACGTGAACTGTTTGGAGAAGGATTAAGCTGGAGCTGTGTTGCATGAGGAGCTGATTAACCCGACGGGCTATTTCCTGTCTCTGGTCGGTGTCCTCTTCCTCCTCCTCCTCCTCCTCCTCCTCCTCCTCCTCCTCCTCCTCCTCCTCCTCCTCCTCCTCCTCCTCCTCCTCCTCCTCCTCAGCCTTCTTCCTCTGTCCTCCACATCCCGCTGCTCGGCCGTATCACTCTCACAGGATGATGCTTTCCTCCAGATTTCAACCATACCTCTTCCCCCCCTCTCTGTCTTGTTTTTTCATCCTCCCACTCATTCAAGCTGCTTGCAGACTCCCTGAGGACTCCCTCCAAACAGAGAGCGGTGTTTAGGGAGGCCACTGCAGGTTTAGTTGAACAAGCAAGGGCGTCTCTCGTCTCTTCCACAGGCAGCCTCTTCAAACCAGTGAAGAAGTCAGCAGTATTTTTAGAGTATTTTCCACTGTGTGGCGGAAAGCGAGCGGAAGGATATGAGAGGGACGGGTTGGATGAGTGAGAATGAGGCAGCAAATGATTTACCGAAATGGTTAAGAAGCTTCAACGTAGGAGAGAGTGAAAAAAGGGTGGCGTGCTGGAGTTGAGGAGCCACATGGCATCTCCTCAGCTCTGTGTATTAAGACTAAGATGTGTGATGAGACACTCAGTAGGATTTCTGTCTGTAAATAGATGGAATGAGCTGGACGGGAGTTTTCTGGGGTCGGTCGAGTGCTCCAGCAGAGGACAGGGGACGCTGAGCTGAAATGAACTGTGTCTGGCTTAGTAATCGCCTGACAGGATGTCGGGGGCTTGCCTGTCACAGCCAGCTCTGTGTGTTTATATTTGTGTGTGCACTTTTCTGCAGGGCTTCTGTGTCTGCGTGGGTGTGTGGGTGTGTGTGTGAGTCTTCCCCCCCCCTGTGCATTTGGGTTTGGACAGAGGCAGCTGTTGGTAGTTGTCTTGGCCGGCCACCCTCCCACACAGAGGGCCTACAGTGTGGGTCAGATGTTATGTTGGTGAGACTGCTCTTTGTTTGCCTGCTTCCCTTTACCAGCTCTGTGTGTTCACCTCCAGCAGCTCGGCTCAGTTAAACAAAACAGACCGTGTCATTAGCCAAAGTGGATGTTAGAGCTCATGCATCTGAACCTTGCAGGAGGCTTCAAAATGGAAACATCCACGGAAAACACATCTATAATTTCCACAAGTCCTGCCCATGAACATCATAAATTATTGAGATTTTAGATATTGCACCGTAGCAGATGAAATCAGAGTCTTAAACTCGACTATAATTGAAAGCCAGCGAGAAGAATTGAGTCTAGACAAATGATTTAGAAGTTTCTAGGGTCTGAGCGGTTCAGATATGAAGCGATAAGATGTTCCAGAGATTAGAAGCAGCCTATGCAAAGGCCCATTCACCTCTACTGGTCAGAATTCAGTCTTAAAAGGCAGAAATAAAGGCAGTTTGTTCACAGTTGAAGCTGCGTGTTGACTGGAAGAACAAAAAGGCTGTGAAGTAATTTCTGCCTCCTGCCCTCCAACACTGTTACTCATTAAAAGAAGCTTAGAAACCAGGTGAGTTTTCCACTTTCTCTCAAGAGCTGTAGGTAATAATCCCTGGGGTTTGTATTCACTTTCTCTCTTGGGCTCCCAAATCAAATCAAAGTTGTTTGTATTGCCCATATTCACAAATCACAATCTGTACAAGGTGGAACAAGGGAGGGATCCACCCACCAGGACATATCTATAAATGTTTAAATCCCTTATTCTAAAAAAGAAAATGCCCCAGAATCACAATCACCTTGAAATATATTGTTCCGAGTGTTACTTGAGATCCTGCTGCTTTGCGATTGATGCGTTGGTGCTGAAAAGTGTCTGGCTGTGTCTCGGCCTCGAGCCAGAAGCTGTTGTTTACACTCTGAAAACACTCGATTTCACCACCGGTATAACACCAACTGGGAGACAGAAACCTTAAGTGCTGCCAAGAAACTCGCTCGCTTTACAGAGTGGATGATAAAACTCTTAAAGAAAAAAAACAAGTCACACGTAATGATTTTACTTGAAAATATTTCTGCACTCAGGCTGGAGAAACATGAGCTTTCCCCATTTTTTACTGTTGATGGCAGCTGTCGTGTTGCAAACTGCAGAGCTACAGAGCGAACGGCTCCGTGTGACACTCAGACACAGACATGGCAGACAGGCTGGCAGCAGTTGTCGTCAGGGCAGCACGGGAGGGGGAGAAAAAAAGAGAGACCCCAGGATTATCTAACGGTTTGCTGACACCCAGATGGCACCACTGCCTCCTCCTCCTCCTCCTCCTCCTCTTCCTCTTGTGACTGACATTACCCAGCCAATTACATTTCCTCCTCGCTGCTGTCAAACCAATTACTCTGTTCCCGCTCTGCAAGTGGGGGCCAATTAAATGTTGGTCAGAGTGACAAGCGTCCTGTTGAATTTCTTTGCTTTGCCGGCAAATCTGTGGATTGTTGTTGGGTCAGTTTGTGACCCAGAGTTATATAAGTGAGGAAGTTCATGTGTCCTGTGTGATTTTTTTTTTTTTCTTGCATGGTCGAGTAATCCATGTTCAATCCTGAGAACGAGTCACGAATGGATTTTTTGCAAATTTGACTGCGCTTGTGAATGGATAAAACATGTGTGGGGTTTACACGCAAAGAATGCAGCCATGCCTGTTGTGAAGGGGAAGGTCTCTGTCCAGGCAGATCTTTGCATATCTGTGAATCTGTCTGAATGGTTTCACACTCTGAGGATGAATATGAGTAGAAATGAGCTGAAGCCAAATGTCAGATTCCAGCACTTTTCCTATCCGCATATTTCATCTGCAGACGATGTTGCCTGCCAGTGGTTGTCTCTCTTAAAGAGGTGAACCAATGAGTCAGTGAATATGCAGCTACACTGACTCGTTAGATTTTTTTTTTCTCAAGGCCACATCACAGTGCATCCACTGGGTGAGGTGATTCAAACAGGATGCAGTCGTCAGCGCGCCTGTCATCACTTCCTGACTTGACAGAATTGGCTTTTCCACACAAACACGCTCACAAACTGACCGATGGCCTTTTGTAGGAGAGTTTTCATTTTGTCAAACGAATGCATTGTACACACGCTATGGTTTGTTGTTTTCTGTCCGATGCCTCCTTTTATTCTCTGGTAATCGTTGTTTCAAACATATGGAGGCTACATAAGGCCGGGTGTTGTTGCTCCAGCAGAATATTCTGAGGTTAGAAAAACCATCTGTCACAGTTTATTACTACAGAAAGAATCCAGATACAGACACAGACAGTAAGAGGTTTGAGTCAGATTGTTTCTTTTTTATTTATTACAATCTTTCATTGATTCTTTTCTACTTTGAATAAGACCTGCAGGGCTCTGAGGATCCAAGGGGATGGAAGTAGTGGAGGCGGATTGGCGCATGAATCATTATTTAATAACTCAAGACAAAAACAATGTTTATGGAGATCTTTTTGAGAAATAATTAAGCAAACGTCATAATTTAAATTTAATTGATAAATATCTTTAATATGCCACTTAGATGCATTTACTATGATGGTCTCGGAACATCTCTTTTTCACTGTATCTCCCTCCTCATCGTTCCTCTTCTCTCGCCTTGTTTTCCTCCACCCTTCACTTCCTTATCCTTTCTGATGATCTCTCTGCCGTTCCTTCTCCTGCTGTTTCCCTCTTCATCTCTGCTGTTCCATGCCTCACCTCATCCCTCCCTCCTCTTTCTCCTCTCTCCTTGTTTTCTTTGAGCACCACGCTGAAACCTTTTGTTGGATGTTTCGAGGGCTAGTTACCGCAGATTCCAGAGATTCCAGCTGGACTGTAGAGAGGAAGCAGGCCGAGCTGCTGCTGAGGGGGTGGGCCTGTTCGGTTCCCTCCCTCCGCTGGTGCTGCTGTTTGGACCGTGGGGTCCAACGCTTAGAAGCAAACATTAATCTGCCAACTCTTATTATCATCTTTGTGTCGTGGTGTCCTCGCTGTATCTGTCGGGCGGGAGGATTGTTTATCAGAGTCGGACAGGAAACAGCAGCTGTGACCTTGAGAGGACAAAACTTTAACAAGGCTGTGATGATGTGAAGCACTCTGAACTCCAGAACTAAGGATGTGAAACCCACAGGGACCATTTTAGGACTTTAGATGCAGCTTTCCATGAGGTTTTCAGCTGCGGTAAATCAAAATCAACCTAATCTAAGCTGCATTGCTAATTTAGGATACTTTAAATCAGTAGTTCTTATTCATTTAACTTAAAGGGAACCAGGCCTTTATTTGAGACTGAGATGTAATCAGAGACATGTGGTTATTTGTAGTTTCCCCTTCTTTATATCTGATTATAATAGATCTGCCTGTGTGTTAATTTGCTGTTGATGCACTTTGCACTTAATGCAAACTCAACACTTCCTCCATCTGCTTCATGTTACAGGCCCTTCAGTGGCAAGGGGGGGTTTATAATCCCTTCTGCTCCCTGGAAGAAATACATCTGCAGGATGTGTTGAGTTCTCATTAACAGCAGCTTAACTTTGAGAATATACAATCGAGTGGATTTAATCTGTGACGAAGTTCAATAAATGTGTTAATAAGAAGATGGGGGCGGCAGAGAAGTGGCACCATGCTATATTGACCTCATGAGACCATTATAATACTGAGTGCTTTCAGTACAAAGTGATGCATGTGATCAACCTGACACGAGTGGGTCCAGCTGCTGTCCCTATAGAGACAGTGGGAAGGTAAAGGAATGGGAAGAGGCCCCGAGGAAACAGAAGGACAAAGACTGGGAGAGAAACGAGTCCATGTAAAAGTCGACACACGGAAACAGGCAGATGAGAATCCACACAGCAGCAGTCAGATTCCCACTGTTTACATTCTACAGTTCCCAGAGGGGGGTGGGGGATAGGATGTATTCATCATGAGTAAAAACTAAATATTGACATACCTGCAATACCGAACAGTTATTTTTAAATGACAGAAAGGCGGTGGATGTAAAATGAGAGTTGATGCTGTTCCTCTGCAACATTTGTATTTATATTAGTAGAAGTACATTTTATTCATCTGAAGTGTAGTTCCTCTCTGGTTTGATATTAATTGCGTTTGTAAATTCGTTGCCTGTTTCTCATTTAGAAACTTCCACTTGTGTGTTGACTTGTACTAATGTACAGTAAAGTACACACAGTACAACAGTAAACATTCAGACTAACTTGAGTTGTTCTCTTTGCATTTATAATTTGATTTATAAAACCAGATTCCATTTTATCCCCTTTGATATCTACGGATATTTGGCGATGAAACATCCTGAAAGTTTTAACATTAAATCATCCCTCCATCCATCATTAATACCCCTTGTGTTGTGTTGTGTTGTGTTGGGTTGGGTTGTGAGTGGATGACTTGCTCGTGTTGCTGTCGCCGTGTTCTAATTTGTGGATGTTACTGAACCACCCACAGAATTATCCTGAACCGAACTGTTAACCTTGGCACGGCTTCTAATAAGAGCTCATCCTCCTGAGATTCCTCTGACTGAAGCTGTCTGGCACAAGTGTGTGTGTGTGTGTGTGTGTGTGTGTGTGTCACATATGGAGGCACCAACACACACACTCCCCTGCTGTGTTTGGACAGAGCAGCTCATGAGCTCTATCCCGAGCACGTGGCCAAATGTAGCATGAATTCTCTCTTTTATGTGTGTGCATTTAGCCTGCTTTGTGAGTGAGCAAGTGTGCCTGGCTGCCCATGCTGACTGTAATGTAGCCTGTCATATATAGGTTAGCACTACTCCCCAACCTAACCAGCCCATGGAAGCCGGGAGATGGGAGGAGAAAGCCCGCGGGCCCGAGGCTGCACACAAGGCTGCGGTGGCCATCGACAGCATCGGCTTATTGACTCGCCGTCTGGTCGACTCGCTGACTAGTCGTCTGCCTCGCTGGCTGTTGAGCCGGCTCCCAGCCCGTCTAGCCTTAATCTGTTTGTCTATCTCAGGTCGACTTTATCAGCAGGAACAGGGAATAAGTGGGATTCTTGACTCCTGTTAGCGTTTTAATCCGCCTGCTCCACCACAGGGGGCGGATGAGCACGTGCTTGTATGTGTGGAATGAGAGCCAGACGGGTGAAATTTATAGCGTCGCCCTGATGTTGTTGTTGTCGTGTCGGCTGCCTGACTCCGATTGTGATGGAATGTGTGAATGTTTATGTTTTTCTCTTTTTGCCGTTTTTCTCTCTTTCTGCCGCGTTTTCCTCTCACACACACAGATCGTTGAGCGCGTCGCCCTCCTCGCCCTGACAGGATTACAGCCTCCTCTGTGCTTTCTAATTAATGGGTTAAATAGACCCCCTACAATGGACCTCCAAAAGGGGCAGAGTGTGTGGAGGGGAGGGGCGGATGGGAAGGTCACATGACTCCTAATTTAGACTCCTATTAAAAAGAACCCTGTGTCTCTCTGATTAGCGTGTGTGTGTGTGTGTGTGTGTGTGTGTGTGTGTGTGTGTGTGTGTGTGTGTGTGTGTGTGTGTGTGTGTGTGTGTGTGTGTGTGTGTGTGTGTGTGTGTGTGTGTGTGTGTGTGTGTGTGTGTGTGTGTGTGTGTGTGTGTGTGTGTGTGTGTGTGTGTGTGTGATGGCCGAGGATGATGCAACGCCTAATTAACACGTCTATACTGCAGCCAATTGACTCGAGACCAGCTATTTCATTTGAAACCAAAAATTCTGTGAGTTGCCTTTATTCTATGTGAGACCTACTGCGCTTTTATCTAAATTTAGGAGTGAGCTACTGAAGCAATATTCCAGAAGAATCCTTCACAACACTGCTTCCTGTGAAACGGTTGTACGTTTTATCAGTCTCAGTAGAAACAGGGCAGCAGCAGCAGCATGGCTAATTGACCAGAAAGCTGCTATTCAACCAGAAGTCCCCTGTGTCTGCAGGCATCCACCAAGCCTGAACGTCCTTTAACAAGATGAGGAATCCTTCACCTTTGACCTCTTCTCTCAGACGGAGCCAGACTGATGAATATGCTTAAAAGAAAACCGCGATCATACACTGCCTCTGCTGTATATCAGGATGGCTTGAGCTGTGCACAGATGCAGACTTGGTCGTGTCTTTCCGTGGTGCAAGAGCACAGATGCAGACATGCGCACACACACATGCATGACTACACATGTGCTACACTGCACATGCATGCATGCATTCACAAGCAGCCAGGACTCTCCTCCCCCCCTACTTGCAGCACCATGACCCTTCTATATAGGTCATGGGATGCACATGCTTTGAAGTCTGAAGTGTGTGTGATTGAAAAACAGACTTGCTCTCAAATTGTGTTGATGTTGGGCTCTGTACAACATCTATATCATATCTATATCATATCAACATCTATCATAATATCTATTCTATAAAATTCTTAGTGGTTATTATTAATTCATTTAACTCAACCCACACCAAGAGCCAGGCCTTCATAGTGTTTCGTCAGCTGTGACAGCGGGTCTGCTGTCATCAAAAATTCTAATAGATGATGGAATTTACAGCTGAACGTTTCCCAAAAGAAATCGTAACTGTAATTATTTCAAAGATTGTGTTACGATTGGGGATTTTCGAGGAAATAGTCATTGTTGCATTACATTATCAGTGAAGAAATATGACAATGTGGTGTTCTGCACCAAACAAGCCTGTCCCCTGTTGTCTGGAGGAAAGTAATTGTAGGCTGTGACATCTCTGTAACAGCCCAGCGCTTCATTTCTCTAATGATACATGAAGGATTTACACAGAGTGGGGGATTTGTTTGGTTTTTACGAGGGGGAATAGTCCTTTAACCTTTTCAAAATAAACTGCTGATCCCAGGATTTAGTTAACAGCAGGACCTACACTCACCTGCTCACACAAATTCTCCTCATACACACGGAGCACTTTCTCTCTCTAAGGGAGGGGGGATGGGTGGATTATATATACATGTTCAGCTCCTGCTGTTTTACTTATTCATGATATAATGATTTTGATCATACTTGGATACAACATTTATTATGGGATTTACTTGTGGCATTGCTGAGGCACATTCATCCTCACTGTCGTGTTGCCTGGTTACTTCATCACTGAAGCTGGGTTAGAAGTAAGAGCCTTCTTCTTTGTCTGCATCCTAACGTTTGGACTTACTGAGTCCCTCCACCTCACTGTCTCACACGCTTGTTTGATAAGTTTGTAAAGTGTCTGCTACTCGGTGAAACCTTCTCTGTTGTGTAAAGTGGGCAGTGTAGGAAAGAGGAATTTCCCTCGGGCATCAGTAAACATCACATTAAGGCCACAGGTCTGGTGTTGGTCTGTTTAACCTTTCTCTTGTAAATATGCAGAACTACCACTTTTAACATGCTCCTAGTTTAGCTACACTATCTGTAAATTTAGTTTATTTTGTGAAATAAGGTTGGATATTCTGACGGTGATGGCAATATATATGCAAATTTGGTTTGTTGTAGGTGGCAGCGGTTGGGGAGGTGGTCCTGTGTTAGCGTGAGGAATGTGTGAGGCTCAATAAAACATGTTGACACCCGTGATAACATCAGCCGCCATGCATGCTCCTTTTTTAAAAGTCCCTCAGGCAACACACATCAACACAAAGCGTCTGTACTGTACGAGAACCAAGACGAAGCCTCTTGTGTTTGATTGAGACATGAGAGTCATGAGAGAATCGTTGACCTTATTTCTGAGTTTAGATGTTAACTCCATCATGAAAACCCCACCCAGTAGAAGTACAGTCTGCAGAAGGTGTCAAGCAAAAACAAAAATCTATGATCTAATTGTTCAATACAAATATAAACGCTCCACAAACAGGTTGAATTGGATTAAAGCGTTATTTAATTTGAAGATCACACGAGCCATCAGATGAAAAGAGCAGGTTCTCTATTTGTCTGTGGTGTCTTTAACACGCTTATGATACGTAAACAAAGAGCCCATTGTCACTGGGCTGCTAATGGTTTCAGTCAAACACACGCCCGTCCCATCGCACACGGCAAAGCAGCGTCAGACTGGGAAACACACTTGAGCTGTTTTCCGATTTGAAATGAAAATATCTGGAAATCGGATCCAAACATTTTCTGGAGGTGCAGCAGGAGATTCACTGGGTCTGAAAATATCTGGAACATTCAGATGAGAGTCGGATCATAAGTCAAAGATGCTGTTGTCGACCCTAATCGTCTAAAGCTCTCAGATCTCGTTGTCTTTGTAAGTTGACATCTTTGTTGGCATCTTCTAGAGATATTTATATTATTTTTCATTCAGTTTTGGATCACCTGAATGTTACGCACATTATTTTCTCACATGGGCTCCACTCTGACATTCTACCAGGGGGTAGCCAGGAAAAGTTCTGGAAAAGGTCCAGAGCAACCAATTTGGATATTTGCGTTCTCAAATACAACCCCTCTGGAAAGATTTCTGGAAACGTATCTGTCCATGTCTGAAAGCAGCCTTAGAAACATGAACTTTTACCTTTGCTATAAACCATGTATGTCATGTGTTTGTCCACAGAAATCCTAAGGCCACGGTGCAGAGGACCAACAAGAAAGTGAACAATGACCCCACCCTGCGCATCCAGAACCTCTCCATTCTCATCAGGCAGATTAAAGCCTATTATCAGGTAAGACGTCACGTCTCACATCTCGATGAACAACTTGTGAAGCGCTGAATTCAGACTCTACACTTATGTCTGACCCGAGCTGGTCCACATTCAAACATCTTACATCTTATGTTACAGTGAAGAAAGTCACGGCTTTCACTCACACACACAGAAATGTGTCCACAAGCATGTACCACTTAAAGACTTGGCAGTAGGAACAGATGTATTTGCAGATATGTGTGTGTGTTGCGGTATCATGACCCTGATCCAGATGTTGGACACGGACCAGTGAATATACGGAGGAACCAGGAATGTGAAACACTGATGTGGTTCTGCTGATAAACGTCTCCAGTTACGTTTCTGTTTTTTATCTCTTAAAACACATCTCGTGCTGCGTCTCCCTCCTGGATGAGGATCCTGATCCTTGTCTCAGCCTCATCGTGGATTCAGTTTGTCTCAGTTTTACTCGACAGACGACTAGAGCCACAGAAAGCAAATCACATCATTTGACTTGGTGGCTTTCATCAGAGAGGTGTGAAGGAGGATGGATGTGCATTTGTGGAGAAAGCTTCAGACCCTGTTGGTCTAAATGTTAATTGACATGAAGGAAAACGCAGAAGAACACTACGATTTACAGCTCGGGTTTTGGATTTAGGGCCCACTCACACATATGTGAAGGGAATATCGTGGGTCAAAGTTCACCGAAGATGAAACCCATGCGAAGCCACGCTTGCGGTTTGCTGCCACACTTTGACCTCGTCTTTCATCAGCGTCTGGAACTGTTGTGCAGCTGTTCCGCTCGTTGTGAAACCTGTGAGCTCGTCAGCGAATTCAAACGACGCAGAGAGAATGTGATTCGGTGCGTTTGCGGCGACAGGGTCTCATCTGCGTCTCTGATTACGAGGAATCGAGCGTGACCCGGCACGCTGCTGCAGGAATGCTATCGTGTCAAAGCAGCCACACTAGCACAGATGCAGATTTCCCACACTTTAGACTGAGGACTGTGACCCATCCCCTCAGGGCCTGTTAATTATCATGTAGCACTGACACAAAGAAATATCAACTGGTGTAATAATGAACTGTAAGACGGCTTTTGAGGTTTTGGCCTGATTCTCTGCAGCTTGATAATGTTAAAATAACCCTCAACAGTTCTTGAGGTTTTTCTTTTTAAGTATTTAGAAGGCGAGGACTGTCTGTGATTGGTTCGTTGCCGTGTGAGATCTGGTTTTCCTTTTGCTTCCTAAAAAATCCTGTTAATCACTCCCGGGTCATCTTATTTAAACAATCAGCCTATTGTGTGGACTTTGACGTTATAAGCTCACAAAGCTCCGCTAGGCCCGACGCAAGCAGCCGGCTGAATTATCTCTCTGTGGAGTCACCGGGGGGGTCAGTGACTCGGCTCGGGTTAAGTCTTGACCAGCAGAGTTGGTGGATGATGAGATGACGGGGGGGTTAAGGACATTACCGGGGGCTGCAGAGTGACACTATTAGCTTCGGGACAGACCCTGTGTCTTCATTGTCCAGGATCCAGCATATTTGTTGTGTTTAACCTTTTAACCAAATGTTTATGTAGAGAATTTGAAATGGACCTTTTTTGCCTTTGAATGTGTGTGTACTTTGCATATGATTCTGCATTTAATCCCTTTCTTAACGTTTATGATTTTGGTCAGTGGACACACTCACTGAAAATGCATGTTTGATAAATGTGTTGTTATTTGAGGAGGATAATTGAAGGTGGTAGATGTTGTCTTTGAGGATCTACATGCAGATCTAGAAATACATCAATTAACCCACACTACTGGATGATCCGGGGTGGTTAAGCTTCGCGAGTCAACAATCTCTTGTTCATCAACAGTCTTTCTCTAAACTTGTATTTGTCCCTGCGTCGCTCTGTTTGACCTTGTGGTCCCTCCATTGTTCAGGCCCATATGTCTGCTCTGCCTCACAGAGACCACCTACAGGTTAGGGTCTCTGCGTTCCTCTGCTCGGCTTTGTCTGCCCCCCCCTCGATGGTCTTTTATGGCCCCTGCTCATCTCTGAGTCTGTCAGTGAGCCGGTGGTGAGATGGATGAGCTTGTTTTAAAGTGGACATTTTATTGTGTGTGACAAAAACCCCTGCTTGTCATGTGGTTTTTGATTACACAGGGTTATCAGTTTGTGAAATTGTGAGGTTTGGATGACTAAAAAAAGTCATGAGTAGAGTTTAAAAACAGTTTACAAATTTGAGGTGGATCAACTATGTTTTATACTTCCTCACAATGTATTATTTTAAATTGGACTTAAGTTAATTAATTAATTGATGATGCCAGGTTCTCTTCCACTATGTCAAAGAAAGTGTTCAAATAAACTCCTGGATCTGAATCTTTGTCCAGGACTCAATTTGCTTCTATGTTCCATGGTTCCACATGAGTTTCATGTAATCGTGTTCAGTAGTTTTCCGCGAAATCCTGCTGACAAACAAACAAACAAATAAACCAACAGACGTGAGCGAAAACGTAACCTGCTTGGAGGAGGTAGTAAAAAACAATTAAAGTGTTAAGAGGCCGGATCGTTGGAATCTAATCAAAGTGAAGACTCAGACTCGGATTAGAAATGTTCAGAAGTCGGCTAAGACACAGAATCCCAGAGCAGAGGCGAGTTTTACTTGGAAAGAGACGGATTATCTATCATTTGATCGTCAGTCGACTGGGACAGAGAAAACCACGAGATCCACGAAGCAGGGCTGCATTAATTCTGTTCTGTCATGCGTACATACAGCTTCATCAATGTCTGCATATGGTCAGTCTTGGATATATGCTTCTATCGTGATCTCTTTCTCCTGTCGTTGCTTTATCACTCACCGGTTGTAAGTTTTTCAGAGCCATATGGAAGAAGACATTCAGGTCTCCTGATAATGGATTTAGCAGGTTTTCAATTTACTGCAGCGCTCAGCACTATGGAAGAGGAGAACCGAGCGAGTAGAGGCCTCGCATGGTCGGTTGCTTCAAGTGATTTGATAACATGCTCTCAGTTAAGACTCTTTTTGATTTAATCATCCTGGTAATCTTATACCAGAACGGGTTGGAAATCAGCGATTGTTTGTCCACAGAGAGAAATGTTCAGAAAGCATCAGAGCATGAGCTTTTGACATGAGCTAAGTATGTTACAGTAATGCTCTTTAAACATCTCTGCTCTGCCCATAGGAGCGTTGAGTCGTCTGTTAAAACCCCATATTTCATTTAGATTGTCTGGGGAGGAGAAAAGAGGGAGTGGGGAGGAGGGGGGGGGCACACCCTAATTGAATTGGAGCCAACTCGCCAAACGATCCTCTGATGTCGAGAGAAAACCAATTAATTAACCTCTGTGAACCATCTGAGTCCGACACTTCAGGACCTCTCCTCAGACTCCCTCTCCTCCCCCGCCCTGTACAGTGAATACTGTTCCACTCACCCCCCCCCCCGTCCCCTTGCTGCTGTATGAGATGTAATAGTATCTGTGTGTGTGTGTGTGTGTGTGTGTGATTTTCCACATGGGCGTCGTTTGGAGTTCTGCTTTGAAGCTGTGAAAACGACGGGAAAAGACGAGAAATTCAATAACAATGGTTCTAATTTCATTGTGTGTGTCTGTGTGTGTGTGTGTGTGTGTGAGTGTCTGTGTGTGTGTGTCTGTGTGTGTTGGAAGTAGATTGCGTAGGAGTCGGTAGATGTCTAGACAGACTGATTTCTGGATATGGTTTATAGATCAAGGCTGAGCAGCTGTTAACGTGTGTGTGTGTGGGTGAATCCATTTGAACATACTGTGACATTTTACCGTTACAAATATGCACAAATAATAAATGTTGTTCCATATTTTGAATAATGTAATTATTACCCTGCCGCCTCCAGAGTGAGATATTAACTCTCTTCGGGGGGAGTTGTAGTTTCTCCAGTGGTCAGTCCAAATATCCGCTGGGGCCTCTTTTTCATTTAGTGGCATTGGTTTGGCATTCTTAAGGGGGTGTAATAAAAAGCCTCAGCCAGCTGAAGTAAACTTCTTTGTGCTTTTACTGGCTTTTCTCAAAGCTTCCTAAGTGAATCCCCTTTATCCTGGTTTATGAAAATCAGACTCCGAGAACATCCGTTGCCAGTCGATGTCAAAACGTCTCTTTCAAACTGATGGGGAAGAAGGGGAAGAAGAAAATGGCTGATTGAGTGAGAGCGTTTCTTAAACAAATCTGTAAGCTCCTTCACTGTCAGCTGGCTGATTGGTCTGCGAGTACAGTGCAGTTATTTTGCTCTGCTGCCTTCTTTAAGTGGAGGTTTTCCATGTTACTCTTTGGAATAAGAGCGGTTCTGTCCTCTCCGTGCCACTGCTTGGGTTTGGGGTGTGGTGTGAAGGCTGGGAGCTCTGTTTAGACGGTTTATAGAGCAACAGAGACCCCCATTCATGCCGGGCCTGGCCCTGAAGATCTGTGACTTTCGTAGGCAAAGCTCTGAGATTGGGTCACAAAGGATATGATATCAGGCCTTTTTAAGCTATTAATATTTGTAGACTGTTATCACTGAGCAGCATGGGAATATAGTGATGCCTCTGGGAACTAAAAAGGAGGTTTCACTGTCCTTTAGGAGAAAAGAAACATCCTTTCTGTCCTTTCTGTCAAACTCAGATTATGGACCTTGATAAACTTGTTTTTTTCTCATCGGCTCATTAAATACTGTGAATTATCAAGTGTTAAATGCTTTTTCTGCAAATTTCCTTCCCAATGAATCCTCTATATAAAAGTGTTTCATTGGAAATCCCCTCCAACTCTTCTTCTCTCTGTCCCTGTGAACAGATCAGTTTAGTAGGGCATGTGTTCGGAGCTGCAGGCTAATCTGTGTTGTCATGCAGACTTGCATGCTAGTGTGTCTGAATGCACTGTTGATGCCGCTCAGCTAGCTAACTAGCTAACTAGCTAACCTCATAGGCAGCCCATTTTGCTCTGGTATTAAAAACATTTCTTTGTTTGCTTTGGAGAATTTTTAAATACTTACTGGCTGTAAGGCGAGAAAAATGCAGAATCATGAAAATAAGATAAATGGCCTCATTAATAATTTGGCACCGCTTTAAAAATCATCTTGGTTCTGCCAAACCTACAAGCTACAAACGAGTTCACGGATTCCTGTCATTTACACAATTCCTCTTGAACAGTCGTTTTTCTGATCTCAAGCTGGAAGGGACGTCTTCTCATAAATGTCATCTTGGTGTCATTTCCTCCTTTTGACCTTCAAGTGACCCCCCCCCCCCCCCCGCTGTGAACAAGCACTCGCTCATCCTGAGACACATACATGCACATCCCCACTTTGTCGAGCGTGTTCCTGTTTACGCCCAGACCCACTCTGCAGTGGCATCATGTAATCACGTCCTCGGATGGGAACTGAACATGGTCTCACCGAAACAACACAGTGTGTCTGTGAGAACGTACTTTGTTTGTCTGTGCGTGTGCCTGCTGAGGAAAATGACACATGAAGGGAAAACGGCATCAGTTATGATGTAGAGAAGGTTCCCATATGTGAAAAGGAGCTATTTATAGGCAGCGAGCAGAGTCGATGTATTAAGGGGAAGCCAGAAGCTGGTTTCTTCTTTTCCATCACTGAACCAGAGCACATGGGGAGGGGGGGGGGAGTCTGCATCTGCAGTAGCAATGAGTCCATGGTAGAGGGAGAAAAATAAAACATAGCTTTAAGATTAGACTTGTAAACTGGTTTCAAGGTGTTCATGTGTTTTTTCAGCAGTCACACCTTCATAATGCATCCATTCATTTCTTATGCCGCTGATCCTTTGAGGGTCACAGGCAGCTGGAGCCAAACCCAGCTGACATCGAACAAGAGGCGAGGGACAGCCTGGACAGGTCGCATGTGTATCGCCTAAATATATATACATATAACGTTGAGGTCGTAATAGTAATTAACAGCTACTCTAAACCGTCACACTGTGAAAAACAATAATCGCAGCAGGTTGGTGAGTTCACTGCTATAAATTAATTAAACTGCATTATAAGAGTTGAAAGAACAATCTGCTTCATTTAAATGTCTCAGAATGATGATCTCTGAAGTCCAGGTTTAGTTTTGCACTATGATTTGAATTATGGTCTGGTTGAGGTTAATGTATACTTTGTGTGTTTGTGCATTTGCCTTCAGAGATAGTTGACACGTTAAGGGGAAATGGCATCAGTTATGATGTAGAGAAGGTTCCCATATGAAAAAAAGGAGCAATTTTTAGGCAGCGAGCAGAGTCGATGTATTAAGGGGAAGCCACATTGAACAAGAGGTGAGGTACGTCACATGTGTATCGTCTAAATATACATATATATATATATATTTATATATAACGTTGAGGTTGTAATAGTTATTAACAGTTACTCTAAACCGTCACACTTTGAAAAACAATAATCGGGGAGGTTGATGAGTTCACTACTATCGGTACATTAAACGGAATTTAAAACAAGAGTTGAAAGAACAATCGGCCTCATTTGAATGACTCAGAATGATGATTATGAGGTCCAGTCCAGGTTAGGTTTTACACTATGATTTGAATTATGGTCAGTTTGAGGTTATGGTGAAGCAGGAATTGGTCCTGGTTGAGGTTATGGATATGGTTTTGGTTTGGCTCTACAGTCAATGGAAGTCAATCCAAAGTCCTTGCAAACCTGTGCGTGGGTGAACTGTCTGTCGGGAGCCCCGAGGTGATGCGGCGGGGTTAGGGGGGGGCTGAGGGGTTGTGCTCCCCCGCCCCCCCGCCCCACCTGCCTCCACCTTTGTGACATGAGCAGCAGGATCAACCCGTCCACTCGTTCGGCTTCAGGGCTCAGTTGTTAAAAGCACTCTAGCTGATAGATAACAGCGCAGGACAAAAGAAAGCAGGTCCTAATGGCTCGTTCTCTCCTCCTCCTCATGTAATCGATGATCTCTCCATCTGGACCTCGGCCTCTGCTCTTTTCATCGGAGTTTACCGCTGAGTCGACTCAGCCGAGAGAAACTGTTGGTTTATTCCCTTTTGTATTATCAGGGCTAATCTAATGAATTAGCTGTTCAGTGGCTTCTTTAAACGAATTTGCACATAACCAGTAATGCTGTGATAAGGACGATGACTCATCCATTGTTCATTCTGCAGAGCTTCATTAACTATAATTTAAAAAATAAAGAAAGAACTAGTGTGAGAATGAAAAACATTTATTCCGTCTGTGAGTAGTGATTTATTGTGTTATTACCTGAGCTTGTGTGTGCGTCTGCCTTTTGTTTGTTTCATAGCAGGATCACGCAAACACTACTCAACAGATTTTGAAGTATGAATATCTTTAGTGAGGGAATCACTCTTGGGATCATCGTTGTTTTCCTGTTAAAAAAACAATTCCTTTGTTTGAATAAGAGTAAAGACTAAATCAGAGCGTAAGGACTCATCCAATAAGCCACGTAGTGAGTTCATTATAACGATGAACAGAAGGAAAAGCTTTATTTGCATTGATCGTGTTGGTGGGGATGAAGTGAGATCAGGTGTTAAGTGGTTTCTGTGTTTGTGTTTGATGAGAGAGAAGGAGGAACCACGCTCCTTCCCATTGTCGGTGGTAATAACCTTTTCAAGTTCATAATCTCTGCAGCTTTTCAGCAGGAGGGAAGTCCGCAGTGCTAAAGCCAGGAGAGAGAGAGAGAGAGAAAGAGTGTGTGTGCGTGTGTGTGTGTGTGTGTGTGTGTGTGTGTGTGTGTGTGTGTGTGTGTGTGTGTGTGTGTGTGTGTGTGTGTGTGTGTGTGTGTGTGTGTGTGTGTGTGTGTGTGTGTGTGTGTGTGTGTGTGTGTGTGTGTGTGTGTGTGTGTGTGTGTGTGTGTGTGTGTGTTTGTGTACACACATGGGGGGCTGAACATGTACTGTAATGCGTGTGTCAGTCTCACTGGTATTGGGAGAATAAACCCATCTCCCCGTTTCTATGGTAACACTCCATATCTGCGGAATGGGTGTGTGAAGGCTCTCAGGGTTCAGGCAGCGTTTGCACAAAAACACATACTCACTCACACACACACACACATAGACACAGCAGTAGTACAATTAATCCCTTGTTAAAGCTGTGGTGGTAGCGGAACTTGTATTTGGGTGGATAGACTGGTTGGAAGTGTGTGTCTGTGTGTGTGTGGGGGTGGGCTAGTTTAACAGACAGGGCTCCTGTGAGACAGAAACACAGAAGCCTTATAACGTTCCAATGACACCTCTATAATACAGACACGCACACGCACACACACACACAGACACACACACATGGCTACCTACTCATAAGAACATTAGCACAATTTGTCTCAGCATGGCCTTTACCATGTATTGTGTGTTTTTGTGTGTGTGTGTTGTGTGTGTTGTCTACCAGGCTACTGTCCCCATCAGAACAATAGCATCAGTCAGGACTTCCCCAATCTGCCCACTTTTAGCTGAATGAGTAAATTCCATTGCGTTTGACAAGCCCCCCTTTAAAGGACAGCTCTTATGTCCAAATCGTCTCGGTGGGATGGAAGAGGAGCCGGCGTGTGAGGAGCTGAGAGTCCTGCTGGAATCAATAATACAGCAGTGTAGTGTCAGGATGGGGGGGGGGGGGGCGGGGGGAGAAAAGGGGAAGATGCTGAGGAGAGGAGGAAGAGAGCAGGAGGCAGCTCGCTCATGCGTGACCGGAGTGAAAAATGATGGGATCAAAGCTGCGTCTCTCTCTCTTTCTCTTTCTCACATTCTCCTTCGTCCCTCCCCACCAGTTCCTCCTCCTCCTCCGCCTCCTCCCTCGTTCCCTCTCTGCGTGAATATTGGCTTTTTTTGGAACATCTGAATGACCGGTCCCCATGTGCAATTATTAGATTGTGAACTTTAAAGACCGACAGTGAAAAAAGCCAAGGACGTTTCTGCTGTCACAGCTCCAGCAAAGCGGGGGGGGGGGGGGGCTTTCTATGTGCATGTGTGCGTGCGTGTGTGTGTGTGCAGCACATCACGGTGACATGCTCAGCGTGCTGGTGGCTGGTCTCTCTCTCTCTCTCTCTCCTGCAGTGCCCGTCATGTTTTATGTATGAGAGCTAAGCCTTTGCCAGTTAATCCACGAGGCATATTAGTCGACTGTAGTCCAACTTTGTTAGTCGCCCGCAGCTAATCTGCAGAGCATGTTATTACCCACATGCCTCCAACATACAGTACATTTGACTAGCAATGTATTTGAGGCGCTGCATTAGGAGCACATGCATCATCCAGTTTTATTAACACGATAATTAAGGCGGTTTTATACCTGAAAACCTTAGGATGCAGTTTATGAAGCGATAAAGCTGTGATATGCCTGTTTAACTGTCTTTAAACTGTAAAATCAGGTGCAAAAAATAGATTAAAAAAATTGAAGTAAAGCCTTAAGCTCCACCAGGGACCAACTGTCCCTTTGACTACTTTTAAAATTCTGAATCTTTATCAAAATCCATAAATTATTTCCTGGGAAAAAGGTGCAATTGTAAAAAAAAACGGCAAAGTTAAAGATATTGATTCTTGGAACCAACCTTTTGCCCCAAAATTGTATATATTCATGTCCCATTCTTCCACCTAGTGTCGTGGACATCTGTAAAACTGTGTAAGAATGCTGGCTTTTCAATAAACAAAGTAAACGTTATGCTACATGCATTTAGTCTTTATTTCTAACAGTTCCAAGCCAACACCAGACAAAAGGAAGAAACCCTGACTCATGATTAAGAAAGGAAGGAAAAGTGATGCTGAGTAGCTGAGTGAAAAGACAGGAAATCTGTGGAAATGATTCATTTTCAGGGCAGAACAAGAAACAACACCATCTGTTTGTGTAAAAAGAAAAAAGTGATGCATAAACTAATCATTTCCTGTAATGTCGCTCCCTGTAAACTCAAACTCTTGAATCGCAGCTGTGTGAAGCCACAAGTGACAAAAGGAAATGTCGTCACTGCATCTCTGGGTGGCACGAAAGGAAAAGTGTGTGTGACGGCCTGAAAGCTGCTGACACAGCAACCACTTGGTGTCTTTGAAGGGGACAGGTGGGAGCGATGGGACAGGTGGTGTGTGTGTGTGTGTGTTTGTATATGTGCATAGTCATGTGTTTCACCCCTGTCTCTATCTGTTGGTTTGTATGTTTGTTTGTTTATAAGCAAGATTTCACAAAAACTCCAGGACGGATTTCAACGAAAATTGGTGGAAGGATGTAATAAAAAATGCTATAAAGATTTTTGGTACGGGTCCAAATTTAGGGTGGGAGCCAGATTTTGTTTTTAGGGGACTGTTCAGCTCTCTCACTGTCTTTCTAGTTTTCTATAAAGCTTAAAGCACAGTTGCAGTATTGCATACAGTGGCACACTGACATGTTTTCTTTAAATATTAAAAGACAATAGCAGAGACAACCTAGAATTTCTTCAGTCGCAGTTTTCTTGGAGATGCAGGTTCTGGTTTCTTCTTCCTCTTCTAGTTTTGGCAGATTTGGCTCCGACTTGTCGTCACACGGTGAATTGGTCGTCTCTCTGTGGCTGAGCTGATTATTCTGTCTGACGCTGGTGATGAGTCAATCGGACTCTTTCTCCAGAGATTATGGCTATTTGTTAATTTTAGACTGGAACTGCCTGATATTAGTCATCAGTGTTATTATGATCACAGTAAATCACCATCTTTATCTCATTCATGATATTTATACGAGTTAAATTCTGATCTCATTTGCGTATTTGATACATCTACACTTATTTCCACGTATGGCACCAGAAGAAACCATAACCTCTGTCCACACACACACACACACACACACACACACACACACACACACACACACACACACACACACACACACACACACACACACACACACACACACACACACACACACACACACACACACACACACACACACACACACACACACACACACACACACACACACACACACACACACCAGTGTAAACAGAGATGGATGGACATGGCAATTGGGGTCAGTGCTCTTATCACCACTGACAGGAAACCATGGCAACCACGCTCCTAACCTATTAACCACAACTGACGACCCCTGCAGCCCAAAATTAGACCTTCACCTCAGGTCATAGAGCCCTGTGTGCGTGTGTGTGGAGGTTAAAGCATAGATCTGTTTGTGAGGAGTTTGTCTTCTAGTCTTCATCTTCTTTGGGTTTCTAACAGTGGGTGTGATTTGTGTGGTTGGTTATCGCTTGGCAGTAACACAACTACACTGTCACTGTCACTTGTGTCTATGTCTATAGAAACTGTGAAACAGGACACACATGAAATAACACAAATACTTAAACTACAGTGTTACACATGTTGCTGTAGCTCCTTGTTTTGTCTAGCAGGCTGTGTTAGTATCGGCCTGAAACCAGATGCGAATGATCTACTGAGCCATCTGTCGCCTCATTCTTCACGTCTCCCTCTATAAACCGGTGGTTTTTCTTTTCTCCGCATAAAATCAAACAGGCGACAAAGGTTTAGACGACCGCAGGCGTCAGAGTCTCCTCTGCTGCCGGCTCTGATAAGGCAGATGTAGGTAGAAGTTGTGTTTGCAGCTGTACGTGTGCGTGTGTTTCCTCAAACACGAGCATGTTGAGCTCAAAGGAAGGTCTATGAGAAATGAGGGGAACTGATTTATGGTTCAGATGAAAATGTTGAAAGAAAGAATGGTAATTCGACATTTTATTAGCTCGCAGCTTCGGGAAATATATAGAAACAGTTTCCAACATCTGCATTGATGTGTAGTTCAATTTATGAGTTTATGACCATCAATCAACTTGCTCTGGAATAAACTGTTCACAGAACCTGGAAATACCAAATATTTCATCTGAAACAGGCTTGAACAGTTTTTTTGCAAGAACAGAATCTCAGATTTCTACATAGTTTGACTTATTCATTCCAAGAGAGGTGCTGAACCTCAACCAATAGTATCTGGTAGTCTACACAAATACAGGTTTTTATTATTCTCTCAGAAACATGGGGACGGTGTGTTAGGAATACAGAAACAAATTATACTAGATTATATAGTGAAATTGCATTACAGCAGCACAGATGTTCCTGGGTAGTCAACACCTTCCTGTGATGTCAGATTTCTTGCCCCGTGTTACCTCCACCATGAGGTAATGCAATATGTATAGGGCAGATGGTTAGAGGGGGGGGGCTTTCCCCAAACCCCTTACTTACTTATATAAACCTCTTTGTCGTGACTTCAGCACTAACCTGCACAGAGTAGTTGAACCGTGGCATCAGACGAGTTCAAGCTGCCATCAGGTGCATATGAAATATTCAAGTGACCAAAGCTTCACGTCCACTAGAAGAAACTGGTTTATACAACTCTAAAGGTTAAGACTATACAAATATTTTACCAGTCGCAGTGGGTTTCCTCGACCTTTTCAAGTGAATGCACCATCGCTCGAGTAATGAATATATGAATGTAAGTCATTTGTTGTTGCTGGTAGTTTTTGCTGCAGTGCCCACAATTTTAGAATAATTTGTCATAAGCCAGAACATCAAGAGAAATTAACTCCTTCCCCACTGTGTGTGTGTGTGTGTGTGTGTGTGTGTGTGTGTGTGTGTGGGTGTGTGTGTGTGTGTGTGTCTGTGCATATGTACACTATGTCTGCATAGGTGTTGTGAATTGCAGCTCATGGTTTCATTTTTGGTTTACATGATTGACATGTGAATGGAGGGGGCCCTGAGGCAGAACCCAAACCAGCAATTTAACCCACATAAATACATCTGTCACTCACATTCTCACACGTGCATACACGCAAACACACACACACACACACATGCACACACATGCACACACACACACCGGTCTAGTGTCTGTTTAAACTTTGCCCACATTATTACACAAAACTTAAATCTCAGACCTGCCATTGACTCATCAGTTACTATCTTTGATTGGAGATCGTATTTCGTCAGAGTCATGATGATCGTTGCTGTTGTGTTGTATTCTGTTACGGTGAAAAGAACGAATTTTTCATGTACATGTTAATGGCGTCATGAAAACTGTATTTCCTTATTTATTTGTATCCATAACTCTTTAAAAACAAAATCTGGTCCATTGCTTTCTCCTCCTGACCTCTTTCCTTCTCTATGTCTCTGTGTGACAGGAGATTCTCCAGCAGTTGGTCATGATGCCTTTACCCAACGTGCTGGTTCTGGGCCGGAACCCTTTGTCTGGTAAGTGTCACTCTGCTGAAAATACAACACACATTCATACCTTCTCTCCAACATCCCTCCTGTTGAGGGGTGGGAACATGAAACATACTTTCCTCACGTCAACAATAGAGACATTGGTAACAAAACTCTCACCACATGGACATTGGAGCCCAAACCTGTGGACTTGAAATTCTCTTTTAACCATTTCACAGCAGAGCTTTGACCTTCTGAACTGAGCACCATGTTATTTGATATGTCAGAGCAGCAAACGTAGAGCTAAGTATTTCGTAAAAAATACTTAGAGCACCTTGAGCCATGTGTGTTTTACAAAATACTCTAATCGGACCACGATGAAGCCTCTGACAGGCCATCATTTAAGATCAAGTTCATCTCACTAGTTGTGAAGATTTGTCTCGATGCAGAGTTGTTTACTACCCAGTCCACATAGATAATTTACTGGCAGAAAACCACTACAAGCTTACTGGGTTGCAGAAACGTTCATTGCCCTCGTCTACTTCCCTGCAAAATGCAATTATCGTCTCTTCAGAGTGAATTGTTTCCAGTCGCAGCTGCCGGAGCCTGTTGAAAGATAACTGCAGCTTTTCAAGCAGACCAAATAGCCTCTGAATCCCTTTTCCTCCCTCAGCTGCCGCACTGTCACGGTTTTCATCACTTCTCAGTTGTCACAGTCACCGGTTTATTTTTCATACGCCCCCGCCGGCACCAGGAGTAAACAGACCAACAAAAGGACACAGCGCTGAGCACACTTGCATTTGTGAGTGTGTCGTTGTGTCTGATTGTGTTTCTGTTTCGTGCAAGGATGAATATCGTGGCTGTTGATTTACCTTAGAGACGAAAAACAAATCTACCCCTGTTCTACCGATGTACCAATGTCATAATTTAAAAAAACAAAACAATCCAGTTCGCCCAATTCATGCCTCTGCTTCGAAGCTACGCATGTAGGTACGCACTGGGCCGAGCATTCATATTTGTGTTCAGATGTGTGTGTGAGTCGTGCTACAATTACACAGCTGAAAGGCTAGTGGCGGTACAGTTTCTATGCTGGTGTTGAGTGTCTTCTGGTTTCTGGTCCGCTAATTTACAGTTCTCTGGTGTCTCTGTCTGAGCTGATAGATGTTGATGAGCAGAGAACATTTCTGGGGAGGTGCGTTGGGTACACATCTACGAGTAGGCTACATCGACAAGGACAACACAAATGGCTATTTATGCACCAACAGCAATAAGTTAATTGTGTGTAATAGCGTCACTCAGGAAAAGGGAGAAGCATCAGTGTCCAGACGACCAAAAGAAGAAATTGCCGCGTTCAGCCAAGTGTCATCACTGACGATAAAAACCTGAATCTACTGCAGAGTCACTTGACCCAGGAGTGAATATTGATTTTCTCTATTCCCATTAGACACAAAAGTCAAACGTTAGTGGGTATTATTATATTTCATTAGTTTCGAATCACTGTGAAGCCGATGGCGATTCAGTCATTAACAGAACTTGTAAAATTAACATCTACCGTTTGAATATGTCATCGCCAGTTTTACTGCCCTACATATCTGAACACCACCATGGACAGCAGCTTCCAGATCTTCAGGCTTAAACATGAATTCAAGAGTAAAGCCCGTGCAGCTGAGAGCGGAGGGGCAGCCAGGAGCAAGTGGACCAGGCCTGAAGCTTCAGGCTGCATTCCTCTGGGTTCCTCCTGCCCTTTACCCTCCAGCTTGTCAGATAATCAGTCAGTCGGCCACTAAGTCCGGCCAGCGGTGGCGTCTGGCTCTGTGGCAGCCAGCTGAAAGTCATCGGCCATGTGGCTTTTATTATGCTCTCATTATGTGTGTGTTTAGTCGGTGGATGGGGGAAGGGTCTCTTCTCCACGCTGAACAGTGGGAATGCACTGTGGTTGTGCCCCCAGCGCCCTACCCCCCGGGCTCTGATCTACCCCGGTCGGCCTTGTACACACGGGCACAGAGACACACAGGCCCTGTTTATACCTGGCATCAACTGTCAGTGCTCTGTGTCTGGAGCTGCTTCATTCATGCAGTCAGTTGTTGTTGTTGTTGTTATTGGGGATGTTATTGCATGAATCTGGTTTGCATCAGTTATAAATACACAGCGATGAATATATGGCGACTGAAATAAATCATTTACTTCTGTACTGAAGGGAAACACAGCACAGACGACAGATCGCCGCCTAAAGATCCCACCAGCTGTTTATTTATCTAATATAAATATAGATGTCATGAATAAATATTGAGGTATAGACGACAGTGGTTGAGAGCTGACAGAAGGCACAAACCAGCGGGCTTGACATGTATATGCACGTCTCTCTCTGTGTGTGTGAGTGTTGATGCAGTATGTATATATTTGAAAGAGAAGTTCTGAGAAAAAGTCAGGCTATGCTATTTCTTTCAAGAAAAGTTTCAGTTTTGCGTATAGATAAATGTTGGTGAAAGAATTTCTGGAACTTCCTTTGAGAATAGAGCAGAAAATGTGCAGTAAATTCACAAATATTTCAAATATGTGCTGGTGCAAAACTGGAAGAATACAAATATCTCAGGATAAATAAGAGCTGTTAACATGTTACTTCCTAAGCAGATATTTACCCCCCCGCTTGAAAGTTCCAGAAATGATCCTGTTGTTGTGAGCATGTCTGACCCGGTCCTAAATTTGGAGACATTTCCCAGAGGTCATGTCTGAAAAAGGATTATGAAAAGGATGTAAGTGCAGAGTCACTGCTGAAAGTTGTACAACTAAACCGGAGAGAATGCTTGTTTGTTATTCTGTATTTTCCCGTCTTTGTGGTTATTCTCGGCTCGCTCAGTTGTCCGTTGTGTGGTTTCGTGCTTCGCTGCTCACGACTCTGACCTCAGCTCCAGGCAGTCTGCGTTTTCATGTCTCTCGTATCTTGTCTTCAAAAGCACAGAATCCCTAAAACAGTCTGAAAATAAAGTTCAGCTGTCTCTGTCCTCTGCTCCAGCGAAATGGCTGAATACACTCTGGCATGTTGTCATAGCAACATCAGATTGCATGTTCTGGTTTTACCACTGATGTGCAGCGTCACCGGGGCCTGGATGACTCTGACGGGGCAGAAAAGACGGCTGGAGCAGTGGGATTGCACATGCATGCAAACACACATTTCTATTTTCCTTTCTTATTCACTCACATCCTCGCAGACAGATTAACAATGACTCTGCAGGAAGGAGGGTTAGTCACTGTCCCTCCGACCTCTGGTTTCCTGCTCCGAGGAGGAAGCAGGGAGGTGGAACAGGAAGCGTGGACGAGTGGATGCAAAGGTGCAGATGTAACAATACAGAGGGAAGAAAGGAAGGATGGGTGGATGTGTGTTTCGGAGAAGAAATGAATGGTTGGGGTGAGAGGGAAGGAAGAGAGGGACAGAGAGAATACGAGGCCTGCAGAGAGATGGGGAACAACCTCCTCGCTGCTGCTGCTTGAGGGAGTTTTCTCTATTTTCGACCTTGCCTCCTTGACTTCCTCCCTCCCTCTCTCTCTCCCTCTCTCTCTCTCCGTTTCTCTATTTCTATATTCTCTCCTTGTGTTTTGTGTTGCTGATGCTCCATGGTGCTTTCCCCTCTTTTGTCTCCCGCTCTCCTTCTTTCATCTCTCCCCCTCCTCTTGTTCTCCCGCTCTCGCTGTATAAATAATTTATCCTATAAGGTCCCTTATCTCTCCTCCATTGCTCCGGTAGATTTGCTGAGCTAAATCCCCTTCCTTGACGAGCATGGGCTCCAATGGCTCCGGCAGAGAACCGCTAAACCCTGCAGCTGTGAGAATTAAGCCCGTCACCCTGCAGAAATTGCTCATAGTTGCTTTATATGTTTAATATTTCGTTTAAGATGACGAATGAGGTTGTGCATCTTCCTCTTGCTTTGAATAAGCCTGACCAAGCACATCACAATATTCACTTCGGTAACTGGAGCTATTCCTGACTTTGAGCTGGAAAGAACTGGAAAAAACAAAGTCTGTCTTACACCGAAATTACAGTTACAGCTTAATTTCTGTATTGTGTGCTAATGTTTGATATAAACAAATATTAACCATTCCTTATAAGTAAATCAACAGCTATATATATCCGTCCATGCACACACAGGGGAAACTATTGCTTCAGAGGTCCAGTTTTCCACTTGCTGTTCCACCAGAAATCCAGCCGGGCGTCAGTATGACCTGAAACTCAGCAGGTTTCTCACTCTACTCATCCAGGCTTGGATCCATTCTCTGCTGTCATGAGAACAATGTGAAACTCCGAAGGTCTAACTGTCTCTGCCACGTCGCGTCCCACAGGGAGGGTCTGGGTTGCTCAGTAACACAATGATTTGTGTGTCTCTATTGATTCAAGAGGAATGAGAAAGAAGAGACTGATTCGATTGTCGGGGGGGTTCTTTAAAAGTGATGGATAGATGCTGACACTGGGACACATTCTGTTTTGGCACATTGAGCTGCTCTGTCATTTGTGAGTCTCACTCTGAGGTGGTTCTTTTTTTTTCAGCAAAGATTATTCAGTAATTTGCAGTAGTTTTCTTCATCTAATTTGAAAAGACCCACAAATGCTAAAGACACAGGTTATATTAATTTTAATACATTTTCCATCCACATCTGTATCGGTAATAATCTCCATTCATACTCACACATCTGAGAACGCACATCATTCACACACACTGAGCATGTGCCAGTGTAAACATGCAGCAGATGGTTGGTTGCCTGGTTACAAAGAATACTACATATGTGGGTTCATGAATGTACGTGCAGATTGCAGCGAAGCGCCAAAGTTTTCAAACTAAGAACGGAGCCGGCGGCGTTTCCAATCTTCCAAACTCCGGAATTCGGATGGCAGACGTAACCATAGCAACAGTGATGCATTTCGCAGTAACGTCCTCCTGCTATTGAGCTGCTCCTGCTGTGATGATTGGCCCATTAACAGCAGACCACCCTCCACACCATGCCGTCACTAATCTGGATTTATTATTATTACTAGAGCCGGACAGCGTTAGCACTCATTGCCCCCTGGACCTCATGATGAGCTGGCTTATCACACACACACACACACATTGATGCACACAACTTGTAATAACTATACCAACTACTTAGTCAGTTTAACACACATACATGCTTGCACACACATACACACCACCTGGTTTACTTCTGTTCAGTCCCAAATCCCCCAGATGAGCTCAGGCCTGTTGAGCGTGATCGCAGCTGTTTCACCAGTTTCTGACAATGTGTCCTGACGTGTAGAAGAAGAGAGCCCCCCCCCCCCCTTTCACACACACACTGTGGAAAACACTGAATAATGGGCGACTGAATTACATCCAATCAACCAGGACAGAATAGCAGTGATAACAAATGATCTGCTGCAGACATGTTTACAGAAGGTTCTTTGTGTGTGTTTTTAGAACAAGGTCTGGAGGAGATGAAGAAACTGTTGCTGCTGCTGCTCGGCTGTGCTGTTCAGGTAAGAGCTCAGTTCACTTTAATGCTTCACACACGCAACAACAACGTTAGTTTAGAAAACCGGGAATAGATTTATGTTTATTACTTAATCTTGAAGTTATTTCATCTGAAGCCAGGAATCTGATTTGGATAGATTCCTCCTGTGATTGCTGCCATTTGGCCCCTTTTAATTATGTTAATAAACTCTAATTCTATCATCCAGTTAATGTTGTGCACTGACTGACTCAACAGACCTTTTCTGTCTCGGGACAAAGTCTTCATTCAGCCCTTCTCACATTTCCAACAAGATCACTGAACTTTCTCCAGCTCTAAAGACACTACTGTGTTCATGGGACGAACGCTGATTTAATATTCTGTTTATTTCATCTGTATTAAACTCTGCTGCACCTGCTGCTGAATCAGCGTCGGCACAAGCTGTATAAGTTAAATAAAGAGAAAAAGACTGAACCAGTTTCTTCCCAGTTTTCTAACTTATCTTCTGACGATAAGAGAGTAAAAAGATCTTTGTCTGATCCACAAGATAAAGTTGCCTTTTTTCTAGACACAGTTCCTCCTTTTCGGGAAAATGGTTTATCATATCAACTTCTGCTTCATGTCAGTGTTGAACTACTAACCTCAACATGACCTCTCCTCCTCTTCATCTCATAATATATACAATCTCTTCTTCCCCTTCCTCTCCTCTTCCTCTCCTCCTCCTCTCCTTGTCCTCCCTCTCCAGTGTGAGAAGAAGGAGGAGTACATCGAGCGAATCCAGATCCTGGACTTTCACAGCAAAGCTGCCATAGCGTCCCACATCCAAGAGGTATTTCCCCTCCCACAATAAACAAACTGGAGAGTGTTAATATGATTTATTTTCTTTGGCTCCATTACTTGATGTGTGGTTACAATGGAATTAGCACATCCAGAGTTTCAGCAGGTTTCAACAAGTTAAACACAAGAGTTGTTTACACCTTCCAAGACCACAATACATGAAATCCAGCAGCTTTGTCAAGCACGACAGATATGAAGGAATATTAAAGACCCAGAATTACTTGCATTTGTCCCTGATTGAAGATATAATGAAGTAGCTGAGTAGAGAATAACTCTCTATGTTAGATTTTGTTGCTGAGTAGAGAATAACTATCTATGTTAGATGGGTTTCCATGTGTTAAACACGTTTATTACCCAGTGTAAACAGTTTGATGGTTCACTACCACTGTAATTTTGTTTTTTATCAATCTTATAAAAGCATTCTTTGGATTTCAGGTGACTCATAACCAGGAGAACGTGGTGGACCTGCAGTGGTTGGAAAGTGGGGAGATGCCTCCTGAGGATTTAGACAGTTTGTCCAGGAACCTGGCTTTTCACCTCAAACACCTGGTGGACGAAAGGGACACACAGCTGGAGGTAATGGCACACACACAAACTCACACGCACTCATATACACATACACATACAAACGATTTGGTGCATCTAGGTTATGTGGAAACTTTCCCCCCCTTTTGTCATTACCACAAGAGAGCAGCCTCAGGAAGGAAGGGTTGAAACTGTTAACTGTCTCATGGTTGGTAGGTGTGTGTGTGTGTGTGTGTGTTTGTGCGTGTGTGTGTCTATATGCGTCACTAAATGAGTTTCCAACCCATAGGGTGCAGATGCCCACGACTGATACTGCAGTTGTGTGTTTGTGTGTGTGTGTGTGTGTCTGTGTGTGTGTGTGTCAGGGGTTCTAATAGCCTCCAGATTATCACTCTGTAGTCCAGCCGCTCTCAATTAAAATCCCATTTCCTGTCACGGCCACTGGAACAGAATAGGCTGTGTGTGGGACTGTGGAAGCAGTTTTTGCCCGAGCGCCTCCAGTCTTTTTTGGGGTTGGTGTCCATTGGCTGAACCCATTTATCTCCCCTGCTTTGTTTTGAGGTCCATTCTTGTCCCATTGTTTTATACCTGACCTTTATTTGTTCCTTTAGAACACAGCAACGAGTTCAATCTGATATTTTAAAAATGCTTTTTACCGTATGTTTTTTAAATCCTGATGTAAATCTCGCTCCCTGTCCCTCTCTTTCTTTCACCGTCCATCCAGACCATAGTGGAGTTGACCCAGGAGAGAGACTGTGTGCAGTTGTCTCCGCTGGCTCCCTGTCCGACCCAGTCCCCCGGGGACTCCCCCAGCATGAGGAGGACCGAGAGCCGGCAGCATCTCTCCGTGGAGCTGGCCGATGCCAAGGCCAAGATCAGACGCCTCCGACAGGAACTGTGAGTGTTTATCTGTCCGATAAGTAATTCCTGAAATTGAGCAAAGTGGGACAGAAATGGTGAAGAAACAGGAAATGTAAACAAGCCAGATTTGATCTCGGGAGCTAAATTACTTTAAAGACTTCATCCTGATATGTTATTGGCTGGAATACAACAGTGTCTATCACTGCTAATCTTGTCTGTTACTAAAGCTCCAGTTTTGCTTTTAATTGCTGTTTTCCTGCACGATTGATCTGAACTTCGAGCTCTGATGGTTATCGGCTACTTCCTTTGGACAAAAGTTAATTCAAGGTCGTCAAGGTCATTGCTTTAAATATCCCTGATGTGTGCAGGCTCCAGGTTAAATATACCCACCTACTGGAATGAAATGTAGGATCAGGTAGGAGAAAGGCCAAACAGATGTGGACCCTCATTTTAGTACGAATGGAACCTTGGGCATGAACGTGAGACCAGAACAAGTACGGAACATTTGGTCGACCCTTCAGTCACCAGTGAAACTAATTTTTGGATTAGATTTCATTGCAGTTCTGTGTTGGGTTCAGGTGGCTTCTAGTTCCAACATGGAAGGAGTCACTTTTACTCTTGAGTGGCTCTGATTTCCAGACTAGAAATCCAACTTTGGAACATAACGAATATATTGCCTCCGAATATGATGCAAAAAAACATTCAAAGCTGTTTGCAAATAAATGTGAGTCCTGCCTTGCTCACGAAGAACTTTCTGTTGATCTCCCATTGTGCACTTAGCTGGCGAAATAATGTAAGAACAGTCTTTTGTAATAGTCAGAAAACTATTAAAATGAGTCATCTTCATGCTGATTTCAGTGAATGATTTGGAGAAGGCCTCAGGTCATATTTAAGTGTATAAGCTCCTTTAATCTGCAGAAGATTTCGCTCCGTTTTCTTTGTCACGCAGACAATGGTGTGTGTCTGTGCGTGTGTGCGTGCGTGTGTGTCAACTGAAAGCTTAAATAATGTTCCTTTAACAAGTGGTTGTAAATCTGAATGGAGTGCAGGTCATCCTCTGCTCGGTCACATGAAAAGAGTTCAGACTTATTCATTGTGGCTCTGGTGGTAAAAAGCAGCGACGTTCATTACTGCAGACGTTTCCCTCAACCCACATCATGACGACTTCCTCACTGCACCTAAACAACACTGTAGAACAACAGACAACAGTCGGTTGCTCTGGTGTTTTCTACTGGTTGCTGTGGCGTTTTGGTCATGTGACGGGAGGACGGCCCAGGGACAAAGGGGGTCTCGCCGTGCTCATGAAGGCCGGTCACATGTTTGCGGCGTCCTCTCTTGGGAAGAAGAGTGTGTGTGTGTGTTGGTTGTGTGTGCATGCAACAAACACACACTCTGCATAGAAATACAGATGTGTCTAGTGTGTGGTCTTGTGTGTGTGAGGGAGATGGGGTCAGAGCCCGGGGGGGCTTGGGGGGGGGCTGGATCAGTGTTCCCACAGTGCTCTGTTTGTTAATCTGTCAGTTAAAGCTACTGCTGCTTTTCTTCTTCCTGTTCCAGCTCCGACCATTAAAATGCATTTAGAGTAAAACTGCATTTATGGGGGGGGGGGGTGCAGCTGATGCAGGATGACTTGGAAACACATGTTTCCAGCTGTTTCATAAGTCAATTGGTAAGAAACAGAATCTGTTGCAGTGGAAAATCATTACCCTTTTGCTGTTAATCACTTTTCTGGTTGACCGCGAACTCAACCAGCCAGTACACTCTGAATGTCAGCACAATAAATGATTAACTTCTACAAATTATAACTAACCTTGAAGCGATTTCTAGACGTGAACTCCAGACGAAGAGTGAGTCTGTGTAGAGCGGCAGGAGGCCGGACATGGCCTGTAAATGACATACTCTAATTTAGTCATCTCTTGATTCTTGTCTCTTTCCAAGATGACATTGTCGACGTCTTCTATCTGTATCAGAACCTCTTTTTAATTCTCAGATATTTGTATTTTGCATCTGTCAAATGTTTGAAACATCAGCAACACCCCCACTCGCCTCCTTTGAGACATTGTCCTTCGAAATGGGCTCACTTGGACATTTTCTGGACATTTTGCTAAGAAGTCTTGAAGGAGAAGTTCAGGAAAATGTCCTGAACAACTGACTCGGACATTTGCGTTCTCCCATACAGCCCAGACAGGCTGGGAATACTGGGCGCCTTTATTACTTTGCTTTTCAAACATAGTCGTGAATACAAGTGTGTGTGTCTGTGCGTGTGCAGACAAAACGAGTGTTAAACCATTAACATAAGCAGCAGAGCCGCAGCTGCATCCACAATATGAGCCCTGAGCTAATCTGCCATGCTACACTTGACAGGTGTTTGTGATATGGGCGTAGGAGGGTTGGGGGGGGGGGGGGGAGACCATGAAACGGCAAAATCTGAAATGGGCGAAGGGACACGAACTTCCTGAATGTCGAGTCGAATAACGTCAGCTGCGGGAGGGAGGAGAAGATAAACGAGAGAACAAGACAAGGAGGCTGCTCTTCCCTTATTGAGATGAGACTGCAAAGAGCTGTAATCAAATAGGCCATCAGATGCTGGGGGGGGTGCGGTTACACACACACACACACACACACACATACACACACATACTGAGCATCTCAGGAATGCAGTGGTTCAAAGCGCTGTGACACATTCTCCCTCTGTGGTCAGAAAGGGAGATGGTCACACACGGCACATGTGAAGACGCCGTGTCAGTTAAACTGTGTGAGCTGGTGGAACCAGGTTGGATTCTGTGGTTTCTCTAACACTCGCACACAAAGACAACCTTCTTCTCTTGTTCTCTAATCGTATGTGTTGTGGTCGTTTCACCAGAATGAAGGAGGATGAGGGGTTTTGAGCCACGGGGGCAGATTGTGTTTGTGCCTGAAGTAGTCACATGCCCCCCCCCCCCCCCCCCCCTTGTGTGATGAGGTTGTTGATCAGTGAGAGAAATTGTCTCCTGACCATCACGGCTCTAACGCACCAGGAACAATAGACTATTTTTTACTGAAGAAACTGGGTTTGTGGGTTTACTGATGTCTGAAGAAATCAACATGTGAGAATGAATAATGATTATATTTAAATCTTGCAGAAAGAAAAGTTTTTTCCTGTTAATCAATCGTTTGTTATTCTCTGCTCATTAAAAAGAGTTTAAAACCACAGCCGTCACTAATGAGCAAATAAAATACTTTAAACGGGTTATAATTAGACATTTATGTGTTATCATTTTTGAAATAAACGTTTTAATGAAATTACTTTTGGCCATATCGTCCAACCCTAGTTCGGTGTCCACGCTAAAAGCTGATTTAAGAGCTTCTCTTCCAAAACTCAACTGGAATGAAAATTGCACTGGAAATTTATAAAAAATACTTCAATACAGAATCGATAGCCTCTAAATACCAAAGCAGGACTTTTTTTAAAGTATTTTAGCAGTACCTCCTTCGTGACTTATAGCAATAATGTACTGAAACGAGCCACTAAAGCTACTGAAACTAAAGTAAAAGGTTCAGACTAATCCCATTATCTGTTCTGTGCAACCTTGTCAATAACTTTCCTCCATTAAATGATTTATCTCCAAGTCCTGAAATGGAAACATCCCTAAAGGAATGTCCTCTGAATCGATCCATGCACAAACACGCAGACTTAATAACAACTTGACATGTGATGTTTGTGTACGTTGAACAGAAACATCTATGTCCTTCTCTTCCTCCTGGCGCTCCCTCTGTCATCTCTCTATCTAGGTTACATTCCTCTATAACCTCGTTCCATCTTGTCTCCCCACCAACCCTCTCACCCTCTCCTCTTCTTTCAGAGAGGAGAAGAGCGAGCAGCTTCTGGACACCAGACAGGAGCTGGACAACACGGAGGTGGAGTTCAAGAGGCTTCAGCAAGAGGTGACGCCCCAGGTCACAGCAGCCGACACCAACCGAGACACAAACAGAGGACAAACGTCCACATAAAGCCTCGTCTCCTACACCTGCTCCTGTCTCCTCTGTCTCAGTGCTTTGTCTCTGCAGCGCTGCCAGGCTTTAATCAGCCTGCTGGGGCCTTAGCTCATTAGAGGCTATTAGAGCTATGTTTAGTCGAGCTGCAGCCTCACATGGCTTTTGATTTGCAGTGGGCGGCCGGCTGCAGTGTGGCCAACAGGGTGTAAACAAGGTGCATGAGTTCAGGGCAGGGAGGACAGTGTGTGTGTCTATGTGTGTGTGTCTATGTGTGTGAGTGTGTGTATTATCGATAGTTTATAGAGAGTTTGTGCTGCAAGTTGTTCATAGTTAATGTAGATGTAGTTTCATCTAGTCAATTCCTAAATATATATCTAATAAATTACACTTATTTATTGAATGCATTATTGTGAAAATACACATTTCCTCATATTGATGCTCTATATTTGTCTGTGACCCCCTGCAGAGCTTCCAGCTGCTGTCTGACGCCCGGTCGGCTCGGGCCTACCGCGACGAGCTGGACGCGCTCAGAGAGAAGGCCATCCGCGTGGACAAGCTGGAGAGCGAGCTGGGCCGATACAAGGAGAGGCTTCACGACATCGAGTTCTACAAAGCCAGAGTCGAGGTACACAACTCTAGACACACACACAGCGTTGTGTCAAATCAAGCAGAAGGAGGCATAAGCTTCATGTAGCTGAAATTAAAGCAACTGGGCTTTAAAGGAAATGATTCCTGACATTCACAAGGTTTACATTTTCTATAGAAAGGCAAGATTAAAAGAATTAACAAAAACGGTCAAAATAGTTTGACTTAGGGTTGACCTTCGGTTTTAAGACAAGATATAAAAGTTAAAAAATGTAATTGCTAAGGCCCGTATAACGAAGGCTTGTCTCTTCCTGCTATATCTTTAAAAAGTTACGAAACTTATATAAACTGTGAAGAGTAAGAGCTGATATATAATTCAAAAAACCTACTGAACCTAAGAATGTAGAGAATGTATGGGTACGACCACTATACAAGGACATTGCCTTACATTTCTATGCTAGCTGCTGCGGTCAGCTAATGATGTGTTGGTTCCTGCAGGAACTGAAGGAGGACAACCAGGTGCTGCTGGAGACCAAGAGCATGCTGGAGGAGCAGCTGGACGCCAGCAGGACGCGCTCGGACAAACTGCACCTCCTGGAGAAAGAGAATCTGCAGCTCAAGTCCAAGATCCACGACCTGGATTTGGTGAGATGACGGATTCATTATAGATCAGTGTTGCAGTGTCAGTGTAGTTTGATGGGATCATTACTACAGAGATGATTCAGCTAATGGGTGTGGATGGGAGTTTTAAAGGAGTGAGGGGAGTGAATAAAAACAAATCTGTTATCTCCAGGAGCGGGACTGTGAGCGTAAGCGGATGGAGGAGCTGCTGGAGGAGAACCTGGTGCTGGAGATGGCCCAGAAGCAGAGCATGGACGAGTCCCTGCACCTTGGCTGGGAGCTGGAGCAACTCTCCAAAACACCAGATCTCACTGAAGGTACGACACGACCTGAAATGTTTACGTTTATTACTGTATTGTACATTTTGAGTTAGAACCATCCTGCAGGTGCTGGTCACCTGAGTTGCTCCAGGTTGAAAAGCCTCAGATGGCAAACACACACACTCATTGGCTCTTGGCCCTGGCATCATCCCCGTAACCCTTGTGCATTTGCCAGCCTCCACTGTGTTTTCCTTCCACTTGGTTAAGACCTGTAATTAATATTCAGTGGCTCCTGAAGGATAATCTGTGCATTTGGATCATAAAAGCTGTTAAGAGGTTTAACTAACCAGCGATCGGGTTAATCACTTTGTTTGTGGGGCGATGGTATTGTTTGTTAGAATGGCACTTTAAACGCTTTACAGGCTTTGTATTAATTAAATGTTTGATGTAATAACTGTAACCCCATTCATATCAGCGTCTTGATTCTGGCGATGTAAAACACTGACGTTCTTTTCCTTGCTGTCATTGATTCAGCCCCTCAGAAGTCTCTGGGCGAGGAGGTGAACGAGCTGACCTCCAGCCGCCTGCTGAAGCTGGAGAAAGACAACCAGGCGCTGCTGAAGACCGTGGAGGAGCTCCGAGGAGCAGCCAGTCAGGACACCGTGAAGAAACTGGTGAAAGTCGGCCAAGAAAACCAGAAACTGAACCAAAAAGTAAGTTATTAACTTCGTATTCGCGCTATTTGTCCTCAGTGGGGTAAGAAGTGAGGTCTTGTTTTTTCCTTTCCACATTTCCTCATCTCACATTGTTGGAAACATTTTAAATGGTTTAAATATTCACATCATCACCATTTTCCAGTGGTGTACCTCAGGGCTTCATTCTCGGCCCAGGGTTTGTAATTCACATCAATGCTTCTGGTCTTCACTGCAGATAATACAAATGTCATATCTGACAATTTGATAGACTTTCCTTTTTATTTAAAAGATTCTTAACCTCAGATGATATAAGAACATGAGTAATCTTTTAGCTGCATAGTTTTCCAAGGAGAAAGAGGTTTATTCGACCTGTACAATTTCATATACATCTAACAATTAACCAAGCTGCCAAGTGAATCATAATAATAGAGAAAGTTATGTGGATGGATAAATGTGACATGTAAATGCAGTTTGAATTCAAGTTAAAATAAGAGAATAGTATTATAACCGTTTCTAACTGGAAACATTTTGTAGTTTCCTCCTCTGCCTCTTATCGGGGTCACCACTGAGATTAGCATATTGGACCAGCACCCCTCTGTGATATATCGCCCTAGCACTTGGCTTTAGACCTTTTCACACAGTGGCAGAGATAAATAAAAAGAAAGAGAGGGCATAGAGAATGGAGTAAAGGAGGATGAATGCAAAGCTGTAAATCCACGCAGCCCCTTCTCCTTTTCTCTCCCGGTCGGTTACTCTCCAACGCCCCTCGCTAAGAAAAGTCTCTCAGCTATTTTCAGAAACATAAGCCCCTCTCTGTTCCCGCTGAATAAAAAGCATGAAATTGTGTTTCTCTGTCTCCCACAAAGAGAAAATCTGAAGTGTTCTCCAGTCTTGAGGTCCAGAGTCATAACACATTAAACTGTGACTGCAGCTGCTGGTGTTTGCGTTTCTGTCACAGGGTAAATCTGGGGACAAGTTTCAGACTCAACAATAGTTCACTGGGGATGACGTGTTCTTTTGGGGACTAAAGCTGTAAACATGTTTTAGAAAAAGCCGCATTTTAGGGCTGAGGTTTGACAAGTAATGTTTATGATTAGGATGAGTCTTCAGGAAATTAATGCAAGTCTGTGTTAAATCCATGGAAAGTGTGCTCGTCAGATATTCAGTTTTTGTATCTGAACTTGACTTGAACCCGAGACAGTTTTTGAAAGTGGCACAGATTTTGTTCTAGTCACACCTGGTCATTGCTTGATTTCCCAGATTACAGTGACTTTTACATGTGTGCAGTGTAAAAGTCTACTCGTGTTTGGTGTGAACACAACATTTAAAATCAGCTCAGCTAATGTGAAAGGCTCCAACAATTGTGTGTTTGTTTTCTAGTTGCAACAGAATGAGATGCTATAAATATGTTTGAATCTTTGATTAATGATTGCACCAGCTTCTCTGTGATTGCAAAACAAAGTAAGTGATGCAGCAAAAAAAATCTATAATGGTGCATTACAGCACCATGAATTAACATAATTCAGACAGTGCAGCATTCTGAAATGCGTCTTTGTGTGTGTGCAGTTGGAGCAGCTACAGATGGAGCTGACCGCAGACAGAGACTCTCTTCGCAGCGCCGAGTCGCTCAGCACCGACCTGATGAAGGAGAAGGCTTTACTGGAGAAGACTCTGGAAACACTCCGGGAAAACTCTGAGAGACAGGTACACACACACACAAGGATTTCAATTCTCATTCTTGAAGTATTGAGGTGTAATTTTTCCTTTGCTACGACTGATTCCATCAGTTATCTTTGCGATGGCAGAGGCAGTTAGCTCATTCGCTCTAACATGGTTTAGAGACCAACATCTTTGAGAATGACTATAATTACATCACGCATTCATGTGCTCTTACTGTAGCTGTGTGCTGGACGGGCGTTTGGTCAGATGCAGACAAACAGAGCTTTGAGCATGTGCGTCATCCCGGTCGCTCGCTTCACAAAACCACCATTGATTCCTGTTGCCAGAAGCTCCGAGGAAATAACATGACTGAGCTGTGTAATTTACTCCAGTCTGTGCTGAGTTTCCCTGAGAGCAGTTTGTGTTCCATCCACGATTAAGGGGAATACAACTTTTTATTTTTAATGACTACTCAGATTGCTGTCACTCGTCGTTTGTCTGCTGGGACTTTGCAGCTGTTAACACCCATATCTGATACCTAGGATTCATTTAATCATCTCATTTGTCAAACTAAACTCGATGAGCTACAGAGGCAGAGACATCACGACATGCTGCACTCACAGATCACATAGGGCAGTTCCGTCCTTGTAATCATTGCTGTGGTTCAGGAGATCGAACGGGTCGTCCACTAACCAGGTCGGTGGTTCGATCCCTGTCTCCCCCATTCCGTAAGCCAAAGTGGGACAAATACTGGACCCCAAATAGCCCCTGACAGTTGTGCCAGAAATGTATGATTGATTTATGATGGAGAACGCACTCAATCATATATAATGAAAATATGAAGCCCGGCTCATACAACCCGTGTCATTCAATCAAGCGTGGCCTCTTAAATATTAAGACTAATGGAAAATCAAATTTTTAAAGTGGAGGAAGAGACGAGTAATAACTCTGTGGTATATAGGTCTTAATCATTTGTATTAAACGTGACCCTGGTCATTAAAACTCTTTTCTGCAGATGAAGGGTCTGGAGCAGGAGAACAAGCACCTGGGCCAGACGGTGTCGTCCCTGCGTCAGCGCTGCCAGGTCGGCGCCGAGGCCCGGGTCAAGGATGTGGAGAAAGAGAACCGCATCCTCCACGAGTCCATCTGCGAGACAACCGCCAAACTCAATAAGATGGAGTTTGAGAGAAAACAACTACGTGAGTAACAGTTTGGTTTTATCCAACCTTTCTTTTGTTGACATGGATTTGCTTTTTTTCTCGTTTTGAATGCCAGGATCAACATTTCGGTCGTTTGTGTGTCGTTTGTTACGCAGGTAAGGAGCTTGAAGTGATGAAGGAGAAAGGTGAGAGAGCAGAGGAGCTGGAGATTCAGATGCAGAAGATGCAAAGAGACAACGAGATCCTGCAGAAGAAACTCACCAGTCTCTCTATCACCTGTGAAAAGGTCTGTTGCATTAAAGCATCTAGAACTGTTTTGAAGCTGTGAGAGGAGCATAAGATAAAGTACGTAACCACCATCATCACCTGTTGTGTATGTAGGTGTCCTCTCTGGAGAAGGAGAATTCAGAGCTGGAGGCAGACGGCCGTCGTCTGAAGAAGAAGCTGGACGCACTGAAAAACATGGCCTTCCAGCTGGAGGCCCTGGAGAAGGAGAACTCCCAGCTGGAGGAGGAGAACCTGCAGGTCCGGCGCTCGGCCGAGAGCCTCCGGTCAGCTGGAGCCAAGGCGGCTCAGCTGGAAGCAGAGAACAGGGAGCTGGAGAGCGAGAGGAGCCAAATGAAGCGAAGCCTGGAACTGCTCAAAGCTTCATCCAAGAAGACTGAGAGACTAGAGGTAAGAGTTCAGCACTGCAGGACATGCAACAAGTAGTTTAGTGACATTACATTTTTTAATACAGTTTAATACCCAATGAATGTTCCTAAAGGTAAGTTACAGGGGTCTGGCGCACAGAGGCATTAGGGAGCGGCACAACTAGTTCACGAATGCTTTTAATATCCGATTTCTGGCTCTTCCTCTCCCAGGTGAGTTACCAGGGCCTAGATACGGAGAACCAGCGGCTGCAGAAGGCGTTAGAGAACAGCAGCAAGAAGATCCAGCAGCTGGAGGTGGAGCTGCAGGAGGTGGAGACCGAGAATCAAACCCTCCAACGCAACCTGGAGGAGCTGAAGATCTCCAGCAAACGCCTGGAGCAGCTGGAGCAGGAGGTACGGAAACAAAAGATTCACAAGCATGCATATAGAAGACAATAATCACAAATGGAAAACAGAAAAAGGCTGTTAGGGTTCAACAGGCACTGGAAAGGTATCGGCTCTTTTTTACTGATAAAGCATATACAAACTGGTTATTTGCCACTTGAGCCACTCTTGTAATTCATTCTGATAAAAATCGGCATGTTTCCCATTAGACTTGGATTATCCCAGATTATTTGTCAATATGGATTTTTGGCCCTTTGTGTTAATCCGTGTTAATTTTTATCCAAACACGTATCTACAAGGCATTTAGATTAAAACCTAATCCCACCAAATAATGCTCGATCCATCTGTTCTCCATTATGTCCGGTTCTTCCCACAGAACAAGACTCTGGAGCAGGAGAGCTCCCAGCTGGAGAAGGACAAGAAGATGCTGGAGAAGGAGAACAAGCGGCTGAGGCAGCAGGCGGAGATCCGCGACTCCAAGCTGGACGACGGCAACCAGCGCATCTCCAGCCTGGAGAAAGAGAATCGCACCATGGGCAAGGAGATGATCTTCTTCAGGGATTCCTGCACGAGGGTCAAGGACCTGGAGCGAGAGAACAAGGAGCTGGTCAAACAGTGCACCATCGAGAAGAGGATGCTTGTGGCCCTCAGAGAGGTGAGCAGAGCTTTAAGTGAAAGAACAGAACTTTAAGGAATATTTTTTATATGAAATGCAGATTAATTTAAAGAGTGTATATGTGTGTGTGTGTGTTTAGGAGCTTGTGAGTGAGAAGCTGCGGACTCAGCAGATGAATAATGATCTGGAGAAACTGACCCATGAGCTGGAGAAGATTGGACTGAACAAGGAAAGGCTGCTGCACGACGAGATCTCCGACGACAGGTAGCGACTCTCCGACGCTCACAGAAGCCACTTTGTTTACTGTTCTACGACGGCTCTTTGAACTGTTTCAGCCCTGAGCCCAAAATAGGAACTTATCTTTGGCTCAGAATCATTAAAAGTGATCAGCACAAGTGGGACGCAGCATAAATCAGGTCTGCGGCTTATTTTGGATCAGAGTCGAGCGCAGAGTCATCCTGAGGGAGATTTCAGAGCCAGTATCACCCCACCTGCTAAAGCATCGCCAAGAATTCAGTTGGCTGTGTGGTGATACACGACCTGTATTTAGGATTAGAGATGTGTGATCAAGTTTTCACACACACACACACACACACACCAAGCCAACTGAACCTTTTATTCTCAGGTTCAGGCTCCTGGAAACCAAACTGGAGTCGACACTGAAATCATCGTTGGAGATCAAAGAGGAGAAGATCGCCGCCCTGGAGGCCAGACTGCAGGAGTCGTCCAACCTCAACCAGCAACTTCGCCAGGAGCTCAAGACGGTGAGTAACACGTACACTTCTTTCAGACGAGCACCGAACTCTGGACATCTTCCAGAGGGAACACAAATGTCAGAGTCAAATATGAGTCAAACACTTGCACAAAAGCAGCACCACCGAAATACCGAAACATCACTTAAACCCCCAAATACCCAAAACAGCACTAGAAAGAGTGAAAACACTGAGGGCGTCTCGAGGCCGATGCATTATTTACTCCCCCACTCTTCCACTTCTATCGGTCAGTTTATCTATTCATGAGGTGGCAGGAGTCTGGGAGCGGTGGAGTGCAGCATGTCTGCTTTCCTCTGATGTTTTGTGTTTTGAACTTGTTGACATAAATCCAAAGCTTAATTAATGGGTGTAAAATTTAAGGTGTGTATGGATAAATTCCGGATTTAAACGGTAATGGATCCTGTCTGCTGTTATTTTACCATCATTTAGGTCTCACTGTACAAAAGTAGTCGGTTTCCTACTCTTTGACATCAATGAAATTTAGCTATTTCCTGTTTGCCTCCCTCCAGGTGAAGAAAAACTATGAAGCGCTGCGTCAGAGGGAGGAGGAGGAGAGGATGGTGCAGAGCTCGCCCCCTAGAGGAGGAGAGGAGCCCCAGCCGTTCAGCAAGTGGGAGAAGGAGAGTCATGAAACCACCAGGGAGCTGCTGAAGGTCAAAGACAGACTCATCGAGGTGGAGAGGAATGTAAGTGACCATGATGTCAGGAGATGGTTTACACAATACACAGCTTGCATTTTCCCACGTTCGAGATCTTAAAAGTGTGTGTGATTTCTTTTCTTCCCAGAATGCCACGCTGCAGGCGGAGAAGGCGGCGCTTCGGACTCAGCTCAAACAGCTGGAGACGCAGAGCTCCAACCTGCAGGCTCAGATAGTGGCGCTGCACAGACAGACCGCCTCCCTGCAGGAGAACAACACCACGCTGCAGACTCAGAACGCCAAGCTGCAGGTAAGATCCCATCATCCCATCATCCCATCATCCCATCATCCCATCATCCCATCATCCCATCATCCCATCATCCCATCATCCCTCATCCCAGTATCCTACACAACACCCAGTGTCAAGTAAATAATGACCTCACAGTAAATGAACGCTTCCAGAGAAACGAATGCATTAGATACAAAGAGAAAAGGCTGGCACAAGCAAGCAGGGACAGGATGGTGACCACATTTAAACAATTAACAATTATAGGACTGCAACAGAATCGGACTAATCAGGCTACATCTATTGCTAACACACACACAAACACACACACAAACACACACGTGGCTGCACTTGGTCATATTGCATCAAATTACAATTTCAGAATAAAGTTTTGACAAGTTTACTATATCGCCCAAATCTTTGTTGTTTAAAAGACTTGATCATATTTTGATACTTCCAACTTTCATGCACAATAAAGTTATATTGGAGCATTCATAATATATATATCTACATAAAGATATGACTATGAAATATACTGTATATGTATATTACAGTTCTACACGCCACCGGCTGCCCTCTGTAATTCCCTGTTGATACAGTTGTCAGGCTGCTCAGCTCCCTGCTGTGGATTTAGACTTGTTCTCCCTGTTTGGCAGCGATTCAAACCCTTCTTATGGGCGACAGGATTTGCACTGACCCATCAGAAGCTTCTGTCTGTTTCTGCAGGTTGCTCTGTGTCTCTTGATGTGGAAAGTGTGTGAGAGCACATGTTAGACAGGTGTTTGTGTGTGTGGGTGTGTCAAAGTTTCCACACTCTATAATGACTGAAGAGGGATTTGAGAAAAGGAAATCACTGTGACCACAAAGGAAACATGAAAAGAAACAGTTTTCCTGCTGGTTTTCTGTCAACGGTCATGACCACAACAAGAGAGAAGAAACCAAATAGAGACATAGCGCCCCCTATAGACTGAAATGGCAATAAAGTATACTTACAATACCTTATTTTCTTTGGTGTTTGATTAGAGGAGCCCAGTCATTGTTTTCACAATCCATTTCCCTCCGTATCCATCCCTTTCTCTACCTCTTCTTCCAAACCTCCCTCCTCACTTGCTTCTTCTCCTCCCTTGTCTCCGTCAGGTGGAGAACTCCGGCCTAAACTCGCAGAGCGGCGCCCTCATGGCCCAGAACGCCCAGCTGCAGACTCAGCAGAGCAGCGTGGAGGGCGAGCGGGAGGGAGCGCTGAAGGAGAAGGAGGAGCTGAGGTCCACCTACGAGCTGCTGCTCCGCGACCACGAGAAGCTGGCGGCGCTGCACGAGAGGCAGGCGGTGGAGTACGAGGCCCTGATCGTGAAGCACGGGGGTCTGAAGACCGCCCGCAAGAGCCTGGAGCAGCAGCACAGGGACCTGGAGGACCGGTGAGGGGGGGGCGGGGACACGCTCAAACAACCACACCACTTTGACCTTCTTCTGTTTGTTATCTTATGAGGGGAACCACTGAACAATCATTCAAATCAACCATGCTGAGGAACTAGAGGAACAATAGGAAGCTGTACACCCCTAGGATAATGAAAACATATCTGCTTTGTGTTATTTCTTTGTGTAACAGTTTGTATTGTGTGTTTTCATGAACGCAGGTACAAGCAGCTGCTACAGAGGAAGGGGGAGCTGGAGGAGCTGGAGAAGAACCTGAAGGAGCAGCAGGAGAAGATGGCGCTGGAGAATCAAACGCACAAAGACACAGCTGATCAATGCAAACTCCTCAAAGAGGAACACGACAGGTGGGATTCACCTGCGTCTAGATTGGTATCTTAAACGTGTAAAATAACAATACGTATGACTCAACCTTTTAAAATATTATACCTCATACATACACTCTGCATAAAAAATGCATCTCAGTGATTGTTTAGTGCTTGACCACTGAAATGTAAATGCACTATATAAACCACTATTGTTGCCAAATTATAGTAGTGATGGTTATTATTATTACAACATTATTACTATAGAAGGAATAAGAAGAAACTTTATTTATTATTATTATTATTAATAATAATAAATAAAGTTAATATTATTATTATTATTTATACAACCTCCTCAAAGTGCTCTACTATACAGAAATTAAAAACATCTGTAATAAAGCAATAGGAAACCAAAATTGAATATAAATACGAGGTTAAGCTTAGAACAACAGGTAAAATATTTAAAATAAGTGTATAACAATTATATATTTTTTATAAAGAGCATCTCTCCTCTCTCCGCAGACTTAACAGCACCCATCGCCAGCTGGTGAGGGACAATGAGAACCTGCAGCTGGACCATAAGAACACAAAGACCCAGCTGAACAGCGCCAAGCTGGACCAGACCAAGCTGGAGGCGGAGTTCTCCAAACTTCGGGAGCAGTACCAGCAGCTGGACATCACCTCCACCAAGCTCACCAACCAGTGTGAAGTGAGGAGCGACTTCTTCTCGTCTCGTCGCGTCTCTCCTCTTTTTTTATAGACTTTTTATTTAAATTATTTCCAAACGTGTACAATAGCCACGATCAATAGGTAAACAGCTTACAAGCTTACATGTACACTGAGTTATTCATATCCCCTTTCCCTCCATCCACCCTGAACCCAGGTAGACCAGACAACACAGAGACAGAAAGTTATTATTATTAATAAAAGATTTAACAAGAGCGGCAGAAATATACATAACTAGAAATTTCAATAATGAGTCGAAAGTTTATGGTGAAGTTGTCCATCTCCGTTATTCCTCAAATCTAGAAATGTCTCCTCTCCTCTCCTCTCCTTTCCTCTCCTTTCCTCTCCTCTCTAATTCTACAAACCGCTTCTTAAGTCAACTGTGTTGTGGATGGTTTATTGTATTTGAGCCAGGTATCGTAACATCTCTTTAATGTGTGTGTGTGTGTGTGTGTGTGTGTGTGTGTGTGTGTGTGTGTGTGTGTGTGTGTGTGTGTGTGTGTGTGTGTGTGTGTGTGTGTGTGTGTGTGTGTGTGTGTGTGTGTGTGTGTGTGTGTGTGTGTGTGTGTGTGTGTGTGTTAGTTGTTGAGCCAGCTGAAAGGAAACCTGGAGGAGGAGAATCGTCACCTGTTGGATCAGATCCAGACTCTGATGCTGCAGAATCGCACCCTGCTGGAACAGACCATGGAGAGCAAAGACCTGTTCTACGTGGAGCAAAGACAGTACATGTAAAGCACCTTGTCTGTTTGTTACCCAACAATACGTCTTTAAATTTGTTGCATTTTCACTCTCGTCTCATCTCTTCTGTTTCAGAGACAAGCTAAATGAGCTGAGGAGACAGAAGGAGAAGCTGGAGGAGAAGATCATGGACCAGTACAAGTTCTACGACCCCTCACCTCCACGCAGGTACACAGCAGCTTCATCAAGTTACACAATTAAAATGTTCGTTTAGCCTGCGGTGACGCTGTATCATGTGTGTGATGTAAAACTTCATGTCTGCTTGTTGACTCCTATCTCCGAGGGGAGGGAACGGAAGAAAACACTTTGACTGCAGCTTCAGTAAAGAGAAGCATCAAATATTAATGGTCGGCAGAGCTTTAAGCGTCTGTTTACTGCAGGGTTTTTAATCTTGAGAGGCTGAAATCAAACTGGAACGCACAGGAAACAGATCAGACTGTTGAAAAGCTTCCAACATCTTTATTCCTTTTTATTAACCTCTTCTCTTTGCTGCTGTGCTTCCCGGTAGAGTCTCTGTCTCACTCTCTGTCTCACTCTTTGTCTCACTCTCTGTATCACTCTCTGTCTCACTCTCTGTCTCACTCTCTGTCTCACTCTCTGTCTCACTCTCTGTCTCGTCTCTCTGTCTCACTCTCTGTCTCACTCTCTGTCTCACTCTCTGTCTCACTCTCTGTCTCACTCTCTGTCTCACTCTGTCTCTCCTCCGTAGGCGTGGCAACTGGATCACTCTGAAGATGAAGAAGCTCATAAAACCGAAGAGCCGCGAGAGAATGCGCTCGCTCACGCTGACGCCGTCTCGCTCGGAGTACGGCGACAGCTTCCTGAGCTTCCCCCCCGACAGCCAGGACAGCTCGTCCATCGGCTCCGGCTCCAACTCGCTGGACGACACGCTCACGCAGAAGAAGAGCAGCAGTGAGTACAGAGAAAACCACATCCACACAAACACAGAACCAAAGATTCAGAATCAGCACAGTTGAAGTTTCAAACATGAAGGCACTTTTCTGAGTGTTAAAATCAAGTTAAATGAGAAAAATCTGCTTTACAAACATAATATACTTCAAAATAAAGTTTTGAAAAAGATGCTCGGAAGTTCCTTCTGATGCTGAATGTGGTTTGACTGACACATAATAATGACCCACAAATTACAAGAAAACACACCACTGCTTGGTGAGTGTGTGAGTGTGTGAGTGTGTGAGTGTGTGAGTGTGTGAGTGTGTGAGTGTGTGAGTCTGAGTGAGAGAGAGTCTGAGTGTGTGTGTGTGTAAGAGAGAGAGAGAGAGTCTGAGTGGGTCTCTCTCCCTCTAACTGCCCCTTTGCTTCCTTATCTCTCTGCGAAGGGAGGAGAGGGCAGCCCCCCCATGCCCAAGGGCAGGGTTCCACCAATGGTATGCTGCGGATGGGAAGGGTGGGCGGGGTTTGTGACCCGACTGTCACGTCTCTCAGGGCATGTTTTCGTGAGTCTATCGTCTGTGTCTCTCGCCCATCCTAGTGGTTACGGCTGAGCTGTGCAGCGGCACGAGGTTGACTCCAGCACAGAACCGGTCCAGAAAGTGGACGCTCGCTGTCTGTGACATTCTGTAAGGGGCCCGCTAAAGTATAGTTTTATTTTGAAAAGCTGTCAACCCGCTGATCTGTGCAGTTCACCTGTAAATGAGACAGAAACGCCCTCTAACGTAGCATCCAAGCTATTAAATGGTGCAAAGCAGCTCCCTTCCATGTTAAAATCCAGGTTGGTCACATTCACTTGTATAGGATTGTATATATCTAGAGGAGCTAATCTATATGATAAACCAGTTTTACTTTTCAAACAAGCAGGAAATCACATTTACGACAAGTTTAAAATATTCCAGACATTTTGAGAATAAATTTGCAATATCACAGGAATAAAATCCTAATATATAAAAACATAATATTGGATATATAATACATAAATTATGACTTTTCCTTAATCTTTTTCCTCTTTGGCTGAATACTCTGTCATAAATAACAATAATATCTGTTATTCTGGGGATCGTCTGTACTCCCTGATGCTGTTCACCTGACCTTTGACCCCTTCACTCTCCTGATTGCACCGTTTAATGCTCTCCGTCTTCCGTGTGTCATCTAGGTGTGGTCATGTTGTTGTTGTTGTGGTTGTTAATGCGAAGTACAACACTAGTGAACATTAACATGACTGTGTTTGTGTGTGTGGCTGATAGACTGTGTGTGTGTGTGTGTGTGTGTTTGAATAATGTGTTTGCGTTATTATATTTGTTTGCATAACGTGTTTTTGTTAAAAAAAAAAAAAAGTCGGCCCATATGAGAAATATTCAAGTATTTTTTCTTAAGAAATCTATTTTATTTATTGTTAATTAATGAACGAGGCATGTTTTAAAAAAACTGTGGTGCTGAAAGTCTTCAGGGTTTAAAAAGCAAGAAAATTAGCATAAGTACAAGCTCATTTCAGCTTTTTTGCTCTAATTATTAATATTTTTCATGAAATAAGCGTATTTGACTTGTATTAAAGTGTATTTGTATAGAAATAGAAATGCAGTTGTAATCAAATTGCCGTGGTAATATGACAGGTGACAGTGTGTGTCAGGTTTGTGTGTGTTCTCCAGTCGAGGAGCTCAGCTCTCTCTCTGCATCCCCCCCGGCTCTCTGTTATAAAACGTTAACCACATCCTTCTGTTCTGCCCTCCTTTTTTCTTTCTTTCTTTCTTTCTTTTTGTTTTCTTTTCCTCCACCTCCTCCGGGAATGTGCTGTTGCTGTCTCTCCACCCTGTCTGTCTGTCTGTCTGTCTGTCTGTCTCTGGCTGCGCTCTGTCAGCTATAAAAAAGCTGCCTTTCATGAGGAACAGATCCAAGGACAAAGACAAGGCCAAGGCCATCTACCGGCGCTCCATGTGTAAGACCGCCGATAGCCGCCACGCTAGCCTCCTCCTCACCCCGCCTCCCCCCCCCCCTCCTCTCCCTGTCCTCGTCACACTAGGAGAAACAAAGAGGATCGGTCACTGATCTCGCCGTGTGTCTGCAGTGGGGGGGGTGGCAGGTTGAAACCTCCTGCAGTCACTCGATTGGATTTCCTCACATTTAATATTCATCCGATGATTTAAGGAGATGAACATTTATTTAAGATTCAAGTTTTGTTGCATCGTAGCCCCATGCTGCGTTTGGTGATCAGTGACTCGTCCTTTTTCCTAGTAACCTTAACCCCTCCTCCTCCGTCTCCTCCTCCTCCTCCTGCCGCCTCCACCTCCTCCTGTAGAGTCTCTACTCTTTTATGTGCGTTCACCAGTGTCACTTTACACAAACTTCACTAACTGAGTGTGAAAACACAGCTTGAGGTTTAGTCTCACAGAACAAAAAGCATCCTGAGTGAATTCTGTCTGTCAGTGTTTTCCTCTCTCATAGTTTTCAGCCTCGTCTGCTGAAGCTCATGTTTCACTTTAGTGATTGTTGGGGAATCACTCGGCAACGGGCAACTTATTGGGCAGCTCTGTCTCGTGATCTTGTGGTTTCTTTTTGTTTCATGTAAACCGATTGAAAGGCTGTGTGTGTGTGTGTGTGTGTGTTCAGAGAAGTGAGTGGGGGTTTGCCTTTCATGCGCCTGTGCTGTGTTCGCTCCATCTTTGATTACAGCATGACTCTTAAAAAGAAAACCCACCAACTGCCTGATCACCGCCGCTCACACTCACCATGGAGGACTTGAAATGGAGCCTCTCTCTCTCTCTCTCTCTATCTTGCTCTCTCGCTCTCTCTTTCTTGCTCTCTCTCTCTCTTTCTCTCTCTCTGCTGCATTTCAGATCTTATTCTGCTGACATGGACTCTCTGAGACTCAGATCTTTTATGTACATGCTGCTGCTGCTCGGAGCAGCTCTGCATGTCTTCATGCTTCTGTTCCATCACATCCAGCTCAGTAAACAAAGTGCATAAAGACAACGGCCTTTAAAAGTGAACAACTCAATAAAGAAACAACTATCTGGCTGAGATGGTGCCGGAACGAAGAAAGAAAAACCATGTGGCTGCAATCTTTATGCACTAAAGATCATATTTTATTTTATTTTTTGATTATACTCTCTGCCTGCACGTGCCGTGAGTTCTGAAATGTTGAATGTTGCATTCTTCAAGATTAATTCATAATGACATATCCAGATAAAACTCATATATATAAACTACATGAAGGCACTGACAACAAGATAAAGCTTGGAAACCTCCCGACCTCCAGCTAGATAGATTTTTAGCAAACCTAGGACATTGTAGATTTCATTTGATCCACTTTGCATCCCCGAGTCACTATGTCCTGCAGACGGGATGCAAAATGACTCTGACATCACATTTAAGAAAATAGTTTTGTCAAATGGATTTCTTACAAATCATTTGGCTTCAAAAGCTTAGACATTACTTAAGTTAAGATAAGATGTATAACTTTATTCCCTCCGTCCGTTCAGCCATGAATGACCTGCTGCAGACCATGGCGGTGGCGGGCGGCCCCGGGGCGCAGTGGGCGGGCAGCATCGAGAATCTAGACGGGGCCGAGGCCGGAGAGGGCGGCATGACGGGGAGCAGCCGGCGGGGGGGGCAGCGCATGAAGGAGCTCGCCTTCTCCACCAACGCCATCGACTGTGCGGCCCTCACGCTGCCCAGTGCGGGACGCAGCAGGGCCAAGCTGCGGCTGCAGGTCAAAGGTCAGGGTGCTGCTATTATAAGGTGTAAGAATAGATCGGTAGATATGTTTGGGATGAATGTTTCCCCTGGAAACGTGTAGTATAGTAGTAGACGTCTGAACATTTCTATGATGGTGGTGATATCGTAAAAAGCAGATGTAGCCTCACTCTGGTTTGTGTTTCAGCAGAGAACGTCTCCTGTGAGGACGTTGCCTCCGACGACCCAAAGAGTCAAGGTAAGACCCCACATCAAACTGTCAAATGAAAAGGAACCTTTCAAAACCAGGAATGTGAAAAGACTTGAAAATCTCCTAAAGAGAAGCAGGTCATGTCCCCGGGAGGTTTAATCTTTGGGCCGCGCTCCCGCTCTTCGATTAAAACCTGATCTACAGCTGGAAAAGCAATTTTTAGTGAAGAGCAAAAGAGCGAAGGGAGAGATCAGCCTCCATTGAAAGGAGGATTGACTCCATTCCAGGCTGCAGGGTGTTATCCAGGGCCGTTAATCTGTTGTCAGGCAACTATCCATCGGTTCTGTGCTGTTTTAATGTCGATGACCCAGTTGTTAAACTGCCACAAAACTACTGACACACATTCTCAGCACTTACACTAAGTCGGCACCCTCACGCCATCACTGCTCTTTCTTTTAAACTATTTCTTTTATTAGTTTCAGTAGGTTTTGTTTCCATCTACTCAAACCATTAAAAGATGCATGATCCCATCTGATCGTCACACTGGTTCCACAGGGCATCGGTGGAGCATTAGTGCCGAACCCGGACGCTATTTAGCTGATGATTTCCCAGAATGCACTCATAAAATCCAATACTGCCAGACGCATTGCTCCGGTGCATCTCTGTAATGGCTGCAGGACTCTGCCCTCGACTCTCACACACCGGACATTACTTCTAATGTATCAGCCATTACCTCATCCACTACAGATGGTATTATAGGCAAAGTCTTTAAACCATCTCTACATGTAACTTTAACTGGGGAACAGCACCCCCTGCAGGCACACATGGTGATTATTTCTGCATTACTGAACAGTGGATATTACCCACGATCCCTAGCTTCCTGAAGAGAGTTGCAGCTGTGTTTTTGGATTCTTCTTATTTAGGAACTTGAATTATTAAACATTTTCAGCATTTTCCTAGTGACTTATTCCTGCATCTTCATAAAAAGAAAGAGGCTTATTTAGGGAGCTGGTATTTATAAGTGTGTGAAGTGTGGTGCAGCTTTATTGAATCTAAGGAAACCCTGAAGTTATTCTAGTTCATGTATGGATCTGTGTGTGTATGGTATCAGGCCTGTGGGTGGATAGCAGTGCTTTGGCTCTGCCTCCTCCCCCTGTGGAGCGTTAGGTACAGAGCGCCCTGTAGCATCTGTAGTAAGGGACAACTCCTTGGCACTGAATCCACGCTGAGCCCCGGTGGTTTGATACCGATCAGTGATGTGAAGGCTCTTTTTTTAAATCGTCATTTGCAGTCGCCTGTGTCCTGAAAAGCAGTTTGAGATGATTTCACAGTCTCTGGTTTCCTCTCGACAAACACAGGAAAGACTTTTTCCTTCCTCTCACTTTCTACTTCTCCCATTTCTTCTTTTATTACTACTGATCTCCCTCAGCGTGTTCTCCAGCCCCAGGTCTATCAGTTCTCCTCCTCTCTGGATTATGGCGTCCTGTTCCTCTCCGTCAGTAGCTTTGGTTCCGACCTCTCGTGGAAGCGGCCTGGCACTCGGCCACCCTCCCTGTCCCTGTGCCTGGCAGCTGCCATCTGCCGCCCCAGCAGGAGGCAGCTCCCTCAAACTGTCGCCCTGTGCCTACGTGTGACTCTTTGTGTTGCTGCATGTTGTGTAGACGATACGTGGATGTGTATATATACGACCTAACTGTGTGTCTATTTGTGCGTGCGCATGTGTCTTCCCTCTTATCCCTCACCCAGCCACCACCAGACCCTCCAGTCTCCATAGCAACAGGACCACCAGTAGTAATAGTAACAATAACTCCCACCTCACTTCTCCTCTAGAGGGCAAAGGTACGCACCACCTTCCCGTAATCCCCCCTCCCTCCCTCCTCCACCTCTCAACCTCTCTTTCCATCCTCTTTCTCTCCCTTTGTCTTTTTCCTAAATGTCTTTATTTATCTCTTCATGGTTTAAAAAGTCAAAAAAAGCTTTATTCGAGCATTTCAGAATACATTTCTCTTCAATTATCTAATTCATTACTTTACATATTGGGTAAAAATATATACCGTAGTAAAATCTAAATGTCTCCAGGGTCTAATCATTGCCTCCGGCCCCCACAGGCACGCTGAACGGCAGCCTGAGCCGCCCGCACAGCGAGAGCAGCGGCGAGTTCAGCCTGAGCCTGGACCAGGAGGTGTGGTCGAGCAGCGGCAGCAGCCCGGTCCTGCAGCCCACCACCTCGCGCTCCTCCCACCAGAGCCCCATGCAGCTGCGCAGGTCACTGGACCCGACCGGCGCCGCAGGGAGCCCGGGACAAACCATCAGGAAGACGGGCTCCCCGGCCGGCGAGGTGCTCTCCCTGCAGCAGTTCCTGGACGAGGGCATCGATCCTGCAGAGGTGAGGCCTCCGACTTTCTGTTCCATCAGAACTTGCTCATAGACGTGACGCAGCATTACTCACAGCGACACTACCTAGACTCTGGAGCAGGTCCCGTCTTCAGAACGTTTTAAGATGATGCTCGATAACAAAACCTTTCACTGTTGTGCTCTAAATAAACGCTCTGGAACATTTTCAGTCAATCTCTCGCTTATTGAACCCGAGCGTGCTCAGATCTCGGCTGTTACCTCGAGGGAAGTCGGAGGATAAATAAGACTTGGTCCCTTTGTCTTTGTGGATGTGTTTTGTGTAACAGTTTTGTTGAGATATGGTTCAGGTGGCAGCAGAACGGGAAGAGAAACACAAACATCACTGATAACAGAAACCGAACCACGGCACTTAAATGTAAATCTACTTCCTGAACGTGTAGAGTAATTTATTAAATCTCAAACAAAGTCTGAGAGTTCAGTTCCGACAAATCTGAAGAGGATATCTCGCTCAAACTTTAAACACTTGTTATAATGGCGTCAAATTCCTGTTTTTGTATGAAGATCACGAAAAGAATAAATCTGAGTGATTACATGAGTCTCCAATCAAATTCATGGATCGTACTTTGAGGAGTGAATCCAAAGATTTAAATGAAATTCAAATGGAAACGAGGTCCCAAGCAAAGATGGAGCAATTTATGATGATGATGTTGTTTAAAATCGATTCAAGAGTGTCATCTTAAAAGTGACCGATAATTGCTTCAATTCAAAAATTTTAATTACGCCACTTCACTATACAATGGAGACTTCGATAGTGTTTGTGTTACTGGTACAGCTCATTGAACTCAAGATATGCTCAGCTATGACCAGGCTGGTTTGCAGTTATTCCATTTACAACCTCATATAATAGAGAAAAGCAGCAGAAAGAGTTTTTTGGAGTAAAATTAATGAATATATACTTAAATATTCATCAAAAAAAATATTTTGATAGAGCTGTACGATGTTCTGATGGTGTTGTACTGTTCCTGTGTCTTCTGTAGTCTGGCAGTCAGGAGAACCTCACCGTGGACTCACCTCGCCTCTCCACCTCCTCTGAGCACGTGCAGAAGGAACTCACCACCACAAAGAGCCGCGGCATATTACGCTCCGCCAGCGGGAGGGCGGCGCCGCTCAGCTCCGAGCGCCCGCCCAGATCCACGGGACAGCCGGGGCGCCCCACCCTGCGGAAGGCGGAGAGCACCCGCGTCCGAGGCTCCGTCCCCATGCGCTCCAGCCTCTCCTCGCAGGGCAAAGCCACGTCCGTCTCCGAGCGCCTTGACTCCGCCTCCTCCACGCTGCCCCGGGCCAGCAGCGTCATCTCCACGGCCGAGGGCTCCACGCGGCGCACCAGCATCCACGACCTGCTCTCCAAGGACAACCGGCAGCCGGTGTCCGTCGACGTCTCTCCTCCCATCGCCTCCACCAAGGCTGGGGTACGCTCCAAGCCTACAGCCAGTGAGTACCCCCCCATCAGCTCCAACCTAAAGGGATCCCTCATCACCACCGCCCCCCTGCCCAAGTCCCTCAGCTTACCCTGCCATAGCTTCGAGGACCCCGACCTCTCCACCCTCGAGTCCTTCCTCGGCCCTTCCTTCACCGTAGAGTCCGTGTTCATGGACTCCATTTTTAGCGAGTCAGGGGGGGGTAAAAACCTCCCCTTCCTGTCTCTGAACCCCACCCTAGTCAGCAACATCAGCGGGCTGCCTCTTACAAATAAACCCCCACCTGCCGCACCCGTCCCAAACCACGACTCCCCCCAAAACCAGACCCCTCCCTGCCAGTCTAACGGCCAAACGAGATCCGACCCGGCCAGTCCGGAGGTCTTTAACGAGGGCGTCGAGCCCGGTCAGGAGAATAATTCGGACCAGTCCCTGAACCCAGAGGACAACCAGTCCCTGTGGTACGAGTACGGGTGTGTGTGAATGACGAGGAGGGTCTGACTTAAAGAACGATGACAAATCCTCCTCTTCCTCCTCTGCATGTATTTATCAGAGCACTGTCTGTCTCTGTGTGGTGGATCGGTTTCCATGGTGCTGACTGGTGATTTGTTTTGTTTTTGCTTTTATTTTTATTTTGCTTTTGTCACCTCCTCCTGTTTTTTTCGGTCCCGGACTTTGAATGTTCCTCCGTCCAACAGCCTTCATGTCCTCATCCGATCTGTGTCACCTGCTAACAACCATCGTCTGTTTCACTGGGATCTGCTCATCTTTCTGTTTAGAGCTTGAATTGAGACTCGGCCCCAAAAGGAAACCAGTTAAAAAAACAAATCAAAGCATTGCATTGTGGGACAAATAATATATTCACTTGTGGTTTTTTATCATAATGTTCTATGGGAGTGTTTTGTTTTGTGTGTGTGTGTTTCACTTACCTGCATGGCTTCGTTCTGTCGCAGTCATTTTGATTCCTGTGATCAAAATGATCCTCTTTTTGTTTCCTTTGAGTGTGAACTGTGTGTTTTTGTACATTTTCTTGTATTTTCTTTTGCATTTATTAACTGGCGACCTTTTGGACGATGGGCTTCGACCTGGTTGACTTTGTGGGCTGGTGACAAAATGATGCAGCTTCATTCTCTCAACGATCTGAGCGGAGGATTGAGTTCAGTGAAAGTTGACGGTGACGGTAGAAGAACAGGAGGAGAACAATTATTATGTTTCAGGCACTTTTTTGACAGAGTTACAGACACATGGAGGCGTCAGAGCAAGTTGAGGATAGTTTCCCTCATCGTTGTGGGAATGAAGCTCCACCATTTCTTTTGGTATCTGGAAACTTCCCGACGCACCACACCTAGAGAATGGATTATTATTTGATTATGTATTTTTTCGATTGACAAGATCTTGTACAGATTGTTTTTAAGTTATAATCAAAGACGAGCACTGCCTAACGTGCTGACGCTTACAGAACCGCCTGCGTCTGGATCCTTATTTATTTCACCTTGTTTATTTTTCACTTTGCAGTGTCCGTTCTGAAGTTGCATGATTGTATTTATCTGGGATCCGGACGTTCAGGAGATGAAAATGTTCTGCTCACTGTCCACAGATGTAACATGAACGTTGCCTTTGTCCTACAGATGAGGAGGACAGAAAGTCTAAGAGCAGGAGTGGGGAGCAAAGCTGCTAAACCCTGCCTCCCCCCCCACACACACACACCCCCTGGTCTGTCTGGTAACATGCTGTGAGCGCGTGGTGAGTGAGTGCTGCCCGAGCGGGAGGAAGAAGGGGTTGTTGTGGTGGTGGTGGGTGGATGGGGGGTGCAGCATGGTCTCCATGGGAACCTCAAACATGGTGTAACAGATGTCGTCCATCCTGCCGTGCACTTGCCTCCCCTGCTTATTTAAGCTCCTCCTCCCCTCACTGTCCCTGTGCTGCCACCGAGCCTGACCCGGTCTGCATGGCATATGGGCCGTCTTCTCCCACGCTGCTCCCGAGACCCCCAGATAGAGAGGTCCCATGACTCCAGCATCCCCTCCTCCCTGACGTTACATTTGTCCCTCTGCTTAAGAAAAGTAGTCCCATGTGCCGCGTCCTGTTGCTGCATGGCTTTGGTTGTAGCGCTGAGATCCCTCCTCCCTCGACACTGCATGTAGACCCAGGCTGGCTGCTGTCTCCTCTTGTTCGTCACTTACAATCTTAACTGAAACCATTTTCTGACTTTTAACCTTCTTCTTTCTATTTTCCTCCACCTGTCCTTCACTTTTTTTCTAATCTGTGTCCTTCTCTTTCTTCTCGGACTCTTTCCGCTCCTCTTTGCTTGCCTGGGACTCAGAGAGAGAGAGGCGGCCTTGGAGCTGTGTGTCTGAAGCCTAGTAGAGTTAATCTGCTGAGACCGTCTACAGTGAGAAAAGATTGTATATCCCAGTTTTTTTTTTTTAATCCAGGACACGTCAGTAGAGAAAAACGTAACCTCCTGCTCAGTTTTGTTTTTCTTCCTTGAATCAAGGAAACGGCAGAAAAATACTAGAAAAGGTTGCGGTGACAGTTTTTTTTTTTCCCCTCTGAGTCGGCTGTGGCAGATCACGCTGCCACGTGTCGGACTCTGAGACGTGCACTAGTCTCTGCGGACTAAGGTTCAAGTGCCAATGTTCACTCGACAGCCAAAAGGGCGATTTTAAAACCAGACTGATGTCTCCATGTTGGACCTTCTGTGACAGCCGGACCTTCTTCTGCCCGATGCCATGATATTTGAAATAAATATTACTGTTTTTCCCAAAACGGGCACAAAACTCATCACTTACCGCGGATCTTTTACGAACCGTTTTTCAACGCATGACAGCACAAACATTTCAGACTCAATCTGCCGTATCACAATCTGCATGGAGCAATCAATCGAGCAATCAGCCAATCATCCCCCTTTCCTTTGTCCGGTCAAAGGTTCGAGTCCAGTGGGGATCTCTACTCGCCAGTATGCCAAAGGGACTGGAAGCCATGGCAGCTGTGGGATTGGCGTGTGCTGCCTGCCAATGACGGTTGTGTGATCTGAGAGAGACTTTTTGGGGGATTGTTCCAGGTCACCTATACGACAGAGAAACACCCTTCATCTTAGCTTAAATTATATATATATATATATCATCATACAGTAGCTCATTGATCTAATCGCACTGCATCATCTCATCTATCGCTTCCTATCCTGCTCTGAAAATAGAAATAAAGACAGTAAAAGCACACTGACGGTTCATAGACTCTGTGAAGCACCGTTCATCCATGGGACCGGACCACTGGACTGTAGGTGACCTGTAACTCGCCCGGTGCATTTACAGAACATGTGCACATTTCTGTTGCTGTGATGTTGAACGTGATGGATGAAGATGAAGATAAAGATGATGAGACCCAGTGTTTTTCTCCTTTTCCACTTTTACATAAACCCATTTGATGTAATTAAAACTCATCAAGACGAATGTGTGCTGTGTGTTTAATGCCCAGTTGTCCACACTATAGAAAAATGTCCTCATGTAACATATTTGATGACAAAATATGGTTTTGCATTTCATATAAAAGTCCGGTGCAGTATTCTACTATTCATATTAACATCTTTGAAAGAAATCCTACCGGGTATCATCTTTGCAATGTTGTAGTGTTGAATCACACTCAGCTGCCAGTTTATTAGGAACAGCAATTTAAAACAGGCCTGCCGTTAATTCCACCTTCATCAGGGATTCATCAGCTTTTGTTGAAACTCAAGGTGTAAATATAACTTAACAATCATTTTAGAAGCTGTAAGTTGTGGTGATGTTGAATTCAATTGTTTAGTGGTGGAAAGTACATAAAGTACATTTACTCAGGTGCCACACTTCAGTACAGCTCTGAGGTACTTGTACTTCAAGTATCATCATTCTATGCTACTTTCTACTCCAGTTTATTTCACACTAAGTACCCCACTTTAACTTTAACAGTTCAAAATCTACTTAACTCAGCTCCACTTCAGTCACAAACCATATAAAAGGGCTGCTAACATAATTATGTATAAATAACAGCAACATGAAGAACAAACAAACACTTGATAGTTTTAAACGTATGATTTTAATTAACTGTTTGGTCATGCAAAAAAATCCAGCATCCAATTGAAACTCAGAGTACAGACGTATGCAGCCTCTTTAGTATCAGGTTACAATGCAATAAACGTACTTACAGAGGATCAGGGTTTACGAGCTAAGGCTTCTCTAATCTTTATGCAGTTTAATGTGAGATAACATCGCTTGATTTCAAAACCTCAGACGGACCCATTTCATTACCTCGAGGATGCAAATAACATAGATTTTCATTTCTCTATCAAGGAAACAGTGAAAAAAATGACCAGAAAGTAGACATGCATACTTCTTCCATTTGTAAAAATGCATATATAGTGTGGCTTCTGAAGATCGTGGTGGTTTCAATTTTCCCTTTTTCGACATTTGTTTTGAGCTTTTCCAAGAATCTTTTTGTTTCCCTCTTAATCTGACATTTGTTACATGTTTGCCAAAGTATCTGAACTCAGTTTGAAAGTAAAGTTTATATGAAAAAGACACTAGAGGACAAGCTGCTTCAGCTGTGGTGAATAAACTCTCTTGTTTGTGCAATTAGCCCAAAGTTTATCTGTGTAAAGTCTAGATCTGGTCTTGTTTAATATAAAGTAGAAAAAACATTGCAATAAATCTCAGCAGCTGAAACATGGAGGTTATTCCTCTGGCAGTTTAGGAGACAATTACCTCTTTATTGTGACAATTACTTAATTAAGTTGTTTTCAGAGTACAAATATTCAGATTTCACATGAAATAATGTCCAGAAATGTAAATTAGATAATTAGATATTAGATATTATACAAAACCCTGCAAGTGCCTCATAATACATGGGTCATTTTAAAATCTTAAGCTTAAAATGTTTTATGACACCATATTTCAAGATTCTATTAATTGACCAGCTGCCAATTCTTCAGATGGAAATTGACTTTTCAGGAAAAATGTAGTTAATAATATTAATGGTAAATTATCAAGAACATCTGTGTCTTTCTAGCTGTGATAATATCTTTCTGCTTTTAACGTCCTGATATTGTTAAAACAACTTGATAAAGCCATCCAGATACTTTGGCAAACTCATGATTCGGCTGGTTTTAGATAACGGGTGAAGTTAAACTGCATCTTACACTAATCTAAACATTCCCACGACTGCGCGACAACACACACACACACACAATGAAAAGAAAAGCATCTCATGTCGGTGGCATCAACAGACAACAGGCCCAGAGCCCAAAGCACAGACAGAACCACTAAGAGCCATAAAAAAACATCACATCGTCGCAGTACTGATTTCAAAACACTTTGTTGTCATGGTGCAAAACGAGTTGGTGAGTGGGGGGGTGCACAGTTTTCATGGCGTGTCAGATATGTCACAACACTCAGAAGATACAGCAGGACGGTGCCACAGACACACACGATTCACGACAGCGTTAACAATCTGCTGATATGACAGACGTGTGGTGACGTGAAGCCTCGTGGTGTTTGTGAGCATCGGCCCGACCCCGGTGCACGGGTTACCATGGAGACGGGACAGACGCAGGCCCAGGGTCACACACTCACAAAGTTTCTACGACGTGGTGAAAGGAAAACAGTTGAACCACTGACACGACAATCTCTGCTCTCATGTGCTTTTGTAATGATGTGTCTCAATAGGATGATAAGTGTTTCTGCATCAACAGGAACAGTAGAAATCAATCTTGGCCTCCCTTCACTTCAACCCCCAATTTTTGTTATCGTAGCTAAAACAAGTGATCAAAATATCAACATCCAAACACTAACAACCACGACATTTACAAAGGAAACTGACAAAAGGGACCGAATCCACTGATTGCCTTGAGCGAAGGTCCCGGGACCCCCGAGCCGACGCAGCCCTCTTTCCCCTTTACGCCCTCAACATGCTTTTTAATATCGTACTTCACACAGAAGAACAGCGAGCCGACACGGACGACACACACACTTTAATAACACAATCCAAACTAGAGACAGGCGTGAGGGGGACATCGTCCGGAGGGTGAAGGTCACAGGGGTCACACGTGTCGAGAGGCGGGAATGATGGAAGCAGACGGGTGAGGGGGGGGGGGGTTCTCTCCCTCAGACGAGCAAACACAACAGCATCGAGTCTCTACATGTCTGTGTGGGAACAGTTCAGGCCGTTAGATCAGACGAGTCATGCTTCACACCAAACAACAAATTTAAACACGTACAACTAAGACGGTGGCGTTGCTGTGTGTGTGTCTGTGTGTGTGTGTGTGTGTGTGTGTGTGTGTGTGTGTGTGTCTGTGCCGGGAGAAGCTTTTAGGATCTGGAGCCACCAAGTGTAGACTCCAAACACTGGAGGCCGAGACGGACGGGGGTGCCTGCAACCTCAGGAAGAACTGGCCTGGACGAGGCTCAACCCAAAAGCACAGGGTTAATTTGTGTGTGTCTGTGTGTGTCTGTGTGTGTCTGTGTGTGTATTTACACCCCAGGACCTCAAAGCAGAAAAAAATCCATCCCTCTCATGCTGTAACCCCCCCCACCCCCCGGTACGTAAATCACGTTTCCCTCATTCTCTGATATAAATATCTATTTATACACAACTCTATTAAATAAAGTCCCTGTAAAAATGATCCTTTTTTTTCTTCAACACAAAATACTTTTAAAAGTCAGACGATAAAAATCAAACAGTTTAATGACACGATACAAAAAGTCGAAATAAGAACAGAGGTCCCTTTAGTAACGTCACTAAAACCCTTTTTAAACCTCGAGTCGAACCCGACACTGGAAACAGGTTCTTACCTTTTAATATCCCCTTGTTCCCATTAACCCCCCCCCCCGCTAACTGCAAAATAAACCACACTTCTATCAAAGTCGACATTCGGCTGCTCCCTCAACACACAAACACAAATCCACGGTTTATACTTGACCGCCCCTCAGTCCTATTCACTAAGTATGTGAAGTGTATAAATAACTTTTTTTTAAAAACATGTTAATACTTTTCCAGACAGCGGACAGACCAAAGAGGGGGGGGGGGGGGGGAGGATAAAGGCCGTGGGAGAAAAGGACCAGGACAGCACCACCCCTGTGTTGCCACCAGAAGCATGCACCCCCCCTCAGCCGGGCCCCTCATCTAACTAGGGTTTGGACTGGATTGGTGTTGGCCGGTCGTTCAGTCAAACCTCTGATATATATAATTTTTGGTTTGGTCTATTTTTCTGATAATATATTTTCCCCTCTTTTGTGTGTTTTTTTATTTTTTTGTTACAACTTTCCAAGCAGCCTCGTTCCCGACCAGGATCCAGGCGCCGATCCGGCCACGGAGAGAAAACGCTCCAAACAGCTTTAGAGTTCAGGCAAAGCTGCAGAGGGAAAAGTGAAGGGTCAGATTATTAGAGCCTGAACAGTGTCCGAGGGGTCAGGTCATCCACCAGCTCAGGATGTGATGGCCGGAGCATCGCTGATAAGTTTAGGTTGCAAATAAACTCTGTAAAGTACACAAATCAAAATCCAAGAGAGTAAGATCATACATTACAAAATAATCTCAACAAATTGCACAATCACATAGGTGTATCTTTATATTGCAGTATTACTTGTCGTACTAGAAGACCCTGAAATACACCTGAGGTACCGTGGCAAAGATAAAGATATGACAGGAGGTTAGAAGCAAATACAATCTACTTCACTTTGTATTGAGCTGGTGGCAGAAACCTGAAACTATTTCCACGGCTAAATACCAGAATCCATTTGTTTCTTGCAAATAGGCTGAACTGACCCTTTAACGTGCATAACTATCAAGTAATAATGCATCGATTTGTAAAATAAGATTATTGGTTTTCTTCCTGAAAATAAAATGACAAGAACAATTTCAACTGAACCTGCTTCTGAATCAGGACGAACAGGATAATATTTGTGGGGTTTTTTTTCTGTCGGAGCCTCCAGTAAATCTGAGACTTTTGTGTTGTCTCAGTTTTAATACAGACACTCACTCATCAGGAGAAGCCCTTCAGCAGGGACTATTCCCCCCCCCCCCCCCCCTGCGAGGGAGGAGGGGGAGAAAAACAATAAAGCTTTGCTGTCTTAAGGCAACAAGCTGCATATTGTTTTTAAGAGAGGATCCTGCACAATAAAAACCAAATAACCTGTGAAAAGTGTTTTCTCACAGCCTGTCGTGACACAAGCATGAGACATAAAACTGTTACTGCCCCGGTCAGACTGTTACAGAGACATAACAGATATATGACATATGATATAAGATATATGATATAAGACAGTATGATCACCGTACCGGAGCCTGGGTTGTGGGTTCACTGCAGCGGTGCCGCCGGTGCCCCTGAGCAGTGGAAGTGCACGTTGAGCCACTTGGCCTCGCGGCGGTGCCACACGCGCGTCTCCTCCGACTGGCAGGAGCGCGGCCGGCCCTGGGCGTCCATGTACTGCGTCAGGCGGATGTAGGCGATGCAGGCGGCGTCCTCTCCGATCAGATGCACGTGGGGGTTGAGGATGGTGGTGTGCACCGGCTTGCTGTTTTTACTCAGAACTGTGGGGACGGAGTTCAAATGTTGGATTTATCTGGTGTCACGGAGCATTTCACATTGGACAGACTGAATAACTGAGAACCACAGAGATTCTTAGGAGCGTCTACTCAGCTGATGTCCCTTAACTTTTGTTGCACAAGGAATCAAGTGTATTTATAAGATTCTCAGAGCCCATATGTTAATTTGTTTGTGGTCACAATATCAATCTTCCTCTTAGCTGAGCAGCACATTCACTCAATCAGTCCCTGACTTCTCTCACGCTCTTTCTCACATTGATAAAATGTCCATGTCTGTCAATCCAGAGCTACTGAAGGTGCAATGTAAGAGCTGGTTATGTCTGTTATAATGACACACAAACTTTGTAATTGGACACATCTGTAAACTGTATAGAGACACATTCAAGACGTAGTAATCCAGACGTGATCGGATCTCTTAGGCCTCTGATGATGATCCACAAAACAGACTGAAACTGAACGTACGATTATCAAAGTAGAACTTGTGGAAGTCCATTCCCTCCACCAGGTTTCCCAAAGCTTCCGGCTCAAAGGACGTGAGTCCAGGGTCACAGATTCTCCTGTCGGGAAACAGGAATAGACGTAAGGTTTCTGTGGTTTGAACATTTTGAAGTAATGCTTATTTTTTACAAGAATTATTTTTAGGTTGCAAAAGAAGTGATGGTGAAACAAGGCACTCAGAAACTGACATCTCCCCAGAGGCTTTTGTGTGAGTGGTGTTTTCAAACGTACGTGTAAGCCTCAAAATCCCCGTTGTTGATGGCTTCAATCAGCTGCTCTGTCATCTTTATGATCTCCTGTTTACGAGCTGGAAGCAGTGAGACACAAAGAGGAATGAGGGAGGAGGAGAGGAGACAACCACAACACGAAGATGGGTTTTAAATGGGAACATGCAAGTATCACTGAGTCACGGCCTGACGAGGCTGCGAACCTCTGACCTCAGTTCATGGAATGGGCGCCGCGCCTCCGGCAACAACGACCGTGACATTTGGAGTCAGCCTGTGCAGAACACACCACGCTGCTCCCTCCACGTTACATCCAGTGAATCACTAAATGTCTCAGAATGTGAACTCAACTAAGCTCAACTGAGTTCCTGGTTCAAATGTCACAGCCCCAAAAATACCACGACCCAGTGAAGGTCTCTATTTTTCCAAATACCACCAAACTATGCAGAAAAAAATTACCTAATTGCTCAGATACACCAGAAATTAACAAAATTTAGTCACAAAGGTCAAGAGAATTTAAGTGCCACTCCAGAAAAGCTCACACTGCAAACACACACCAGGGTTTATATCTGACAAATAAGTCTGTTTGTCGCCCCAAGTCTTCAAACTGTAAACAAGTGGTAAAGGAAAGTAGAACTGTATGAACGCTGCTTTAAGAGCCTTTTGCAAAACCACTGCACAACCTGCACAGCACTTACTCAGTTTGACGCTGCCGCCTGCAGGGGGCGACAGAGTGGACCTGGGTTCAGGACAGGAGCTCTGAGCTGGGGGGCTGCTAACAGCCTCCTGCAGGGCACCAGCTGCAGGTACAGTCACCCCAGTTAAACACCATTACAGTTAATATATAGCTGAGATCGAATTTCTACTCGACACTAAATATATGAAGCAGCGATTGTAAGAAACTGGATTGGAAATTGAGGAGCGGTAGTCTGGACTGGGAGCCAGTGGGTGGCAGCAAAGGACGGGAGAGGGGGAACTCGTGCAGTGACGGAGGAATGGAAGGGAAGAGCTCTGATGCTGAGTATCAGAGGGAAAAGTTCAGCACACAAAGGTCAGAGCTGAGAGTGGAGTCGGGCAAACTGCTGCTAACTTACAGGTGGGTGGTGGGCAGCGAGGAGACAGGGTCGGGGTCTGCTCCTCAACAGTGCTGCACTGGCTTAACACTGCACTGTCTGTACTAGTGGACAGACAGACAGCGGCCACTGTCCCCCATCATAAGACAAACACACAAACAGAGAGCGTGAGATGATCAGAAACTCATTATCCAGGATATCCAATGAATGGGTTGTTTAGATGCCAAAGTTCAGATAGCACGAGGTGATTCAGCTCGGTTTTGTCGGATCAAACTCAACAGTTGGTGGATTAAAAAGAAAACAAATCATCACTAGTTGAAATATTTGCTTCGTAAAAGCCTCAAACAAATGATTTAAATAATCCTGAATGAATTCTCTCTTGATCCTCTTTGATCTAATTCCTTGACCAAACGCTCAGACTAATTATTTTCCTTATGAACGAAACACAGAATAGAAGACACAGGTGTAGAGCTCAGTGAGCTGGAGACTGTGAGCAGCACAAACATGACGACCACACAGATCACATGCATCAGATTTGTATAAGTTTGAATGAAGTTTAGTTTAAAAGTGATGTTCACATAAGTTGCATCATATCAGGTGGTTTCAGCACAGAATTTAAATACGACTTTAACCTGTAATAACATATTTTTGTAGCCACTTGGGGAGAGTGGTCATTGCAAACACAACACTGACATATCGTATTTTAATCATTTATAAGTGAACAGTTTCTTATTACACATCCACCATTAAGATGTTATATTTTCAGTGGCGTTTGTTAGTTTCTGCAAAAACGACGGGAACCAGGGATTCTTCCAGTTTCCACATGTGGAAGTTACAGAGAAACATCATCATTCTATTGGAGTCATGTTTCTGGCCACATCATAAATACAAGTTCCATATATTCATAAAGTTCTGTTTTCCACCAACTCCTGAAAGACATAATCTGGCTCGTGAGTTCTAACTTTGTATGTCAGCCATTTGGTGCCGAGTGGGTGGTGTTCAGTGGGTTTCTTTGTTGCAGCCATTTGCCTGCTGTGACCAAAACAACACCATGAGTTCTGTGGCTGACAGCTAAACAATGAACTGAAGTCTACCGCTCCACAAAGAGAACTGACGATTCTCCTCCGCAGCCTACTTCATCTCATTGTTTCCACATTTAAAATATTGATCAGAAGTGAATTTGAGAACACTCAGATATCTGGTTGTGCTGGTGCAACAGGCTGCAGAGCTGCAGGTACCAAGTGTCATTCTGGTCACGTTCCTCTGTAACTACCAACGTGTCGACCCGGTGCTTCATCTCACAGAGCCGCTGTGTCCTCGTAGACAAACTTCAAATTCATGGAACTTTCCTTCTAAATCAACTTGAACTAAATGAATTCAGCCTCAGAGGCAGACGGAGGAGAGAGCGGCCTCTCGATTGCATGTCACTCTGAGATCGAGTGCCGGTAAACCCACGGAAAGCTGCTCAAGTAGCGAGATTAACTCTTTTCTGGAAAGCTGCGGGTAGCTCTGTCCTACTTCATCCACCTGAAAACATTCAGGCCTCATCCTCCGAGCGGAAGACGGCTAATTAAAGGCTTAGGTGGAGAGCGGCATTAATGCCGGCCTGCGTGCACACACACTCACACAACCAATCAAAAAAGAGGCAAAGGTGCCGACACACGGTCGAGAACAGTGAGCGTCAGAGTTGTTAATGAGGATGTCACACCAAACTCTTGAGCTGTTGAATAAAAATGTCTCTTCACTATCTAACCATGTTAGTTTTTACCGTGGACTACTCTGTATTGTTCCATATATACGTGCACAGGGTTTACACCTCATGTATCTTTCCTCTGATGCTCACAAGCATCTCTCATCTGAACGGATTCACTCACTGGACGGAGGCGACAGCACTGGTGGAGGAAGCTCTCAAACATTTGACTTGAAAGGTAGAAGAAAACTTTAAACTTTTTATAAACCGGGAAGAGTTTCCCCAAAGTCAAAATGTGTGGGTTTTGTGTGGGTTGCATTTTAGTTGTGTAGCCTGATCTCGCAGCTTTTCCTGGATTATCAACTTTATGTAAAAATACAAACACATCAAGATCTACCCAACAACTAAAGTAAAATGTCTTGCTTTAAAATATACTAAAATTACTTTCCCCTATTGCAGCAGCTTACTAATGTGTATTTCGGCTAATAAATTAATAATATTATTGTCATATTCATAACTTGCTGAGTCTCTTCTCAACACATTTCACGTTTTCTTCTTCACCAATGTTGCTGCTGTTGCTAATCGTGCTCACTCTAATTAGATCAATGGAACAATTCCGTTAGTGATTACTTTTTAAAAATAATAAGAATGTTGTGAACATGTAGCACAAGGCTTTGTTACACTGTAGAGGAGAAGAAATTACAGATATATGTCGTGGAGTTTAAGTAAAGAGAACCAGAAACTGAATCTATTTAAGAAAAGTACAGATATATGAAATATTTACTTAGTACAGTCACAGAGTAAATGTACTTTGTGACATCGTACCACTGAAACCTTTCCCCAGCAAACATGCACTACCTCTAATTTAAAGTGAAGAAATACACCAGGAGTTTGTCATAATGTTCTGTGGATGTAAAGTGAACCATGCAGAGAAGGTGGAAGTTGGACAAGTACCTTTCCTACCTTTCATGTCCTCCTCATCTGCGTTATTACAGCTCTCTGTGGAGCCCTGTCAGAGAGAGAGAGAGGTCCAGACAACAGAGGGAGGACAGAGGAGTGGGTGGGGAGAGAGAAAGACGAGGACAAGGGGAGACAGCGAGACAAATCATTCTTTTAATGCGTCAGAGAAAGGAATCGGTGGGGACGGTTTGGACACTCTGCCCACACGGACACAGAGACAACCTGACGGACAGATGGACGGGTGGACGACTCCCTCCCAGGAGCACAAACCAGCCAGGACCGCAGGGGAAGCACGGAGAGCCACGCACGCCAGAGAGGGCGTGAGCCAACTGAACAGCTGTCACTAAATGTAACACAAGGGTGTGTGTGTGTGTAACTGCAGCAAGTCAGTGTTGTTAAGAATTAGTGAGAAAGAGTCAAGAAAGGTTTGTAACAGTGTAAATGTTTAGTGATCTACACCGAGCAAATAAGGTGGTTAGAGCTGGTTCCAGGTTTAGGAACAAACCTGAGGTGAGTGTTAGAGGCCGGGCAGGATCTCTTTTAGATCCGTGTGAAAAGGAAACAACCAGCGTGAAGTTACACTATGACTGATTCAAATCGATTCACACTGAGCCGTAGCATTCTGTAGTTACCGGAGTTAAATAGATAATTAAACTTCACTAAATAAGGTGAAAAATCCAGTTTTTTGTTCATCAAGCCCAGTATGTCAAAAAATATAATCTTTTAACCAATAACATTGAAACTAGCTCAAAGTTCATGTGGTAAAAACATATTTTAATGGATTAAATTTAATTTAAAATTATGCAATAAACGTAACTGCTAATTATTTTCCTTATTCTTATTATCTATTTATCTATTATCAAAAAATGTAATCACAATATTTTTGGACGTTTGAATTTCAGCTTTTTTCACCGATGAACTTTAGTAGTAAAGCAGTAGGAAACTCCTGCATTCAAATATTAAACCATTATTTAAAAAGGAAGAATAAGCAAGTCCAATTATTAATTGACAAAGTTAAGAAACTTATTGTTTTTATTCTTCAAGATTATTCATATACAAGTTATGAAGCTAATAGTGTTTTTTAATGTAATGCAATCTATTAAAATATACATTGAAAGTCTACAGTGGCTTTCTGATTCCAGTCAGGAGGAGGAATATTTGTCTTTTAGTATGAAGTAATATTCAGAGAAAATCCTCCACGAGTTACCTGCGAGTGTTAGTAATGGCTGCTGGTGGCTGCTGGTGGCAGGAGGAGGCTTACCTTGGTGCCGTCAGCTGGGTTGTGTACCACAGTGGTCTGGGCTTCCTGGGGGGAGGTAGGACACACTTTACCATGCAGGGATGGAATGGATGAACAAGGGGAAAAGGGTGGACGGGGATTCACCAGAGAAGATGCCAGGGAATATCAACGTATTCCGTGACGACAGACGACAGACAGGTGTGCTCGCAGAGGAGCTGCAGTACAGAAGCTGTGGATCATTTCTGGTGAGTGAACAGATGAGGTTCAGCGTCCGGTCGTCTACAGGAGCTTTTTTTAAATCCTCCAAAATGCACCAACAGCCATGAACACAAATATTCACCTGCCAGGGTCACGACTGAGGAGGAGGAGGGTCCTGTGAGGGAGTGAATCAATAACCAATTTCAAATTTCTGACTCATTTATCGTTTTATGGTTGATGTCAACCATCTGTATCTTCTGCATTAGTGTTTGTGAAGCCGCTCCTCATCCTCAGTCGTGAGTCTTCCACACAAACATTAAGCAATAAGCAATTCAACATCTCTGAGTCATCACAGTCACACTTCTGATCCCGACCAACACGGAAACCAACACCCAGGAACCTGAGAACATGCAGCCCCCTTGATTGCGTGTTGGATTGTGGGGAATCAAAAAGTATTTAAAAACGTTTTGGGTATTTTAAGCCTTAATTATAATCATCTAGTGATTTACTTAATGGGGAAAAGTACAGTTCCTTGGTGTTTTTGGAGACAGCCTTTTTCAAGCTCTACTGTATGTTTCATACATGGCTCCATTCCACAACATAGACAATAACAGGGGCTGCATCCTCATACAATCCTCAGGTCTCTATTACACGTCCACTCCAGCTCCTGTTTCACCCAGAACTCCTCATCGTCCACATATATCAATATCATAAAAATAACCCAAGCCCGTCTTTTGATGTCGTAAGACTTTCAGGGTTTGTTTTTTTCGAGCTCTGCTTTCCAATAAATTGCAATAACCCCGTCTGACTTCGAAAGCAAAGCGCCGGAGCTCAGGTGACACACAGAGGAGTCACCGAGGCTTGATTGAAGCGTCTGCTGTGGGGCCGCAAAATGAAAGTCATTCGTCTACCTGTCGATGTTGTGCACTGTGTAAATATCCACAGGAGGTCTGGGTAAAACAGGAGCCAGGGGAGACGCTCCAACAAGAAACATAACAACAACACAGCCATTTAATTTTAAAGTCATCAAATCCATCACAATAATTTGTGTTCACGACAGAAGCAGAGAGGATGAGGGACAGAGTAGATTTGACTCCACATGGGATGTGACAGGAAGATGAGAACTAAAACATCAAAAAGATGGAGACAGTGACGTGGTGCCAGGGAAAAGCAACGTGAGAGAAACCAAATAGAGATGGGGTACCATTGGTGCTGAAGATGACATGCTGCTGTCTTTGGTGCTGCTGCTGCTGACTACACTGTTTTTACTGCTGTCTCCCTGCGACTGGGGCAAAGAAACACAACACAGAATGACTCCCACTGCTCCCGCTGGGGCTAAACCTACAAACCACAGAAAATAGAGCCGCTAAATGGCCAATATCACTATCCCATATATTGTAGGACAGTAAGATTTAAAGCTACATAACCCAGGAGTGGGACGTGTGATGCTAAACAGATTTGTCTGATTATCTGTATCAGGCATCTGCACCTTACTGCCTCGTGCATTTCACAGCAGTTATTGTTGTTGTAGTTGTTTTTAAATCCTCCTGTTGGTCTGTTGATCTTTAACATGACCTCTCTTTATCATCAGGAGCAGATTAAACGTCTTCAACAAGTTCATAATGTGTTGAACTGATACATGTAGATTTTAAACCTGTTTATTCATTGACTGATAAACTCTTTGAGTCTAGCCTCCTTTTTCTACACCTGCTTTCAACGACTATAACTTCCGCAGAAAGAAAATAAAAAAGTACAGATGAGTCAGTACATGCATTTCAAATATAAATATCACAAATTTAAATCTAACACAAGTTCCAGAAATGAAAGTTTTTGAATATAGTCACCAGTCCGCGTCTGTGCATGGAGTGAGAAACCTTGAGTTTGTTCTCTAATTGTTGAGCTTGTGCGTGGAAGTGTGTATTACTTGTTATTTAATGACTCAAACCAAAAGTTAATAAAACATTTGCTTTTCACCCATTTTTTATCTTTTTCCAGACAGAAATGATCCTCCATAGATTTTACATAAAACTCAACAATTAGTGACGAGGATTTAGATGCTCTCCTGCTCACAAATAGCATCTAGTTTCAATTTTATCGGGAAAATAATTAAAGTAATGAAGTACGATGCAGAATTCGTACAAAAAAATAACATAATTTACTAAATTACACTGTTAAGTTTCTAACAAGCCTGAACTCTTATCTGCAGGTGACCAAGACAGCTGTTTTAATTCAGAGGAAGAAGGAAGAAAACAACTGAAACTCAAATCAAAAAAAAAAGATGATACAATAAATATACAATAGTTGAAAATGGGGAAATGATTGTATATTGATGTTAACGGTGATTACAAATTCTATGAGGTCAGGGATGACAAATTTGATGTCAAAATGCCTGATTTGATCCATAGGTCGGACGGAGGGGGGGGGGGGGGTGTGTGTGTATCTGTCACTTGTCAGGATTGGAAATGGTTTCGGTGACACCTATGAAAGAACAGGGGGCGATGCCGAGATGTTGGATGAAGTTAGGAAATCCAAACAAAAAGCGGACAAGACGGAAAATGTCATAGACGACGCGCCTCAGGCATCTCTGCGTTAAGGGGGGGGGGATCAACTGAAACGGAGGCGGGGGGGGAGGAGGAGACACGTATAATGAAAAATGGATGAAAACGACAGAGCCGATCTCACCATCAAACAAACACTCGAGCTGGACTTCCTTTTCTGACAGACAGCAATGGAGAGGAGGAAAAGATAAGGGGTCATCGAGAAACAAGGAACTAATCAAAGTCGTAAAAAAATAAAAAATAAATAAAAGAAGTGAAGCTGCCATTTTGATCCCAGAAAGAGGGGGGGCGGAGCAAAAATATTGAAACCACCGGTGGAGCAGTTTGATTTATTGGAGGGCTGGATTATTTATTATTTAATTTACTGTTTGCAAGAGGAATTTTGTGTTGGGCGCTTGTTGATCATGGCGCTTCACTGCATGCACTGAGGCTGTCGATCAAACCGAGCAGCAGGACGTGATGGAGGCGCCAATCGCTCAGAAGAAATAAATGGTGGTAAAAACAAACATCCTAAACGTCTAAGACTCTTTATAATGTCCCTTATTTTCTCATAAACACGATCAACCCACATCTTGATATTTTAATGTCTGTCTTTTCTACTGAGCCCCAAAAACATTTAAATCAGATTTAAAAGAGTAGGAAAGACTCTGGAACACAGAGGTAACACAACTTAAAGGACATACTTCTGTTTTCATATCAAAACACACGCACAGGTTATTACTGAGCAGTCGGGGGGGGGGGGACTGAAAGGGAGACAGCAGAAGACAGGAAGAGTCAGAAGGACAGGAAGAGTCGATGAGTCCCTCTCGGGTCAGAGAACTTACCTTCACACCGTCCGACTTTTTGTTTAGTAAAGTTTTGCACGCTGAAAGAAAGAGAGAAAGAAGATGAGAACATTCACACAAACAGGGAAGAGGCCGAGATCGCTCGCTCAGCAGAACTAACAAACTCAAATAAAGGTCAAATAAATGAAGTCCAGTGATAAGGTGAATCTCATGTGACAATAATATATCTCTGAGAAGAACCGCTGCTTAATGTTTAAAAGGAAATTGGATATTTATGAAACTGAGAATGTAAAACAAACTTGGAGAACGAAAGAAAAACGGATTAAAACAAATATTATTAAAATTTAAATCGTTTCAGAGCAGGTGCGAGCCCTGAAGGTGTTTATCCCTTTTGTATTCCAATGTTTACACTAAATATAAAGTGAGAAATGAGTCATAATTATAATATAGTAAATTAAAGCATATGAGTTCATTGGTTAGATTTTTTAGTTATCAATTTAATCTTTAGAGTCAAAACTGTGATGATAAAAAATATAATAAGAAATATCTCACAGACCAAACGATAACTTACTGTCTGTAAGTGCAAATTAAAAACTCTGACCTGTTGTCATGCACCTGAACTCTGGAGCACAAAGTTAAAACCACACAAAAGACAAAATAACGAGTAAAAACACACACAGAGAGATGTACAGTTGCTTCAGAAAGTCTTCAGGCATCTTTAGTTTTTCTCATTTACTAAAACATTTGAGTTCTTTGGCAGCTTTGCTTCTTCTTGGTCACGTCTCTACAAGCTCTGCAGCCCTGAACCTGAACAGTTTATCTTTCCTGTCAGATCCTTTCCAGCTGCGTCAGGTCTACAGAGAATTCCTCAGTGGCTTGAGGTTTGTCCTGACATGCAGTGTCAACTGTGAAGGGTCGGAACACTTGTTTATCAATGAGACATTTCAGTTTTCAGTTCCCTGTAGAAGCAAATCTACAATGTGACGGAGCCTGAATACTTTCTGAGACGACTGTGGACTAAAAATAAACACATACAAACATTGAGTCACGTCTCGATGATTCGCCCCTTACCTTCAATTTATAAAGAAGAAAGGAGGGCGATGAAGAAGACAAGAAAAACATTAAAATATTGTAAATATATAATAATACTCATTAACATCTGAACTGAAAACCCCCTTCAGGCTGTTTTGGATTCATGCAAAGTGGTTTAGAAACACGTCTGACATGCAGCATCCACCTCAGACCTGCTCAGTCTCTGAACAGTGACCGAGCAGAAACCTGTAAACACAGGGCGTCATCTCTGCAGCACGGCAGGAGACGAAGCTCGATCAAAACAAGAAAATCCATTATTGACAACTCGTCAGCAAAGGATCCACCTGATCAAAACACAGTTCCCGTGTGAATGGCCGTTCGACAGCTCGTCGGACATTCACCTGCAAAGGGCTCAGGATGCTTCACACAAACTGGGTCTATAAAAACGATCTGACATTTTGTCTGAAGCATTCTGCGGCGTGAGGCATTTTATGGTTTTGTCTGTTCACACAAAATATATAAACAGGCAGGAGAGAGAAGCAAAAGAAGAGATCACACAGGACACTGCACTCGCTCCTCCAGCTTCCCATGCAGGCTGGTATACTGGACACTACTGGACGCTCATTCACATGCTTGGCTGGCTTTCAGTGCCAGAGCCGTGCAGAGGAGATGCAGCGAGCACAGGCATCGACTGGGCATCGACTGGGCATCGACTGGGCATCAGCCGCGTGCTGGAGATACAAACCAATTCAAAGGAGGTAGAACCAGTGAGTGTTAAGCTGGGCAGACACCGTGCAACTTTAGAAATGTTGTTAAATTCTACCTCAATCTGTAGGACTAAATCTATGTGAGACACTCAGGACACTTTACGTTTCGTGGCTCCTCATTGGTGTTTTTGTCAAAGAAGGAGGCGATATTTGTTGAAATAGGGAGGAACTAGCTACTTTGATCATAATTGCGATTCTGTGATGAAACATCTAAAAAAAAAAAAAAGATGTTTCAGCATAAGGACATGCAGGCAGTTAAATAAAATGTAATTAAATATGAGGCTTCTACATTGTAAACTGATCTCTCCATACAAGCTGACTACTTTACTGTAGGAATAGCTTAATCTTTTCTTACTTTCGGCGATAAACTACATTTCCTGTTTAAACGGGCTGATTGTCAACTGTTAGAGAGCCCGAATGGCGGCCGACCACAAACTCCGACGTGTCAGTAAATCATCCGAACCATCTGACAGCTGTAAACTACACGAGAAACAATGCATGACAAAGCTGAGAGATTCCATCCGGGAGGGTTCTCTTTGTTCATGAGAGCGTCAGGACACGCAGCCAATACTGAAGGTCAGTCGTATTTTTTCATTTACATGTTGGTGCGTGTATGTGTGTGTGTAAGATGCCCCAGTGCAATGACGACCATTCTCAGGTGGTCCATCAGTGAGCAGGCAGCAGGCAACAGGGGGAAGGGGGGGGTTCGAGCAGCCCAGGACACATGCCAACAACCCAAGTGCAACGTTGGCAGCGCCCGACTCCGACTCCCCCACTGGCAGACGTACCTTCCGTTGCCATTGCGGCCGTGCTGGTGGTAGCGGCCGGGCTGGTGTGCTGTCGTCCCACTATTGGACAGAGAGGGATTCAATGTGGAGCCACAGGTGGGACAAGAGCCTCACTGGAGCCAGACAGCATTCGTCTTCCTAAAGCTTTACTTCAGATTTACTGTGTCATCCAACGAGCTGCTCACCATTCATGACATTTTAACTTCATAGAAATTCCCCTGAAACTCCCTTTTCAGTTGCAGACGAGAAAACAGGAATGCAAGAGCCACACGACAGAAACACAAAAGCACCTGGATCAACTTCTGCATTCGTGCTGCAGCTTTTGTGTCGTTTGAATTTGTGTTGTGGCTCCTGTGGTTGTGTTGTAACATTTGCATTCACGATGTGGCTCTTGCATTTGTTTCCTGTTAATGCACTTAGTGTGAGACGTCTCGGCCACCGAAACTGACAGATGGGAAACCTTTGTACCAACATGCTTCTATCTCATCTCCATGGACACTGTGGTAAACATGCCTACAGTTCTGTGTGAAGCAGCTCAGAGGTCTGCCCTGCTCAGTCGGCATCAATCTTGACCAGTAAGAAGCAGTTGGCCCTGATCCACCGGAGCTACTTTACTTACATGAAAGTATATAAACACTGTGGCCAGCAGCCGTAATGCATTAGCTCGCTAGGGCGAGGTCCAGAGAGCAAATAGGAGCGTTCAATCAGAAAGTGTTTCAGAGATCAAACCGCTTACGAGGAGGAAATCCAAGCCAAACCCCCGGAGTGCGAAATGAAAACTGCAGACAAAGCTGACAAGCAGCTCGGACAAGAGTAAACATGTGCAGCGAAGGGGGGGCGGGGGGGGAGGAAACCACAAACAGGAAGTAGAGCAGCAGGACATCATTTGAAGGATCAGGAAAAGACAAGTTCTCACAGAAATCTATTTCAAATTAGACTTAATGACTTAATAACAGATAGTTTGAATCCGAGTTTCTTCTTTGTTTGGCTTCATTCACATTTAGGTATCGTTGTTATTACTGTGATGAGTCAGTGAAGCTCACCTGAAAAGTTCCTGGACACCAGCATTGTTGTGAGGATGGCTCCCTACAGACACACAAAGATCCACAGTTTAAGTATTTGTGTTTTTCAGCCGTGTGTGTGTGTGTGTGTGTGTGTGTGTGTGTGTGTGTGTGTGTGTGTGTGTGTGTGTGTGTGTGTGTGTGTGTGTGTGTGTGTGTGTGTGTGTGTGTGTGTGTGTGTGTGTGTGTGTGTGTGTGTGTGTGTGTGTGTGTGTGTGTATGCTCACTTTAAGTTTCCTCCTGGCGTTGAACTTGCGGAGACATTCCACAGTCTCTTGACGGTGCATCATGGAGGCCACAGTGGAGCGTTGCTGTGTGAGGGCAGATAATCACAACTTGAGTGTTACACCATGTCGGGGGGGTGCACTCACTCCATTATAACTGAACGACAAGGAGGACAGACAGAGTGGAGGCAAAGAGTCCATTACTCCTGCATTAGGACACCTCCCAGTTCAATAACTGCTCCTTGGGGTGAGCGTTGATGCTACTGCTACACAGTCTGGGGTCAAGTATTGATTTAAACATCAATAGGATCCAAACAGATTGAATTAATCCATCAAAGGTAAAGAAACTTCATAGCGCTCTAAGTATTTTCCTCTCTGTTGCTGTGAAGTGCAAACGAGCAGTGAAACTGGATTTGGTCATTTACAGAGAAAACCAAGAAATACCACATGTTTGGCAAATCAGGTGAATTCTGACATATCCACTTATCTGGTTCTTTGATTAAAAGTTACCTGAAGGTCGAAACGAGCATTTTGGGAAGAAACATCAATGTCAGGTGTATTTGACAACTATGCTTTCGACAATCAAACAGTTTTAATTAAGTCGTATTTGCTTTGAGAGCAATCGAAACGATCGTTTCTTTCAACCCAAAGTTACAAATCCTCTTCTAGTAAACAAGACAGATAAGTGAGCATCTGCTTAGTTCGATGTGATTTGAAAACTTAGCTGTTTGACCAACTCCTGGTCTTGGTTTAAACAGCTGGGAGCCGGAAATAAACAACTTAACATGTTTGACAAAAAGAAAGTGATGACTTTCCCACGCTGGACGTGTAAAGGTGACGTGTGTGACTTACGCAGACCCAGGGATGCTTGATGGCCTGGTCGGCAGTGATCCTTTTGGCCGGGTTGATCGTCAACATCTGATTGATCAGATTCTTGGCCTCAGGGGTCACGGTGTCCCACTCAGGAGAAGGAAACTGACAAAAGCAGAAATAAGAAATGTTAAGAATGTGTTTTATATATATAGTTATGAAAACATGTGAAGATACAACTTGTGATCTGAAATTGAAACATCTTCATATTATTTATTAATTATTTAAGAAATGTTGTAGAGCCCTGCAAATACAAACTGGACAGTGAAGCATGAATCACAGGATTCTAGACCTGCAGAACCACTTATTCTGCTTTTAAATGGCGATTTAAGAAAGATAATATTTAGTCCAATCAAAAAAGATCATGACGACCAACTAAAAGAGTTTAAACAAATGCATCTCTCTCCTTATTGAATATGAAATAATGGAGGACATCACGAATATTAATAGTGTTGACAGAGGTGACACTGAACATTTTCATCTCAGCCAAACGCTGGGTTCAGGTAAAATAAATGTGCATCAATTACCAACTTGTCAATAACTAAATGTGCCTTTTTGTTTATGAACACAATCTCTGTTGAGTGTAAAGCAAACAAGCAGCAGAAGAGGAGTTATGGTGTGTGCGCAATAAAACTGGAAATTATAGAGCTGTAAAATTATCTTTGAGATTTTTACGAGTTCAGTGGACGATCATAATCACATCAACTCCCCTTAGTGGAACAGCTCTTCCTCCTCATCTCCCTTTTATTTTGCACCTTTCATTTGTCTTCATAAATCACTTCATCGCACGCTGGCTTCTGTTAAACACATTTGATGATTCCTAATGGAATAATAATCACGATAAAGATGATTGTATCATATTTAGTGAACCGGAGGCGTTCAGATTGTGACAGAAACTCAATGAAAACCACAGAACTAATTAGTCCCATGTAATTTACTATGTTGGACAGGGCAGTCGATTTATTGTAACTTTATACTTTCCTGTTACTTTCTTGTCACTGTGTCGTGTTTGTTCCTGATGATTTCTCAGGATTATTAATTTATTCATTTTTAAATACGTGAGAGAACTAAGCGTCAGTTGTCAATTAGAGACATAACTGATGGAAGGTATCTACACGACTATGAGGATGTTGGAGAAGTGCACATTGTTATTAGTGCTTGTCGCAGTCGCTTCATATCAGTGTTCTTATTATGCACATTCATTAGATTTGGTTGCTTGCAATTATGGAAATTAATACGGGTATTAAATTTCTATCTCCCGGAGGACTTTGACAAGATCTGATAAATAAGCCTATTGCTCTCTCTACATAGTAATCGCTGCAGATTAAAAATGATCCAATGACAAGAGGCAAGCAATTAAAACTTGAAATGTAATATTTAAATGAGTTTGTGCGACAGAATGTGTTATCTGATGAGACTTGAGATGAAGCTGTCCTGCAGGGCTCGTGTCGGGAGTTGACATTCACGTCCATTATATTGCAAACAGGAAACAGAGCGCGTGTGGTAGAGTTCACGGTTCATGCAGTTCAAGATTCTAGGGAACCTGCGAGAGGAGCTTCCCCCGATCAATAGTTTGACATTAATAATAGATCAAATAACCAAGTGAATTCTCGGGTGGCCTTTATAATCACCTAAGTGGCAATTTCCTCTCCTCCACAGTTGAAGCTAACTTTAAACCTTCGCCGTGTTTACGTGATGTTTTGATAAACAGATGCAGAGGAGAGTGAACTCACGTCGTAAGCACCAGCCTTGATCTGTTGGTAGAGTTTGTGTTGGTCCTCGTCCCAGAAGGGGGGGTAGCCCACCAGCAAGATGTACAGGATCACACCTGACGCACACAAACACACACACACATATTCTCTATGAATAAATGTACGTGAGAAGGAGTTGTGTCAGACTACATGCATTGATTCTGGTTGACTGACCACATGCCCATATGTCGACTGGTTTGCCGTACGGGTCCTTCCTCAGCACCTCTGGAGACAGGTATCCTGGAGTTCCTGCAAAACCTGCACAAACACAAACACAAACTTACTAATTTACATTGTCAGTGAGTTTTGCACAGAAAAACAATCTATTTACCCTCATCATCATCTCTTTTCTCTAATAGTTACAAAACCCAGCATATTGTTTTCAAGTTCTGAGCCAACAAGCTCCAAACTACTTTCCTACTTTAAAGTGAAAACTGGTAGAATGAGGCGACAAATTCTAATTGTTATGAGCCGAGTGTGATTTCTTACCAAACCAGGCCTGCTGCTCCCCCTGCACCTCGATGGCAAGACCGAAGTCTGCCAGCTTCACCGCTGCTCCCTTCATCTTACTGGCCAGCAGCAGGTTCTCTGGCTGCAACACAGACACACACACAGACATTCAGGATGAAATGTTTCACTCAGGTCGACAACTGAGGACTGTTTTCAACATTTCTTTGTCAGATAGTATTTGTGTAAAAGGTCAAAAATACACAAACATTTCCATCCAGAGCTGGAAAAGCTAAGACTTGAGGGTCAAAAATCAATCAGGCGTTTACTAAGATCCGGTTTTCAAATTCGTCTTTGGAAAAACTCCTAGGTTTACCATGATATACAATAAATCATATATGAGGAGGAAATAATACAATATAGATATAAGAGGAAAAAATACACTTCATTAAAAGGACGAAGCAGATAAGCATGTCCCCTCCTTCAGAAAACGACTCTCCAGTGGGAATGAGCCATGAACTGGACAAGCAGGCGACAAAGGAAGAATCTCTTCACTCAGCTCCGACAGGATTTGACATTTCCACACTCGTCCGACTGAGTGAGAAGTCCGGACTTGAGCTGTGTTTTACTTTGTGTGAAAGTGTGTCCTCACTTTCCTCATTTTGATCTCCGTGCTTCATAGTTACTCTCACTCAAGGAGAAGAGACCGAGGAAACATGTGAGGTCAAGTGAAATCTGACGAGAGGTCACGTACTGATTAAAGCTGCACAGCTGTTTCAGATTCACTTCCTAAAGGTTTCCTCCTTAATAAAGGGATAGTGAATATGACTGTATGATACAGCTGCTGTAAATACATGTGCAACCCAGCCAAGTGGAAATGCACCTTGTGTACACTTTTGTTAAAGAGATGAAATGTGCTAAACCAGCACAAAGGTCACACGACTCTTTCCCTTCTCTCTCTCTCTCTCTCTCTGCTCGTCTCACACAAGCTCTTCCTCAGCAAAGGAGAATCCGGAGAAAAGCTTATACACAGCAGCTTTACTCTAGGATCCTGTGAAGCGTCGTAGGATTGTGGACGAGCTCGTGCAGCTGCAAAATAGGACGTCTTTGTGTTTCCTAATCTGTCACATGACCCTGACTTCTCACCTCGTAGCTACTCACACACCTGATTCATTGACATTGTTGTCGCCTCATTTGCACATTGAGATCTGATCACATCCAGAGCAGAACAGAGATAAGAACCTTTGTTAATGTGTAAATGTTAAAAGCCTGTGATCACAGGTCATTGTTCGAATAATTTATCCAGATAACAGCAGGTTAATACCACGTGTCAATGTGCGGCTTAAACAGCACGACACAGTGTGGTGACCCCATGTGTTTGTGTGTTCAAGTTCAGTGGCTTTTCCACGGATTTTAAAATCACGATATGTTTTAAGGTTATAGTATTAGAAGTAGAGTTAGAGAAAGTCTCAGGGAAATCTGCGTAAATACGACGACCTCTGAAGCCACAGAGACGTGTGTGTGTGTGTGTGTGTGTGTGTGTGTGTGTGTGTGTGTGTGTGCCTTAAGGGCAAACGTCTTTGCAGTGATATCTGTCCTCATAGCCTCCAATGCAGACAGATGTATGACACTCGCAACCGTCTTTGTGCTTAGCCTGTTTCTTCTCATCTCTCTCTCTCCATCTAGTACTTCATCATCCACCCATCCCTCCATCCTCCCATCATTGCCCCCCTCTATAGGTCAGAGCGGAGACAATGGGTAGAACAATAGAACAGACAATAGAACGCACAGGGACAGAGAGCTGGAGAAGAAGCAACTCGAGAAAAGAGATAGAGAGAGACAGATCGAGATAGATAGATGGGAGGTGGCATAATGAGTCCCTCCGCTGGTGCTGCTGCAGCCGGGTGACCTCACCCTACAGTTACCATGGCAACCCAGCCTGCCACCAGCCAAGAGCACTAAACTCTCTCTCTCTCTTTCTCTAATTCTTGTTTTCCCCGTCAGTGAGTGGCCCCCCCGAGATGACGGCGAGGCAGACATGTGATGCGTGCGAGTGTGAGGTCGCACCGCTCCGCACTTTGTTGCATCATTAGTCTATTTATGGAAGAAAGTTCTTTGAAACAATTTAAATACTTATAAAAATAATGTTTCTGTCTTTTTGTTTGTTGTACAAATAGTTTCAACACAAACTAAATCTTTAAAACTGTTTTTTTTGGGGATGATTTGAGGGCTATAAATACAACTTTGAAATATAATTGTTGATAAAGTTAATAAAGTTTGTTTGCAGCAGGTTTAAAATGTAAAAAAACATCTTATTACCTTGGGTTTTATATATGTTCTTTATCTGCTTGTTCAACATCTTCATTCAGATATTACAGGGGTCCGATTCACTACTGATTCGGACTGGGTCTTTCTGTGTGGGGTTTGCATGATCTCCGAACACGTAATATCAGCTGGGATTCGTGACCCTCAGAGGATAAGCAGTATAAACCATTAAAGAACAAACTGCAGTAATGATGCACAGACAGCGAATGACAAAGATCCATATGCAGCATAAAAACAAATGAATAGAAACAGAAGTCCATTCACACCTCACACAGAAAACTGATTTTATAATTGTGTCTCAGTTTATTTTCCACTTACGTCTCCTTCCTCAAAAAATAATGGTGTAATTTTGCTCCATCGCATAAACGATTATTGCACAAAATATTAAAGTTTAGGACTCTGAACTGAGTGTTGGCAATAAAATGAAAAGAACAAGGATGTAATTATTCGGGGGATTGACTCTCACAGATGATATTTATTAAAATGAAACACCGCGGCTGAGGAGGTCGGGGGGGGCGCTCGCTCTCTGCCAGGGGTGAACGAGCTCGCTGCGAGGGAAATCGCCACTGGCCGTCATCTCACCCACAGACAGGCTATTAATAGCAGCTGGTCTGCTTTCGTCACTCCTCAGCAATGAAGGAGGGAGCGGAGAGGGAGGAGGGGAACAGATGAAAAAATAGTTGGGGGGGTATAGATTTAGGGGAAGATGGGAATGGAGAGATAAGGAGGAGAGCAGGCAGGTGATGATGAGAGGGATGACGCTCATCCCTTAAGTTGCTCTTAACGTCACAGCATGACGTCTGTGCGAGTGTGTGTGTGTGTTTAGACCTGTTGTGTATGCCCACTAACGCATTTTATCCTCTTTCACCACACACACACACACACACACACATTTATATATAACTAGTCTGTAAGATCGCAGGGGGGGGGCGTCCCGTTGAACTCACCTTGAGGTCCCTGTGCACGATGTCATGCGTGTGGATGTGACTGACGCTCTCCAGGATCTGATTGATGCAGTGGCTGCAGGAGAAAGAGGGATGAGGAAGAGAGGAGACACACATCTGTCAGTGCACAACATCTGCACGACCTCAGACTGAAGGAAAGACAGAACTAGAACCAGACTCTGGCCCTTTCAGTCGACTTGCATGTTTTTCCCGACCCACAATGAAGTCATTTGACCTTTGACCAGTGAAATCAGTTAATCCTCGAGTCTGAATGAACATTTGTGCCAAACGATTCTCTGGAGGCGTCGTTAGGATGACGAGGTCATGAGTCAACCATGACCTTTGACCTAATCTTTGAGCCCAAATGATTGTTTTTACTTAAGATATTCCTTTAAGGGTGTTTCTGAGATGTTGCATTCACGAGCCAAAACATGTGAATGGTCACACAGACCTTGACCTTTGACGACCAAAATCTGATCAGTTCATCTTTGAGCCCAAATTAACGTTTTGAACTAAGAAAATCCTTCAAAGCGTTCTTAGGATATCTTGTTCACCAGAATGTGAAGAACGGACAACATGACAACATCGCGCATTGAATATGATTTATAAACATTATATGAAAACTCTAAACTCTTAGCGCTCTGTTGTGCGTCAGTGTGATTAATCGTCGGGCTGCAACTTACTGTCATTACCTAATAATCATTTCAGTTTCTGATTAACCTGCTGATTTTTTGGGGTAGTTTGTAATGAAATGTCAACGTGTTCAGTTTGCATCGATAGAAAACTGAAAAAACAACATCCCCGAATTGAGGGTGCAGAAATATTGCAAGATCCACATGGGAGTTAAATCTGCTGCATTTTTTATGTGACTGAATGTGTGGAAGGAAGTGGAGTGAGCAGGGTGTGTGTGTGTGTGTGTGTGTGTGTGTGTGTGTGTGTCTGTGTGGTGCTTACGTAAGCTTGTCCTAAGCTTGCACATAAGCAATTTAACTGGTCTGTTGCACAGTTAAAATAACTATTATTTCATTTAAATTAAATTGAGCTTGACAGACTAACGGTGAAGTCGCGGTCGGCAGCAGGAGGATTTCTCTCTTTTTTTTTTAACAGGAGAGTGGTGTCCTCTCGCTGTCAGACAGACTCAACAGAAAGAGCCGCTGGCGTTGTGTCCAAATTAGGACGAAACCTGGACTCCACACTTTATTCTCCTCTACCCAGTCATTCCAGCATTTCACTACTAAGCCCATTTTATCCCCCTATCCTGTTTCTGCAGCTACTAAAAGTGCTCATCAGAAAGCATGCTCCTGTCTTTACTCTCTTTAGCATCTTCATGATCGAATAGTTTTAATTTAACTTAGTCGGTAACAGATTAGTGTTACCGACTGTTTGAAGATGACTTCTCGTCGGTTTTAGTTTGTGAGCACATCAGGTTTGGTTTAAGGTCTTTTTGTTAAGTTTAATGTCTCCACACCAACTGGACCTGTCTCGTTTCAGTACCGGCTCTAAAAACAACATCTCATAATCTTTCAGGTTTTCTTTCCTGCATTGTGTTAGTCTTTTTGTTTGTGTAAAAGTTATATAAAGTTAAAAAGCCTAAAGTCCAGTTAAACAGGAAAACCCCATCCTGAAGCCCCTGATAAACTTTGTCAGTCCAGCCAATACTTCCTCATGATTGTGATGTCACGTCACATTACTTTCTATACATTCATCATCTCACTTCTTAAAACACATCATTACTATTTATTATTATTATTTAGTTTATGAGTAAAGTACTTTGTTACTTTTTGTTTTAACCGGCAGTCAGGTAATGTGCTCCAGTTCTAAAAACGAACTGCATCTTCCAACAACACACTCAAAATAAGGTTTCCAGACTGAGGACAGCTTGGTCATTATTTATTAATGAAATTAAATTTAAAAACCGGAGTCACATGGTCAAAGAGAAAGTGTCGACTGTGTAACAAGCTCAGAGAACTGAGCAAGCATTTCTTCTGCTGCTGAAGCACAAAGTACATTTTGTTCTTTCAGTTTTGCTCTGACAGCCGGACGTTTGAATTTAGGTGGACAGCAAATATGATAAAACACAGGAAAATAAGCATGTGAGCGAGAGGAGAAACCGTACCTGGCATCGGCCTCGCTGTAATACTCCCTCGCAACGATGTCCTCAAACAGCTCTCCTCCAGTGACCCTGCACACAGACACAAGGAAGAAAGAGCTGGATCATAATGAAACAAATCAGACATGTGAATTTAAATGGATCTAGTGAATCTAAAGGTGGATTATAAGTGGACTGTTGGTGGAGGTGGGTTCTCTACTGAGCCACATTCTAGTTTCCTAAAGCCATTAATCGTATGAAAAAGAGAACTTGCTCCTCCCGACAGTTCAAATCATTTTTATTTGTGGGTAAAACACGACGACAGCGAAGTGACCTTCACGTCACACATGTGAAAAACGACTCCTTTCATTCAGCTCAGAGGGAAAATTGATTTTCTGTGCTGCTGCAGACAGAGACCGTCATGGAAAATACAAAAACTGAAAAACAACTTAGATTTACTTGTTGCTTAGGTGGAGCAATTCATCCTGGAATGACCCGTGTGTGTGGCATGTGTGTGTGGGAGTGTGTGCATGTGTGTGCATCTGTGTTAATGTGATTAACTCACAGGTCAAAGACGAGGTAATGGAAGCCTTCCTCTGAGATGCTTTCATGGAGCCGTACTACAGACAGAGAAACAAACAGAGACACAGTTTTTGGGTTAATACAAATTTGATCATGTTAATTAAAGTCTACATGGTAACATAATTTTAATAAGATAATAAGATACAGATAATAAAAGGATAATAACTATATACGAGTGTGTGGAGGGCAGCAGTGGTGATAATTGCTTGTGCTTTATCACCACTTTGAGCTTTAATGCATTTGCTTGTACTTTTGCTTTATTTGAAAACTTCCTCATCAACATCAAACCAGATGATAAAATTAAAAAACACATCAGAACAAAAGTAAAAACTATTCTGAAGAGACAATAATAACAACAATCATAATAAATCACAATAATAACTGAAGATTTCACCGAATCAGCAGCAACAAGAAGAATCAGGTATAATCAAAAGTAATTATACCTGATGAAATGAATTCAATACAGAGACGATTTCGTTTTCAAAAGAAAGAAATGTCTTGATAAAGCAGCTTCTTTTTAGACACAATGGAAAATATTGAATAATTAAAATCCTTTCAAAGTCGCCCTGGATCTAAAAATACATGCGTCGTGTCTGTGTGTTTCAGTACAATGAAAGATAATAAACATTAAAAATCATTCAACACACATATGAATAAAGGGTCATGGGGGCTTCGCCACACATATTAATGACATTTTTCATGTGTATTGTATTTTTATGCAGCTCTATACTCCTACTAGGTTTCATGTTTGGAGTTTCACGAGCCAAGATCTTAGAAAAGGGACCAGGTAAAGAAACCATTACATTTTGAGGCAGATAAGGACGAAGAGGCAAATCCAGGGAACTTTTTCAGGATCTCCTGCATGTAAATGTGGTTTAATGAGGAGACTGTTGGGTCTTGGTGGACGTATACTACTTCCTGTCATTCTAAATGCAATTATTGTTATTTTTCACACATGCAGCAGTGACGTATGCAGGACAACAAACACTGAGGAAGTAAAACCAGTTCCAACAAAACATAAAGTTTGACAGATCTGTGACCGAGTCCTTTTGTCCGACTGAAACCCGAACTTTGGAAGAGACAGTTCCAAACATCTGTCCCCAGCTGGTGCTCTGATCCTTTAGCCTGTGGAAAAGAAAAAGAGACTCACCTATATTTGGATGTTTCAGCAGCCGGCAGATTCTCGCCTCTCGGTCCAACTTCTGGTGATCTGAGGAGAGAGAAGAGCAGAGCGGAGAATCAGTGACGACACATCAACACAAGAAGGAGAAGCAATTATAGGCAACACACAAAATTACCCAACAATACCGGCAATGAAACAGTCACTGAATCTGACTCAAATCTCATGTTGTTCAGTATCATTTTTTTCAACATGGCATTTTGAAAACAGATTTTTCTACATAACCTTTAAACACATGTTAAATATTTAAGTGCTCATAAATTATGAATCGTATGTTCAGTTTTTCCAAAGTAAAGATTTTTGCAGCTATTACATCTTGATATCTTGTTTGGGAGGATTTCAAAAGCGCCCTGTGACTGATTAAGACTGATTAAAAAACTGTCTTTTAACTAGGCGGCTAAATCACACAAACACGCAGACACACTTTATTCGCTGTCTCTCCCGTCTCCCCTGCTCCTCCTACTCCGCTCAGAACAAAAGGTTTTCATCTAAATCTGCCATTTTACAACCGACATCACAGCGTTAGCAACCGGAGGAGACGGCCGAACAGTTTCAGCAGCCGACGGAATGTCGTAAAGGTAAAACACAGACAACCAGACAAGCTACTGGGCCAGAGGCTGTCGACTGGGATGAGATCGAACACGCACACGCTTTTTTGCACTTAGTGAAATTAGTCTTGTGGGTCCGGCCTTAATATAATCAGTGTCCAGTTAATGATTGTAATGGCGACAGGAGAATATGTGTGTGTGTGTGTGTGTGTGTGTGTGTGTGTGTGTGTGTGTGTCTATGTGTGTGTTGTGTTTGTGTGTGTATGTGTGAGGCTGCATATTTAGGACAGATTGGTAGTAGGACTGTTATAGCAGATAGATACAGTGAATGGCATCTCCTATTAAAGGGTGTTAAAGGGTCAAGTTCACACTGGACTCTCCTGCCACCAACCAGCTGCTGGTCACAGGGGACAGATTGGATGCTTTTGTGGGTGTGTCTGTGTGTGGGGGTGTGTGTGTGTCTGTGTGTGTGTGAGGCAGAGACACTGGAAATCCCTAATCCACGGCCCCAGCGTCGGCTTCGGGCAGTGTCACAGTGTCTAGATGATCAAGAACCTTAGTGGCACAACTGCAATCATTTCTATTTTTCCAGAATATGGAAATGAATTCTGGGAAATGCCCATTAGAGATGCACTGATGAACTGATCAATTCATTTAGTTGATTAAAAGAAAATTATTGATGATTATTCATTTGTCGAGCAAAAATATCAAAAGATCTGCAGGTTTCCGCTTCTTAAATGTGAGTATTTGATCATTTTCTTGGTCATTTATTTATTCACTTGTTAAGTGTTAACAATTCCTCGTTGTCATAGTAATCTCAGAGAGTTTTGCTCAGTATGGAAAGTGTTGGGCAGATTAATGGATATTACTTTGTTTAAATGTTTTATTACCTGCAGTGTTTTTTTACTGTACAGTTCAAATAGGCAAATGATATTAAGGACGACAACTCCAAAGCTCAAAATGTGAAATATAAAAGTTGTCTGTGGGATACGTGTCCTGCAAAGGACACGCATCCCCCGTCTGATTAAATCACAAGATATGAGTGACTCACAGGTGACACATACATTTTCCAAAACAGCAGAAATATAATCCAAGATGGAAAGGAGCAGAGGAAGCCCAACAGCATATCTGTGCAGGAGTAATTATCTAATCTTGTTGTGTCCTGGGATCTGTTCTCACAGCAGTAGACCAGAGAAACAAACACTGATCTACATTCTTCTTCAATTACTCTTTGGAAGTGAGAGATGGGGCTGCACGGAGAAAACAGAGATGAAAAGAGAAGAAAGGAGTCGTGTTTAAACCTGTCAAGAGAAAGTATGTTTGGTGACCAGGTTTAACCCCCATGAGTCAGCGGCATCAACGAGAGCTGGTTACACAAAACATCAACACCAACTTTAGAGCAAATGTCAGTCAACACATCAGATCCTCAGCTTTAGTGTTGCTGGTCACTCGGGGTTGTACAGTAAGTACAAAACCAGAAATCCCAGAGTTTGACGCCACTGAAAAGAAAACTAATCGACTTGTGTCCAATAACTGAAGCCACATAAGAGGATGGAGGAGCCCTGAGGATAGAGAAGGCTTCACTGGAAAAACACGGGAGGAAAGTGGATATGGAAATACTTCCTTCCTCTGCAGCAAACACTGAGGGGCCTTTAAAAGGCAATGGAAAATCCATGCCATGACTATAATGTAATTATGTAATTTGTGGTGTTGTGTGCATACAATGCATTTAAAACATTTGACAGTTAAATGAACGTGAACTCGTAGTCTCAAGGACAAGGTAGTCAGCTTAAATTCATTTGTGTTTTTCTAGATGCTGAGAAAACCCCTCACATTTCACTGGAACATCACATATCTGTAAAGTTCCTTTGAATCTTCTGTTGCCACCGACAAGCTCCTGCAGGAAAACACATGAAGGGAGGAAACATGATCCCGACTTTGACCTCAAACCTCTGACCCGCGGTGCTAAGCCAATCAGCTGCAGCCTTTATACTGCATGTGTCCAAAACACAAACCTGTTCATGCAGGCCGCCGCTGCTCAGTTCAATATCCGTGCTTTTGTGCAGACCTCACAGACGAAACACAAGCTTTAATCTGACCAGTGTGTTCAGAGGATGAGGAATCAAAGCAGCGAGACATTCCTAAACCTTCTTCTCAGAGCCAAACATGGACTATTTTGGCTGCTTTGATTCTTAGAATTCGGATCTGCCAGCAAAAATAGGACTATTTCTTTTTTTTTTTAAGCTGGCCTGGGACACCGGCTTTATTATGCTTGGGATGGCAGACAGATTTGGCAGCAGGCTGCTTTAAAAACACTAGAAGCTGACTGAGGAGTTTCAATAGAAAGATGAGAATAAGTGCAGGATTCAAAAGGACTAATTGTATAGAAAAAACGAATAGAAACCCAGGAGAGTGACCGCAGCTCGACAGAAGCTGATCAGTGTCAAACACAGAAGGTAACTGCCGGCTCTTCATAGAAACAAGAGGCTCTTCAGTGTAAGTGTGCAACTGTTTCCAAACTGGACAAACGTTGGGTTGGGAGTCTCACTGTTGTGGTAACGGATATTTAATCCTGTGCAACAATGTGGGCCTGCAGTCGAGTGGCCTCCAATAAAACCAGCAGAAAGGTCAAAGCACGGAGCCTGAACATCAAATTTCAGATTAATATAGTGGCAGGATTCCCCTATTGTATTTTAGGAGCTCAGAATGTACACGCAATTAAAAGGATTAGTTTTCATACTAGCTTTTCAGACCTTTATCATTTGTATCAATGAAGGCAGGCGAAACAAATATCTCTATATAAAAGCAATAAAGTTTGAAAGCCCACTAGACATTACTAAATCTCTATGAAGTTGAATCAACAACTCTTGAAAACCGTTTCAACACAGCACTTAGCCCAATTGGACTATATGATGGCCGACAGCCGACTATGAGCAGACTGGAGCAGCGGATGGATGGATGGATGGATGGATGGATGGATGGATGGATAGATGGATGGAGGGAGGGAGGGAGGGAGGGAGGGAGGGAGGGAGGGATGGAGGGAGGGAGGGAGGGATGGATGGATGGATGGACTGACGGAGGGATGGATGGCTTCTTAGAGCCCACATCCACTGTTTGGGAAACAATCCATACCCCCTCCCCCATGTATATAAATGAACTTCTGCCTACTGGGAAATAATTAGACAATACAAGACAAACTGACGATGGATAAACTGAGTGCGTGTAGCTGATAGCAAACATAGCGACTCCCTCTTGGGAGAAGAAAACATTTCACGATTTGCAGATGATCGTGAATTGTATCGGTCTCTTAACACAGGAGTCAAAGTGTCTCTTCTCCTCAGGGGCCGTCAGCGCAGCCTGAGTCAACACAGATCACGGTTGCCATGTTCTCATCTGATTGGAACCAACCTGGCAACCTGCAGCCTCAGCAGAGCTTGCTATTAGCAGGACGAGTCGCTGAGTAGACACAACGAGCAGCTTCTCCATGACACCACCCAGGTTACTGGCATCAACACAATATATATGATGCATCATCATATAACGTTTCCGAAGTTTAACATCAAAACAAACCCTGAATTGGCTAAATTGAAGTATCCTGAGATAAACACGATTATCATTTAGAAGAATGATTGCCCAGCAGTTTTAGTCCCGAGTGTCCCTGACATATTGCATTTAAAATAATATGAGGTCCCTGTGACCTTTGACCATTGAATTCTAATAAATTGATCTTTGAGGTCAAAATTTGAGGCACAATTGAACTGTCGTTTAGAAGAGGCCATTGTGACCTTGACATTTGACCATCCAATTCTAATATGGATTTTCTTGAAGCGTGATAAAACAGCCCATTGACGAGGCAAACAAAGGGGTTTGTGAGGTCATTGTGAACTTTGACCTCCAAAAACCATGCGTCCAACTGAACGTTTCTACCAGTTTTGAAGAAATTCCCTCAAAGCGTTGTTGAGATATCAAGTTTCTGCTCATTCTTGACATCTGTGTTTGCGACAACAGGGACATGAACCAATTAAGATTTTGACCTCAACCTTAAAAAGAAAGAAAACAGATCTGAAAGAAACAAGACACGAGTATGTGAGTGTGTGAGTGGGTGTGTGGCTCTCGAGGAGTTTACTGCAACGTGTGGCTGAGCTTGTTAACCGCTGGGAGCTGGGAGGCAATGTCTCTCTATCTGAGGGTGAGACGAGATGAAAGGAAGAGCAGCTGATACGGGATAAATGAGAGACAGAGCGACAGAAACCGACGAGCAGACAGAAAGAAAAACAGACCGAGACTTCTGGTCAGTGTGGCCCACGAGCAGACGCCTAAAAATAGATCCAATCCTCCTCCGACTTACAGGCCTGAATCACACTGACCTGCCCTGCATCGCCGAGCACAGAGACACAATGAGACAGTAAGTGAGAGACGAAGACACAGAGACACACGGACAGATGGAGGCGTCCCAAAAAATAAGAAGAAGAAAGAAGGAGGTGAGTTTCTGACACTGATTTGATATGATCTCTTGTTCTGTCCTGTCCCGTCTCTGCTGCCTCCATCAACAAGTGTCTCCAGTCGGACGCCCGGCTCTGCTCAGAGGTCGGCCTGGTGTCAGTGGGTCAGAGCTGAGGCTCATGTGACCGACTCGGAGCCAACAGCATGATGAGGTGAACGTGATGATGAGCGATGGCGGATGAGGACAGTGTTACACTGACGACAGCGGTGATAAAACCACTAATGGGCACAAAACCTGGATATATGATACTTGAGGCAGTATGTTAACACCTGGTACTTCTTTTATTCACAGCTATTTATCATGGACAGACACGACAGGAGATTATAATGAGAACAAGACTGTCAGACGCAGCAGAGCAGGAAGATATTCCCCAGCTGACATTGGGTAAGAGGTGGCATCACAGTGATGAAATATAGGGACTAAACAACCACCGCTGCTCACATTCACACCCACGGCCAATTAAGGGTCTCCAACAAAAATCTCAGCTGCATGACTTTGGACAGGGAGGCACCCGGGAGCCTGGAGGAAACCTACAGACAAAGAGCGACCCCGGTTGGTCGGTAGGTTCCAACTAAGAACCTTGGAGCTGTGAGGGTTGAACTGCATTTTCCTTTTCAACACGTTTTACTTCCAAAAGATGTGATGTGTTAATGTGTAGAATTTGGAGTCATAAAGCAATGACTCCTGAGGCAGTGACAGCTGAGTAGCAACAGTAAATGAGAAATCAAACACATCCAATTTGCGACTGAGTAATTGATGTCTCCATTGATGTAGTTTTTGATTTTAAAGGAATCACCCAACTCCTCAAACCTCCTCACCCTGTCCACCAGTGACTCCAGTCATTGATCTTCTGCAGTGACAGAGAGACAGACACCGGCTGGGATGTAACAGAGCCCAGAGACGACCGTGTGCACTGCCACAACTCAGCCATAACGGAGAGAAGATTAGAAGCAAAGAAAGGAGAAAGACAAGAGTCTGCAGACGTGGGCCGTGGCTGTGAGATCACCACAGAAACTACAATTCATCCAGATCGGAAAACCACTGTGTCCAATTTCATCAATTTATCCCATTTTGAAGACATGTCAATTAAACTAAACAAAAAAATAAATCTATCAACTTCATGGCGGAGTTCCGGGAAACGTGCGGGATCAGCAAAGTCAGAAATGATAGTTCTGGTAGTGTAGCATTAGCTAGAGCTAGCTAAATCAGGCAGGCAATATTTCACGCTGGAAAGTCCCACCAGTAAAAAACTAACGGAGACATGTGGGCTAACGTAAGCAAGACTTCAGTTTTCCAGGGCTGGACTGGTATTGCTTATTATAACACTAGCAACAGGCCATACAACAGAATGGCATACAGCTGTTACGATACTTAACAAGGTATTTACAGTTCTCACTATTGGCCGTTAAGTCGAGTCCAGCTCTTTGGAATCATATTTCATAAAGCTAAAAATGGTATTAGAATGTCTCTAGTGGACACAATATATTTCAATGTTCCTAAAGCATAATTTTACATGTTTTGAAAAACCTTTAGATGAACCTGCTCTTCCTGATGATTCCAGCTCAGACGACCATAATTTACATTATAAAAATCAAACAGCTTCCATCACTTGTACTGCGGCTGTGTCGACCTTTGCAGTTGACCTTCCTGAGTGCGCAGCTTTTCCCCAAGTGTAGAAAATGGCTCCTTTTATTTCCGTCTCTCGAGCACGCCTCATCTGCAAAATACTGTCGCACAAGCTTCCTCTGCTGTGACCCGGCGGCCGCTCGCTGACGGCTCGTCTCAGCATTTGCTCTGAACACAAGTCGTGTATTTACATTGTGAAATTCACCGCAGCTCAAGTTAAACTGATGATTATGACAACAGGATTTGCTGAGTCAGGGCTCTTGCATGCTTTTCGGATTTCACACTCGGGATGAAAGACAGCAGCTCTGCAGCGTGTGTGTGTGTGTGTGTGTGTGTGTGTGTGTGTGTGTGTGTGTGTGTGTGTGTGTGTGTGTGTGTGTGTGTGTGTGTGTGTGTATGTGTCAGAGTGGCTCAACCAAACCATAGTGTCACACTGTGGATCTTTCCTTCCTCTCATTTCGTAACGTTCTCTGTTCCGAGTTTCATTTTGCGTGTTTAAAGCACAGTTTTAAGTCAATGTGTGTGTGTGTGTGTTTGGCGCCCTGGGTGTGTTGAGTTGATACATTAAATGGAGCTTAAACAGACCTTAGCGGACCTGCTGCAAGAGCCTTTTAACATCCCGTTGCTGCACAGCATTGTGTAAAGAGTGTGTGTGTCCGAGCAAGGACTCCTGGCAGCGTTTAGTTAGAAAAGGTCACTCTGACCAACAGAAGGGGGGTGGTTTGTCTTCTTCATGATCTCTAAAACTGAGGTCATTTAATCGTGGAAGCACAAATATTAAATATGTGTATTTAAATTGATTTGGTCTACAGGTATAACAGCAATACAACAATTAACCTGAAATAAGACAGTTCAGGTCGATAAAGAGTGAAATACATTTGACAAATAATAAACGTATCAAATAAAATACTAAATATTTCCCGTTTACTTTCACATATAGTCTGTGAAATGTGTTGTTTTCTCCCCTTTAAACACCAGCTGCACTTCTTTAGAAACACACTCTACTTTGAGTTTAGCTGGTTGTCTCAGGGACCTTGTTGCAAACATCAGGGCGTGTACTGAACAGCACATGCCAAGAGCAATATGGAAGATTGACAGGTAACCGATCTCTGTCCATTAAGTTATGCTTCCATAGATAAAACGTGATGTAAGAAAAAGTGATAAATGCGTTCACATTACACAATAATTACAAGATGATCCTACTAAGTTCATTGATTGATCATTTTTAGGCGTAAATGTTTAAAAAGGTTTCAATTGCTAGTTTCCTGGTTGTAATAACAAACCCAAAATGCTTGTATATTAAACTGATCTCTTAATAAAGTTGTTTTAATAAGTACACTTGGAGAATATACGATTTTTCTACACATGCACATACACACAGCAGATTTACCGCTGACCCACGGGCACTGTTACATGGTTAATGCCGATGTTGTTATGGGATAATCAAGAGATATGCTGGAGTAAACAGGACAGAGCTGGAAGGAGTTTGTTCCTCAAATGTTGGTCAGGTAACTTTTGGACTATTCCCATTCTTGAAAGTTAATATCTATTAGTGAAATGACAAATACGTCCATGGTTTTTTAAACAAATAACAATGCTGTCATTGGTACTGCAGATGTGCTAATATACGGAAGTCTAGCATGTTAGCTTGTTGGAAAAATGGAGATTACTCAAGTACTACAAGTACAGAACTATAATAATGGAGGAAATTTCCCTCTGGACCAAACTGATAGAACAGACCACCACTGGCAGAAGAGGGAAAATATCCTCCATAAGGTATTGTATGGCAAATATCCCTTTTTTCCTTCTTTCATTTTTTATCAAATTTAAAGTGAGAAAGTCCTGTTCATTGGTGTTGCATCATCATCTCATCAGTTTCGTCTACTGACCCCAAACTCATGGTCTTAGTTTTATTTTTCTCTTCAAATAATGGATCTGAGCAGAGAACTGGTCCCGTGTGTGAAAGTTCTAACAGGAGGGAAAACAAATATATTTATTGAAATATAAACAGCAGCCACGTATTGTTTCTTACAATCATGCCAGACCAGTTTATTCCTCCTGTTATCTCAACTATAACAGCGCTGTGGCCACGCAAATACAAAACCAGATTAAAGGTAAATTTGATTTATCAGCACTCGGCCAGGTCACCAAGCCACGTCGTTAAGTACTTTTGGAAGCTTATCAGCATCAGAGTCGAGAGCATGAACCTGGTGCTCTTTCTAACTTAATAAAAAAGTGCTCGTATGAAGGCAATTTGAAATATTCAGTGAAAGAAAACTATTTGTGCACCTGATAATGATAAATCGATCCTGATGTCGCAATCAAACCCTAATGAAAAAGAAATGGGATTGAAACTTGATATTTTACAATCAACTTTATTATAAATAACTATAAATAAATAGAAAACAAATTCAATGAAATATAGATAATATAGGAAATAAATAAATAAAATACACAAATAAAAATATTTTAATGTTAAATGTAAACATAAATGCACATGTTCTCTTCATTGTGAAAAGCTTGCATCTGCTGATTTGTTTTCTCAATCAAAATATTGACAAGTAGAATGTTCAAAAATATGTGCGACGAGTCGACCACCCAAATCAGTGCTGAGAACGTCTTTAGGCAAATAGCGGCTCCTTTATTCCAGCACATAAAAAACAGTCTCCAGCCTTGATGTGTCAGAGAAGAGCCTCGATCCTCATTTTGTGATAACTAATAACACATATCAGTCTTGTAGAGCCAAGAGGAGATTTTCCTCTCTGACAGCGAACATGGGTCAGAGCCCGTCCGCTGCTCTGGGGCGAGAAACAGCCACCCTGTCATCAGCTGCTATCGCCACTCGTTGCCAAACACTGTATTTAATGTATTTGAAGTTGACTTGTGTCCAACTTTGGCTTTAAAGGGATTTTTAACACTTGTTGGAAAGGTTTTATTGTACTGGACATAACTAGCTGTCAATCTGCCTCCACTTCATCACATGTCACAGAAACCGGGTGAATAACAAACCAGTGGACTTGTGGAACCAGTCCTGCTTGTTGTATATGCAAAGACTAGAGTAGTAAAATGAGTTGTGAATACATTGTATCAATAAGTACTGGATTAAATAAATACCAACTTCAAAATATAATGTCTAATTTAGACAAAAGAATGCAAAGTTCTATTTTTACGATCCTAGTTCTCGAACACTGGAACAAATGCTGAGAACAAACCTCCTGATATTGTGGCAGCTCTCTTTTGAAATGATGATCCACCAGTGAACAAACCACCATTTGCACTGAACTGTGTCAAGGCTGCAGGCCCCGACTATTACTGTGAGCTGACTTATATTATGAAAGGCTGTTTTGATTGTTACCTTGGAAGCAGACACAAACGCACCAACTGCTCTGGTGGTGGGCCAGTCAACAGGAGCACACACTTTCAACCAGGCCGCACACTGGTTTCCATTGACTTTATTCAGACACTACAAACTGTTGTTGGAGCAGTGGAGCAGCTTTCAGCCGTGGATTAGCAAATGATTTTAACAAAGCCAAGAGCCTGCAGGCAGGTGTCCATTGTTGAGGTGAAAGTAAGATTAAACAGACATAGCTGACAAGGCATCAAAGACAGGAGAGAACAATAGAGTGAGTGTGTGATTGACCATGGGTGTGTGTTTGTGTGCGGTTGGTCCTACATCCCACTCCTGGGAAACAACCAGCCTTGTGCAAAGAAGCCGTAATGTAAATGGAGATAAATGATAACAAAAGGAGAACAAATATTGACATAGATCTCTGTTGTGTGTGTGTGTGTGTGTATGTGGCTGTATATGTGTGTGTCTGTTTCCAGGTTTTGGTTGTGTTGCGTCTGCATACACCAACAAAATGATCAGATATGTAAAGTGACAGGGTGTGGACAGAGCCGTCTGTGGCTTGTAGAAATAATAACCAACTTTGAAAAGGAGATTACTGAGGGGAATGAGTCCAGAGGTGAAAGATATTAAATAAGGCAGCAACAGTCGTGTTTAGAAATATGAAACTTAAAACAATGAGGTATGCTTTGGCTATATCTATACAAATGTAACACTAAGGCAACCATAACAGGCTAAAAGTGTTCAATCTTCACTTTTTTTATTATTAACAAATCCTGTGACAAGAGTCAAATGTGTTTAATGTGTGTCCAAAGCTTAATTTATGTTATTCCTCTCTGTCATAGAACACTTTTACATAAAATGACATGTTCCATCATTACAACAGCAGTGTAGTTTATTCTCTATAGAGAACAAAATGTATATAAATCAGTCTCAGAAAACTGACCACAACTAATGCACAATTTCTGTTATGTCATTTATAACCATTACAATGCACATCTCTTAACGTCTGAAGATTTCAGTGTTCATTAGAAACTAAGTGCTTCTGGTTTGCCGCTGACAGAGTGGTTAAGTGCTGAGAGTCAGGCTGAAAGCAATTACACTGGAAACTGAAAGAGACATGGGTGTGAACAGCAGGGCAGACGGCACACAGCTCTGTGTATAAGAGTGTGAATGTGCACATGAAGTCCAATGTACTGAAACGCACGTCCTGCAGACCTTTGTGGACGAGCACAGACGGAAAGTATAAATTAAACTTAAAGCACTGTTTGTTTATTTCCATGAGATCTGCTGTCTTCCAGCTTCTGCAGCTGAGAGGTATCCGATTTTCAGGAAGTCTTGCAACATGCTAACATTATGACTAACTAACACAGGCCCAGACTGGCAGTGTGTTGGACTGACTGTAAAATGGACAGTGCTTTCCATAGAATCTGATTCAATCAATGGCGTTAGCTCCAGATAAGAGACAAGGGTGATAAGGGTTAATTATTGTGATATTCCAATGAACAGGAACAAAGCATTTTCTCATGTGCATCCAGGTGACAAGTGCACATAATAGACAGATGTTACACTCAGGTCTGCCTACTGAGTCCTGTATGCCTGTTGTGGAAATGCATACAGCTAAAACAGTATCTACACAGATTTAACCTCCCTGCAAAGGACAGTAAAAACTTTATGGATGTTTCGGGGACGACCTGAAGGCCAAATAGTTAGGATTTATATCGACTCTTAGTCGGCTCCGGGCATTAACTGCATTTCATTCCCTTATTTTCTCATCCTGCCTCTCGAGACTCTCTCTCTCTCTCTTCCCCACTCTGTGTCGAAATAAAACAAAAAGGCCAATAACAAAATGTACTTAAAAACTTTATGGATGTTTTTAACGGTCCACCAAACCATTCATATTTTTCCTAGTGCTGCTGATGGTGTGACAGAGAAAGAGAAACAGTGAGACAACGATCGCTGCACAGAGCTCTACAATAAAGCAACACTGCTCTACATACTATTATAGTGAGTTGGAAACCAGTTAGATCAGTGATTCTCAAACTGTGGGAGGTATTACAGGTGGGGCGCGCAAGCGCGACCGCGAGGGGGAAATGTGACGGCGGGTTCGACCAATACACCGAAGCGCCCCGAAGTGCCGCGCAGCTCAGTTCTCTGGCGCACAGCCGCCTGGCTGTTCACTAGCGTTTTCCCGCGCCGGTCGACTTGACGGCGAAACCGTCGTTGCATGTGTATGTTATTTATAATACAGTTAAGTTAAGTTAAACTTGGCCTATTTCCTCATAATTTTTTGGGGCAGGGGAGCGGGTGGGGCATGAAAAATATTCTCGCTCATAAATGGGGCATGACGGAAAAAGTTTGAGAACCACTGAGTTAGATGAAGACAGGCCGCCAAAGGCTGGGTAAATATTGGGAAACACTCGGGGAGCTATGTTGATTTTACAAGTAAAGAACTGTTGTAAAGTCTGACAGACTATAAGTGTGAGAGTGAAAGAACTCTGGAGGTGTGGTGTTACTGACTGTAGACAAACAACCCTTTAAACAACCATATACACTAGGCTGTTTCTCTCTTTAACCTCCGATATGACCCAGAGGAGTGTTTCCTGAACCGGTGCCACTACAGTAAGTTTTAACGAGGACGTCTGCGCTGAATAAAAAAGATGATATCTCTGCTCCATCAGTGTTGTGTGAGAGGAATGTTTAGTTGGTGGAGTGCTCTCTTCAGACTAGCAGAGACCAGAAAGGTGCTTTTTACTTCTCCCTCTGCCCAGCACTTTGTCAAACCATCATCTCACACACCGCACAGACCTAACTCTGGAAAATACTGTGTGAATTAAATCCTTGATATGAACGTATAAAAGTATCAACTTGAAATGGGGCCGTGATATCAAAGCCCTCAAAGCCGCAGTAAATAAAAAGTCACATTTTCAAAGACATTTTCTGGAAAACATAAATTTGTGTGATTGACAGGCGGCCGTTCTGAATGCGTTTCCACTGGAGCGGAGGACTTGAGATTCAAACGGGCAATCTGACTGCACTGTGTTACTATTCATCACACACGACTCCTGGTGATAATGGTGAAGCGTTTTATGTAATTGTGTCTGTCAGGTGTGAAGGATAGGATGCATGTAAGGTGAGCGTTACCATGGGGACAAGCTGCTTGATTGACAGCACGACGGTGAGTGCGTGATCGAGAATAGATTATCCCTGGGCAAGTCTGACAAGCTCAGAGAGCCAGGCCTGGCATTTTCAGCAATTTATCAGTGTTTACAATAAATATCAATCTATTAAATAAATTAAAAAAACATTAACAGAAACTTTAAGGATACGAAGGCATGTGAATATTTGGTTTAATCAATAACATCAGAAAAATAACACATATTATATTTTACTGGCCTTATATTGACAAAACAATTCACCAATTAATCGAGGGGGGAAAAAACAATGATCCCCTTTTCAGGAAGTGTCAGTCTGGTTGTGTTGTTCACATCAGCCCCACAAAACAACCTTAATCAATTTACTGCTTAAAACCACAACAACAACAACAAAAAATCACCTTCACACGTGGCTCACATTATGTGCTGTGAATACATGTGAGACACGGAAGGTAAAACATTCAGGAGTCGAACACAGAGGCAAAAAGAAAAGAGAGACGTGTCAGTGCGAGCGCTGCCAGCAAGATGTGATCTAATTGTCACACACACACACTCAAAAACACAGAAACACACAACACAGTCACACGTACATTATTACTGGAGGCCTCTCCCATGTGTATACCTGGATTTATTGCCTTGATCTCCAACTGTTATAATAAAAACTCTGCTACACTGCTGGTAACTTACTTACCTGTTAAGTGTAATTATTGCACTCATCTCAGAACTGAATAGAGCGTGTGTGTGTGTGTGTGTTGTAAACCCAAATAACCGGTTCATTCATACACATAATTATCTCTGATCTACAGCCGCAAGCACACATGAATATTAATTTGTACTGAAACTCGACCCGAGGTTGTCGGGTTCGGAGAAAACATTTTGAATGAAGTCCTCACAGGACGTAAAGAGTAGTTTATTCTATACTAGAAAATCTCAAAGTCTTCAGTGTATAACTGGTTGTCAGAATGGGTGTGACTTCAACCAATTACTCGTATAATTGTATCAGTTGACAAAGTGCACATTACGTCAGACTTGTTGACAGGGAGCTTTATGTGGCAGAGCCAGAATCCTTTAACCAACCAGCGCCACAGTAGAGCACATACCTCCAGCAAGGCCCCACAGTCCTCTTGTGAAACCACATTTAAATTCACTAGATCCAGACTTTTAAGCTTCCTGGCCAAGGCAATGATAAATAATGACAACTTTAAATGAAACTAACACTATTTTAGGCATCATTTCATATTGTTGCCGTCTTATAAAGCTTGGGAATTCAGCTTTGCGTGACAAATCAATCTGAATCCCCTGGAAAGTAAAAGATTCAACCGGCATATCCTGTTCTTGTTCGGCGCTATATGGCAAATAAAAAATGTATTCAAGTTGGCTCCCACATGACGCCATATGCTTCAGACGCAGGAGGGGGTAACGATGATGGATAGATGAGAAAGAAAAAGAGGGCAAGATGGATATGACAGGAAGAGAGTCTTGGAAAGAGAGTCTCACACACACTCAATATAAAAGCCTTGATAAGCATAGATGCTGTGGGAGGATCGACACCGTGCGCGTGTTTTAACGTACTATTTCTCTCCTGAGCATATATCCCTGGCCGTCTCACTCTCCCTTTCCATATCTACATCTTTCTCTTTCCATTTACGATTCTCACTCTCTCCCTCTCATTAAATATTCACAGCCGGGGCCCATTAAACATTCACCGCGCAGTGCTGCTACGTTTATCTGCCCTTCGCCAATCAGCCTCCAGCGAGAGCACTAGAAGCCCACCACACAGCTCGAGAACACGTTCACACACACACACACACGTCGTCTGCCCGCATGGCCTGTGATGCGGCAGCCTTTGCGGAGAGGGGGAGGAGGAGGAGGAGGAGGAAGAAGCGGCAGAAGAGACGAAGGGAAGGGTGGCGGAGGAAAAAATTAGACGCATGAGAGAAAAGCAGATGAAGACAGGAAGCTGAGAGAAGGAGTGCGAGGGTCCTGTCTTCAGCTCCTGTCCGTGTTCAGTGAGAGCAGAGCAGCCTCACACCTCAATAATTCAACAGTGGGACAAGTGCCACCAGCCTCCTCCCCTCTCTGTCTCTGACATCACAAGGCCTCAGCTAATAATGGTGTAAAAATACATTTGCTTTATTGTTTGACACAATACGTGACACATAATTGTGGCTAAAAATAACATGATACAGCGTCAGGGTAGATCTTTAAATGTTTCCTTGTAGAGTTTCTCAGTCATCGGCCTCTCATGCGTCTGATAGTGAAGACACACTCCTGTTTCAATCCATTTTCAATCAATCAGATAAACAGGGCTGCCAAAGTGCAGGTGACCTACACTGAATAAAGTACCTGAACGCATCCTGACCCTGGTGCTTTGGCCCTCACATAGAACAGGCTACTGATGATGGACCCAGATACTAACAAAGACAATATATTGATATAATTAGGTGAAAGCAATGTAGCAGAACCAATCACAAAATAGTTAACCAACATTAAAATATATCACTGATGACACAACTCTCAATATTCACAATAAAAACCTTGGTAAATTTGTGTCCATATGTTTATCCGTAGAGCAATTATTTAGAACATGATAACATATGATCATACATAATATATATGATGTAGCAGGGCTCCATGCAGGGAGGGGGGGCAGGAGGGCACTGGCCCAAGCTGAAATCTGAAAGACAATTTTTTAAATATTCCTTGACGGCTTTGCTCAAAGCTAAGAAGCTGTTGACTTAAATCTGCTCCTGATTTAGAAAAATCCTATGTGATGTTGATTAAAAGTTGAGATTCAATTAACTGTCGGTAAAAGCAACAAATCTGTGAAGCTCCAACAAGTCGACTGAAGCCACACTTCACCATTGCAGACCCAGGATAGGAGTCAGTGGAGTGAATTCTTCCACCAAGACCCAACACTTCTCATACATTCTATCAAGCTTTTCATCGAGATCCATGAATCTGTGAAAAGGTCCCAAAACACCTTAACTCAAAATGTTAAGAAAGTTCCTGGATCCGCCTCCTGATCCAGATCCACAACTGAATACAAGGGCTTCTTCCCTGGTGCATTACACAAGTATGAATCTTTTCATCGCAGATACTTTCTCAGCTTCTGTGAGTGAACATATGAGACACAACAGTTACTCTCATGACTGTGTGTTGGTCACGTGCTGCAGTCCGCCCCTGACTAATGATTCAGCCTCACAGAGTTTCATTTAGTTGGACTGGGGACAAAAGGTCTGTACATCCATGTCTTAATAACACTAATAACCCAAACTGCTGCAGGGATGCTCTTGATTAAACCCTCAAGCATGCAGCAGTGACGTCACAGCAGATGTTTCATTACATGTCGAAGCTGATTGACCTGTTTGGCAGGCACTGGTTTTCTTGGGAGTTTCAGCCCCATGTTATTCTGTTAAGAACGTTGAAAAGTGATCAAATTAAGAGGGAAACATATTCTGCTCATACTCAGGTTCATGATATTGATTAGTAGCCTACTAAGGTTTAGATGCTCTAAACTTCACAAAACTGATCACTTTCCTGATATTGTCCAATGCTGCTGCTCCTCTTTTCAGCCTCTGTTTGAAAGACCTGGTTTTAGCTCCTGTCTCTTTAAAGGCCCCCCCTACCCATAAATGCCAGTCTGCTCTGATTGGCCAGCTGGCCCACTCTGTTGTGATTGGTCAACCGTTTTAGATGCATGTTGGAATTTGGTGGCCGCTCTCACGCTCGCCGGGTGTGCATTATGCAAATATCAGCCATAATGATGTCACATGACATCACGATTCCCTGGAAGTATCAGCTGGACGCCTGACGAGGAGCCTGAGGAACAGTGATAGATATGGTGGAGAGGAGCCGCTATTACTTTTTGACTTTGTATATATTTTACATCCACAAAAAACCCGCTTAAGAAAAGAAGAACATAAAAAGCTCCATGTCTGAAAGTGTTTTTATAAATACACTGCTGCATCATCAGTGGACGCAGTAAAAGCAGAAGATTGTTGATGGCGGTGAGCTCCAGAAATGGAAAGCAGCAGGCAAAAGTAAAAACAAAACAGCCAACGCTGACTTCCTCATATACAAGCACTTGTGCGGTTTGGTTTGGATAAAACAGACGAGCTACTGCACTGAACCCTCTGTCAGAAAAGAGATATGGAAATATCTTCTAATCTTAGCTTTATTGTATCTGTGTGAAAATCTTACCCCCGACTTCTGGTGCTTAAAATGGATGATTGATTGGAGCGTCTGCTGGAGACGCACAGAGGTCACAGCTGACGACAGAAAGCCACAGAGAGCAGACGGCCCTATCTCCCCTGAACATCAGCGCACACAGAAGCTTGTGGGAGCCCTTCGACATTACAGCAACATCAGCTCATGGGCACACTTCCCCTCTGAACTTCTGCTTCCCACGATTTTTTTTATCAGGTAGCTGCTGACGCCTCAGGCTACAATAATTATCTTTATCTACTTCTGTAAACTGATGCTGCACTCGCCACCGCTTATCGTCTGAAATACAGTACTCGCAGCTCAGTGTCGGTTTTGGAATGGAGGACAGACTCAGACGCTGTATATTCAGAGTCTATTTTATTTGTATTCTAGTTGCATACATTGGATTGTATAAGTGGTTTCTTATTATTATAGTCATTGTGATGTAAAATATCAAGCCACAATTAGATTTTTTGTGTCGGGTCAAGTATCGTCAGCAGTCAGGCTGTAATGTGGAGCTGAACCTTTGAACACCCTTGTTGCAATGTGTAATTTAACACACGTGCCACTACTCCAGCAACTACACTTTTCATTCTCTCTTCATTGTCCCTGTCTGTTTACTTTTGTCTGTTTGTATGTGTCAGTTCACACGTAAGTCGAAGTGACAGACCACGTGTGTGTGGGCGTGTGTGTGCGTGTGTGTATCTGTCTGAGCAACTGTGTGTATGTATGAGACGCCATGCGACCCAGTCATAATCGCTGACCTCACCACGAGCCAATGTGCCCTCCCCCGAGCCACAGAAAACACAGCTTAATCCCCTGTTCCCTGCACACACACACAATCACACACACACACACACACACACACATAGCTTGGAGTTCCTAATAACAAGATATTGCTCCTCCAGCTGTTAGCGTGCTGTAATAATGCCCCCTAGCCCATCCTGTGACTCTCTGTCTCCATCACATCATCTGGAAATGCCCCCAAATAATTAAAAAGGGGTAAAGATCTACATGAATGAAACAATTAAATTCACGAGTTGATTGACTTTACATGACCGTAAAAAAAGGAATGCATACACACATTTTTCTCCCTCCCTTTTATTTAGTTGTCACCCTGGTGTGTGTGTGTGTGTGTGTGTGTGTGTGTTGACAGTATACAGTCAAGCCTTGTGCGCATATTGTGAAGTGTGAGAACCGTGAAAAAGGTGAGAAAGAAATGTGTGCAACCGTGTTTGTGCTATAAGTAAGAAAAGAGCAGTCACATATGTGTGTGTGTGTGTGTGTGTGTGTGTGTGTGTGTGTGTGTGTGTGTGTGTGTGTGTGTGTTTGTCACCGCGATTCTCACACACACAGACACAGATACACACAAAGCGGCCTCGCTGCCAGACAGTCTCTGGGATGAAGAGTTTCACCCCTGCTGTTGCCGGGTTACTGGCTCCGGACCACTGCCAACACAGTCCTCCAACACAACACAACAAACACACACACACAAGATCAGATCGCCTTGTGAGAAAAGGGTTTTAAAAGGACTTTCCTTACATCAATCTTTTGTCTAAAAAGATGTGAGGGAGGGGACAGGAGACGGGAACACACAGCATCAAAAGGAATGAAAATGATAAGGAGGGGTGGGTGTGTTTGAGAAAGACAGGAAGGCGGGGGAGGGGGGGGGGCTGCCTCCCCTGGGAAAAGAGCAGCACAATCAGTCCAGAACTGGCCCTGATCTGCAGCTCCCTGCATCGCTCAACCTTCTGTGGCCTTGTCTGACACGGACATGGACAAACATGCAGCACATGCACAATCTGCAACTCACACACACACACACACACGCACAAACACACACCAACACAAGATGAGACACAATGAACGGACCATTACATACTAGTGCAAAGAGCGAGGGTCAAATTAACCTGCACATACACGTTTCTCCTCGTTAAAAGTGAAATGTTTTTCCTCCAGTTGGTATTGCTGAGTTTCTATAATATTATATATTAAGTTATCTTGAGATAATTCATGTTGTGATTTGGTGCTACACAAACAAAACTCAATTGAACATCTAATGAAGGAAATACATGTGTGGGGCCACTGGAGCATATATTCATTTACATGTCCGAAGAATTTGGGGTTAAATTGATTAATCCTTGTATAAGTTTTCTTTTAGTAAAACTCTGAAACACCACATGGGTTGAACTGTTCTGCTTCGTGTCAGTAATTAACTTTGTGGATGTGTTATCATAACCAATACTATTTAAAATCAGCCGTCATAAACCTGAAATATGTCGTCCTGCAAACTGCTGGAACGCTTGCACGTACCGTCCCTTGCAAGAGAACAACAGGAACCACAACAAACCGAGAGATGGTTCTGATGGAACACTCCACAGAACCTCATTGTGCGACTCTAAACCTCGGCCCTCCAGCTTTCCAGGAATCTCCCCCGGTCGGACAGAGGCTCGCTGCTCTCAAGGAAATAATCCGCCTCCACTGAGCAGTGTGTCAGATCCTCAGTGACTCCTCGCCCTCTAAGGCCGAGCGGCACGTGGTGGGGACATCCTGCTGCACTCACCTCGGGCTGAGAGCTTTTTGGTGTTAATGATCTTGGCAGCATACTCCTGGCCGGTGGACTTCTTGATGCACCGACGCACGATGGAGAAGGCGCCCCTGGAACGAGACAAACAACACAACATCCGTGAGACCACTTCAGACATAGGGAAAAACTCGGCATCAGATAATTTGTGCATCACACAGACTGCACACGTCACACACACACACACACACACACACACACACACACACACACACACACACACACACACACACACACACACACACACACACACACACACACACACACACACACACACACACACACACACACACACACACACACACACACACACACACACACACACACACACACACACACACACACACACGGGGGGCAGAGGAAGACACATGCATAATTCAGACAGTCTGATATTCTGTGTGGGAGATGTGAGAAGGGGTCGTGGCCACTAGTGCGTGTCAGGCGAGGGGGGGGGGGGTGGGAGAGAGGGCTCCATCGTGAAGAGGCAGCCTGTCATTAGCTCACAGTGGGTGGGGGGGGGGGGGGTGTGAGCGAGGCTGCAGAGGAATGAAGGTGTGAAGAGGAAAGCTGACATTTAGCCGGGTTTGGTCGGCCCGGCCCTCGCTGGTGTTGTGCACACGCCTCCTGCACGCTGGGTGCTTGAGCTGGAGAGATGAGGTGTTAAAGAGAGAGAGGATCACCACCGGAACGGCTCCTCTCATCAGCTCAGACCGCGGAGGCAGGAACAGATAGATAAATAAATAAATAAATAAATAAGGGGGCAACCACAGCGTTGTTTGCAGCAGCAGCAGCAGCCCTGTCTTCGTCTCTCTCTCTTTCTAATTGGCTTGACATATACAGCAGCCCTGCAGTGTGCACGCGCACACGTGCACGGCCGAGCTGCACGGTGGAGCTCGGAGGTGCCACGACCACCACCAGCACCATCTCCACTCCCACCATCTCCACCACCACCAGCAGCAGCAGCACCAGGGGGCCGTTTCCCACCTGGTGGACGCGATGTGTCCAGGGGCGGAGCTGCTGCGGCCACGGACCCCCTGTAGGGCAGCGGCCCGGGGGGGGGGGGACCCAGGACCCCAGGACCCCCCGCTGCTCTGACAGCGCTGGAGTGAAACCCGCACAGTGGCAGAGGAAGAAAAACGTGCACACACACCCACACACACACCCCCCCACATACACACCAACATACATATATACATGCACAGTGAATGCAACAAGAGCCCAAGCAGCGTGTGTGTGTGTGTGTGTGTGTGTGTGTGTGTGTGTGTGTGTGTGTGTGTGTGTGTGTGTGTGTGTGTGTGTGTGTGTGTGTGTGTGTGTGTGTGTGTGTGTGTGTGTGTGTGTGTGTGTGTGTGTGTGTGTGTGTGTGTGTGTCTGTCTGTCTCTTACTTTCCCAGCTCCTCGAACAGCTGGTACTCGTCAGTGAAGCGCGTGCAGGTCACCACTGTGGACATGTTGACTCGAGACGATCCACCTCGCGCTCCCGTGGCCTCGCGCTGGGTTTCTCCTCTTTTCACCGTGTGTGGAAGGGAGGAGTGCGCGTGAAGAGAGAGAGAGAGAGAGAGAGAGAGAGAAGGAGAGAGACGAGCAGGGAGTGGGAGGAGAGAGGGGGGAGCTGTAGTAACAAAGATCGTCTATTGTGATGATGTGTCACGATGCGGGTTTTTTTTAAATGAATGTTGGTTGTTGTTTAAACTGACAGTGTTTAGAAAAAACGCTTCTTACAAGTAAAAGTCCCTCGTTGCAATTTATACTTAATTAAAAGTTAAGTTTAAGCAGAAAAATGTACATAGTAAAGTGTGGATGGATTTCTGACGGGAGGGCGATACGAAGATGGACGACATGACACATAGCTACAGCATCTTGATCACCCCCTGGTGGTTGGTTGCGATGCTGGTCATAATTCGTGCGTCTCCTGTGACCAATCATGGAAGGAGCTGACGCCGTGTGCCATTACACCTCAAGCTCGACCCTTGGAATGATGTCACACCCAAGTAGCCTAACCCGAGTTGGTTAGCGTTCCAGTTACGCAGGAACAATGTGCCATTACGTTAACCAGTAAGCCATTCTTAGCATAACCAGTTAAACGCATTGTGCAGTATCACATCCATTTTGACATGAAATGGTCAGTAAACACACGTGTAACTATAATCACGATAATGAAGGCTACGTTGAAAGCATTCGTTAATGTGATCAGTTATTATGAAAACTCTTTTTAAGGGGCACTCAATTGATTACGCTTCAGAGCACTTGAAGGAGCCACATGAAGGATGATTACCTTCAGTCCAAAAATCACTGGATCCTACAATTCACATCATGCAATTTAAAATCCGATGTGTACACTACATTCTGAAACACTTTCTGTTTGGTAAATGCCAAAATTCCTCACGCTGAAGTTCATAGATTTATAAAACAGGCATTAAATTGTCCTGCAGCCATGTTTTGTTATAATGTGTTGTCGAGCCAGAATAAATGGCAGAGTGAGACCTCCTTCTTCCTCCTCCTCTGTGCCAGTGGAGGTAGAGGAGAGATGAAAACCACGCGAGATCTGTGGCGCTGAGCTGCAGATCCAGGCTCAGTTTCACCATCTCTTCAGTTTATGTGTGAAAGCAAGAGGCTGACTCCAGATCAGCTGAGAGGAGCAACGTCCTCGACGGCTCATCTCATGGAGCGAGGCTGTGATGCCGCAATATTTCAATATTGGCACAAAGCACTGAGCTGCATGGCCACGATCCTGCTTCGGTTTTAAAACGCCATTATGCACTGAGCTTCCCAAACAGGAGACATCCTCAAAATGTAACAATCGGGAAACAAGATTCACCATTTTGATATAAATTAAAATATAAAAGATCTGGCAACAATAATCATATCAAAATCTTCTTTTTTAACAGAACCCCACTGATATGCATAGCTTCCATAATAACTCCTGCTATAGCAAAAACAAATCTGTATATTTCTTATATATATATTTAAATAATGAACGATTTATTTTGAATTTATTCATTTATTTGCTTCTCATGTATATATTTATACTAGCAAAGCTCCTCATCATCGTCGAGCTAAATGTTTTTATACACCTGATTGATCTTTACGTATCTTTAACTTCTCTCTGAATGGTTGGTATGAGAAATCTTAGGATGCAAATATACAGGCTTCCAAAATATATTGATGCAATAAATTAAATATATATGTATATCAGATAGAATAAACCCAGCTTTAATTACAAATTACAGAGTAAAACCTCTTTCTGGAGACATTGCTGAGAACTCGTGTGCATCTGCAAGTATCTTTAACGTATCTTTAACTTCTCTCTGAATGGTTGGTATGAGAAATCTTAGGATGCAGATAGACAGGCTCCCCAAATAATTGAATGCAAAGAATTATATATATCAGATAGAATAAACCCAGCTTTAATATCAAATTAAAGAGTAAAGCCTCTCTTTGGTGACATTGCTGAGAACTCGTGTGCATCTGCAAGTTGTGTGAAAGGTTTACAAGTAGCTGCTGCTTCAGGGTCACAGGCCTGAGAGGCTGGAATCTGCAGCTCTGAGCTCCACTGTTACCACCCCCCCGTCAAACCTGCCGCCGTGCACGCAGCCCAGGACTCATCTGACAGGCTCGTCGCGGAGAAAAACACAGCAATTCAGCAATTAATAGGACGGTACCTCTGCACCCCCGCTAATTAGGCTTTCATATCAGCGCGGCTCCCTGTAATTAAGGCAGAAACTGGTTGCGCTGCGTCTGTGCTCATCGCAAACACTCATTAATCGCCAGCAAAGCTCTCTAAACACTGCTCCAGATATTCACTCACAGTTCAGAGGCGAGGCGGAGGAGGACGGGAGGAGAGAGGCGATGCACATGGCTGCGTTTACACATGCTGAACCTACCGAGCTGCACTAATACACCGTATGATTTAACACACAGAGAGGAACATTAATTCTGGGATTCAATTTCCTATTTCTTTCCAAGGAAAATTGTTAATTGAGCTTTCGGTCATCTCTCTGGAAGTAGGACCAGAAAGAAAGGAAATGTTTTATTTGTTTTTTTGAGAATGGCGGCAGGGTTACAAACTTGACCAGACAAATGGCAGGAAGAGAATAGTTGCGTAGTGAAATGAAGGAGGGTGAGCAGCTTTCTATTTATAGTATGGATCTACTAACTGAACTGAGAACAGCTGTAGAGGAAGGTGGCTCATTATCAGGTGACTGGTAATCGTAACCTAACCCTAGAGAACTCAACAGGAGGACAGGTGAGGACAGACCGGAGCAGGACGGTGGATTTAACAAAGTACATTTACCTGTCGCTGTATTTTTTTTGCACGACGCGCTACATAATTTCTTATATTCTTAAAAACAATCAATAATGAGAGGCTAATTGATCAAGTGATGTTTGACGCTGACTTCTGAGAGCAAATCACTGAGGGAAAGGAAAAAGTTAAATGGATTCAGTCCAAATCTCAGCCATAAGGCCCCGTCACACATACACACACATAATTTTTTTTAATTTTAATACTTTAAGTATGTATAAAAGCAAGTACTTCCTTTTGCCTAAGTTAATATAAGTTTAAGTTAGTATTCATCATCACCCTTAGAAAAGGGCTTGAGTGGCTTGTTGCTCTCCTCTCACTTTCTGCAGCCAGCTAAAAGACTTTCTATTCCTTTATTTTCACCCACTCTTCCCTAAAGATCGTATCCAGTTGAGAGTTTTTATAGTCCGTCTTGAAAACTCAGCAAGTCTAACAAAAGCTTGTGTTTCTGTTCTCAAGGTCAAATTCTTTTCAGTTTCACTTTGAGTATGTGGTCCTTGCTTAATAGTTGGGTAAGGGTTCAGATTAGATAAGATAAGCTAGATAATCTTTTATATATATACACAAACATATACAAAACAGAAAAAGTAGTAGAAAATCTCCATAGTAACCCAATCAGATATTGTATTCTCAAATAAGGTCCTTCTTGAAAAGTTCCGGAAGATATCCAGAATTAAGTGCGTATACTTCACGACTAAAAGCAGCTTTATTGTGAAAGAACAGCCGAACCTTCATGAGACAATCATGGACATATCAGTGTCTACGTCTACAGAAATTAAAACTGAATTCAAGTTCTATATATTTGGTTGTATTTACATTTTTTTAATATTATTAATAATAGTCTATGGTAAAATGGTAAAATTATCAAATCTTAATTATATTTCTTTGTCTTGACGGTTTGATAACAATGTCCTAGGAATCGCTGCCATTTTATTAATTAGTTGGACCTGCATGTTGGTCATTGATACAAGACATGAGAGAAGAGGCACCTCCAGGCTTCCGTACATTCACACTCTGAACGGAGCTTTTCTGCATAATGACTATTCTCACTTTGGTTAAGTGCAACTTTGTTAGTAATGGTTGATGTAAAGTATCTTTCAATGTGCAACAAGCGCAAAGAGCTGAAGCCGCTTGCAGGGATGAGACAGTAACAGCAGCGAGAGGGAGTGACTCACTCAACAAGAAGGTTTTCTACTTGGTTCATGGCTGCGCCGCGTTTCTTTCTCTCCTCCCTCACGCTGAAGAGCAAGAACAAGACTTTTCATGTTTTTTGACGTGTGTGTGTGTGTGTATGTGTGTGTGTGTGTGTATGTGTCTTTCCCTAGTGACACCCAGGGGTCAAACCTTCCTATCTGCAGCCCATTGATTGTCATTCAGTTAATTCTTTTTCCTGTTTTAACCTTAACAGTTTCCTTGGGAACCGTCTGTTATCACACTCCAGTACATTAGCGCGGGTCTATTCTCTTTCATTGTCAATTATTTAATCATCACATTTCCCCACGTAAGCATTTAACAGCACATCAGGGCTGTTTCAATACTTAATGGGCTGCGATTTACGATACAGGAGCCTTAAGTGAATGTGTCCCAGTCCGGTCATCGATCCCGCTCGGTCTCCCTGAGCCTCGAGAAGCGGAACAGTTCCAGCCATATGTGCCGGATAAGAAAATAAAGTTATATTTAAAACTGCATCTCCATTCAACGTCACAACTTCACCAAGGAATGTGAAGATCGGAAGTTAGCCTCACCTTCAAGTGATTATCCAACAGTGGATATGACAGCTCCCACCCACATACTGGATAACACTGTGTGTTCCTGTGTGAGTGTGTGTGTGTTTGTGTGACACCTCCTCCGTGATTTATGTAAGCTGACAGTGCCTTATTTCTGCGGGCCATGACAGTGTACTGGGAATCAGATGTGTGGGCATCAAACCATTGTCTTCAACAGTTTCTCACATGTACGGGACTGTGAGGGTCTCTGAGCAGCGTCGCTACCGTGACCCAGAAGCAGTCTCATCACATCTCATCATGGAGTCTACACACACACACCCACGCACGCACACGCACACACACACACACACACCAGTGTGTTCATCCAGCTTCATTGCTCCTTGGAGTGATGCCATATCAGCCGTGGACTCAGCGCAGATGGATATTCATTGAGAGTAGAAACCCTCCAGTGGTTTGATTTCGAGTATTTCCCATAAAGACGGAGGTCACAGAAATTTCTCGAGTGTTTATGAAATGGCTTTTGTGTTTCCTCGACGAGCTGCAGCCGACAAACCACAACAAACAAAGGATCCTTTTTAGGTCTTAACTTTGATGAATATTCATGGATCAAACTCATTTGGATTGTTGAAGGCTCATAATCATGTCAGTCAGCCGTCCTTTCATCTGCTATTTTGCTTATCCTTTGAATTGCCACCGTATTTGCACATTTTAGCTCCAGATAAATGTGTCATTGTTTGAGCTGAACAGGGATGTAGGACGTTGTCCGCTATGACGTATATGTAATATTATTTAAATGGGATTTGTTAACAAAATAATGTAGCAAATCTACAGCCTTATCTTTTAAACTTTCATTATATCCTTAAGTTAACTATATTCGACATGTGTTATGTAGTTGCACTGAGGCAATCTTCACTAAATCTGATCCAAAGGCGCCTCAGACATGTCCCATGCATGCAGACCCCCGGGGAACTCTCTCCTCCCTCCTCCACGCTTCTTATTTAACCATACGCCACAGAGCTCTGAGCGAAACACAGCTAATACTCCTAACTCTGTGTTCAAATGAGCCAAAACAAGTGAGTAGGATGGAGAACAAAACAAGAGAGAGAGAGCGATAGAGAGAGTGAGAGAGAGACGAGAGGAATAGAGAGATGAGGGAGGGAGAGAGAGGGGGTGGTTTGCAGAGGGAATGAGCAAAGAGCTGAGGGACAAATGGAGGGAGGACGACAGAGAGGGAGGAAGAGGAGGAGGAGGAGGAGGAGGAGGAGGAGGCAAATATGAGAGTTGACCAGAGGGGTATGAAACGGAGGAAGAGATACAGTTGAATATTCATTATCAGGCCACTGGGGAGAAATCTACAGTTCACCGTGTGTGTGTGTGTATGTGTGTGTGTGTGTGTGTGTGTGTGTGTGTGTGTGTGTGTGTGTGTGTGTGTGTGTGTGTGTGTGTGTGTGTGTGTGTGTGTGTGTGTGTGTGTATGTGTGTGTGTGTGCTTACTGCTGATGCTCACATCCAGACGTGAGGACCTCCTCACCTAACTGTGCTGCAGCTGCGTCCTGAACATGCTGAACGAGACCAGCCCCCCCCCGAATTCCCTTCTGTCAAAGCTACGTCAGCAGCACAACAGCAGCTTCACCAGCAGATCCATCACATCCAATCAGACGGCATGAGCCTAAACTCTGGCGTCCCGGGGATCTATCCCTAAGAAACTCATCCTCACTACTGCTCTAGTGCATCTCTGGTTTAGGTTCCTTGCCAGTGTTCATTGTTCAGGATGTAGTGTGTGTGTGTGATGGAGGTGGAGAGGTGGAGAGGTGGAGGACTGCATCCTGTCAACCAATCCAATCTTGTCTTAAAACATGTTTGGGCTTTTTTGCACATCTACATAATGCATGCAGATCACAGACTGTATATCACGATGGATGCTGGCTGTAATGTAGGTCAAACTCTGGCTCCTAATTACATTAAAAGCACAAGATGGCAGTAACCACATCCAGGAAATATTTTTGTATCCTTACATTCTTAATATAGAGTAGTATATTTTAAAGGTCAGTCATTTCTGAATCATTTCCTCAGTAGTTCACCAGTTACTCTAGGGAAAATTACTACTTTCCCTAGAGTAGAAACATTTTGTCCATTTTAATGACCATTTATTAATAAATTGCCTGTTGCAAATTCCCCATTTTTGCATGTTCACACGACCTGAAATAAGTATTACCCCAATAATTAATCTGAATGAATCACATAAAAGTCCCAAATTAAGTAGATATTTCTGTTTAGATCATTTGCATCAGATTCTCAGGATTTTAAAATACAGAATATGAGTTAAATATCGTTTTAAAAAGGCCAGAGACGAATGATGGTGTCAGCTGCAGAGACTGGACCTTGTGAGTCGTGGGAAGAGGAGTGACTGTGTGTAACCCCTATGAAGAGAAGTACAAGGTGACATTTGACAAAAACAACTGCCCTGGGTGTCTCTGTGTCATCAGGGTCCTCCTGGCTGATCGGGACAGGAGAGACAGCGAGGTCGTCCTCTGTGCCTGTCTTCATCTCACCATCTCTCCGGGCCTCATTTCCACTCGCACGCATTCTATCTGTATTTGTATTAATCAAAGTATTCATGAACGTAGACATACATGCACAATGACACACACACACACACACACAGACACACACAGCTCCCTATGCAGGCCAGCGACAGCCCAAAGTCACCCTGCTGCCGTTTGGCCGCAGGACAGAGAGTGAGTCAGCTCAGCAAGCCGCACGCCTCTGGATGCTCTGACTATCAACTCGCCTGCTTATCTGCCGACCTTATCTGCCGACTTCTGATCACGAGTCGCTCATGTCTGTCTGACCTGCCTGGTCGTCTGCTCCTCGGTATTTGAAATTGACTCCATCTCCTTTTTACTTTCACTCTCGTGTCTGAAACCTCCGACCCACAAATATCAAACTACGACAAGAACTTCATTCACGACTTTATGTCCAAAGGTGAGTTTATATTCAGGAAGGAGGAAGGTATATTCCAAAATACTTCTGTCGCTTTTAATGTGCAAAACAACACATCTTCACATTTTAAATGATACATTGCATCTCACCCCTCCACCTTTGAGAGAACAGTCGTTCATAACAGGTCTTAACACTTAATACAGCCTCGTCAACACCTGTCAGTCCGATTAATAACACATTTAGAACAGGGTGTTCCTGTGTAGACGTGATGCCACCTTTTTGAAGAGGGCTTTTAATTTGCATAACTTGCAGTGTTTAATCTTCATCATCTTTTCTTTAATGCCACCCTCCTCCTCGCTGTTCCCTTGCTCTCCCTCCAGGTCCAGCCAGGGACCCCATACCCCTCCATGGAGCTCTGGGTCCGCCATAGGGTCATCAGGAGGATTCATGGCCGTCACAGCTGTCTGGTTGTACTCGGCCAGCCTGGTCATCAGATGTCTCACCACCTCTGGACGAGCCTCTGCCAGGTCCGTCCTCTCGTAGGGGTCTGAGGAGACGTTAAACAGCCAAACTGATTTCCCCAGCTTGTTGCGCCGCTTCTCCAGCCTCTGCCACCGCTCCGGACCGACAGGGAGAGCCTGTGGTGGGATCCAGTCCCCGTCACCCACATTTCCTGTCAATAGCTTCCAGTCCCCGGCCCGTATCGCAGCCCTCACGGCCGTGTCCCAGATCCCAAACCCGTTGAGTACCAGTGCCTTGTCGTATGGCTCTCCAGGCTTCCTGGAGACCGGGTCAATGTTGAAGAGGATTTCAGTGCGGGGAGAGCGAAGGCCCTCGCTGATACTGCCCCACACGTCGTGACCGTCGAGGTCAAGGTGGGAGTGCTGGGCCCCTGCCAGCCCCAGTAGCGTGGGATACCAGTCAGAGACGTGCATCAGCGCCCTGCTCACCACACCCTTCCTCTTCAGGAGGGGACTGTGGACGAAGCCCACCGCCCTGATGCCGCCTTCCCAGTAAGTCCCTTTGCCTCCTCTCAGCGGCCAGTTGCTGGCTCCAGAGAGCGGCTGCCCTCCATTATCAGAGGAGTAGATCAGTACTGAGTTTTCATAGAAGCCACTTGTCTTCAGTTGCTGAACCACTTGTCCAACCCCGTCATCCAGACAGCTCAGCATGGCTGCATAGTGACGCCGGAGCCGATTGCTCTGGGAATCATACTGATGCAGAAACTGATCTGGTACCTGTAAGGGTGTGTGGGCGGCCTGAAGGGACAGATAGAGGAAGAGGGGTTTATGCGGGTCGTGGCTCCTCAGTATCTGCTTCACTCTGGTTGGACGGAGGGAACGTTGGAAAGTTTTTAAAAGAGTCTCAAGTGTGTCTGATATATGAATCTAGTTACATTTAAAGGGCCGTGCCTCACCTCTCTGTGTAAAGCAGAGTGGAGTAGTTGCCCGTCAACTCCCAGGCGGGCCGCTCTCCGTCGTGCAGGTCGAACCCACAAGCCTCCGCCCCGTCACAGCTCCGATAAGAGAAGTGGTCTCCGCTGCCGGTCAGCGTGCCCAGGAAACTCTGAAAGCCGCGTCCCGTGGGCAGGCAGCCTGACCTGCAGAAGCCCAGGTGCCATTTACCCACCATGTGCGTGGCGTACCCGGCCTCGACCAGACGCTCCGGGAGGGTGGGTGTGTCCGGGGGCAGGCAGAGGGGCTGACGGGGGCGGATGATTGAATGCTGGAGTCCGGTGTGAATCTGGTAGCTGGGGAGGGCGAGAGAGGGAGAGTGTGAGATGTGAAAGAAACTTGATAAGATTTATACGATCACACAGCAATGAGAGATTTCACAGAGGGTTTAGGAAATATTGGACACAATCGCACACTGTTATTCATCATAAAGCCAAAATGTCTGTGAACTAATTTTACTTTTTGCAGTATACACCAGAAAACTCTTTAATCTGCACTGAATAAATATATATGTATATGTTGGTCAGTAATTCCCTCACCAAGGCCCAGTCCCCTTATGAAACCATATTTTAAATTTACTAGATCTACATCTACATTACTAAAAATGGTTTTCTAAATCAAGATCCATTTATCATTCTCTGAGAAATTCCAGTAATTCAATAAAACAAATAATCTGGTGACTGATCTTGATAACAGAATTATTTGTTTCTTTTCTAGCCTTGTACGTATTGAAACCCTAAAGACAAAAATCCTATCTAATCAGACACTGATAAAAGTCAGAACAGTGAAGTGATAACTCACCGTCCCGTCATTAGTTGACTGCGAGAGGGCGAGCAGATCGGCTGGACGTAATAATTCTCCAGTTTGACCCCGTCTGCAGCCAGCTGGTCCAGCACAGGCGTGTGGATGTCTGAGCCGTGGTAGCCGATGTCTGCGTAACCCTGGTCGTCCACCATGATGAAGATGAGGTGAGGAGGCCTGGACGCTTCCACCTCTTCTGTGCCTTCTCCTTCATTCGGAGGCAACGCTTCACCCTGGCAGACAAGGCCACAGCGTAAAGTCAAACCAACGACCAGGAGAAGCACCGAGAAACTCCCTGTTTTCATTTCTGGCATCGCTCTGAAGCAAATATCTACTTTCGTCTGATTTTGTCTGTATTTTCTGTTCAGCTTAGTCTGCGGTCGATTAATCTCGAGCTGGATCACCCCTCCGACAGAACGACTAATGGGCCGAGCTCTGTGTCCGAGGAGCACGTCCAAAAGTCTTATCTGTCCATTCAGTCTTCTTCTTCTGGGGCTTATTACTGGTTTTGTGAGATGAGCCGATGGCAGCTGCTGTGATAGGTGGAGAAAAAACTGCTCTGTCTGAGATGGGAAAATACTTGGTACAGAGGTGTGTGTGTGTGTGTGTGTGTGTGTGTGTTTGGGTATGTGTGTGTGTGTTTGGGTGTATGTGGAGAGAGAGTGAGTGTGTGTAAGTGTGTGTGTGTGTGAGACTCCCCTCTTTGCAGTTCATTGCTACATACTTCCAGGCGCCTTTTACGATGGTTGGCAAGACCAGGGTTACTGTAAATACAGTACATACACACACACACACACACACTCACTCACACACACACACACACACACACTCACACACACACCTTAATGTCGTCTAACTCTTGTGACATTTGAAGTCTAAACGTTATATATGAAGCTAGAAGACTGGACAATAGCAAACAGATAACCTGGGTGAAATATTACAAGATCTAACAAAAACACATTTTATAAAGGTTTATAAATGAATATATATGTTTGAACACAAACAGCAAATAGATGTCAAATACAAGAATCACTACCTGCATCACTTGTTGCATTGCTGTGCATGCAAAAGCTGTATTAAAGCCACTGTTAAAAACCACTATAGACGTTGCAGAAATATGTTCTTCGGATTTACAAGAAGCAACCATGAATAGTCTGTTATAATAAAGCAATTTGTATAAATACAATCATATTACAGATTTTCTTTCTTCGTACTGTTCTGTCCGCCGAAGATGATATTCTGCAGAGATTTCCCGTAAACTGCATGATTCAAAGTACACAGTAAATCCTTAATGCAAATCAATTAATCCCTGTCGTCCCTCTCTCGTTGCTTGATGCAGCTCAGTTAATAGAGACGCCCGATTGACAATTACCGCCCAAAACCAATCGGACATCGGAGCAACATCCGGTGTCGTGATGAGAATGTGTATCGACCGCGCGGCTCTTAGCCTCCACCTCAGAGCCGTCTCCTTCCCATAATGCTGAGGAAAAATCAATGGCTCAGATACAAGTCCATTTCATAGAAGGAAACTCGTGTTGCCTCGCCCTGTGGGAAATTTCCCCAGGTTTTTTGGCCACAGTAAGAGAGAAGCACATGCTGGAGGATTTGGGATCTGTGAGGTGGGAACGACGAAGATGAGGGAAGAATGAGGGTAACAAAGTAGGAAGGGGGGGGGGGGCACTCAAGTGGATCAGATGAAACAAACGGAAATTGTGGGGAAATGAGGATGTGTGACAAAAAGAGATTGAGCAGAAAGACGGAGGAAAAAGAGAGTGAGACGGAATAAAGTGCAGACGAGAAAGCGAGAGCCTCCCTGTCTGAGATGAGGAAGTAGAACATAAACAAAGTGGCATAAAAGGAGCAGTCACTTTGTCTTGTGTGTGCGTCTGGGTCTCTGGGTGTAGCCATCAGTTCGCCTCAGGGAGATGCAGAGAGACATGAACTCCGTTTTACTGCTGAGAAGAGGGGGAGAGAGGGAGGGAGGGAGGGAGGCTTTAAAAATGGAAAGTGACAAATGTCTTCTTGGGGAAGGGAAAAAGAGAGAGAGAGAGAGAGAGAGAGAGAGAGAGAGAGAGAGAGAGAGAGAGAGAGAGAGAGAGAGAGAGAGAGATTGTGGTCTTTTCTCAACTGGCTGAAGATTTTAGATGGGTGTGAATTTCACAAAATAAACAGACCTTTTTTTACAGGTCAGCTAAGATATCAGAATCCCAAGAATTCAAAAGATGCATAATTTCATATTTTCAGTTTTGATTTCCCCAAAAAGCTTAATATCTTAAGTCTTAACTAGGATCAACCAGTACTGTTTTACCAATCAGTTCACCTTGACAGGCAACTGGTCAAAGTGTGAAGAAATTCTCTACTGTCAGACTTGAGATGTCACGTACAAGAGACCAACAACATGTTTTGTTCGACAACCAAGATTGTAACCATGACCTTTGACCTTTGACCAACAACATGTTTTGTTCGACAACCAAGATTGCAACCATGACTTTTGACCTTTGACCTTTGGCCACCAAAATCAAATCAGCCCCTCGCTGTGTTCTCACACTGGAGTCTATGGATTGTATGCAGACTTTTCACTATAGGGAGCCAGGCTGATAATCTGGAGGCTCTCACTGAAACACAGAATCTCTGGACTTCAGTGCGTGTCTGACAGCAGCTGAAGTGACACACACCAATCACAGAAAACAGGTTGTCATGTCTGACTGTATCTAGGTCAAACTTGATGCTGACGCCCATGCAAGGTGATTCCTTGGTGTTCTGAAATTCCTTTCTAACCATTAATTGTTCCACACCAGATAATGACTGTTGACAACATGGGAAACTAATCACCATGACAGAGGCTGCTGCATTCAGATCCAGCAGGTGCTGAAGGACAGAGGTAGTGATGGTGGAGTATGAATGCCTATGAGTGTGTGTGTGCGTGTGTGCGTAATAAATTCCCTCTCTGTCTAGTTTACCTTTGGGGACAAATTCCTGACTGAAGATGAGTTAATTGGGGATGATTTGAACAGTTGGGGACAACAGCTGTGTCCCCTGTGGTTCAGGTGAGACTGCAGGAAATGAAGCAGGTCTCCAGGGACCTAAGTCTGGGAGGACCGAAACACTCTGTTGTCTGGTGCAAGTGAAAGGCCCACACTTAAAAACAGAAGGTAAGAAAGATTTTCAGAGTTTGATTTCAAAAGAGGTCCTCCTTTTGTAATGTGTTGTAACTCTGTGACCAACAAATGCTAAACCCTGGAAGTGCAACACAAGCGGAACCGGTCTGTGTCGGGCAAAGAATGCAACTTTACAGCCTAGTGTGTGTTTGTACAATGATTTGTGTGTGTGTGTGTGTATGTCTGTGTGTGTGTCTGTGTGTGTGGGTGTGTGTGCTTGCGGGTGTGAAAAGCCAGTGGTGCAGAGTAGAAGAGAGTAGCAGTCGGTGTGATTTATTCATGACAACGAATAAGTAACTCACTCGATCTAGAGCCAGTCTGTTGAGCTAGAGTTGAAATGTGCATGTGTACGTGTGCGTTTGTGTGTCTGTGTGTGTGTGTGTGTGTGTGTGTGTGTGTGTGTGTGTGTGTGTGTGTGTGTGTGTGTGTGTGTGACAGACAGATAGAGAGAGAGAAAAACTGTCTGAAAATGACTTTCACTTTCAAACTGATCCTGCAACATTAACATGAATGTCTCTTTTTTTATACCTAAAAGTCCACACGTGATATTTCTTTTGTATTAGAAACAGTGCATAGACTTGTTCATGGCACAGTGCATAGTGTGTGTGTGTTTGTGTGCGTGTGTGTGCGTGTGTGTGTGTGTGTCACCAAACAGAAGACCAGGGCACTCATTCAAGTCCCAATTAGAATCCAGCTTCATAAATATTTATTCCTGTTAATTCTAAGTTAATTTGACTCGATTTCAATTAGTTATGATAACCTGAGACTACGTTCTGTACAGACACACACACACACACACGTTATCTCTCCAGACTCGGGCCCTGCAACGTGTCACACACACACACAAACACACACACACCTGAAGAGACTCTGCCTCTGCTGCTCCTCAAATACTTGATGGATCATCTTCCAGTCGGCAGAAACTCAATCCCCTTTTCTCCTCACCTCACTCACCGATGGATTGACAGGACGAGGCTGAGGCTGAGGGGTGTGTGGGGTGTGTGTGTGTGTGTGTGTGGGGGGGGGGGGGGTAGCCACTCAGTCTCATCACACCAAACAACCCACGCTGAGGATGCTTGTGGCTTCATGTCCAATTCACAAACTTTCGGATAAACTTTCCCTCTTCGTCATCCTCCTCCGCTGCACCGTACCTGCTTGGCCCGGCTCTGTCCTATCAGACGCGTCCCCTGGGGAGAGTGAGTGCTGGCTTTGACTCATGAAAAATGAAAAGGGATTACACAAACTCAATCTGTGTCTGTGTGTTGGATCGGTCAGTGAAGAGTGCCACCATGAGGATTAAAGGAGTCATGCAGGCAGATCGATAGCAGGGATGATATAAATAGGGAATAAATTCAGTGTTGCCCTGGAGGCTCACAAGTGCAACGGTTACTGGTTCCAATGAGTAACAGAGAGGAAGACATGAGCAGTAAATCCAGAAAGAAGAGGACGAGCGGTGCAGTGGGCGTCAGGAGGAAGTTGGTAAAGTTTTCGGGATCATTCAGATGCATTTTCCTTTAAAATTAACTTTAAAGAAGGGAAAACTGTCAAATTACTTAAAAAAGAAGCCTTCTGTTGTTTCAGAGAACAATAAAGAAATAAAAAGTATAGTTTTTTCAGAGTTATTAATGAAGACGGTGCACAGAGTGGACATCCAACACAAGAGGAGGAGAAACTTCCCCTAAGTATTATTGACAAACCAGTACGAGCATGAGGGTCACAAACAGCAGTGTGAAAAAGAGCAGGCTACAAAACCTGTTAACTTTTAATAGCTAATTACTACGAGGAGTAAGCAAAAACTACTTGACGGATTAACATGAAACCTGGTGGAAGGTCCTTGTTCAATATGAGGAGCAGATCTGAATCAGGGAGCAGATCCAGGTTTTCTTCTTCCACTTTCTTTTACATTGCAAGATTTTCAAGATTTTCAAACATTTGTCAGAGAATTATGTGAATCAGGATAAACATATTCTGAAATATTAAGGTGGTTTGTATCGATTGGATGAGGAAGGATCAGGCTTTGACATTTAAAAACACACATAAGGAAAAAGCAGCTCAGTGAAGGGAACTACCAATCACAGCTTCATTGGTTACCCTTTGTGTGTCACATTTTCATCCAGACGCTCTGCAGCAATGTTCGTGTGAGTTTGCAGGTGTGTGTGTGTGTGCGTGTGTCTGTGTGTGTGTGTGTGTGTGTGTATGTGTGTTTGTGTGTGACTCACTGGTGACAGCACACCGAGGTCTTGAGGGGCCACCTGGCACGATGTCACGAGGAAGATGACACAGGACTCGTCTCCCTGAGAGATCTGCAGCACCGTCTGTCACCAACTGGGGTCAGGAGTCCATCGTACAAGCGGGAAACAAACCGGCGGCACCGACCAAGAGTCTGTCAGCATGAAGGAACATTAGGAGCATTTAGATTTAACACTGAAGGAGGAGATTGATCAGATCTAGATCAATTTAAAGCCAAATAGAATTACAAACACACGTTTCACAGTCACCAGGGATCTTAATAAACATGTAGATACATCCGAAAACATCAATTACACATGCACTTGAACTAACTATTCTAATTTTCACATTATATCAAGTTTAGCATTTTATTGCTTTTTGTATTTACCATTTATTTATTTCCTTAATTTTTATATTTTCAGCAACCATATAAAAATGTGAGATTAACAACTTTAACCATAAAAGTAAGGCCAAAGGGTCGTGGGTTTAAAAACAGTTGAAACCCATGAGGGAAACTGTTTTTATATACAAGACTGGTTTCTAACTGTTTGCTTTAATTATGTCTGTGATTCTGTAATACTGCAAATTAAGGACCTTACAGAGACAAAAACCTGGACTTCAAAATATATATCTTGCCAAATGTCAGGATTCTTCCTCCTTTGATGGAAAAAAACAACCTTTTTAACTTGACATTTTTAAAATGTGAGACTCTCAGGGGTCAAATGAAATATTTTTCCCAAAGGGGAACCGTCTGATGTGGAGAACGATATGTTCTCTCAGTGGAAAATTAACAATTATTTCTTTACCTTGCACAGGTTATATTGCATTTAGAAATAATCGTATGGGTTTGAATGTAAATTGAATTTACTGAATTTATCCTCTATGCACAGGATGAAAACATTCCTGCTCAAAACTCACATAAAGGTCACAAATGTTCGGTGTCTTCTTTTATTGAACACATGCACAGTTCACTCTGTGCAGCGTTGAACTAAAGGCTCAGTTTACATCATGTTTCTTCGTATCTCGGCCTCATCTTCACCTCATGTGACCAGGGCTGGCAGCGGCCGCTTGTCTGGCAGCGTCGGCCATGCTGGCACTGGATCTGTGCCTGCTGCTCCTCAACTAACCTGTCTGTCAAAGTCTTCCTGGGAAGGTGCGCTGGCCAACGCCAGTAAACTGAAATACTAGAGAAAAGGAGAGAGAGAGATGGTGCTTCACATCTAAAAAGTAGGAGAAAATTAGACACACTAGGAGAGAGTGGAAGAGAAAATACAAATTACCTACGAGGGGGAACATGAGAGGGACAGACACGAACAGAGCTGGTGCCTCACTTAACAGTTCTCCCATGTCCGCAGGAAAAAACACCCAACTTCCTCTATTTCCTCGGTTAAAGCAACAAGCTGCACAGAACGATACAAAGCATATATAGAATAAAACACCAGGTGTTCCATCAGGGCGGCTGCATATGGATTTTGACCTTTTTGCTTTTCTTGAACGACAGCCAGCTCCTGTCCCGGGCAGAGTGAGGGAGCAGAGCTCGCCCTGACTCCTACCTGCTGCAGCTCTCTGTAGTGCCCCCCCGACTGACAGGTGAACACTCAGTGACAGCGAAGGGCAGCGAGAGGCGCCGCAGCTGAACAGCTCTGCAATACAGAAACACAGATTTATATTTTTGTTTGTGCAGGGTTTTTAGACATCAACTGCTCAGAGTCACAGGGACAGCACCAGGGTTCTGGGTTTTCAGAGGAGGACGTTTGACTCCACTGTGAATTTATTTTACGTTTTTGATGACTAGAACTCAGATCAAAATAAAAGAATAGAAATAGAAAACAAATGAGACACAAACACAACGACACAAAAACGACAGGCGTCAATACATCCACTGGTTGAGTGAGCGGTGTAAACTTATCAGAAGTGGCTTAGTGATGATGATGATGATGATCCTGTTTATGGTGAAATGTAATGATATAGAATTATACAGTGCACAGTGAGGCATTATGATTCAGACTAGGATGTAAAATATATAATGCATTTATATGTATATATATTATAATAGCAATATAGTACAGCAGAATACTGTTAAACTACTAATACTACTATTACTATAAATAATCAAAATAATACTATTATGATAAAAAAATTGAGAATTAAATACGTTTAATGGTTTAAACGCCTACAACAATAGATGATATATGTATTGTGTGTTTTACGAGTATGTTATATATTGTTTGATATTATTATAAATGTTTCAGACAGAGAGAAGGGGAGTAATGGCAATGTTTGAAATGTATCATGAATTTTTGGAGTGAGTATTAAACAATCTGTCAAAGCTAATAAAACATTGTAATCACATAAAAGACAGAGAATTAAGCAGAAAAGAAACTTCTCTACAATCATCACACTTTTCAACCACTAGGAGGAGCGGTTTGCACAACTGATCTCCAACTCCAGGTTTCATGATGTGTCTAATATTTCACTTTCCCTGTGTAAATGCAGCTCTGATACAAACAGGATCAGTTGTATCTGTGCACTTGAGTCCCTGCTTTAACTGTGATAAACCATTAGATCTCATGCACTCTGCAGGAAGACAGAGTGCTGTTTGTTTGTCTCTCAGCGTCTGACCCCGGACTGGTCTTAGTTTCTGTCCTGAGGTCTGGAGACAGCTGCAGGGCGACGCTGCCAAAGTGAGCAGCAGCTATCACTGGTAACGTCCCCGCAGCATTGATAATAGCAGCGTTGCCTTTTAGCGAGGGAATCATGCAGCCTCTATCAACAGGCTCAAAGCTCCAGAGGATAACACAGCAACGGGAGTTCATGTTGCACCGAGACTCGGAGAAATTAACGTTTTATTTGTCAGTCTATTTCTGGTGCTGCCATCAGATCCAGATCAGATTCATTTTAACTTGATCTGCACATAAAACATGAAGGATAAGAACCAGGGACAACAACAACAACTGACTCGTTTAATTTAGTTTCAACTAAGAAACTCTGACTTTGGATAACCCTGACCCATGTGTGTTACACTCGTGGCAACTCACTGCTACACTCCAGTATTGAGGCGTTTCATTCTGAGACATTATCTAATTTCTACAGCGTGTGATAAAAACTACTAATGGCATTAACCCCCTGGGGTCCTGAAATATGGCCATTTCTGAAATGCCTTTGAATTTGCCTTTATCTACCACATACAAACTAAATGTTGACTTTGGTTTAGTATCATATCTACATATTGGATTCAAAAATACCCATAAAATCAGATTTGGCTGGCAGCATGGTTCTTGGGTTGGCAGTGGAACTAAATTTCTCAAGAGGAATTGATCTTATTACAAGAGCTCCCAGGTAAAGTATCAAAAACTAATGACTACTGATGTTCAGCCCGAATGTCTGGGCATGAATATAAATGTTTGCTGGGATGAATCCGCCTACAGAGACAGATCTTATGATGTGGTCTCCGGCACAAGAAACTGATTCACAGAAACAGATTACTGACATCTGTTACCTGTGCCAACTGTTTGACTGTTTCAACAGGATTATGCAAAAACTAAACTGAAACTTGGTGGAAGGGAGAAACATGGGCAAAGAAAGAAGCCATTACATTTTAGCACAAATCCACACTTTCTTTCACGTTGCAAGACATTTGATAGTCTCACCAATTTCTCAGGGATTGATTGAAGGATCTCAATGAAGAAAATCTGGCTTATTTATGGAACTGATATGAATGAGTGTGGGACAATTTGCTGCAGCTTTATTAAACTTCAGGGCTTGGTCATTAGTGGAGGTTTGCACTCTAACTAAGGTCCATTCTAGTTTTTCTGGTATTTGAATGTGTCATTTCAATCCAAGTCTGCAGTACTCGACTATCGTTTCAAGGTATTCTTCGTTTCAATCAACACTGTGAAATTCTGACTTGGGGCATATTTCGAATAGATACAGACTGTTCATCCAGAGCTTGAGTAAGTATTTACCCGGAGGTCTCTACGATGACAGGCTAGAATGTCTCCGGACCCAGAGGAGCTGGCACGACACAGCCTCGGGCGTTAGAGACAAACCAGAACAAAGGGCATTGTCCACATGGAGAGGATCAAATGATTTCTGAAGGTAATTGAACTATGCCATCGAGGTGAAGTCCCAGCCCTGCATGTGCGTGGTTGTGACCCGACATAAGGTTAGTATTGACCTCAGACAGATGAAACAGTGTGATTAGGATGTTCTGGATGTTAAGCCCCCCCCCTCGATCCAAAGAGGAGCAGCACAGCAGCAGAGGTGCCGCCGGGATCCTATTTTTGGAGGAGCTATCAGCAACCCGGTGGCACAGGTCTGAGTGACAGGACAAGTGTTCGGCTGGACCCTCCCCTCGCTCTTTTGGGGCAGACATTCCTCAGTGTAAGCAGACACAGTCCCCCCCCCTCCCTTCAGTGCCATCATATTTCTCTCTCCTTCCACCCCCCCTCTCTCTCTCCCCTTGGCTGTGATCGTTGGCCCACTGCGGGTAGGGGTGGGTGCACAGCAGTGTGTGTGTGTGTATGTGTGTGTGTGAGGGTGTGAGTGTGGGTGTGTTCAGGTGTGAGCGTCGGCCTCGGAGCTGCACTCAGAACCAGAAGTCTGCAGCCGGGCAGCGTGGCAGGCAAAGAGCAGGACAACCAGAGGGGGCCCTGATCGGTGACCATGGGGCCAGAGCACTGAAGGGCCCCCAGACAAAAAACACACAGAAACCAAAGAGGAACTGAAAATAAGCAAGATTGAGAAGAAACACTTTTTGAAAAAAGACAGAGGACAACAATGGTTGCAGAGGAAGTGATAATTTCCTTATCCGGGGGTGCGCCATGGGGGTTTCGTCTCCAGGGAGGCGCGGAGCATCAGAAACCACTTCAGGTGGCGAAGGTAAGACACAGCAGCAGGTTGCACCGAATCAGACCGTTCATGGTTTGCTGAGCTGGAAGCAAAAAGTCAAACGCTGCTTTAGATTCAGTCTCGTTCAGGAGAAGTGATACATCAGCTGAGATATATTAAGGTAGGAGATTTAAGGAGCTGTGAACAATGTTGAAATGGAATATTGGGCGACTACACCGGTTGGTCTGCGGCCTGAATATGAGTCATGATCTGGTTTGAGAACTTAACGCAGGAGCGCCCTGATGATTGATTGGATGAACTTTAAACTTCAACTTCAGTTGGGAATGTAAGAGGACGCTGTTGCAATATCTGCTAATTATTGCTGCTTAACCTATTTAACTGGATAAAGCCCAAATCCATAGTGAAATTTGAGATTTACACACAAATAGCTCGTGAAATTAGAGATTTACAAGAAGTGCATTGTGTGGTTAAATATGCAGGTTGGGTGTGCTACTGTCCATATCATGAGGGGCTTATGGTTACTTTACACCTATCAACCATGACCGCGACCTGATTTGCACCACTGAACTTGTGCATATCACTACAGGTGTCATTTTTAAGCTGAAGGTTCCCTGAGATTCACTATTACAACAGTAGAAACACACAGGTGAGCAAGTCATGTCATGAAAACCTCTTGTTTCAGGCTAAACTCAAATCAAAGGCTCCGGCTTTGTGAGAGGTACAGACTACTTTCATTTGTACACAAAGATTTAATTTAATTACGTTCACAATGCTCATCAAACCTTTTCACAGAGAGATCTTATTTCTCAATATACTAGTTCAGGTGCACCCACACATTATTCACACGTGAATGCACATACACACACACACACACACACACTTTTTAGTAATTGTCGACTGGGCAGAACTACTTTTCCAGGTAGCTATATTTGGTTGAGAAGCAGCGGGTCACGGGGTGGGCCAAGGTGTGTGTTTCAGCCCAGCGCTCAAAAATCGACTTCATACACTATTTCTGTACATGGACGTTTCAGTCCATAAAATGTAGATTCATAAGGCGAGTAAATCCTGATTTAAAAACCTCTGTTGTGCTTGATATTGTTTAGTAGTTGAGTAATCATAAAAAAATGGCCCTAAAGTTTGCGTCTTTGGCCTTTAAAGTTTTAGGTTCCCCCCCTCACACTTTACAATATTATTGTATATTGTTGTAGAGTGTTATAATATATTTGGTATTTTTCAGGTCTATTTTTGTATTTAAAACATTCTGCCTGACAAGTTTTGTATTGTTGAAGATTTTCAAGAATAAAAACTTATCTATACATTATAAACATTCAAGATATTCATCTACTAATACATTTTCGGTAAATGAAAAGTTTCTGCTTAGTTTCCCATTTACTGGACAAGGGAGAATATTAACTGGCTAAGAGGCTAATTTTAATTTATTAATCAAACAATTAAATGTGCCATAGAGCGCGCAAATTTTACATTTAAGACTGCCTCCAGAAAAACAGTAGCCAGCTCCTCATCAACAGAAAGTTCCCTCTATAAAATGTTAATCCTACATGTAGTTGACTTCTGGAGAACGCTGTGGCACGTACACAGAGAGCCACAGGACACGAATCACCTTCACGGCAGTGGACAGCTGTTTCTGTCCGAGCATTCGAAACAACGTGCTCCTTCACCCCTGCGAGCAGGAAGGCGTGATCTTGTCAGGTCTTAAACTATATACCGTCCCTAACAGGTGGAGCAGTTCAGGGCTCCACTGACAGAGCCACTGTGTCAGTGTGTGTGTGTTTATTTATACGAGTTTGTGTATTTTTGTGTCGGCCGATGCCATGTGTGTGTGTGTGTATGTGTGTGTATGCAAGCATGTAAGGGTATTATTACAGTTATGACTTGTTGTAACCACAAGGTGATTGACTGAATAAATAGCTGACATCCTGGACCACCGGCCGGCACAGGCCACTTTGAAAGGATTAGCTAAATGGGGAAGTGGGGATTTCATTACAGGGAAAGCAGAATAGCTGGAAATAAAAGTTATTCGGCCAAACAAAGTCAAAACTCTTTCTTCTCTCTAGAAACACAACATACAATGAAAATCCCTTCATTGAGTGGAATCAACACAACACCTGCTTTCAATGTTTTTTAGAGGACTTGTTGACGTGGCTAACACAGACGCTGTGCTCCTGACAGACCTCTGGCACAAATAGCAGAGCAGCAAATGAAGATGGCCGCTGGCTGGCAGTTCCCTGTTTAGTGCATGAGTGCCCTACTTGAGCTGCAATATGTGGCGTGTGTCCACAGCAAGATCAAGCTGTCAGGACAAAATCTGCTCCCTGTCAATCACTATCATAAAGCACCACTCGATCAGGTTTTTATCTTCTACTGCAGCAGTTACAGAAGACAATGCTAAGGGAAATGATCAAATAAAACTGTGGGGAGGTAAAGTGTTGATGTTTGCATGATCTGCCTCTAACTCTCCATATCTGAGCAATAGATGTCAGACTTATCGCTCTGAAACTTGACAATATCGAGCCTTGAATCCTATTTTTGATAGGATTTGAAACTTGCAAGTAAAAACATGAAACCTTCACACTTTGATATGATAAAATATAAAATATAAGTATAAATACAGCAGCATCAAGCCTTAATAGAAACATACTTTATTCACCCCAGTGTATTGAAGGGTTTTGGTATTGGTAGTATGTAAAACACCTTTGATCAGCATTCAGCTGTGAAGGACACACAACCCATTGGGCCTAGGCTTGTCCTCAAGGCCTGGAGACATGACTTGAAATCTGAAATATGTCGTTGAGACATGAGAGACTTAGACGTCTCTTGAAGAACTTGAGAGTTGTCTTGGACTTGCCCAAAAGACAACAGAACACATTTTTCATAGTGAACATTAAGACTCACCATATGTGTAACTTTCTGCCTATGAGACAGTTTGAAACTTTGCCTTCCCGTGCTTGTACAGGTGCGTAAGCGCAGTAAGGCGTGCAGGGCGGATCTACGGGAGGGTGACGAGCTGGTGTCCATCAATGAGGAGCCATGTGGATCACTGTCTCACGCCCAGGCCATGAACCTCATCGACAGCTCCAATGGGATATTACACATCCGGGTCAAAAGGTCAGGAAGAAAAATGAATGAATTAATCTCAGGCACAAGTCTGACTCAAAACATGCAGTATTTTACTACTAATATACAACTACATTGTAAACCCTCTATCTGTTTGCAGGGTGCCGGCTGGCTTTCAGTCTGTGGTGCTTGTGACCCGCGCCCCATCTCCCCGTATAGACAAAGAGTACCGGGCTGCTCTGCGTGCTATGTCCCCCTCCCACCTCCACCATGCATCTGTCCGGGAGATCCACCGCAGCCGCTCCTCCCTCACCAGTGGCCTGACATCTCCACCTGGTAGTGAGGCCTACTATGGTGAGACTGACAGTGATGCAGATGTGGCGGGCTATGCGAGGCAGCGCCGGCAGAAACGCCGCAGCCCCAGCAACTCCAACGCCGGCAAACCGACAGGAAGAACCTCTGCTGAGGGGGGGGAGACATCAGAGATGAGCGGCTACGACAGTGCTCCAGATGCACACACTTACCCCCCTTTGTTGGACGGTAATGGAGGAGGTGGGCTACCGGGGGTGGCGAGGAGGGAGGTGATTTACCAGCCTCCTGTTCCTGGATTGTGGTCCTCCCAAACATCCACTGAGACCTCCTCCATCATCTCCTCAGCAGATGACCAGGGGCCACGGGACGGAGGGCAAGAGGAGGACAGTGGCTTCCTAGAGCCGTCCAACGTGCCCCTGGTGTCCCCTGAGAGGGCAAAGGAGGCTATGATGCTGAGCTCCCGCAGCCAACTAGTGCCTATGGTGGGTCCTCTGAGTAAACCCCTTGACGAGGAGCTCACAACAACCTACGTGGAAAAGGCAAAGCAAGCCAGTAAGTAAAGCTGAGGACCTGGTATGGTTTATTAAATCTACCTCAGGCTATGTGGGTTAAAAACCCCAGTGATCCACCTAGCAGCACTGAAAAACATCCACAGCTGCGTTTAGGTGTCAAGTGGCAAAGCAGAAACACTCCCAGTTCCCCCGCCACTTTCGACTCCCCCTAATCGTTTCTCGTGTTGGTTTTTTGTCTTGCTATTTTATAAATTAATTACGAAAGAGCTAAAGCATGATATATTTTTTAACATTCAATTTGACAGCTTGGCTCTCCTCACAAATAACATCACAAATTTGTCGCTATGTTTCTGTCAAATGCACGAACATAGAGAGAAGTGCCTCAATTGAGTTGAGCAAGTTGGTATTTCATATTGCTTACTACATAAGCCTGGAAAGTCATGTCTTACTGTTTGAAGAGAGTTCAGAAATGTTAACATTATTGTGATGCAGCAACAAATACTGGCACTGACCAAGTATTCTTTTGTGATCTTGTCCATCATTGATGATAGGCCACACAAAGTCAACAGGCTCTCGTAAATGTACTCTTGTAAATCCCCCTTGCCATCACTGAGTGCCGTTTGAATATTCTAATGTCCTACTTAGGAACCAAATTAAGATCTCTCTTCAAGTGGCAGTCCTTATTTGCGTAACAGAGTTAGGATGCCTATGATAATCTCCTTAATACCACAACAGGTTGAAGGATATGTTGTGGCTGCCCTTTGAAGTTCTCCTTCCAGTAACCTACAACATGCAACTTTCCACTAGCCTGCAAATATTTTCAGTTAAGCTAGATGTCAGAGAACATAAGCCTGACAATGTGCACATTTAACCCACACCCTAGATAATGTGAGAAGCCGAAAGCTTGTTTGGAATTTTCCTGCAAGTGCTCCTGCAGCAAGATATGAGTTGAATACCTGTTGAAGGCATGGGGGTCAGGACAGATTTACATGCTCAAGCACAAGACAGTTCTTGGTTTAAAGGTTAAAGCTGTAAATTCAGACTTCTCTGACCTTGCGGTAATGCTGATATTTGTTAATATGCAAGTAAACCTAATATCTATGGTTTTCTTACCCTGCAGAACTGAACCGAGGAGACACTGGGCAAGACAAACAAGTAAAAGAAGCCAAAACCAAGTGTCGAACAATTGCATCCCTTCTGACTGATGCTCCCAACCCTCACTCCAAGGGCGTACTGATGTTCAAGAAGAGACGACAACGCTCTAAGAAGTATACTCTCACCAGCTTTGGCAGTGTGGATGAGGACAGGTTTCAGGACTCACAAGAAGAGGATGGGGCATTCTTAGGGAGTGAATCAGATGTTGACGAAGATGGCTTCTCAGCAGTTCCTGACACAACTTGGGATAGTGACTACTTGGATATGCTGGAGAAGAGGGCAACTGCAGGCACTGAAGGTCGTGGAGATGGGGTAGAGGATGCTCCGAGTCCAGGGTTGAATGACACTGCAGGCAAGGGTGCTCAATTGTTTGAGCAACAGAGAAAGAGAGCGGCTGAGCATGCAAAGAAGCTGGACGCAGCACAGCCTCTTGCTCCTCCACAGTTTCAAGACCAGGCTCAGATGTACCAGATGCATCAAGAGATGCAGGCCCAGATGCAATCAAATCTTCAGCCTCAGCAGATCATACCACCAGGACCTGCACCCACACAACAAGAAGTGTTCCAGGCTGCAGGACAAGTTGCTGTTGGCGTCCATCGGGTGGCCAACGGGGAGGTATCCTACTCGTCAGTTAGTGCAGCTAGCATGGTGATGTCACCTCCACCTGTGGCACACAAACCTGCCACTGCCTCGATAACTATCCTGACAAGTCCTGCACCACCAGCTGAAACACCATTACCAGATATACCTGCTAGTAATGTTCTCAACAGAACGGCCCGTCCTTTCACTCCTGGCTTCATCAGCATCCGATCTGCGACTGCCCCTGTGACGTTCCGACCACCAATCACAAAGACATATCAACGTCCTGCCTCAGCAGCTGTTGTGCCACAGCCATTCTCCACGGCCCCTGAACGAGCCTTTAATGTTACACCGGCATCATCACAACTATTCTCTCCTGGTCCTCCAACAATGATGTCCCCACCATCCTCTGTACATCACGGGAACTTTGCTCCAAAGCCAGAGGGTCAAGTTAATTTTCATCCCTCAGCCTTCTCTTCCTCCGTAGAGACAATGCAGTCTGCACCAGTCCCTACATTTCATCAGGCTTCTTTTGCAACTATTCCCCCTCTGTCGATGCCTTCCATACCACCAGCTCCCCAAGCGTTGATGGTTTCAGCCCCTGTTCCTCCAGTACACCAAATTCTTGGTCCAGCTGTTCCATTTACCCAGGGGCCTCCACATCAAGTACCAGTTGCTCAGTTCACTCCACCCCTATTCTCAATGGCCCCTGTAGCTCAAGTAGCAGTGGTCAACCAGCCAGAAGCAATAGCTCCAACCCCTGTTCCTGGTGCAACAGGTCGCACAGGAATCTTACTCGAGTCTCGGCGTCGTAGTAGCAACAACAAACCTATGTTCAATGTGCCAGAAGTCAAAAAGCACTCCCCAAATCCTGAGCTGTTGTCTATGGTGCAGAACCTGGATGACAGGTTCACCCGACACAAATATGGCCAACAACCAACTGAGGATATTTATGATGCCGAAGAGGAAGACACAAGTGCTGAGGCTGGCACGGGCAGGCTACCTCCTCCAGTGGCACCCAAGCCTCGGGTCCTCCAAGAAGTCCCACAGATTCTTAAATCAGGAGGTAAGGGGGCAGAGCTATTTGCCCGCAGGCAGAGCCGCATGGGTATGTATGTCGTTGACACCCCACTAGAGACCCCTTACCAGCAGGAAGTGACCTTCCACAATGCATCCCGACCCCTTGACCCTTCCCTCAATTGTTCCCATCCATCTCAGTGGAAATATTCCCCGAATGTCCGTGCCCCCCCTCCCATTGGGTACAACCCACTCCTGGGCCCCAGCATACCCACAGGGCCTCAGAGGGATGAAAGCAAGCCAGACAGCCGGGGTAGAACAGGCTCCCAAAGAGATGGCATCCAAACTCTGGATTTCATGAGAAGGCAGCCGTATCAGCTCAACTCTGCCATGTTTAACTATGGGGGCAGTGTTGCCAATCTATCAGCCATGCCTTCTTACCAGGCCCAGAGGCAACAGCAGGGCGATTACTCAACAACAATGGTTGGCAGCTCATTGACCTCGCCTAAGCAGGTTCCCCTCAAAACAGCGCGTGTCTATGAGATCAAGCGATTCTCCACACCCACACCCATGTCAGCTCCCTCCCTGGCACCCAAAGTCATTGCACCCCGCTCCTCCACTACCCTTGGTGAACGATTGGTTTACTCCGGCATGACCTCCCCACCTCCTGCTCCTCTCTTTACCCGAGCACCAGCCGCTGCCCCAGCTCAAATTCCACCTCACTCGCAACCAGTTGGACTTCCCAGTCTCCCAAGATTCTCAGCCACCCCTGTTGCAAACCATGTGCCCTGTGCAGTCCCTACACCTTACACTCCAGTAGCCTACAGCACTGGGCTCCAGGCAGCCAAGCAGTTCCAGAGTGCCCCTGAGCTCAGTATCCTGGCCTCTTTGCCCCCAGTCAAGTCCAACTCAGTTCAGGCGCCCAAACCACGTTTTGTTGCCACCAAGGGGGGCGTACACCCCCATGTCTGGAGGCCCGGGGCAATGTGAGGAGCACTCAAACAGTCACTATTTGGACATCTTCATGCATTATTCATTTTGTGCTTATGTGAGCAGTCAGTTATTGTCAAAACGTAACAATTTTGGTAATTGGTTCATTGTAAAACAGCAATAAAATGCTAAATATGCATTGGCTCAAATCTCTAAAACTTAAACATATTCTGCTTCTCTCTTAGATCATTATAAATAAAATATCTTTGGGTTCATTAGTTCTTAATTCAGCTTTGAATATAAGTCAATGTTGTGATTCAGTACAACATTAAAATACAGTAACCTGTGTTAGAACATGATTAATGGTAATAGCTTATAAATATCATATATACCTACATGCTGTTCAAAATGCTGCTCATCACAGTTATTTGGCTACCAACACATTTACTCACACATTTATCCGAGTGATGATGATTACAACAACTATAATAATAATAATAATAATAATAATAATAATAATAATAATAACAACATTAATGTTGAGTCCACCGTATGCCTGTCCTGGTAGAGGTTTGTTTAAGGTTACTGGAAATCTCTTTCTTCTAGTTTAGCAGAAGCACCATCTGAACAAAGCCTGAACTGAATTATTCTTTTTAACTTGAAGGGTCTGAGAGATGAGAAAAAATGAAAAGGTTCTAACAATAGGAGCGAAATCACTGAAGAAGTATGTTAAAGTATGTTGACAGGTTGTGGCTAAAAACCCTTTTCTTTGAACATGTGTTGTGTTATCCAGTGATTTATGATGTGCACAGGATGTTTTTTTTAACCACTGTCTGTAGTATTATCATAAAGAGTCACTAGGGGGGGAAAATGATGCATAAGACTGAAATGTATTTAAATGCCTCAACATGCTGTGGAACTACATGTGATTACAAGGTTTAAATGAAATCTTTTTAGCATGGGTCACATTCATTAAGTAGCTTTGGTATCGAGTGACACAAGTCAGTCACTCGATCCAAACGCCACTCATAGGAACACCAGAGCCTCTTTAATACCAGTCTGATCTTTGCATATATATATGTAAATCCTTTAACTTTTATTAAACAAATCACACAGAGAAAAGAATGTGTATTTTTGCTTTGTTTAATAGTGACGGGGTGCTGGGGTCAAGTTGAAGAACTGAGTGGCACCAGTGAAAGGGTTCATGGGATGAGAGAGAGGCTGTGGAGGTGGATGTAGGTAAGCCTGATTACGGGATGGGATCTCAGTTGGAGCATTTTAGATCACAGCCCATTAATGGTCACGGTCAGATGTAATAAAACTGAGACTCATGATGGATGTACATAGTTATGATTTCCCACAGCCAGGAAAAATCTAATCAAAAAGGATGATGGCCAAGAAAGTTTGGCACCTGAAGTTTAATGGAAGAGCTGAAGAAGCTGATAGAAAGAAATATAAGTTTATCTGGAGTTTTTCTATTAATAGTGGAAAAAGGATAAATGTATTTAATGGTTGAATATCCGGAGACACTCGGTATGTTCAAGGAAATGAGAAAGAAAAGAATATGTGGAATATGTTTTCAGTTGTGGAATTCTTGAGGAGATACTTTTTTTATTTTTACAATTTTTAAAATATATCTGGTCTTACAGCGTTTTTTCTTGTTTCATATTATGGCTATAAACTTAGTTTGTAGATACAATCATGTGGATGTGTACATGATATGATAAATACATATTTCTGAATGTAGCTGGATTAAATAACGTGTGTGAAAGTGTTTGTTTATTGATGGCGAGCAGACGCTTATACCCTTAGAGGAGGCAACATTTTTAGAAGAATAAAATTAGATATGAAATCTCTCCAGTTGTCTGACTTTACACTGCCTCCTGCTGTTGATTGTGTGATCCTGCACTTTTCTTTATCTGTACAGTCCATGCATGTATCAAATTGTAATATGAATAAATGAGCAGTGCAATAATGAGTCCTTATACTGGTTTTAATTAAACACGCACACACACACACATACCTTGGTGTTTATGTAAGACCTCATGTTCAATCACAGATCCTGAATTTATCAATTGAGTTGTTGGTTAAATCAGGCTTATTTATTCTCTCACAGACATTAGTGTTTAATTCATCCAGGTATCTTATATTTCTAGGCTTCCCTGGTGAGGGTACTTTTCAGGCTTGTTTTGATCAATTAGCCCAATTAGCCTCATATATTGAAAATGAAGAATTAGCCAAAACATACAACAGAACAATTAAACAGTTTGGTATCAAATTTCAAACTTACTCAAATTATTCAAATTGGCAGGATGGAACACTTGGATAGTTATCAGAGTAACTTTGTCTTAAATATTATTTCATTTGTGAAACCTCACATTCTTCACTTGTGTGTCCAATCCCTTGTTACTGAAGGTGAAATTGAAATTCCTTAGATGGAAAATTAAACCTCTTTGAGATGTCCTGATGTCCTGGATTCAGTCTTACAAATACTTTATGCAAAACAACAGTCTGCATTAGACTGGTCAGTCTCCACTGCACTGCTGCAGTCAGAAGGGCATTTTATTTCCAGACTCCACATTCTCAGGGGTTCTATATATAGGGCTGCTAATATCCAAACAGAAGAATATTAATAGAGACATTGACAGTTTGACAAGTGGCCACTGTAATTGAGAATTTGTTCTTAATTTAACTGCTTAAAATTGTCGTGTCCCTCCAGAGTCGACAGGGACTCTGGACCTTTTTGTTTTTTGTGTAAAAGCCAGTGAGGTCGGATGTAAAAGTGAGAGTCATTCACTTACTAGAAAATGTTCCTTAGATTATTGAATGATCAATACCTGCCCAGATCCCAGCCTTCAGGAAAGCACTTGCTCAAATGCTCCAAAGACATGACATTGATACGGTTGGATATGAGATAAAAAAAACTGATAAGAACGACTGAAACACAGGATATGTAGGTTTTGTGATCTCATTTCTCTTTTAAATAAAAACATGCAGATATATGCAAAAGCTTTATGTCAGGGAACAAACTGAGGGCAATCAGGACATGTCCTCTGCATTGTGTCTAAGACTCAGGTGGAGAAGTACCCATTCTATAACTATACATTATTGACCTATTTTGATTGTTTTTGATCCAACAATTTGAGACCAAACTATCTCAACTATGTGATGGTTTGTCAGGAAACATTAGTCAGACGATATGATTCTGAAAAAAAGAATCCTTGTGACTCAGGTGATTTGAGTAAAATGTCTTGAACTAATGATTTTAAAGTATTAACAATATTTAAAATGTTTCCATGCTCTCCAAATGACTGAAGCTCCAGGGAATGTACTGTATAAACGTGTATCGTCTGTCATTGGCAGTGACCTTTGGATGCTCTCCAGTACTGTGAGACAGCTGTGAGACAGCTCTGTCTTCACATGTCCATCACGTCCACTCACATGACGCCTGAGAGAAACTGAAAATGTGACAATGTTGTGTCAGATTAGAGCAACGCAGTGAGGACAGGAGCCGGCTCTCAGCCTGAAACACAAACTGGCACGGCCCCAATAAACACACACACACATACACATTCCTTAACCATACACATGCACTGTGTACGCGTATATATCAGTCTGTGTGTGTGTGTGTGTGTGTGTGTGTGTGTCTACCCCCAAAACACCCCAAGTCCTTTGAGGTTATCTTATAGCAGAGTTCTGTTCCCTCTGGTTCATTGCTACTAAATATAGGCTTCAGAGCCATCTGTGAGAATGATTTTGTTCCCTTAATATCCCCATCAGCACTTAAGCTGGCCAACAGAGACTTCTCCCCCCCCCCCAACTCCTCCAACCCAGATCCCTATTCATACCCACAAACCTCGACCGCCGCCTCCTCCTCCTCCTCCCGTCTTGACACCAACTCTGCTGCCACCCTCAGCTCGGAGCCTCTGGACGATCTGCCATCTGAGTGCAAGTTGGGTTTTGCACTTCTCACGACTTGGGTCAAGGCACAGGGTCAGAGGCGCTTCAGGATTTGTAAACTTGCGATAAGAGATTAGTCCCCGGGGTCTCCTCTCGTCTGTTTGATATTAAGAAGCCTGTCTCTCCTCCGAGGATTACAACAGAATACCGGTGAGTGGATCTGCATCCAATCGACGTGCTTTGTTCTGCTAACCAACCAACAGCTTGGATTTAACGACTGGCTACTACGAAGAATGGGAAGAGGCAATAAAGACGTGCAACATATTCTCCATGCAGTCCTAAATGTGTTGTGTAGCCTGAAGGAAATGACTGAAGACTAAACCAACTAATCAGAGCAGATTATTACTTTGCTTTTGACACAAATGCTTCTGATTCCACCAATAAATGTCTCAGTGAGTCACTTTGCTGCTTTTAGACTTTCTTAGGTCTTAAAGTGGCCAAAGGAATGGGTGAATGTGCTGACCATCCCTCTGTGTGGGCGTTGCAGAGATTTTATATGGTGTCTCCAAACTATGATGGGGGTGGGGGGGGGGGGGCATCAAAACTGATCGCAAGGCGTCCCTGAGCTTGTAATTATTTAGGGAATTAAAAAATGTGTCCAAAAACTCTCTCGGCAGCTGCTCCAGATCTCGCTGGTGTTTCGAAAGAGCTTCCAACGTGACCTCGGCTTTGTTTTCTAGAGGTGCTCATTGTGTCCTTAAGGGTTGTGTTAAGGTCCATTTGATAGTCGAATGACGCCATCACACGTCGCTGAAATGTCTTGGCTGGAAACGTCTTTTAAAAATAGCTGCGGGGGGGTTGAGTTTCAGCCAGGGGATGCAATGTGATGTTTTGTCGCTTGACTGTGAATTAAAGACGCTAAGGGGTTTAAGTGCTTGCAGAGAGATTAAAATCACATTAACACATGAGGTAAGGTAAGGAGAAGACTCATATCTTAACACCAGGGAGGTTGTAAGAAATGTTGTCCCACAGTGACTCAAATCTCCACAGAGAAAAGTATTGCTCCCACTCTCCATCGCCAGCTTGTTCTTATGAAGGCTGCAGATTGGGGAATATGATCAGATGATTTGAATAATGCGACTTCAGAATGCTGAGGCCTTCACTCTCACTGCAGCAGAACAAACCCGAGGTGCATCAATCACCACAGAGCGACTCTGTTGTTGTTGACTCAGACACCAAACAAAACAGAAACATGCGTCATGGAGCTATACGTTTCCTCTGGGGCAGACATCTGTTTCGCTGGGCAATGTAATCCGAGGGCCCCGACCCTTGAACTTGAAAAATGAGCAGAGCACCGTGCCGTCACATTCAGATTCCGTGGATTCACTTTCACAAACTGCTGATGAGCGTCGGTGTTGACGCTGAAGAGTAATACAGAGAAGTAGGTTGAAATCTAAAACGAAAACACTCCTGTCACTTGATCCTTAGTGCAGATGAGGTTTCCATTCCTTTGAAGAGGCAAATAAAAGGTAGCATCATAGTTCAAGATGTTGCATTTAAAACATAATTTACTTATACTTTAACTTGTTTGCATTCAATTTCTTTCAGTTCTCTCACATCACCTCCATTCCTGTTGAATATATGTTCAAAAAGTACACGGTCAGATGTTTTAAAGTAGTTTTGTTCTTTATGTTTGTGCTAACGCCACTTTTTTTTCTCCTTTGCCTTCCAGTCATGCCTCTGGGAACACCTGCCCCACTGTTCAAGCGGAAAAAGCTCTCAAAGATCATCACTGACCTCTCACACATCACTCAGCATGGTGAGTCTGACAGGAGCTGATGTAAAAATGAAATAACATTTTTCATGTGCATAACACAGCTTCTTTCAAGAATATACACATTTCAATAAATGGCAGGGGAAAGTTACTGTATTCTTAAAGCATAAACAGGTTTACTTTGGCAGTAAAGTCCAAAACAGCTCAACTGATTAAGCATATATGTACATTTTCTCTCATAAACAATTATTAAATGTTGAAAATTGTAAAATAATGAAGTGCTTAAATTAAGTCACATTATTATTGCAGATAAAACTCATGAAGAAATATTGTAGAGATGCTAAAACAATTAGTTGAAACATCTGTTATATCACCATGTAGTCGTCAGAGTATCATTTTGTTCTCTCGTTTTCAAATGTTGAACCCATGTGTCTGGATGTCCCTCACCTAGAGTATGACTCAGAGCCGGAGGCCTCTGAGTTCGACCTGGGGAACAAGATCAGGAGTCCCAAAGACATCATGCTGGAGGAGCTCTCCCTGTTGAAGAACCAAGGCTCCAAGATGTTCAGGATGAGGCAGAAGAGGATGGAGAAGTTCATCCATGAGAACAACCCGGACGTCTTCTGCAGTGAGTCGATGGTGAGAGCCTGCAGTTCAAGGAGGAAACAAATACAAATGACTCTTCTGTAAACTCAAGGAACATTTTTTCTTTAAAGTGAATGATATCATGTGAATAATACACAAAGAACTTCCACAGCTACATCAGCTACAACGTTAAAACCACCGAAGTGAAGGATTCATTGATTATGTCGTTACAACCCGTCATGGGGGTAGGGGGTATCAGGCAGCAAGTCAAAAGTTATTTATGTTGGAAGGGAAAAATTGGCAATGTGAGCATGTGGCCCAACTAAGGTTGATGAGCACATCCAAAACGACAGGTCTTGTCTTGGCTGTAGTTCCCAGTGTGCAGTGGTCTTGTCCTCCGAATTCCTCAGGTCTCCATGCCATCAGCATCTGAGGGGGGTGCTGGAAAAACTAGTCGATCCATAAAGGCTCAACCTCGCAGCTTATTGTGCATAAAGGATCTGAGGCTAGTTGTCTGATACCCTAGGACACCACCTGAGGTTGTGTGGTGTCCATGCCATAATGAAACAGAGCTGTAGTGGTGGGCTGATGGAGAAATATGCTTGTTAGGTATAATGTCACCAGGATAAAACAAGATGAATGAGCACAAACACATGAATGAGCCGTGTGGCATGTGGTGGTTTATTTGGATCACATTTCTTTCAGGACAACCTCCAGAAGTTTGCTCCCTCTATGGGGGGTCAGATTGGAAGTGACATGATCACTGTCGGTGGGCATTTTGTGAGCAAGCAGACCGGACATGTGCACTATGGAGCGATACAGACTGGAGGAGGACCCCCCGTGCCTCCTCCCAAGCCTGGAAAAAAACATGCAGGAAGTGGAGGAGCAGGAGGTGCAGGAGGTGCAGGAGGTGCAGGAGGAGCAGGAGGTGGCGACCAAGGGAAAGATGGAAAAGACGGAAAGGAAGTTGCTGTTGGGTGGTCTCCATTAAAAGGTTGGTCCCGCTCCTGTGGCCTTTGAGGTTAAATATATACTTACATAAAAACAACATATGCTCTGTGATGATTTGATTTGTTTGACTGATAAAAACAATAAAGATTTAACTTTATCAAACATTGAAGGAACCAAAAGGAATAATCTGATATTCAGGAGAAATCACTTATTCATGTTCTTGCTGAGAGTCGAGACGACAGTGTGTTAGAGATTGTTTTTTCACTTTTAGACAAAACCGAGCTAATTGTTCCCCTTGCTTCCAGTCTTTATGCTAAGCTACGCTAGCTGTATGCTGGCTGTAACTTCAGGTTTATTGAACAACCATGAGTTATATGGATCCTCTTTTCTGACCCTTAACAATGATGATAACTTACTTACACAAATGACCCTCTAGCCTTGATTTCTCCTCCACAGGAGGTGGATGTGATGATGCAACCAAGATTACTCTGAGGGGCTACATGTCTCCATGGGAGAAGGCCATGAAGGGGGATGAGGTTCTGGTAGCCACTCTCAAGGCGGGAATGCCCGGACCCACTGACCGAAAGGATCTGCCCAAGTACAAAAGCTTCAACAGGTACTTCCACTCCGACCAGACTCCGTAGATGCTTTTGTGACGAAGAGGAGTTTTAACAATCCTCTCTCCTCTCTTTGCCAGGTTTGCCATGCCCTTCGGTGGCTTCGATAAGGCCAGCCAGTTTATGAAATTCCAGATGCCAGAAGCCGAGGCGACCGAGCCTGAGGCCCCAGTGGTGTACCAACAGGAAATCGGATGCCGGCCTTCCTTCAACCGTACTCCTATTGGCTGGATGGGCAGCAGCGAGCCCAACAGCATTCACATGGAGAACGATGTGGTGCCCTTCGATGGAGAGACCGACGAGCTGTGAAAAGATATTCATGCTGTGATAACAGGCACTGTGCACACACGCAGGCATGAATGCATGCTCTCATGTTAGCATGCACACACATGATAGAGGAGCTTACAGTTCACTGTTATACTGATGAATTGGAATCTCTAAATGTGGATCTCTGAAAGCGTACAAGATGTATTTGGTTGTAGGGCAAAGAAACAAGTTTAGATCTTACAAGGAGATAGAAACATCAAACGTCTATTTATTAAGTTCACTAGTGGAGTCTAATAACTCCTTTAATTTGTTGGGAAAGTTTTTGTTCGCGGTGAGAAGTTGCAGATTGTATCGATAAGGAAAGAATGAATCAAGTGAGAAGAATAGATTTATGCTATATTACCGTTGTGCAGGCTGTCTCTATGTCAGCTTGTTACGATATTTGTTTTTACCCAGTGCGTCTTTTTGTCGTTGTGATTCTCTGATCTTTTGTTGGGCTATGAAAACGCTAGAAACCTGTGGAATTCAGGATGCATGCATAGTCAGCTGCTCATTCATCAATCAACCCTTTCGCCACAATAAACCATTTAAAATGAATCATGTAACACTTTGAAAATAAACCATGTATCAATCCTCGCGCAGAGAGGTGCAGTGTCAGGAGAAATCATTGTTTGTGTGTGAAAATTCTTATTTAAATAAATGCCTGTACAACCTCCAGCCCTTGTTTTCACGATGTGTGCAAAATTGTACATACTTTGCATGAAATGAAACACACTGATTTCATGACACAATAGTGGTTACAAAAATAACAAAAATAAAGATAAAAGAAGTTGCCTGGAGTTGATTAGATGTTTTGGTGGCTCTTCCAAGGAGGTTATGTTTGCGTGACTGCCAGCAGGATTACAAGAAAACTACTAAACAACATCTGGTGGAAGGATGTGTTAAACTCGGGTTAGGATCCGGATCAGGGCTGGATCCAGGAACTTCTTTACACTTTCTTAACCATTGTGTTTTTTTTAATTATCTTCCTTGATGAAAAGCATGTTCAGTGGACTTATATCTATGAGACTTTTCCAAATAAAAATCTGGATACCGTTAAATCAGGGTTCCAGGACACTCGAGAGTCATTCTAGTTGATCCTCAAAGTAATTATAATTTCAAAACAGAATACTATATAATAAGTAAGTGCTTTTTAAATTTACATAGGTAAAATTGAATCACTTCCCACCTGTGAATAATTATATTATATTATCCTATATTATATTATATACAGTCTATGTCCAGATTTCCCTGACAGATGCTGTGTTGCCACTCCGGCCCTAATGGGGGCGGTAGAGCAGAATGAAGCCAGTGAAGAAGGACCGAGTCCCATGGAAACCACAGTGTTGCTATGATCCAAACACAGTCAGACAGACAACACTCCCACTGACAGTGACATGAACAACAGTCCGACAGCAGCAGGTACCTCTACACACCGTATTCCATCGTTTAGCTTAAGTGGCTAATGCTAGCTAACTCTCAACGCGCCGGTGTTGTCCGATTTGCGTCATAAAAAAGCTCATCTAACGTGGATTTGTTCACTTTTTTTACAAAACTAACTTCGCCGAATTCACCATCAATAGTTTGGATTCGATGTGAATCATTGAACGACTCGTTAAGTGTCACTGATTTACTTTGATACCGAAGCAAACTTTAAAACTCGGTGATTCTCAACCGAGTTCTGGAGCTAACAGCTGAGGGACCTTTTTCAAAGCGAGTTTATTTAATGACAAACTTCAGAGATGAACTAATGTAAGAAAGTGAATCTAACAATGTGTGTTTTGTGTCTGTGAGCTCAGAGGAAGCTGTAAACTACAGACTGTGATCCTGCGTTAAAGGGTTTTAAAGTTAAAGTCTGTGGAGTAATTAAAACAGTTCGCAGCTGTGAACGATCATAACGGTATAAAAAAAGTTTCCCTAACTGATCAAATCAATGAGAACCGATCAATCTTAGGTCCAACGTGTAGGATTCTGTGTATTTATCTGTAGAAATTAAATACAGTTTTACATATTATGTTTCATTAGTTTATAATCACCTGAGAATGAGCTCTTTAAAGGTCCTCTTCTTTTCAGTTTGCCATGTTTCACTGAAGACTTATTTCTTCTCAAAGTGAAGCCAGAACATCTCGATTGCCCCCTGGTGGCCGGCTACAGTGTAGGTTATAAACCCTGTAGACTGCTAAAGAGCGTTTCAAGTTTTTAATGTTTGTCCCTGGATTAATTCCAAAAAGTCTTGCAGGTTTAAACGATCTCAAAGGTACAAAATACTCTGCTCAGTTTCATGTTATTATAAACTCATGAAAACATCATCTTTATCCAATTTCTGCAGATAAATACACATGAATCGTACACGTTGGGCTTTGGATTGATCAGGTTCTCATTGATATGACTGGCTAGGGACATTTTGTGTACCATTGAGATCGTTTACACCTACGAAATTTTGTCGCTATTCCAGGGACTAACTTTTGAAACCTTTAACGCTAGATTGCAGTTTAAAGTGTATAGTATTTTTCTCAAAGATGGTTTAAAGATGCTGTCTTAGGAATTTCTTATCACACTGGTCACAAATTTGTGTTTCGGACGCGTTTGGTTTTATTTAGTTGTTTCATTAAATCAAAACAGGGGTGGAACATCAAGATTTACTGCTGAGACAGACTAGCGATTGATCGAGCGTGGCTTCATTTGTGTCTCAATCATTCTGTCTTACAGGTGCACTATAGCACAGTGATTTTACCTGATGACGTCCAAGTCCAAGGCCCAGTGGTCCCCGTTGCCACGGACAGAGATCCTTGTGTACTGGGTGCTTTCCATTGGCTCACACCTCTACTCCTTCTACCAACTGCACAGGTTCTCCAAAGGTAAGGTGCATGGCCAGATACCAGTCTGTCTATTAAGTAGAATGAGATCAAATAATAAAGTGAATTCCTGTTTTTTGTATCTCAGAGCATGAAGCAGGGCTGGCAAGAGAATTCCAGCTGGAAGAAGGTCTACTTAAGGGTTTTAAAAGGGTAAGTCTCTTAATGTTGCATCTCAACAAGTGTTAATTTAAACTGTTTGTGTCAGAGAAACTAAAACACTTCATTGTCTTTATTCATATACTTTTAAAACGTGGCCGTAACACACTCAACAGGCTTCAGGTGTGTTTTTAAAACGAATTGTTTTGGTTCAGGACCCTTCAGACTTTGAGTGGAGCTTCTGGACTCAATGGGCCAAGAAGTCCTTACTTTGGACTCTGACTGGTCATGGCATCTTATCCAGATTCACCAGCAGCTTTTACCCAAAGGTAGGAAGCAGTCGTGGAATATACTGTTGTTGTTGTTGTTGTTGTTGTTGAAGTGTGAGATATTTCAATCCATCACATTATTCCTGTTTCTCTTACAGCTTAGGGTGCCAGTGCTCACGATATACGGCCTCGTAGCAGCCAGCAGCGTGTTGGGGGTTAACGGTGTGACTGTGCTGCTGGTGCATCTGGCTCTGACCTTCTCAGTGGCCCGGCTGCGGAAGCCCGCTCTGTCGTGGGGGTGTAACCTGCTGCTGCTCTCCACCCTCCACATCCAGCCACTTCAAGAGATCCAGGTGCAGTCAAAGGATGAAACCGATTACTAAAAGAGCTTTTCAAAGTAAAGTTAATGCTGTTTGAAGTTGAATCGGTCACACGGGCGTCACAGTTACTAAACCATGCAAACACAATGCATTTACAGCCACCATTCATGTTTGTTTAAGATCCACTTCACTCACAATCAGTTCCATACTTTCTTTATTTAAGACCACACTAAAATTGTTATGTAAATCTAGATTTTACCATAGTTGCACACACAATATACTTAAAAAACAAAATCTGTCGAACTGTTTACCTCATTTGATAGGTGTCCTATTTGCAATGAACACAAGAGGGCGCAAGATACTTAAGAAACGTGCAGGTCTATTATTTTCTGGCTGGAGAATTTGAGTGGATTTTTTTAAACGATACAATCAAGCATATCATTTCTAGTGTTCCCTGATGATGAGACAATGGGAGAAAGCTCATTACCTTCCTGTATGAATTTAGGGGAGGTGATCATATTATCAAAAGCAAGCATTTGCTGCAGCTACATGACAGGGAGACGAACCACAAATGCATTTTGACCTAATACAAGACAATGAAATACATCCCGTGGAATATTTTGAGACTTGCTTCCATTCATATCTACACTGGTTGCTTGTTATGGACACTGGCTCATAGTATTTCACCACGTTAAGGAGGCTGTGACATGTATCCTCCTCTAAAAACATCTTTTAACTTCACAGTGTGGACAATTCAAGTGTAGTAGCAGAGAGGTAACTATGCTCCAGTTGTTAGAGTAGAATTCAGAATGTGAAATAGACCTGACAGACCTGTGCATGGTTTACAAAAACAACCTCCTCCCCTCCTGTGCTCTCACCACCCACACACATGCAGCAGCAGCAGCACACAACCGACTACCTGAGTTCAAGCACTACTTCGAAATCATCGATATATTCCCAACGCTGCCGAGCTGAGCTCATTAAAAGTTGTATGGAGGATATGTTCTTGAGTATTTGGAGGAAGTGAATCCAAATTTAGTGCCAGAGTGCCACTATTTATAGAAGGATTCCCCAGAGATGTGGTAAAAATAATTGGCCTCCCCACTGCATTTCTCAGAGAGGCTGGTACGAGACTGAGGAGGAGTACTATCTGCTGCTCTTCAGCGTTGCTGTCTGTGGTCTGCGCTTCATCAGCTTCAGCCTGGAGCACTGCTGGTGCCCCGCAGGCCGGGGGGGTGTAGTGCAGCTCGGCTGGCTGTTTTCATACACCTTCTATCATCCCTTTTTCTACAATGGACCCATCATCCCGTACAAAGACTACACCGAGCAGGTGAGAGTGACACAAAGATTGCCCTCTTTTGTTTTTCGTCTGGAGAAGCTGATTGCTGCCTCTAAGTGGAGCTGATCTCAGGTCATGTTTTTTTATACACACAGCAGACGACACACGACTGGTGGTCCTGCTTTCAAAAGGACAGATACTTGAATTTTCCACATTTAAAGAGAAACAGCTCCCAATTATTTGGTTTGTTTCTTCTTTTATAAAACTTGTTCGAGGCTTGTTTTCACATCCCTCTTCTAGAGTTAAACGTAGAATATGTTACGCAGCAAAGGGTGATGAATAATTGTGATCCACTACGAGTGAACAATACAAACAATGGAAGGAAAGAACAGCCGACTGGCTAGCAGAGTGTTTTTCCTTCGTCATACACTGTTTGCTCCGGCAGTGACGCGCGAAGCCTCGGGTAAAGTGGATATGATGCAATTAAAAGGCGATAAAATGAAACGTGGGTTTGAGCATTGTTGGAAACGGATTGAGTGTAACATAGGTGAAGTTGTTTTTAGACATTCAAATGAAGAACTGGTACATATCATCCCTGTAATGTATGTAAGTAATAAGTGTTGATTATTGTGTTGCAGTCCCGTGGATGAAAATTCCGCCGGCAGCCTTAGCAACATGCTCACTTTCCCCCCCCTGCAGATGCAGAGACCTGCCGAGGAGAGCGACAGGGACGGATCTGCTCTCAGATACTTGGTGCTCAGATCCGGACGCATCGTTCTGTGGTGGTGCGTCGCAGAATACATGATCCACGCTATGTACATGCACTCCATCCAGTCTAACGAGACCTACTTAGAAATGATTCCTCCTTGGGCCTTGGGTAGGTATTTAGACTGTGGGTATTTTTAGCTCTCATGCGCAGCACAACATTGAGCTCCAGCTTTAATGTTTCCCTGCCACTTCAGACTCACACACACACACACACACACACACACACACACACACACACACACACACACACACACACACACACACACACACACACACACACACACAACATGTTCACACGATGCAGACTTTAAAAACATGTCTACCCCGCAGGATTTGTTTTCAGATGTGCTGAAAACTGATTTACTCATTGCCTTTGATTCATGATTCAGTTTTTTACGTGTGGATAGATTTTATTTGTAGTTATTTATTTGTTAATCTGCTTTTAAAGCACCTTTATGTCTTTGAGGGTTTTGGGAGATTTATGTTATTTATTCAAATCACTGCTGTGGTCTATAAATAGATGGATGTTTGTGTTAAACTGTTCTTCCTTGGCTTCACAGGCGGTCTGGCCTTGGCCCTCGTCCAGTTCTTCTATGTGAAGTATCTGGTGCTCTTCGGCCTTCCATCCATGCTCGCTACTTTGGATAACCTGGTTCCCCCAAAGCTTCCATCTTGTGTCAGCATCATGCACAGTTTCACAGGGATGTGGAGGTAAGATCAAACACTGGAACCCATCCAAAAAGTAAAGTCTTACACAGACCTCGAAGGCAGAATTCCTTAACACCCCGGTGGAAAAGCCAGAATTCCTGGAATCCTTGAGGGAAAAGGTGCATTCACCAAGTGCTTCAGGTGAAGTGCTTTGGCAATCAGATGCTGGGCACAGTGAATTGTCTCATCTTCTGTTATTACGGGCAATCAGTCCACTAGGTCACCTCCGCACAAGGAACATTAAATCTTTCTTTCGGAGTCAATGATAAAATGGTTTGTTCGTTGGGACTGATTCTGAAGCCTTTCACTTTTTAGGAGGTTTGATGCAGCTTTTCGACAACGAATCGAATCAGGAATCAAATGAAAACATGTCTGCATGTTAAAACTACTAAAATCAAAATTTCAACCACCACAACAACTGTGTCTGAGGTTTAATCATTTAATCAGATCTTATAATTTGTAAATGAGTAAAGTCTATAGTCCAACAGAATAACAGAAAACGGTAACATTTCTTCACTGTTGGTTTATTTTGGGTTTGTTGTCACCTCATATTTCTTTGACACTCACCTGCACAAAAAGTGGACATTATAAAATGGAATGTGAAGATGATTTAAAACACAGTAAAAGACAATGCTTAGACCTGAAATATACAAAAGGTTTTCAGCAATACTTCAGCATATTCAGGTGTTTACAACAACAAGAGTGTAATTTGTGTTTGCTGGTTAGTTTTGTGGTCATCACTTCTGGACAGAGAAAAATACTCACATGCTGCTCTCAGCTTCCAGTTTATTAGGTACACCCAGTGAAAGCTATTGCAGTCCTACAGTAAACCCTGCATTCATGCAGATGATTATATTCTGTTTGTCTTTCAGCTGTATGACAATTTTGCAGGTGGTAGTTTGTGACGCAGGTGTTTTTATTATTCTGCCCACCTTTTTCTATCCATGATGGTAAACCTAGTAAAAGAAACATCCGTGTCTATAATGCACAACAGATAAACAGCACCACACACTGCAGCCTTTAGTATTGATCATTTAATAATTGTAAACAATAAAGTAAATTCATCAGTGGGTACAAAATGCTTAACAAAGGAAAGGCATAAGCCAATAAACTAATTAAAGTAATGTGAACTGAATTTGAATATCCACAGGTCTAAGCAGTTTAACAAAGATCGATCATTATAACCTTTTATGAAGGAAGGATTTATAGCCGGCCTGTTGTATGAGACTGGGTTAGATTCAGCTAGTTGTATCGAATTAATTGGCAAATTGGATGAAATACAAACAGTGCATGATGGAAGTAACAGGCTCATGCACTGTCAAGTTGAGGTGCAGGCGGGGGGGTTGGTTTGGCAGTGAAAACACGCTTCCTGTAGACGAGCTGACACTGATGCACTCCAATCCAGCCCGTGTGTGCTGAGCTGGCCGATGCTGACAACATTGATGGAATGCATAAAGCGGTCCACCGACATCATCGACCAATCCGTTCAGTTTCACAGCCTGAGGGGGGGCAAAAAAAAACAAAAAAGGCTGGGTTTTCTAATCTTCTTAATGACAAAGAGCAATCACACAAACACACATGCCTCCTACACACTCAGGCCAGGAGCTCAGGTGTGCTATATTATGTAAATGACCCTTTTCTTTCTATTCCCAGGCACTTTGACGAGGGGCTGTACCGATGGCTCATCAGGTAAGAGCCACTTCACGAGCAGTGGACAGTCTAATTCAAATGTTAATGTGACCAAAAATGGAAATGTTATCTAAATCAAATAATACCTCCTCTTATATGAAAAATGTCTCTCTGGATATATATGTAGATACATATATATCTATATCTATAGAAATGGCCACTCTGGCTGATGAGGTAGACATGGCTGCCACTCACTACAGGGTTGGTGGTTTGATCCTCAGCTCCTCCAGTCTGGATGCCATAGTGTCTTTGAGCAAGACACTGAACCACAGTGTGTGAACAATGTGTGATGGAGAAAAAGGCTGTATGAATGAGTGTGTGAATGTTTGTGTGAATGTGACTTGTATATGACAGGAGTAGTACTAAATAAATACAGTTCTATTTCCATAGATTTTAAGTTATATGTTTGGAACAGAATTTGTTTCTCTCTAATTTATTGCACCCCCTTTTCTGTGGGACATTGAAAATCTTTATTTTAAATAAAAGTTGCCATTTTTAGCTGCCTGGAGAATTTCTATTGAGGGAATTGTCAATTAAATGTATATTATCCCGGCCTTCTGTCTCCTGATATCGTCTTTATGTCTTTACTTGGTACAAGAGGTGCTAAGTTTGGGGAGTTGTTTGTTACAAGTGGCCATTAAATATCTATTCATTTCTATAGTTGTATTTCTATCTATAGCTCAAGAGATCGATGTAGATTATAATATCTGGAATAGCACATGTAATCAAATTCTGTCGGTTATTTACTGCACACTTGTTGTAAATAGCTAATTTCCCGTTGGGAATTAAATTTGTTGAATATTCTTTTTATTAAAAAAGGTGCCATTCTGCAGCTGCCAGCCCGCATCTGTCCTCATAATGGACAAGGACGCCACATTTGCATGGAGGCTTTCTCATGATTATGAGGTCGCATGTTGGTGAACAGTTCTTCTGTTGTGCTGCTGCTCCCGCACCCTGGAGAAATGCCTCCTTGTTTAATATGTGCATGTGTAATGGGAGCATTATGTGTCTGCTCACTTGTAGTTTGGACAACGCACGTTATTAGTTTGTCTGCTTTTAATGATGCACACTCGGCTGAATGCAGCCCATCGAGAGTTTATGGTCCACTTGCGAGACGTCAGTTGCTTTGTTGAGGCAACGCTGCAGCTGCACGGTTGTCAGAGAATACTGTGAAATTCTGAGGAAATGTTCCCTCGTCATGGTTATTATTTGCTAATGAGTGTGAGTGTGTGTGTACGTGTGTGTGTGTGTGCGTGTGCGTGCGTATCTGCCTTTCAAATCCTTAAGACAAGTTTCGAAAGGAAACATGGCGTCAAAGTGGCTGCACAAAATTTGCCTAAGATCCCAGAATTTAAATTGCAAATTCAAGTTTCTATTTTAATCTGCGGCACTTTGGAAATTGTTTTCTCCCGCTTAATGGTATCACTTGCAATTATCGCTCTGCAGATGCAGAATTTGAGTCATGACACCCGTGACACAATGCCCCGCCGTTCCTCCTTGTGAAAGAGCTTTTAAAGAGCTTCTAATGCAGTTCTGAAAATCTGTAGAAATGGTCTGAAGAGGGCTAGATGAGCGTGTAGGTGTTAAATGATGTGCTCTGACTCACTGACACCCCGTCTCTCTGGGCAGATAAGTGGCTCATTCTTCACCATTCCATTACGCTTTTTCTGCCTGTACACCACCTGTGTGGCTCTCAGGTTATCTGCTTCACACACATATGCTGCATATGAGGAGGAGCGTTTGATCCCGAATCCTGTGAAACGTTAGATGTTCATAGATAAGTGGGGGCACGGATGCGGTCGAGTGGAGCGAGGTCAGCTTTCAGTTTTGGTTCAGTTTGGCTTTAAAGCAAGAAAACTCAAAGATCAAGTGAACTGTGTCTCTGTAAAAGCTCTGGATCCAGTAATAATAGATGCTCGGCCATCTAAAGCCTCATGCATACAAACATGCACCTATTTCAAATTCTGTTTAATGCCAGCGCATTGTTCTCTCTGTATTACGTGTATATAATTTGGAAACATTAATATATATAAATATGGCCTGACTAAAAAAGAAAAAGTTACACCAACAAGGACAAAAATCTATAAAAGAATAAATTGTCACACATTATACATCCTCCAAATAAACAATCTTCTTTTTTATCTTACAAAACTTAGAATCCCACAGTTCATAATTCTCCTGTATGTCTGCCCCCTCCGTAGTAAGATGGTGATTATTCAGGTTTTAATGTATATTCTGATTTACATCTGTTTGAAATATATCTGCATCTAAATGATTCACACACATGGAGAGATGCTCAGTATGTTTAGATATTCTCCTCTAATGCGGGTACCTCTCCATCTGTCTCTGCACCTACAGCACTTTCATCCTCTCACATGGCCAGGCTGCTGGCCACTCTATTTAAGGCTCTAAAAATGCTGGCTCATCTTTCAGGAACATTGATTAGCCACAGGGTGGCTGAGATAATTAGGTCCCAGCTCAGCAACATGAGATGGATTGTGATATGTTTGTTGCTAAGTGTGTCGGACTCATGTAGCATGTCGAGACCCCCGGTTCCTCAGGGACAGCCGAGCGTCTCACAATATCCAAGACAATTTCTCTTCATGACAGGAGCCACATTCTTTACTGATCACTGAAGGATATTATTCACATCAAGGGAGCGAGTGTACAGCTGCATATATCACAGTGTAACCTTATTGTACAGCAGCAAAACAACATGCATGTGTTATGTGTTAGATATTGGAGAAAATATTGGAATTTCATACAGCTGTCAATGCTCAACTAATAAGCCAAAATGCTGACATCAGCAACAAACAAACATCTGTCCACTGACAAATCCTAACAAAGAGACGTGGGTAAAACATGTCTTAAGGGTTTGGTTCAACTCCCAGGAACCTTTTGGAATCATTAACCCCCTTGCAGGATTATTAAAGCCAATTTGGCAGGAGCAGTTTTCCCAGGAGTGCCTCTATTTTTGCCCTTGAACGTCAGATTAATAAAAGAAATCAATGAACATAACCATTTTTTGACGGAAGTTCTTTGAAACCCATTGGTGCATAGTAGTGTCATTTCCAATCATATGTAATTTATCATTTGCAGCTGCGGTATTTTCCTGTCTTCTTTGACTGCTTTTAAAAAATAACTTGGATATGTTTTTATTCTTATAGCTTATATGTAGTTATTTGTTTCATGTGATATGCTGATGTTTCAGATACATCTATGTGCCGTTGGGAGGTGCACGACACGGCCCTCTGTCTAAAATCCTCTCCACTGGTCTTGCGTTTGGATTTGTGTGCGTCTGGCACGGGGGGCGGGACTACCTGCAGTACTGGGCCCTGATGAACTGGGCCGGAGTTCTGGTGGAGAACGGATTCAAGTCGCTCTTTGCTGCGTCCTCTATTCACTGCATTGTCGTAAGTTTGAAACCCAAAGTACATTCATCAGTATGGTACAGCGAGCTGAAAGAGATTCAAGTTGTATATTGATTAATTCCCTGATCACTCTATTGATTCAGTCTAGATGTGTGGAAATAAATGGGTCATGTGATCTGATTAAATGAGGGATGTTGCCCAGAGCTGTGTTCTGTCACATTTAATTTGGGATTGGAAATTACAAGATTGTATTGACACTAATGAGATTATTGATTATGTTAATTGCTCCTGATCAATTCTCTGGGAAGCAAAGCAGTGAGTTCTCAGCATTAACACAGCTATCTCATTATTGGAGTCTGAACACAGTGTAGAAACATACAGAAAATACATCATAATAATATATCATGATAAATGATGATGACTGTGTAATCATCCTAGTTTATGGTCACACAGGATTATTGCACTTTGATGTTTTTTTGTTTCTCAGACACAGGATTGAATTCTTCAATCTACCTGTTTATTCGCTGATTTCCCAGGAGCAGTATTTCTCTGCAGCGATGAGAAGGCGCTCCGTCGCTCTCCTCTCTGCCTTCTCCACTGCGATGCTCATCCTCTCTAATCTGGTGTTCCTCGGGGGGACACACGTTGGCAGAATCTTCTGGAAGCGTGTCGTCATTCAAGGTAAGTTGCCCTCCGAGGCACTCACTCAATGGAATTTGTGTGCGCCTTCATTTTGTGGGATTGTTTCAACTGGCTCTCTCTAAATGAGTTACCAGTGTGGATCATCAGTCATTTAGCTGAATTGTGGGGCATCACCAATTTCTCCTCCAGTGATGGCAGCTAAAGATAGTTTGTCCAAAGCAAAAGAGAGGCTGTAAATAAAATCATAAATAAAATATAGTTGATAAATATATTACCCTGATTAAAAATGCATCTTCATGCATTTGCACCGGGAAACTCTCCCTAATACCGAGACATCTTGTTGCAAAAGTAAGATAAGTCGCCTGAGCTGCACTCAGATCAGTGTTGACACATAATTTTATCATTTATATAATTTATTATATGGAACCGTCAACTCATGCTGAAATAAAATGCATAGTTTACTTATATTTAAAGCAGCAATTATGGATTTTGTGGAAACAAGTTACCTCATTAAGTTGCTCTTCTATTCTATTGTTTGTCAGCACAGGGAGAAATCCTACCCACACCATTAAAACATCCATAAAGATGATGCTGACTTAAATTGGCAGGCAGCAGACCATCACTCCCTAGTAATAATAATAAATAATATAATTTATAATAATGAATAGGTTACTGAACAAGATTAAAACAGGAACGTTGCTGGAAATAAAAACACTAGTCCTGTTTTTTCATTACTAATGTTGTATATTTGTGCTGCTTTAAATTGGACTTATATCATATCTCTCTCCTTGTGGTTATCTTGAGGATTGGTTCTGCTGTGACCCCTGAGAAAAAAGAGAAATAGTGTTATCTATAAAATCTGAACACTGCAAAACCAAAGTTGGCTCTATTACGAGTTCAAGCAGCTGAAGAGTGATTCTGCCGCAGATCCCGTAAACAGCCTCCAGCTTCTCTCTCGTTTGACTCGTGTAATTTCCTCCTAATGATCTGTTGTGAAACGTCTAAATTGGGCTTTTTGACGATGTTGTGGAGTCAGTGTAGAAACAGCAACTCTTATTACTTCCTAATAAGAAAATGGTGTGTTCCCTCCCTTTCAAAATAAAGCTGCGATTCAGCTCCTCAGGACATTTAGCGTTTTCTGCCAGCCTATTAACGAGTGAGCCCATGAGAGAACACAGTGTGTAGATGATGTTTCTCACACATGACGCACGTGATACTGGAAAAGTCCAAAAGAATCTGATCTCAGGATGAAAACGAGATTCAAGAACCCTTGGTGATAAGGCCCAGTGCCGGTGCTGCTGCTGAAAACAAAAACACCTGACTCCCACAGTGGAATTTGTACATGTTGTCCTGCTCTTTACAGGCGCCTCTGGGGATTAACCTGTTGTTGTGAAAATCATCTGACCCAGATTTCTTCCTGCATCATTTTACATAAAATGTAGGAAATTGTCGAGACCCAATTCTCCAGAGTTCACGTCTGGAAACTGCTTTAATATTTGAACTTGTTGCTCATCTCCCTCTTTCTGTTCTCGACAATCTGTCTTCAAACCGTCGCTGTGTTCTATCTTCAGATGAGTGTTTTCTCTTTGGATCTGTTTATGTGACGAATCTGAGCCGGAGCTGCCTGACAAAAAACATTCTCCAGTCTCCGGTTGGGTTGTATAGTGACAGTAATCATTTGTTGGAAGCCTGGCAGGCTCGCAGGGAATGGTGCGTTCACATCCTCCTCCAACGCTCCTGACCCCTTTCACACACGTAATCCTGTAGACTCTGCGTAAATAACTTAAGAGAGACCTAAAAAAGAATAGCAGGGTGTTTGAAAAGACCATCTCTGCTGTGAATTATTCAGAGCGAGAAGCTCAAACCAAACAGAGAATCTCAGTTTGCTTTTATGGTGATTCGCTCAGACCATTAAAGCACTAAAAATAGCGACTGGACGTGGCAGGCGATATTTAAATTGACCATTTTGCCACTTTTAGTGACTTCTTGTGTTTTTTTGCACTTTTAAATTTAGATATAATGGATCCTCCAGAAAAGCCCGGAGCCGTTCCTGGTGTCTGTGCAGTGAAGCACCAGGGGGAAGTTGCGGTTCACTTCATTAACATGAAATCAATGCCTTTAAATCAGCCTGTCTGGGGGTTTTAGTGCAGGCAGCAGAGTAATTGCAAACTGACCTCCGGTGAAATGTATAAGAAGAAATACCTAATCACAGCCTGTGTCTACACTTGTGTTTATTGAGGATTTATAAAGTCTCTCCCTCGCAGCCTGATAGTTCTAATGTAAGATCAGCTTCCAGTAACAGTGCTGAGTTGTTGTATTAATGGAATAACTTATCATCACATTAAAGTAGAATGGCTGCAGTGAAACCAGGTTGAGTGTTATGGACTCGGGAAGTCGTGGGTGAGAAGAAGAGACGAACGAGGAAAGAACGAGAGGAACCTGGATCTGGTTTTCAAGTCCAGAGAAGTGAGGTCAGCTCACCTGAACCGAGCTCTATGGTTCAGAGCTGTTCGGTCCCATCAGTGGTGGTGCACCCCCGTCATCCTCTGGTTTCCTAGTTCAAAGTAACGTTGGTGACAGTTGGATCTTTAAAAACTCTCAAAAGTGTAAAGGTTTAAAAAAAAGGCCCGGAGCTGTGGCAGAGTCTTGATTTGTTGATGTGGGTAATGTTAAAAACTTAAGTAAGTTTCTGAAACTTTGAAGTAGCTTATGATTGATTGAATTTGCACAATTGTCACAATTTGCCAAAAATATTTCTACATGTGACTTAAGGGCTTCTTCATTTAAAAAAAGCTGGTGTCTCCACATCTGCAGCCTCATCATCTTGTTACAGCCTCACTTCTGAAACACCAACACTCAATGGAAAACCAGTTTAAAGTTGAGGGAAAAGGAAACCGAGTGGAATTGCGACCCTCTGATCTTTTCTTAATGACCCTCTTATCTAATTTCAGTCGCAAAAGTTAATTTAAAACTTGCGTTGTCTCGATTCTATTTGTGATCAATCGATACTTTTTACTTTTATACGAACTTAGAAAGTGCAGCTGAGGATCTGCTGGGGTTCTCATCTCCACTCTGTTGGTTTGCTGACAGCAGAAGTTGGACGACTTTTGCTGAGAGAGGATCTATTTCACACTGAGGGTGTTAATGAGATGCACAAACCTGCAAAGACAAAACGCTGGGACGCCTTGGCTCCACGCCGCCGTTTGCCTTGAATGATGAATTCACCCGTCAGGAAATGCTGAATATTTCATACTGCTGCTTGAAATTGTTTCAAATAATGTCTGGTGGGATTGAAGTAGCATTTATAATTCACTTAAATTGACTTGAAACATCATTAAGGCTTTTTTTAAGACAAATGCAAATGAAGAATAATGGACTTTAGCTTGCGGGCAAAAATTATTAAGCATCAGAATATGTCTTTGGAAACTAGAGCCCAGGAAACCTTCCTCCAGCAGGCGGGAAACTGACAGTACAGCTGAGCATGAAGCAGCCTGTGTGTCTGTGTGTGTGTGTGTGTGTGTGTGTGTTTGTGAATTACATTTTGACATGAATAGAAAAGAATAGACCATTCACCAGCATTGTGGGTGCAGGTGCAGGTTACGGATATAATCTGGAGGCGAGCCAGTCGGGGACGGGGGGGTGGGGGGGGCAGACATCTATTCTTACCTGCCTGCTCTGCTCGGCCCTTTAAGGAGCTGCTATAAATAGAAAAACCATAACACAACACAATACAGCAGAGAGCTGAGCAAACGGTTCCTCTTTGTGTCTGAAGTTCCTGTGGGAGAACGCAAGGCTCTGTCCATGGCAGCCACCATTTAGCTTTAGTGTTTATAAAGAAAACTTATATTATCTGAATTATGGACAATTTGTGTAAATCTAAATATTCCCTGTTAACCGACGTGTGAATCCCTTCCCTTGTGATCTCAGGCTGGTCTACGGTGGCCCCACCAATGCTGGCGTTCCTCTACTGCTTCGCTCACATTGGACTGGAGTGGACTTCTCAGCCGCCATGAGTCACCTTGACTTTGAATCGCAGCGGGAGCGTCCGAGCGACCGGACAAACCAGAACGAGTCCAGTGCCTTGCTCGCACCCCCCCGTGCCTCTCTGGCTCGTGGCCACGGAACCCGTCCCAACCTGGCTGAGGTGCAGCGGAGCAGCTGCTTCCCACAACCTGCAGGACCAAGAGAGAACCTGTCTGCTGGGACTTAAAGGATCAGTGTGTGGGCTTCTTTCCAAGAGGAGGGTTTCCTTTAAATGTAATAAACTGTAAGAGAACCAGGGTGATGCCGTAAATTCCCGAGCAGGCGTTCAGATAAGTCACATCTTTGCTGTGTTGAGGCCTGTTTCCACCGAATGAGCTGCACTGGTTCACTGTTATTCTGAGAAACAGCAAAGCAGAATATGGACCTGGAATCAGTCCTGGTTCTATGACTCTGATAGGATATTGCTCAGTGGTGCGGTGAGGTGGATAAATTCCTGTTTACTGTCGTCCTGTAGTTAGCCACATGACGTGTGTTTCCAGAGGCAGAGGAGCCGGAGCAGAGCAGCTGATCAGTGTCAGTCTCTCTCTGTCGACGCTAATATTAGAAGATGTGTTGCTCAAAAGCTTCACAGAGTTGAATTATCACAGTTTCACAGGAAAACATAGTTTGGAGCAAGGATTTTTTTTTTTTTAAACATTGCAAGCTGTACTTTCTTTTGCTGATGTGTTCTAAATCAATTTGCTCCTTCAAATGTTGACGTGTTAAAAATAAACAAACTGTCCATGTGGATACTGACTTGTTAGCTTCTCAGCTCCATCGAAAAACTTTCTCAGTATCACTTTTCACGTGGTAGGACGTAAGCCTTGGCAGAAGTGTTTGAATAATCAATAAGTTATTTTAATCCAAAATGTGCAGAATCCTTTCCAGGCAAATGTTCAAGTTTCTCTACTTTATGTGAACTGAACATCTTTTGGTTTTTGGACAAAACAAGATTGGATAATAAGAAATGTATTCTATCATTTCAAAGAGATAATAACCAGGGGATTGACTGATAACAATAATCTGGTTAAGACTGTTTATAGATATGAGATTCAGTAGTATTAACATCTGACCTTAAGATACTAGACATAATCTACCCTGTAAGAGACTGACTAGTTTCCAGCTTTAAATAGTTAAACACAAGTTTTTGGAATTTGTTAGGGAGAAGCTTTAAAGAGCTTAATAGTCCAGTTTGTCTTGAGGTTAGAAAGTTAAGTTGCAGAAATCATTTGATCCTCTTACTATTCAAGGTGCACAACAAGCTTCAGGCTGAGTTTTAAGTTAGAGGTTCCATCAGGGAAATTCCTCATTGACTTTAAATAAACTCATGTAGCCTCTGGTTCTCTGTGTGTTTGTTGTTCTGCTGCAGGGATTGATTGTTCCCAAGGTTTCTCAAGTTTCTCCACCAGTTCAGATCCATCTCACCTGCAGGAGCAGAGGTGGGTAAACACTCTGCTTGTCAATAAAGAATAAGAGTATAATGAGGAGCCTGTTGTTGTGCTTCCATTAGCTGATTCCTGTGCTCGGGATTATCACACCGCTGACACTAAGGAGGATCAATGTGAGCTGGGGTCAGCGAGGAATCCTCTTAAATGAGAACAAAACCCGGGTTTATCCGACGTGAGACGATCAGCAGGAGAAAACAACACCTGCTGACAAACACTTTCTGGGAGACAAGCTGTGATCGCTGACGGAGCTGAAACTCACACCGAGGCCGAGGATCCTCACCGGGCTCCGAACACACCAAGCGTCAACATACAAAATGTTTATTATGAAGAGCACAGTTTGTCACAGTTCATTACAAAGAGTTCCCGTTGTGCTTGTACATTTCTCATCCCGTGACATGTGAGCGTGGAGGCATGTGCATATTACAGAGAACACACATCAGAGCCCAACTGCTTCAACAATCATTGCAAGGTGATCTGTGCATATAGACCACTTTCCCCATTCCCCCCGTTTACAATATGTATGTATATAAATATCACTTGTAGTGATGAACCGCTAACGCGGATCAAAAAGCTCTGGACAGAATCCTTCCAACAGAAGTGTGTTACTTGTACAAGGTTTGTAAACTGCCAGAATGTGTAATGGCTGTGTGTGTGTGTGTGTGTGTGTGTGTGTGTGTGTGTGTGTGTGTGTGTGTGTGTGTGTGTGTGTGTGTGTGTGTGTGTGTGTGTGTGTGTGTGTGTGTGTGTGTGTGTGTGTGTGTGTGTGTGTGTGTGTGTGTGTGTGTGTGTGCGCTCAGAGAGACGACCACCACACAGTTTCTGTTACTTTATCTTTGAATTAATAACATGTTTGTTTCTTTACTTTATATTCATCCAGTTTTTTTTATCTGCATTTGAAATAGAGAAAAAATGGTTATAATGATCATCTGCTTATGGTGATCTCTCTCTCTCTCTCTCTCTCTCCCCCTCCCTCTCCCCCTCCCTACCTCTCTCTCGTTCTCTTATTGCTCTCAAGTCCCTTCTTTCTCAATGTTAGATTGCACTTACATCCCGTTGCTGTAGTTTATAACTGTGTTTATATATTATATGGTTTAATAACCAGGCAGCTATAAAGAGCTGACCACAAAAATATTTCTGTTTTCAAATCATTCCAAAGAAGAGGTTTAGATATGTCACACTGCTTTTTCCGTAGGTGGGGCGATATAATGAAGGCACAGTGTTGCATGCTTCTATAATAAAAAGGTATTTTAATATTATCAATGACGTGTTGGTGCAGTAAGGTAAAAGTCCTTTTCACTTCTCTAGATATTTCATCACTGTTTGTTTGTAAATGTGATCTCACAGTTCGACATATTGCTTTCAATAACCTTGTTTCTGCATTTTAGAGTCAACCTCCATCCCATTGTATCAGTAAATTAGTTAAGTGAAGTTAAGTTAAGTTCCCTTTACCTGATTTTATCTTTTTATAGATTTTCATTATGAAAATAATTTGATCTGGTTTAGCTCCTGTTGGATACTAAAAAATGGAAAGAATTCGAAGAAGAAGAAAAGTACACGTTTACATTTAAATAGAACCCATCACAGAATAAAATAAGTTACAAAATATAATTACAAATATCAACTATGTCATTCATCTGTGTCATTGGTGAAGTGAAACAGCATTTTGTTGTGTTTATTCCAACGTAACTTCATGTAACAATCGGTTGAATAAAATAGTTTTATGTGAAATTGATTTGAATCAAATAAATAATGATATTCAGTTGTATTGTTTCAGTAAGTTAAATGTTGTTCCTCAGTTTGTAATGTCGTTAAATTGTGTGACATTCAGCGATTTTACCATCATGTCAGCTCCGTAAAAGTGAAGCCAAATAATCTGGATCGCCCCCTGGTGGCTGGTTTCAGTGTAGGTCATAGACCCTGCCTCCTCCTCGTTAGCAGATGGGACATGTACCACATTATAAAGTCAAATTTTTCACAAAGATGGTTCTGTGATTTAAGATCATTCTTGTCACACTGGTGTTTGTTCAAGTTTTCATCTTTCTGGTAAATTTGTTTTTAATTAATTTGGTGCTATGAAACAGGGTCAAACGTCATGATTGACAGCTCATGATTGGTGGGACGTCCATACCGCAGCTCCATGATCAGAACTACACAGACTCCGACCCCAAATGACTCCAGACTTCAGAAGTGAGGAGGAAATGGAGACATATCGTGCATATAAATATATATCAAGATACGTAGCAAAGCCACAAACTGATTGATTCAGTGTCGTCGTGAGATATCATAGGGATTTTCTTATCTTATTTCTTATCAAGTGTTTGCTGAACCCAGTGCTCTGTCAGTCTCAGTCACAAGTGGAACAGTGAAGTGATCATGTAATAATAATGTGAAATCTCCCTCTAACCCAAACCAATCCTCACTTTGTGATGACAGGCCCATTTATTTTTAGTAGGATGAATTTTTGATGGAAACGGAGCGGACAGAATGTGTCGGAGGATAAAAACCTCTTTTCCTCTCAGCTTGTCTTTTGTCTCGTTGGAATGTGGGGAACATAAATTATCCATATGAATAATAAATATTATAGAATAGTGGTTATTGGTGCTTGCCTGTTAAAAGACTTTTTCTTCTGTAAACTAAAGATAGAGTCGAGCAGGAAGCAGCAAAGCTTCTTCCAGAGGAGCCTTTGACTTCTGCACAGCTTTATATTGGTTTAAGGAATTAAAATATAATAAATAACTGCAGTTTAAATCAGTGAAACAAAATAATACAGTATAAGAATGACTGCAATTAATTTATTCTGATATTTTTATTGGCAATCTACATAAACCATAAATCTATGAAACTGTAGTAGATAGTTTGATTTGTTCAAAAATAATAAATATTTATTGAATGTTATAATACTTTTTGCTAATTATTGCTGAATAACAGAACCTGTGACTTTAATTAAAGTTTGATGCATCTTTTTGTTGGCTTATTAAGTTTTTGTTGATTGTTGTTAAACAACTCTGATGATACAGATAGATTTATATGTGTTTATGAGGTGTATCATGTCATCAGAAATTTGAGAGTTTTTGAGAATTGTGGCAAAACAATGTTTAAATTTCTAAAATAATGTTAAATTAAATAGAACGTGGTGAAATTTGTATAATAATAACTTTTGGTGGTTCCTAAACATTTACTTGAGTAATTAATTTACCTCATTTACATGAAAGTTTGCATTTCTTTCTATAAATTAATTTACAAAGATCAATAAAAACAAAATTAACCAACAACTAGATTTTAATTAAATAATTCTTCACCAAACGTCTGGTTGTATTTGCTCATATGTAAAGTAAATTAAATAACATTCGACTGATGTTCAGACAAATTAAGCAATTTGAGGACGTCCCCTGAGTCTCAGTGAAGTGATTGTGATTGATTAAGCGAGAAATAATCAGTAAATGAATAGTTAATAACTAAAAAAATTGTTGCAGCCATTTTTAAACTCATATACTGTGTAAGAAGTTGTGTTCATGTGGTTTTCTTCCAGTTTGAAGTCACATTGAGGGAACATGTGAGAGACCAGTGGATCAGACGGAGGTTCCTTAAATAAACAACAAAGAAATCAGTGCCTGCATCAAAAACACTTTCACACTTTTGATCTTTGACTCTCAGTTTGAATCTCATATTGTGACGAGATGATGTTTTTACATATTAACTCGTGCATGCTAACGGTTGTAAACATGAACCTCAGTGGCCATCGGAAGGCAAAAGTCACCAGTCCACATATCTCGGTTTGCTTCCAAGACCAAACCTCTGATGACTCTTTGACAGCTCGTTTTATTTTTTTTACATAAATAAATTATTTTTCAGAAACATGATGCAGAAAATGCATTCCTTACTAAGTTCATGTCAGTTTCTTAAATAAGGGGCAGCAGCAGCACCTGCATCACCTAACTGTGCATCACCAAAGCTAAAATGCATGGCTGCCATACAATACATATACTTATATAGAGAAAGATATATATCACCCGCTGTAGTGTTTATATAAGAGAATGACAAGATTGCGGAGCAGATAACTGATGGCTGCCACACAAAGTTAAATTGCATTCCCGTTTCTCGTGGAGCAGTTTTATCCGCTGGTTTATGGAAATGATAAGCTTTGCTGAGAGATGTCTTTGAAAAATCAGATTGCTTGGCCGGAGTTATCTGTTGTATAATTCATTATGATCCTGGCAGATGATATAATAAGAGAATTCATCAATGGCTGGAGGAAATGACTCGGAGACAGTTTCGACATCTGCAAAAGAAACCGTCCCCTCTCCCCCGTCGCTGTGAAATGATGCAAATGACTCGACGCGCGGCCTCCATTAATAAAATATGCACCATCTGCAATTTGAGGCGCGCGTCAACTTTATGTGACATGCAAGGAATCTCGTACAAATAATAAACCAGTGGGTCATGCTGTTTCTATTAGAGCCTTCCGACAGGGAGACGGCTTCTGCAGAGACTCAAAACCTCAACCAGGGTTTTGGACTCAAGCTAAATTCATACCATTCAAGCTATTTGACCATTCAAGTGCAATGGAAAATAAATCGAACTTATATACAAGCATTTTCAGTTTTTAACCCCCGAGTGATCAGTGTTACGACGCCCAAATCTGGGCCTTGACCTCAACCCGACGGTCCCTCAGTAGCCAACAGGTACGACCCCTAACCAGGCCGGTGGATCTCAGAGCCCACGCTGAGGCCTAATCTAAACGGGTGCACCCAGTGCAGCCTCAGCAACCCAAGTCACTGGATTCTAGCTGAGTTTACAGGAAACTGATGCCGGATGACTCAGCACATCCTTTCAGGAGAAGATATCCTCTTTGCCCAGTTCCGGCGAACCAGGTCTGGAGATGTCAAAGAGATGCTGCGGGGAGCCGGCTCTCGACTGCCTGGCTTTGAGGAGCTGAAGGGCTTCTGTCAGCTGCACCTCCAGCCCGGACATCCGAACGTTCAGGCTCGAGAGGTCTTCCTTCAGCTCCAGCTTCAGCTCCTGCAGCGAGGCCTGGAGCGTTTGCTCCTGGATGGGATAGAAGGCGTGCCGGGTCTCCGGAGGCAGCACGGGACTGCGCTCCTGCGGCGTCAGGCGGAACTCGCCCACTTTGTCCAGCCGCAGGTCGCTTTTGGTGATACCGCTGTCACATGAGTCTGTCTTCTTTAGAGACGTCTGTGACTCGTGCACTTTTGTCCGTTCGGGCAGAACCTCCATGGATTCGGCTTTAGACACTTTGTTCCAGTTGTCGGGTTTGGCCATGGACTCCTTGAAACGACCCCACCCTTTGGCTTTAACTGGTTCAGCAGGCCGGCCTCCGACCAGAGAGACGGGAGACGGCACCTGTAGCTTCACCTTGTCTGACAGGGGACATTTGGAGGGTGTTGAAGATGAAGGTGTTGAAGATGAGGGCGTTGCTGGGCTCTCTGTTACCGTGACGATGCTGCTTGTGGGAAGGGCTGTCTTGGCCAACGGGACGTCCACGTACAAGGGGCCCTTTTCGATGTCGTGATCCTCTGGCTGCGGTTTGTCCGGCGTGGAACGAGCCTCCTTCTGCTGTCGGAAGCGCTGGAAGAGTTTTCGTACCGGGTGGTCCGGCGGCAGGTTCAGAGGGGCTTCATTTTTACGCCTCTGCCGCTCCTCTTCCTCACGTTTCACATCACTGATCTTTCGGAAGACGATCTACAAGACAATTTAAAGGTAGAGGTAAAAACAAAACGAGCGTTGCAGCAATCATCTTTTGTCATTGTCGTCCGTTTGTAATGAGATCCTATTTAGGTAAAATTTGGATACGAAACATATTTCAACGTGAGGTGTGATGGAGTCAAGAAGACACGGTGTGTGTCTGTCTCACTGTGCGGCGACAAAGCCTCAGAATGTGTGTGGTTTGTAAATGTCACTTTAATGAGCTTATTCCCTGAACACTGAGGGAAAGTTCACATCCTGCCCGTGGCTTCAGAGGGTGAAGACACACTGTTCGCTCCATCACCGCACAGCTGCTAATGGACAACTGAGCTCGTGAGCAGCTATATTCTACTTTTTCCTTCTGCATGTTGACGTATGGGAGCAGCCGTGTCGCCAGATGTACGACGATTACCAGAATTCTGCTCTCTGTACGACGTACGATCAATAATGCATGATGCGCGATAATTTCATCATTATGAGACAGTGTTATCAGTTGTAATCTGGAGAGTAAAATATGGATCACATCTGTGTTTATGCATCTCTTCTAATGCAAAATCAGATGAAAATGTGTTTTGTCTCTAAATGGCCTCAAACCTAGTTATACTGTCATTTGTTGTTACTTGCCAGTATAGATATACAGCGTTTATAATAAGCTACTATATTTCAGCTTGTCAGATTGTATGGTCTCGCTCTACTTCTTGGAAAGGAGGCAATTAAGTGTATTTCCCTAAATGTCAAACTATATCTTTAACTGAATGTATTATGTTTCAGGTTTTCAAGAAACCCTATTCAAAGTATTTGTCTATTTATTAAAAAATTTAATTGTCTGGAAAAAAGAGCACAGCCTCCTAGATACTCAGATACTGGAAGTGTACACTTCTACTGTTTATTTTATGATCCCTTTTTGTCATCTTCTCTTTTCTTGTTCCAGGGTGCGACTCTGAAAAGCAATACACATAAAGTCGTTCATCATAAAAAGGTAAGACATCCCACAGCTCCACTCTTCTCTCCACTCAAACCACTTGAAAATATTGTGCGTGTGCTGCCTTTCTTTCTCAAGTTCAAGACACCAGCTCGGTTCCTGAAGGCAGCATTTAGACCAATCCCTGAATTTCCCTGCGGTCCAACATCCAGACCGGACGAGGCCCCGGTGACTCGAGAGCTGGAAGCAGCAGATGAGATCTGATCTTCATACGAAGGCAATTCAATCTCACCGCTGCTCTCCGGGGGGGCTCACCTCCATGAATGAGCTAATGATTGGTAGCTACATCACAGCTGTTCGTTTCTCAATGAAGGATGTGAGAGTGGCTTTCACATACGGTGACGGTTAAATGGAACCGTTGTATGAGGTGTGGTGCGTGTTGTGTAACATGTAGGAGCTCTGGCAGCAGGTTTGTGTTTAAAAAAATCCTTTCAACTTACGTACGAATATTTATTTAAGAATGAAGAAAAACTGGGTAGAATAAGTTAATTTCACTTGGGAAATATACTTTTTCCCCTTTTTTGTCCATGAGACGGAGATCAGAGGTGGAAGAAATACCAAGATCCTTTAATTAAGGAGAAGTACTGAGACTAAAACTTAAAAATACTCAACTCCTTGTGAAAGTTCTGCCTTCAAAACCCGACTCAGATGAAAGTGAACTCATCAGTGAGATGGAAAAGTGAGAGGACTTGATCTAGAGAAAAATGTCCACTGTGAACTATTCATTATTGATTGATGTATGCAGGTAAATCCACTGGTTCCTTTGGAGGGGGCCTGACCTCAGGGTCACAACATAAATCATGGGCGGGGGGTCTTGACTCATGAGATGATTAATGGTGCAGGAAAGAAGAGGAAAATATTTCCGATGCACATAATCGATATTAAACTATTCTCCAATCTTTGCTGTTATATGTGAAATGTTGCATGTTCTCAGTCCTTCCCTTGCTCGAGGCTACAGGCTAACAGGGATCATGTGTTTACTGTTGCTGCTCATAAGCTTTGGAACAGTTTCCCTTTACAAATACACTCTAATCCTCAGGCTATAGCTGATTCCCTCTGCTTCAGTCTTTGTGCTAAGCTAAGCTACCAGCTTCCTGGATGCAGCTTCATATTTACCCAACAGGCATGAGACTGGTTTTCCATCTTCTCTTCGAACTCTGAGCAAGAAAGCAAAGTTTATTTTGAAAAAGGCCGTTTCTGTAATGGGACCAGAATCAAACGGACAGAAATAAGTTTCTCGGGAGAAAGAGAATAAGGAAAAGTGGTCACTGTACTCGTCCTCCCACATTACCACATGATCTGTGGGAAGCTCAGTTCAAAACCAGCACAGCAACCATGACTCAGCACCAACATGAAAACAGGATGCAGGACGTCCACTAAAGGTTGAAGCTCTTTTGTCTTGAGGCTAATTGAAGAGCCACTCACCCTTTTTCGCAGGTTATAAGTGAGCAGCAGATTTCTGGAGAAGTGGTTGGAGAAGGCCGTGTAGAACTCCAGCACCTTCTGCAGGGCGTCGCGCTTGATGACGTGGAGGTCACAGTAGGTCAGCGCTCGCACGTTGGCGCAGGCTTGGGCCAGAGTCACCTCCTTCCAGAAAACATCCCCGAACACATCACCTTTACCTGCGGAGACAGAACAAGGATTTAGACCAGGGGAGAGTTCCAAAGCATCTGGTATAAACACAGGAAAGAAATGTACAGATTTTTATAGCATTAGTAAAAGATAAATGATCAATAAAGCTACTCGGAGACAACACGGACTACTTTGCCGCTTTTTATTATGTTAACAGGATGTTTATTAACTCTGAGTCACTGGGAATCTGCCACTTTTAAAGAATGGATAGAGGCATCAAGGGAAATCGCAGGTTAAGAGCAGATTATCTAAAGTGTGATTGGGAGAGAGGATCTCTTTGATAAGATGTGGGGCTCGTTCCTAACTCCACTGCTCAATATGATAATATAACTTTGATGCTGCTCATCTGAACATCATTTGTGTTTGGAACAGGAACTTGATAATAGTAAGTTTTAAATTTTACTCCTGGATTTTGCTTCTTTTCTTTTTTTCTTCAGAAAATGTCTCGACAGATCCTCAAAGAGATATATGTAATTATAACTCTTATAATTGGCATAAGAAAAACGTCAATATGAATGAAATGAATAAAAGAATAAATAAATAAAGCTATTCAGACTCAGATAATTTTAGCCAACTAAACCAGTAAGTCATGTTTAATCTTGTAATAAGTGTTATGACTAAATATTTAATTTGCATGTAAATGAACAGTTTCTCACTCTGTATGATATAATCATTAATTAGTTCTTCACTAAAAACATCTGATTACTTGTTTTACTGGATGATGACCTGAACAGGAAGCAGTTACTTTCAAGATATCGCAGCTAATAATCAAATTATCATTGATTTCAACCTGAGTGACAGAAATCAATCACATTTAGAACGACTCCACAGTACATTTGTACTGTGGCAGTAGTAGTATTTGTCTAATTAACTCCTGTATTGTAAGTGATATCGTGTTTGTAGTTGTACTTTACTCGTTGTTTTTGCTCTACTGTGCCATTCAGCTAATGATGATTCGACTCATAGTAATAACTTTTAAATGGCTTCAGGCTCCATTACGGGCTCCATCCAGGTCAATGCTTTCCACCTGACAGTCTGGTAATTGTTGCCAAGAGGAACCAGTATTGACGAAAAAAGAGCCAAGATGGTGTCACTGGTTCTGCTCGAGGACGCCATCAATTATTCACTAAATCAATCATTTGGAAAATTAAAACAGGGGTTTTTAAAAAGAAAATGCTCCCGGGACTCAACCAGTTCCGGCCAAGAAGAGGAGAGAGATTTATTCTTCTTATGGATCGATCAACAAGACCAGCTCTATAGGAGCTGGGAAGAACTTTAAGTTTTGCCTTAGGGACTTCCTGCAGATTTGTCACGAATGGACTGACTCCATGGGGTTCTCACTCACACCTGAGTGTCTGGAGGATGTGCAGAGTTCAGTGGGTTCCTGGGAGCCGCTCGTTAGTCCTGCACATGGGCAGCGACTCCCTGAGCCTTGGCTGGTTAGAATGAGCCTGGACGGTTTGAGCTTGACCTGATGTGCTAAATCATTCGTGTGTGTGATTATTTCCTTCACACGTTGACAATAACCTGCAGTCTGAATTGATTTTGGATGAAGATGAATGTGAGAATGGATTCAATAAAGCAGGAATAGGACAGTTTTATGAAGGTATAAAGACGAAAAGCTCTGTTCTGCTTCCACCTGAAGCTCAAAGATCTGCTCATCATCAATTACTCTGCCAAGTTATTTACCGTTACACAACCTCAACAGCCAGATCATTCATTACGAGCCGGGCGATGACCAGAGGATTTTCCCCTGAAATCTAATATCATCTCCTTAGTTTTGACACGTTGATGGAGCATCGGGCTGCTGCTGCTCTTGGTTTCCTTCATTAGAGACAGATTGACCACACTGTGAATCCCATCTTATTATCTGCTGGGTGATTTGGGTCATAAATTAATGTCTACGTCTTACACCTGCAGGTCATGAACATCCGCTGCAGTTCAGGTGGATCACAGATGTAAAGGGTGAATCATTAAGTTTCATAATAAAATATGGCTATTATATTATATCATAGTTTGGGTTTTGTAAAGCTTTTTATTTATTTTCTAACAATATATTTTCTAATATATTTAAAACTGCACAAAGCCTCCTTGATTTCTAATTCTCCTGTATGTTTCCTCTTTAATATTATATCAGGATTATAATGATTAGGAAGATTGGTGGATTAATTAGCTGACCTTGAGAAAATGTAAAATATTGAATGAATCCTTTCACAAATTTTTAAAGCAAAAGGTGACAATATGCTGCTTTCATTGAAATTGTAATGAAATATTTTGAACTGCAGATAATCTGAATACATCATTTCGAAGAAAAAATTTAGATTTTTAGAGGAAGTAATCAAAATATTAATATGTTCATCACCTAAAATATTAATACATTTAGGTGATGAACTTAACTGCTTTATGGATATAATACTTTTAAAGATGAGAGATGTAAAGCTGTAACTTGGTCAAATCGGACACAGGAGCCATCAGAGAAGTTTCCAGAGCCTTATGTGAACATTCTGAATATGAAATGTGTTTAGTAGATCGAGTTGAAAAGAGCCGACTGTTTTCCACGTGTTTCACAGAGGATTCAGAGTCTCAAACAAACTCTGGTACAAATCCTCAGTTAATGACTCAGCAGAAAACGATCCCCAAGCAGCTCAGCCTTCTCTGCAGTCAGAGTTTGTAAAGTGCTGCCACACAGAAAAGTCCCCTCATACTAAAGCGTTGTGAGGCGGAACCTTCTTGTTTGACCAGTGCTGGAGGCCAGTTTGACAATTAGATCATAAATTCAGATATGAGCAAGACGCCACAGCAGCACCTCTGCATCTTCAACATTTGATTCTCTGTCAGATTAAATCAATTCAAAGCTTCGGACAATCGCTATTTATATTCTTTAAAACTGGAGCAGATCCTTTAACTGCCTGACTCATCATAACATAACCAGAAGTGGTGAATTACTTCAAAGGGTCTCAAATATCACTTTTTATGCAGTACGAAGTCCACACCTTTAATTTAAGTAAATCATTTTGAAGATATCTCCGCATCGTGTGTCCGACAGCAACTGAACTTCTCTCCTGCTCCAGTTCGATTGTCTTCTTTCCATTTCAAAGTCCTACTTCATCTGTTAATTGTTAATTTTAAAGGATTATTGCTGCTAGAGATGTTGAGGACTTCACACAAATCACTAGACCCCAAGAGTCCTGGTTTCTTGAAATTGCTTCAGCACACAAGAATATTCATTAAATCCTATGAGTCAAAGAGGGGATTAGATTGAGTTCTCATTAAAGCACATGCTGTACTTTCAGAGATGCACGTTTAAACCACCAGGATCTACTCACCTAAGATGGCCACCACCTCATCATCCTGAATGACCTCCAGAGAACCGGACACCACGAAGCAGAGGCTGTCCACGCTCTCTCCACCGTGGTAGATGAGGTCTCCGGGAGCACAGTGGATGGTTTGAAACTCCATGGCCAGAGCTCTGAGGCAGCCGTCACTGGCCAGCCGGAAAGCCGGGTGCTCTTTGAAAACCTTCCGGTTGAGATGAACACAAATATCGGCTCTCATGTCCTTCGGGCAAATCTGCAACACCTGGAATAGAACCCAAGAGCAGAGAGAGGAGCTCAGGGTTGGGCTCAGCTAATTCTCTCTCAGGCCTGGTGAGGGTGAGACAGAACATCGTGGCCTCAGCTGAACTCGAACATGCATGAGAATGTACTGCATGCGTTTTTCACTGGGAAAATCTCGATAACCAAACCCTCAGCTGCCCCAGTTTGAAATCCAACTCTGTGGGAAACCATAAGATCATTCCTCTCTCGCTCTGCCTTGTTATTAGCCGTGCACGGGGAAGCAGCTATGCAGAAACGATTTGATTCACTGGGACTCGGAGAATATTGGACTTGAATTCAGAAGCTCTCTCTTTTAGCTCTGTGTTTTGGTTTCTTCCAGCTCCTCAGGGAAATATGTGGAGCTTAAGCTGCTAAATACTCGTCTTCGCTCCCCAGCTCGCCGCTAACGTGCATGTAACGTCTGCTGTTCAGCCTCATATAGTGCCTCAGAGTACATGCATCATTTTGAGATTTTGTTTCCTCATAGAGAATTATTTCGCAGCTGAATAGTGTTGAAACGTTTGGGAACAGTTTGTACTTTTCTCTTATTTTTAATTTTGTATCATCAGTGGATGTTTCTCGGTGAAATCCAGCCAAATTACTCAGTGTGTACTTGTTTTATTTCGTTTAATAAGCTTTCAAAATCATCCAATCATCCTCCAATTAAATTCTAAAGTACCTTCCTGTTATTGTTCTCGAAGCATAAATCAACTGTCACGAGAAATATGTTTTTATATTAGAAACAGCAGATGTGGAGCTCCTCTCTTTATATGTAGCCTCGGAGGGGGTAAGTGAACAGCTGAAAGTGTCCAGATATGTCTGTGAACGCGGTTTTACTGTGAAGGTCACATGGAAGCTGTGAGCAGGTCAGAGTCCGGCTGCTGAGTGTCACTGAGTGGCAGCATCCTGTTGGAGTGCGTCTAATCACCAGGAAGTCGGCCTGTTGCTCGGCTCGGCCTTTAGAGCCAATCTCTTTGAAGACGAATGTCAAGCAGGGAGGGATTAGGAGCCATTTTTAGAGCCTTTAGTGTCGCCCTCCTTGTTTTATTCAAAGCTAAATATCTTGTTTAAAGCGAGACATTATTCTATTTACATGATTGTATTGTGTGGACAGGTGGATTGAAATCGGGATGCAGGGATATTAAAAGCGTTCAGGCTTCACATCAACCAGAGTGAGATCAGTTAAATCTAACCGCTTCCAGCTTTAAATGTTTTCATTTTCACACGTTCACATCCTTTCAACATCATCATAATTCAGCCGGACGCCTGCTGGGGACTGGTAATTGCCAAAAATGCCAAATCACTGTCTGCTTTGGATAATTGTCTGTTACATGTTTTCACTGAATCACTTTATTCCCCCAGAACAAAATGAAAAATGAAGTTTATACAAATACCAAAAAGTAACATCAATTAAAAGAACATCCTTGAGGTGAAACAAATATTTCACCTCATTCTTCTTCATGGTGGAATTTTTGAGAAAATCTGAAGCAAAGGTGGCTACTTTTTCATTAGGGCACTCATGACCTGCTCATATCAAAAAAATATTATAATAAAATCCTCAAGAGGCGACACAAATATTTCATCCCAACTGGAAACGACAGAAATTAAGTAATCCTGTAAAGCTGTAGAAGATGTGTGACGCACCTTTTCGGTGTCGATGCCCCGGGACATGGACCAGGTGGAGGCGATGTAGTCCATGACCCTCTCGCTCAGGCCTTTGGGGACCTGGTAGAGCTTCAGGAAGTCCCGGACACTGTTGATCATCTCGTGGTATCGGTTCGTGTTGGCGTACATCTGCTGGAAGATTGTGGTCACGTTACCAAAGATGGTGGCGTAAAGCAGGGCTGGAGGAAAGAAGAGACACGGATCATTTAAAACACTGAAAGTTTGAGGGAGCATCGACAAAAATGTAATTTGCTATAGGATTTTAAAATTCCTTTCTCAGATGATCCAGTGGGTTTTGAGAGATTTATTAAACACCTGATAGTCCAGGGTCACGCTGCAGATTCTAAATTAAACATGAACAGTCTTTAACACAGAAATCAGGTTCTTTCAAGGACATGAAAACCTGGTTTACAAGGACGGACAAAGTAAGACTCAACGTGCTCGATCACGTGGGAAATAAACAGTTACTTTCATATCGTTTCCAGAAAAACACAAATCAACACATCTCGTGCCAAAGGGGGGAAAAACTATGATTACAGCTTTTTATTGCGCGTGAAGCCTCCATTCTCGTGATATTTTTATTGTGATAGAAGAATGAAAGACAGAATACAGAGGTGGTGCAGCGAGGTGCTGGAGAAGTTGAACTGGTGCAACAGCTGGCGTGTGAGCGTGGATCAAAGCCATCAGATGTCTGCTCTGTGTGGAGCAGTGTTCTCTTGGCACTGGAGCCCTAATTAGCCCTGCTAGGAGGGATGGAGAGGAAACATGCCAGCCACACATTTCAATTATCCTCAGATGATGACAGTAACCTGTGCGTGTGCGATTGTGTGTGTTTGTTTATTTATTTCACGGCGCACAATCAAAGTGTTGAAAAACTGCACTGGGAATAATACTAATTAAAAAGCGCTGAAATCTCCCCAAGGGCGAGGAGAACCACAACTTTCATCCTTTTTCATCCCCATCGCTCACTCTCCTGCTTCTATGTTGTGAAGCGCTGCAGTGAGATTTTCTTCCTCACCCGAAACACAAAGGAGGGATATGTTCTTGTTGTGTTGCAGCGTCTCAGCAGACGTCCGACTCGGCAAGTCGACAGATGAAGAGAGACGCTTTGACGACCGCCGCGTTTTTGAAGTCGCCAAAGTTTTTCTGGACGACCACGACTTGTCTGCAAAAACGCTAACTTGTCTGATTAAGCAGAAAAACGCTGTCACAAAGGAAACTCAATCGGTCCCTGTGGAGCTTCAGCATTCCTCCTCCACTCGCTGACGTGCCACTTCGCTCGGCTTCCAGCAGCTGGCCTGTTTTAAAACGTAGACAGTTGTCAGAAACTCAGGCCCCCGGGCCAACAGTTGCTATAGAAACAGGACATACTGTATATATACCTCCCTCCCACGCTTCCCCGTGCCAGCCCCCCCCCCCCCCCAATCCCTCGTCACACTGTGATCTTCTACTGCCAGCACCGATCCACTGCAGATGGTAAAAATAGAACAGTATCAGGGCATCCATATTTCATAGAGAACAGCCGTGGACTACAGTCGATCTCATCTACAACTCAACCCTCCCGAGGCCGTCTGCTTTCTGGATATTTACGCTTCAGGTTGATTTGTATCCCAACAATAACAAAATGTAAAACAGATCCAAGCCTGAGGATGACTTTTAACCAGTTCCCCCCCCCGAGAATATATTCATAAACCCGAACAGCCAAAAGGTAATAGGGGGGGGGCATCCTCTCTTCAGGGTTGAGATTGTGGCTGGAACAGAAAGCAGCAGGGAGGTGAGGAGTGATTGCAGAGGGAGCTCTGTGCTAAATTGATCTGGCGGCGTCGGTTCTTGCTCCGAGGCGCCGCCGCCTGCGTGCAGTCACACACGATGGCGCCGCGCCGCACGCTGCATCACGAGACACACAAGCACAACACACCTGATAAATGTTTAATACAGAGAAGTGGGAAGAAGGGAACGCTGGGAAAACCCACCTCTTGTCTTTTTTTGTGCCGATTAGACGACTCGTTAAATTAAATATACCTCATTCACTGTTATTCATGTTTAATGTAAAAGTGGCTTATTCTGCGGGTTGGTTAACCACAAAATGGGACTTTAATAGACATCATGCATCATTATTTGAGAGTCACTTTAATAATAGATTTCAGATGTGAGTGTGTTTGGAGACTTTTTAGATTCACGAATCGTCGAGGGGCCACAAACGCTCGTTTAGATGCTTCTTCGGAGTCGTTTCAGAAATATACTAAAAACTTGTTTGAGTCACATGTTAATAATTCAGCACAGTATCACACCACAGACTGAGGGAATGAGTCTGATGCTGGCGAGAGTCACAGCTTCTACTGCGTCGATACATAAGAGAAGACTATGGTGCTGATGAGACGGCAAAAATACATTTCTTAATGTCACATTGTATGAACATCACAATTTACTGAAGTCTGTTCGGCACCGCCTCAGTTCTGAGGACTTTGTTGCCCTTAAAAAAACTGAATACACACATGTAGGCCACTGTGGACATCTGCTTTATCATGTGAAAACTGCACTTTAGGGCTCGAAGTCCCAGCTGACGTTTACCTGAAGCTAATTAACAAGCTTATGCTGAGATTTCTATCCTGATGCTCCAATTTCTAACTAAGTCGGTCCTGTCACATAAATAAAGCAAAGGGTACATGTAATTATAATAATGGAGAAAATAAAGCTAACAAAGATTCATCATCTCCTAACAGGCAAAAAGTTTTGGTTTTACAACCTATATTGAGCTCACAACTGAACTAAGTGACCAACATGCGACTACACTTTGGTTTTCCATAAGCATCGTTGTCAGCTCGTTAGCATTTCAATTACTATGATTCCTTGGTCACCATGGTAATTGTTAGGTGTTGTATCCTGAAAGATAGAAATTAAAGTTATGTGTCGTTGTTGTGTTGTTTTTAACACACTTCACATCCCAATCGGTGCACTTTAGTGAACACAGTACATGTCTGGTCTCTGAAAGTGGTCATTTTTACTGAGTTTATTGTTGAAAGAGTAAAATGTGCTTTCATCCCTCAGTGAGGAGTTCTGACATCGAAATTTGTTCAACCCGAGCAGATTATCTCAGGTGAGCTAGATAGTTTGAAATATTGCTCAACTAATTATCAAGTTTTGCTTTTTCTTCTGGAAGTAGGCGGCTCCATGATTCATTTATTCACCTACATTCGGTGCAGTGTGGTTTGAAAGAGCATAGTTAAACTTCTCATGTATCATGTATCTGCTGCATGAGGGAGAAGCAGAGACGCCTTCACTCACATCCGATCATCATCATGGCCACGGCGAAGATCTTCTCCCCGTCCGTGGTGGGGGCGATGTTTCCGAAGCCGATGCTGGTCAGGCTGGTCATGGTGAAGTACAGGGAGGTGATGTAGACCGAGTCCTTGTTGGGCCCGCCCTCCCACTTCCCTGAGCCGCTGGCGTTGTAGCGGTAGGGCGAGCCCGCCGACTCGGCCAGGATGTAGAGCCAGCTGTCCTCCCGCACGATGTTGGTCTCTTCATCGATGATCTCGTAGTCGCCGATGCTGTACCTGGAGCACGGAAAGGCATCATGAGGCAGCTGCAGCTCACACAGCTTGACCACAAGAACCCATTTCTGGGGGAGAGGGGAATTTATATCTGAAGTTTTGCCATAACTTTAATTCAAGACTTGGAGTCTACAGCCAATTTGTTCAACGCCCTGTTGAGTTGCTTATTTATGAAACCTCTGGGTAAGCTTCCTGGGGGGGAAACCTTTGAGACGAATACAAATCTTTCTGAATATAAATTTGGTGAATGTCATGATGCGGCAAAAACTTTTGATTTTGCTTCAGTTGAAGTTGTGAACACAGAAGAGGGAGGGCTTAGTTTTGATCTTTTCTAGACGCCCGGGGAGGAAAAACTCTCACAAGAGAAGAGAAAACCCACAAACTAAACAGAATTCTGTGTGATGGGATTTTGATTTTCTTATCAATACCCTGGTGATTATCAAATACCAACAACCGCTTCCATCAGTCCGTGGCGAGCGGAGAGGGAGGCGGCGGCGGCTGCTAGGAGCGGGCCTGGCGATTTGCTGCCGCTATCCGAGTGGACGGTGGCTCAACTTTTCTCGACGCGACACCACCACTCCGAGTGTGACCATGGCAACCACAGACACCACACTGAGGGAAGTGGTGCTGATTTTTACTGACGTGTGGATGCTGAAGCAACAGCAGCCTTATTAAATTGTCTGATTATACTGACTGGCTGAGAGAAACCCACAGGAGGCTTAGATCATGAATATTTGCCCGGCTGGACTCATATTAACATACAATATTTGAAATGGCCTCTTGTGTTTGTCTTCATGTGTGTAAATGAAAGAGTTAATATTACGTTATTTTGTACATAATATATAAACATGAGAGGGCGTCTGCGAAGGAGGAATTTGTGTTAATCATCAACTATCAGACATATTTTTGTATTGTGGTGATTAGTGTGTTTTTCCAAACATAACAAACATGATGGAAACCTTCTGCCTCCACCACACTTGCCCCCCCGCAGAGGAGCTGATCTGATTAGACTTCGGAGGCCCGTGCTTCACACATTTACATATTAATGAAGGAAAAGAACAAATTCTCTTGAAAGCGCTGTTACTCTGTTGTGCAGGTTTTATAGTAGGAAAAAAAACACACACAGGTTTAACACGTGAGCACAAGTGTGTGTTGACAAAAACACCAACAGCTAATTAATCCATTAATTAGGTTAATCAACGACCTCATTACATTACCTGGCTCTGCGATTCATTCATCATACAGTCAAGCACAACGTGTTGATTTCATCTGTGTCTGTTTTACTCTTCAACAGATGTTAGACTGAGACACATTCGATATATATTAATGGTGGGGATTTAGGTGTGGACAAACATTTTGAAATGATATTTGAGGTTCAGGTCGAGTTTGGTCCCGTTGGCTCGTCTATCTACTTGATTTCTTACATTTCACGTGTCTTAAATGAGGGAAAAACCATCAGGCTGGTGTCGGGTTCAGAAACAAACCAGGATGTCTGCTGGGTTTGTTAGGACAGAAAATTTCAGCCCAAGAGAAAGTTTCATCAAAGTTATAAAGTGAAATGGAACGAGGAATTAGTGATGTATAAATGTACCAGATGCAGGCGAGCCAATGGGCAGCCAGTCCGAAGACACACACCAGCAGGACCAGCACGGCCGCCCCGTACTCGATGTAGTGATCCAGTTTCCGGGCGACCCGCCCCAGACGGAGGAGCCGGACCACCTTCAGCGAGCTGAACAAACTGCTGATGCCCTGCGACGGAAAAACCAAAGAGGAGGAAGAGACAGACTTTAAAAACAACATTGATAAAAGACACTTAGGCACGAAGTTTGAATACAAGTATATTAATTATAAAAAGAGAACCACTCTATGGCCCATTTAACTTTATATTATATTAATACATAGCATCAAACAAACTATATACAGCTATGAGGATTTTATCAGTGTTTATTACAGCAATTATAAATTATCGTATCTAGAAATATTGCATATTATTACAGATGGTTTGTACTATATTATAATTTATTAAGTTAAAGGTGCCCACAGCAGTTATAGGAGTTATTTGTTTACATCTACATAATTGTGTGTTCATGTACTGCATATTAATGCCACATGGAAAGTGTTATCAATTATACCCTCCAGTATATATTTGCAGCACAGTATCACTCTTTTAGTTCTAATTATAAAACGTTTCACTAATGTTTTTCTTTTATTCCATTTCTCTATCTTCCTCTCTCTCTGTGTCCTTATGCTGTTTGTGTTTCATTATCCATGAGTGACTGGTTGCTGTAACGCTGCAGCTTCCTACTGGGATTAATTAAGCTCTTGCTGGATAAAATTAACTTTGATAGCTCTTCATGTAGAGAAATAGGTGCAAGAATTATAGTATCAGGGCATCCATGTAGTTTTATTTTTGTTATTTACAATTAAACTAAATGATTTACAAGAATCGGCCTCTATCGGTCTAAATAATGTTCTTCGACATATAAAACCAGCTGTGAACATCAAGTGATTTCCTCCGGTGAGTGTGATGACAGGAAGCATTTAAAATGAACCAGTAGACGGGTGAATGAACCAGTTTCGTGTGATGTGATACGAGCACAAGAGCAAAACAACAGAGTTAACATGCGCCGAGATGATTCAAAAATATACATTCCCCTGCAATGTGATGAAATCCCACAACATACATATAAACAGTATACGTTACATAACCAGCAGCTAAATGTCTGCTCAGCTTAACTGTGCAGTGAAACACCCACTCAGTGATTCAAACAGACAACTGCAATCCCATCAGTCTGCTCTGCTCTCTGCTGCTATCGTGTGTGTGTGTGTGTGTGTGTGTGTGTGTGTGTGTATGTGTGTGGTGGCAGGAGGGGTATTGATTTTGCTAATGTGCTGTGGTCTGCAATGCGAGCAGACCTACAACTGCAGCGCTCGCTGTCACTCGATCTGATCAAGCTGCCGGACACCTCGGCTTCACTAAAATCACTTTACCGACCTGAGCTGCAACACAATTCAATTACCACTGCGGTGTCGTGCTGTGGAGTTCTGCTGCTGCAGCTCGACGCAAAACGCACGAGTTGAGAGAAAAAGGTGCGACGCTGAATAGATATGGAGAATACAAAAGACGTCATTAAAGGAATAGTTCAACATTTGGATGAGACTCTCCCGAGCTTCGCCTCAGCTCGGCATGAAGACCAGAAACAGAGGGAAGCAGTTTTTTGAAAAGTTTCTAAATAGTTACAAAAACCTCATTAACTAACACAATGTGCATCTTACTTGTTTAATCAGTAACCACAGAAACCAACAACAGAAGTCTGAGCTGAGCTAAATGGGCCTGAATCGAAAAAGTAAGGGGGGGGGTGAGTCTCTTTTTGGCCATCAGCCCTCATGCAACTTTAATGACGCTGTTCATTCTCAAACTGCGGAACACAATCTGATCGATGTCGTCTCCTGGCAGTGAAAAGCTTTGGCGGTGACATTTGTGACATTTATTTCCTGCATTGATGCGTCGGCCGCCGTTCTCATCGAGCGCCGGGGGGGGCGGCGGCTTAAACGCTGGCGTGAGGATAACCGCGGAAAGTGTGTGTGCAGAGATGAGGTCGTTGATGGGAAGGGAAACGTGTGTTTGTCAGTGGTGCATGTGAAAAATGAAAAAACACAAAACTGTTCATCATCATCATCATCATCATCATCATCATCATCATCATCATCATCATCATCATCATCATCATCATCATCATCATCATCATCATCATCATCATCATCATCATCATCATCATCATCATCATCATCATATTCTGATCAAACTGAAGCCTACTTGAGTGACAGCTCGGTGGTTCCAATTCTTCCCATCGCGTCCCATGCATGAACAAAGGCGGAAGAGGGAGGGGCGGGGGGGGCCATGCAAACAGAACAGAGGGATGAAAAAGAAGAAAAACAAATACGAAAAAGCACAAGTAAGAGAGAAGACACTTGATCAGTGGTAAGCGATGGATTCAAACACATGAGAAAAATCAATAATCAGGCTTTCAAATGAAAAGAAGCATAAAGAAAACAACAACATTCTGTGTGATTGTGAACATGTGCAGTGGGCGGAGCATGCAGACGATCAGCTGTTCACTCAGACACTCAGACGACAGCGTGAAGCCGATCCTTCGCTTCTGTTTGGAACGTTAGAAGCTGAAATGAGACGATAACTCGCAGATTCAGTCTCAAGGTGATGATTTTAAGATTTGCCCGAGAATAACTTTGACAGCCGCTCCTCGCTAATGCTCTTCCACTTCCTAGTTTGTAAAACCTGTTGGGGGGGGGAAAACAGCCATCAAAGTTATTCATGTCAGTCGTAAGATCTGCAGCAGCGGCAGTATGTTCTCGTGCTACTTTAACGTCAGGCAATTGTTTACCGACCCTCGTTTGCCAGTTGCCACGGATTCGCCTCAAAAGCAGTTTGGAGCGAATTGGAGTCGCTGAGTCGTGGAAGATGATCCTGGAAGTTCTGATGTGGGTTTAGAGACAATGTGTCCAAAACCTTATCGTAGGCTGCAATGTAATATTCATCATTGGCAATATCATTAAGGTCCAATATACATTAATGTAGTTTATTGTGTGGGTGCATTGGCTAAGGATGAGTAGGAGGTAGAGTATTGGTTTGAATGTCCGACCTCTGATTTGAATGTGTTTGTCATTCTTATCTCATAAAGAGGTTAAAACTCGATCTTGTGCTTTCAATAGTTTTTGTGCCGATTTATCACTAAAAAGATCAAATAACACCAGTCTGGTCCTTTTGTAGTCGATGTTGTTGTTTCTCTTCTTCTGCCTTGTTGTTCTGGCCCTGCTGACCCCTGCTGACCCCTGACTGCTCCGGACGCGTGTCAGCGATTCAGATGCTGAAGTGTTGAAAGACTAGAAAGCACAGAAATGCTGGAGCTGCAGATACAAGCCTGGCTGACCACCGAGCAACGAGCCGGTACGTGCTGCCCGACGGCCCCCCCGAGAGCCGACGTGCACCGGGCCGCTCGCTGTGTCACACACTGCAAGCGGCTAAACGCCAACACAGCACTTTGCATGACCACGTCATTGCAGCAACACACACACATCATGAGACACGTCACATTCAAGCACACGGAGGCGTCCGCACACAGTGATGCATTGATATAATGAAAACCAGCAAGTGCAGGAACCCATGGAATCCATTTAATCAATGTGTGTGTGTGTGTGTGTGCGTGTGTGTGTGCGTGTGAGTGTGTGTGTGTGTGTGTGTGTGTGTGTGTGTGTGTGTGTGAGTGTGTGTGTGTGTGTGTGTGTGTGTGTGTGTGTGTGTGTGTGTGTGTGTGTGTGTGTGTGTGTGTGTGTGTGTGTGTGTGTGTGTGTGTGTGTGTGTGTGTGTTGCCGGAGAAATGAAATCAGTGATTTAAAGGAGCATTTGGATCAGATTCAGAAGCTGTAGTTGCACTATAAACCTATAAAGATGTAAAGTGAGCGTCAGCTGGAATGTTTTCTGATTGGATTTCATCAGCAGATATAGAATATTTTAACATGATTGCAATCTGAGAGGCCAGTTGTTACATAGTTGAGCACAAATCTCCGCCTAGGCTGAACAATCTTAAACACGATGTCTAAATACTTAAATGTAAAAGAAAAAAGGGAGCGGCCCGATAACCTTAATGGTTTATTTGCCATAAAACAGAGTCATAAATCATAGATAGCCTGCTTAATATGCCTAAATAAGTATTCATTGGCATCTTCCTACATGTATGGCTCCTCTGCTGAATTCTCACATGGGATCCCTCGAACATTATGCAGAGGTTTAGTGGCCTGGCAACAATAACTGCAGGAAATGCACACATGCAGCCCCTCTGAATAAATTCAGGACAATAGCTGAAGTTCAGTGCACGTCCAAAAGCAGCTCAACATTGGGGAAAATCGCTCATATTAGCATAATCCTTCTTAATGATAAAGCGACAATCACATGTTTTCCCACGATTTAATCCTTTTGTCAGCTGCCGTAAGGTGTCACTGGATTTGGTGCGTTAGTGACACAGCTGAGCTCTGAGGACAGAGCCTCAGTTTAATAATGTAAACGCTCCAGTCCCATTTAAAATCTGCCAATTATCTCAAGATCCGGCCTCAGTCACTCCACCAAACCCTCCTCGTCCTGCCTGAGATCCACACGCAGACATTTTATTATGCTGCTCACTCAAACTCACTTTTTCACTGTCACCATACAAAACAACAACCAGTGCACCCGGATCTGATGTCGAGCTACAGTGGATATTAAATGTGGTCGAGTGCCTGCATGGAAACCTAATAACCTGCCAGCTCCGTTCAAAGGGATCAGCTCTTCAATCTTAACACAGTTAAAAACATGAGCAGGCAAAGAACAAGTCTGCATTTTTTAGAACTCACAGAAAAACTACTGCATCTTTTTACTAAAATTTAAAAAAACAACAACAACACACCAGTACTGTACCTTTGAATACTAACATTTATATTTGAGTGTTGAAGAAATCTGATAATATTCCGTAATGTTACTTTCATAAGGTACATTTTGTAAATAAGCACTAAAACCTTACTGATATACAGGTTCTGATTCTATAAGTTCTATATATTTGTTTGTGTTGTGTTGTTATTTCTAGTTAAGTGTTTATAGTTAAGCTGTAAAATATCAATACATTTGCTGATATATTTGTGTTTTTTTTTTTCTCCCTAATATTGGTATAAGCATCAACCCACAAAAATCCATATTGCTCGGGCTCTCATTAGCGCACAAACAATTATCTATCACTAATTAAAAATCAATCCATCCATTATCTACATCACTTGTCCTGTGAGGGTCAGAGGGGAGTGACCCTGAAAGCAGCCTGGGCCAATCCCAGCCGACCTTGGGCGAGAGGCGGGGTTAAGCCTGGACAGGTTGCCAGCGTATCACCGGGCCGACCCACGGGGACAAACAACCATTCACACTCACGTTTACACATCAATTTATAGTCTCCAGTTAACCGGAGTCCAATCTGCATGTGCTTGGACTGTGGGAGGAAGCCCGAGTAGAAACTGACTCCACACAGCGAGGCCCACTGACCTGTAAATCAACACATAAACTAACGGCTGATTAAATGTCTCTTCAGCTCCGTCAATCATCAATTCATCCGCTGATTAATTTTGATTTCGTCTATAAATAGTCAGATAAATTACCATCACAATTTCACAGACTTATTTAATGTGACCAGCAGTCTAACACCCCCCCAAAATATTAGATTTATTATCACGTGAGACAAAGAAAAACAGAAAATGGTCACGGTGGAGAATCTGGAACATGCAGATGATCGGCGTGAAGATTTGACATTGGAGTGATGAACAGATTGAATGGTTCCTCTGCAGCACTCACCTCGTCCACGTTCTCAAAGGCGTTGATGACGTCGTAGGGCAGACACGACAGCAGGTCGATGACAAACCAGGTCTTCAGGTAGTTCATTCGGATCAGCTTGGGGTCGGAGATGACCTCGCCGGCGGGCCCCACGAACGTGGTGTGGAAGTTCAGAACGATGTCCACCAGGAAGATGACGTCCACGATGCTGTCCACCACCAGCCAGGTCACGTTGTTCTGCTTGGTCTTGAAGGAGACGTTGTAGGGCACCATGATGGCCGTGTAGAAGGTGAGGATGAGGATGACCCAGTCCCACGTGGTCTTGAAGAGGCAGTAGTGCAGGATGATGTGAGGGGGGGTTTTGGGCGTCTCCTGCTTGTACTGAGGGAGGAGATCCGAGCCGAGCTGCAGAACCTGGAGAGAAATGTCACGGGAAAGTGGAACGGCTCAGAGGAATGTGTTTTAGATTCTATAAGTGAAGAAGAGTCGGTGACGGTCTGTACCTCGGCTAAGCGGGAGTGCTTGTGCACATTCTCTCCTTGGTGGACCGTGGGCTGCAGCTGCTGTAACACTCCTCTGCTGCTCGTTAGAGCTCGAGTCAGTCGGGCAAACTTCCCCCAGCCTGAGGATTACAAACACAAACGGTATATGCACAAGCTTTAGGTTTAAATTTAGAGATGTATTCAGGGCTGCAGCAGGTTTTTCTACACACGAGGGGATTCTTCACAAGACTCAGAGTCTGAAGTGTTGTTTTCTCTTTTAAACAAACTGCTTGGCAACAGGATTTCTCAAACCTTGAGTGTGTCCTCTGCATCACCAGCTTTTAAAAACAGCCTCAGGTTTGTGTTCGGATAAGTTGATGATGTCTGACTCGTTACATCTGGAAAATGTTCTCATTGTGGAAAGAAACATGTTTTGGGGTCCAGTGGCTTCATGTCGACACAGCGGGAAACGGACTGAAGAACCAACTGAAAGGTCAAAACATCCTTTAACAGGGGAACTGGGCTTCTACTGGGACGCTGCACATTTCCACTGTGGATTAATTATAACTGCAGTGGCCTTTTCATGTTCACATATGTTTCTCTAAAGTCGTTACAGCTACTGGATACTAGGTTGTGAGGGTTTATATTCCAGTTTATATCCTGTTCCATTACTTGTTAAATTCATCAACCTGCTGAATTTTTAAAGAAATAACTTTTAATGATACTGATCCATAAAGAATTACCAAATGCAAGTTCACAGATTTAGAATTGAACCCCTGTGGCAGACTCAAGATGGACGATTTAAAAAGATCAGAATTCTTATTCCACGCATTCTGCTTCTTGTGGAAATCTGCTGCCCTCATTACCCACAATGCAACTCGAGTAGCCTCAGGTAGAGATGAGATCCAACTTTATCATTTTCAAGCTTCAAGTCTTCACACCCAACTGATAAGTGAATGATTTGAAACCATTAATCAGACTTTGAAGATTTGAAGCCCAAAATAAGATTTGATACAACTTCCTCTCATATATGTAAGATCTAATAACAGATTTCAGTGCGTGGAATCTGTGAAGTTGTCCTCAAAGTTAAAGCCAAACTATTTCAAAACGACCTCATATGAACATTGCTGATCTGCTGCTCCTGTGGTGGAGTTTTGCTTTGTCAATATCAGGTCCCTTTATTTCAACAGCAGTGATTTATTCATGTCTTCATATGAATAAGGACTAACTGCAGCCACTTTCTGTTCCGGCAGCACAGACCCATGCTGGTTATGGTCGCCCGCAGGCCATGTCGCCTGTGAGAGAGTCTGTACTGACGCCTGCAGCTGGGATGCTACCTGTTGATGCTATGATGAGTCTCCACTCAGGGTTTATATTTACTCTTTTGCTCTCAGTCATGTTCTATTCCAGCCGTCTTCAACAGTTCCGCAGTTATTCAGTGGAATAATTTATTGTTTCTTTGAGTTTGTGAGCTGATAACCTGCGTGATGGGTTGGGGGGGTGGGGCGGGGGTTGCGTGTTGGATTGACTGGGTACTTGTCGGAGCAGATGAACAGCGCACAAGGTCGAATGGTGATTTCCTCCACCGCTCTCATTTGATGATCTCTGTATGAAAAGCTTGAGATCATTTGATGATCTCTTATTTTAATCTGCGGGACGTAGAAATAATTGCAGCTGCTTCAGGAAGTCTTCGTGTCTGACAGAGGACGTGAGGCTGAACAAAGGAAATGTGTCGGCTCTAACCTTTAGAGGAATCGTCTTCGATGGGCTGTTTGAAGGCCGTTATATCGCTGAACGTGCACAGAAACAGGACCACCTTCTCCTGCTCGTTTCGAATTGGCGCAATCTTCACAAAGAACCAAACAGGCGTCCCTGGAAGTACAGAAACAAGAACAACACACACGTTTATCTGCGTGTGCACGTCGCAGAGAATCTTGATTGCACAGTGTTAATAAGTAAAAGAGAAACGTTGTGGAGAGTTTCAAAACTTTCCGGGTTCCCTGCACCACCTGCAAACAGATGAAGGTTTCACCTGCGAGAGGAAACAAACCCAGCGTCGCATTTTTCCGGGGGAAGGTTTCCTCCGGTCTGGCTCTCGACCAATTAGCACATTTCTACAGAGGTAGAGATGTTCTGGGCTGTGTTTGAACTCGGCTCAGTATCTTACACGGACTGTGAAAACATTTGCATGACAGGAGAGTGGAACAGCACATTTCTCTCCTTCTCTTACACTTGGCGTCGATACTCACTGTTCTTCTTGTACATCAGTATTTCAAACGAGTTCATCTCATAATTCTCAAACGTTAGTCGCACTTTCTCCGTCGTGTCCTTGTCTGTGAGCTCCCCGTACATGAAGCTGCAAAACACAAAGGGAAGTGACAATTTGAATATTTAATAGATGGATTCGTTCTGGCACAAAAAAGAAAAGAGCTGAGGAAGGTTCAACTGTGTCAATATCTCAATGGGTTTGTTTCTAAAGTACACTGCCGGCTGAAACTGTGGCATTTATTACATCATACTAAACTTAAACCTCTTCTTTTATATAAATCAGTATTTTCTAAAAAAACTAAAAAACTAAAGAGACCACAATAGGATAAGCTATCGAACTACAAATTCCAGAAATCTCGGGAAGCTTACATTTCCTTGGCTTCACACTTGGCATGTATATTGTTAAAGGACAAAGAAAGTACAGGGTCAAACTTGGTGTGATTTGAACGTGTGATACTTTCCGTGATGAGTAATAAGCTTGATAAGGATAAAATCTAACTTTTAACTTACACTGCCGGCATACAGAAATCTCTGTCTGTCTGACTGACTGTGGTTATTATACCTCAAGAATCTTTCATCTTATTGGCTTCACACTTGGCATTTATATCGATTAGGGCTCAACCAAGTGTAGTGTTGAAGTTGAATACGCGATACTTTCAATATGAATGAACCTTGAATAAACAAGCAAGGGGATGTTGTCGGGATCGATATCGCCAAAATCCACTGACTCTTCAGTTTGAACAAGCAGGTGAACAGCTCTTTATGCAGCAGCGGGAGTGGGGGGGGGCTTCAGGGTTCTATGGAGCAGCCTTGCAGCTCGATCACTGTATAGGTCACTTTTACAGTTTCAGATAGAAAGCTGCAACGAAGCATCACCACAGGCCAAAGAAACAGAGCCTTTTCCAAACAAGCTAGTTTAGAACGAGCACTGCATTAAGCCTTTAAACTTCAACCTGTGATATCCACTTAAATATAAATGTATATTTTCTGAAAGATCATGTGCTAAAGTTTCACCTAAATGTGTGCAGACGGGCTGATTGCTCCGGAGATCTTTAGAGAGGTTTACACTGCAGGAATAGGCTCCATTAAATATGGAGCAGGAGCAGATTAATGCTCATTGAAATGTATCCTGAAAGCATAAAAAAGATAAATGCAATCTGGTCTCTAATTGGCCAAATGCAAAGAACCGCACAAAAACCAATTAAACCTGGAGATGGGTCAAGCAACCATGAGCACATTTAACCGGAGACATTCATCTCACTTTGCTTGTGTCTGCCACCCCCCCCGGTAGCAGCATGTTCCAGCATGAGCTAAATATAACGGAGTTTGTTGTGAAATACAAGAGGAAGGCTAAATTTAATGAGACTGCGTTCTGACACTGCAGAGACTCTTCAGACCAGCGCTCGATGGAACATCACTGACGAATGTCCTCTCTCTTCTTCTCTGGGAGCTGAGAGGGATTTATCTTCAAAGGGGAAAATAAAAGAAACGCCTGAAAAAAAAACAACCCTCAATAGCTTTCTTGTCATGCATGAGAAAATTCCCACAGGTCTGTCACTGTATGTTCACGGGATCCAACGCAGAGAAGGAGTTATGCATAATTGAACAGACGTGCATCAAAATAAGAGCGGTTGAAATGGAAATAAACATCTTTGACCCGCGCGCATCTACAGTGAAAGAGGTTGAGCGATTAGACCTAAAGGAGGAGTGAGTTCACATTTTATGTTTGAGTCACTCTCAACATCAAACAGCCACAGTCTGAAATATTTAATGCTTCATAATCATCGAGGCTTGTGAAGGAAAATTAATCTGTTGGCTGCTGCTCCTGTACAACACAGTTCAAATACTGTTGATATGATTCAAGGTATGAAAAGGAAAGGAGGGTTTGCTTTCTCATTTCTTAAGTTTTTAATTATCCTATCATCTGAATTCTGAAGCAGCAAACCGACCTAATGTGACCCGACAAAACACTAAGTCTCCTGCTGATTAATTACTGCTGCTAAACTTGTACTTAAGTGGGAGTCACTGCCTGAAATGTATTAATCTACTAATTCCACAACCTTCTGTCTGTTTCTGAAACACATATCTCACAAACCAGTCATCCAAACCCATCATGGACAGGGTGGAACGTGTCTCCTTCTACGTCCTCGGATAAAAACAGCAAATGAGTCGCGTCTTGAGCCATTTGTCTGCAAATTAAAAGCACAAGGTTTGTTTTGTTGCTGCAATGCTTTTAGATTCAGCTGATTTACGGAGCCTTTATTTTGAAAAATGTTGAACTTGAATCTGCAGATTGTGTCGATTGCTAAACAGACCTCTGAGCAGATTAGGTTTCATTTTATGAAGAAGATATGTATACTATAGAATCTCTACTGCAGATAAACCAGTTAGGATGAACACCGAGTTTTCTAATATCGTTCTGCATCATAGAAAACATCTGCTCACACACAACGTCCAGCACACAAACAATAAAGAAGTGACAGTAGCCACAGTCCAAGCACACAGGCTGGTTTAGAATGGGCACTATATATATATATATATATTTAGATTATACACACATTTAACTCCCTACCGAAGATACAATAGAAGACTTTAGGAGTTTTCCCTCGTCTTATAAACACAAGACTCCCCTCGATGGAGCAATCCAAAATAAGCCTTAAATTGTCTCACACTGTTAAATGTTTGTATTGGCACATGAAGTGAAGCTTATGCTCAGGGAGCCGAGGGTCTGAATCTGTGAGAGCTGCAGCTCTGGCTGTGACACACACCATCTCCCACGGTTTTCAAATCTGGCAGAACCGACTGCTTCCAAGTGATCCCATTAAAGTTGCGTTTTACTGACGTGTTTATTACAGGTACAATAAAAACAAGTGCTGAAAGCGTTTCTTCGATATGAGGACGACTCATTTGAAAGAATTGCCCTTTATTCCTTGATGCATTTTGGATAAAACATCCGGGAGAGACTGTGTCCACGCCTCACTGTTACAGTCAGTGAGGTGGAGGCAGTTTCAGTTTTTAAAGGCGGGTTACATCACAGATCTGCGTCTTCGTTATCGAGTTTCTGGTGTTGCAGAAGAAACAAATCCGCTGGATTCTCTTTAACGATTGGAATATCATTAGAACCAATGCGAGTGTTCTCCTCATTTCTGTCAAAATAACCAAGCGTATGGTTTTAACTTCCTCCGCCGAGGGACAGTGGCAGACGCAGTCCAACCAGAGTCTCCCTCTCAGTTACGTCTGGTATAAATAAGGTCTCCTGAGAACCAGAAAGCTGAGCTGCTCACCACGAGTTCAGCCATCCTGCAGAGCGCAACAACACACAGCTAATAATCGTAATTCACGTTTGAAACGAAGAAGCTGCAAATCAAATGCTCGGTGGTTCGTCGTCCACCACTTGGGTCCAGTTTACAACATCCATCTATGGACTGCCGGGAAATGTTGCACAGAGCATGAATCCTGCCGATGCTGACGGTTCCTCTGGTTCCACAATGAGGCTGACATTCGTGTTATTGAGTGAAATCTATCATCAACTATCAGAGAGTCACAGGATATCACATGCTCACACGCACACCTATATCTCCTCGGGATGTATTGTAATAAGTTTGGTGCTCCCGTGGCATTTTACCTAGTGGCATCATGAAAATGTCACTTTTCTTCACACTGTCCGTTCTCCTTGTTTTTAGGGGCATGGCTGACAGTGTATAACTTTTATATGTGATTATATTTTAGGTTGTGTACTGTAAGGTTCTATACTAAGAAACACGGATCCCCTACCTGCAGGTGCTGCTCTTCTGCATCACCTCGGCCCTGTGGTACCCAGACAGCTTGCAGAAACCATCATTGCTGTAGACAATGGGCCAGTCCACGATCTGAGCATTTCCCAGCACAAAGTTGGTATCTGGTTGAGAGTGAAAGGGCAGATAACTTCAGACATTAAGACAGAAAACATGATACAAATACTTTATCAGAGTTTGAGAAGGGAAAAGAGGCGGATTACATCAGATTTGAATCAAACAGAAAGGTTTGACTGAAGTTATTCAAACACTGACAGGCCACAAAAGCAAATGTTAGTATAAGAATAGCGAATAAAAGAGTTAAATGTCTAACCTTGAGTTTAAAGAGAAAAATGTCACCAATAACGGAGAAGAAAAGTGCACATGCTGACACTTTATAGAGAAGAGAGAAAACATTGACTGTAGCATTAGAGTGATTCAGCGATTATACTGTGCCCGAATTGTCCCATTTAAATATTCAGTAGCAATACGATGGAGGTTTTCCTCACACCACAGCTACAGAACCTCATATCTGATTTGATTATCCTTCATCCTCTGTGTGTTTATTTAAAAACGTCTTGTTTTGAAAATGTGCATTTAGCTCGTTATGTTGTCCCTCATCTTTAAAAAGATTCAGGGACCCGGCCGTTAAAGAGCCAACACACACTTTACTGAGATTTTCATTAGTGTCCATGAGGGTTTACGGCCCATTACACACTCCACACACACAAATGTGACCCAAGCACCAAGTCTTTGCATCTAAATATCTGCTTACTGGACTTTCTTATTAGTAGCTGCTCATTAGCTGCTTGTGTTGAGTGTGTAAAAGGCCTTGTTAGCTGTTTCTCTTGTGTTTGTTATTTGGTCCAATTTGCAGATTTATTATGATAAAGTATTCCTTCCTGGTTAAAACTGTGTACAAATATTAATACCTGCTGTCATCAGTTTTTTAAATGTCATGGATAACAGAGTAGATTAATTCTCATACTGTGCATTTTGCTTATTGCAAATGTCAGCCGGCTTTCGAGTTTGGCTTCCAGCTAAACTTATTCATGGTTATATAGTGTGACTAAATAATCAATGAGTTGCATGTGCATTTTAATTGCCCATGTTGCTTCCATCTTATTGTGTTAACGGCAGCAGTTTTGTAATTAACATTCACATACTGGCACTGACAAGTCTTAAATTAATGGATAACGATTCTTACATTTCAACAGATGGTTTTATGATGTAACAGTGATGAGTAACACATGCACACGTGAAGTACATGTAAGAAATAGAATATTCACTGTACAATATTCACCTATACATTTAAATATATATTTCTCATACCTTAATACTAAATCCTGATACACAAGGAGAATTAATGAACTATTTATTTCAATGATATTTAAACGTTATATGACAGCAAGTATTCATATTTCTGAATGTACTGTAAAGAATACTTCCTCTTAATATCCACTATCTGTAAATTGGACCATTTAAAAACCAAACACAACTTCCCTTCATTCAGTCTGTGATTCGAGAGCCAATAGGAACCAATGAAAGAGACCAAGTCGTAACATTGACACTTAACGTGTGTATTGATTTATCGACTACATCAACTCATGCAATGAGAAACACACAAGAAAACATTCCAGCTCAAAACCTTTGAGGGACCTAGTGAGTTAAATGTTTTCTAAAAGGCAGTAAAACTTTGTTCATTGTTCACTTACTGACGGTTTCTTTATTTAACGTCGTGAATGAAATTATTGAAAACACAAAATACTTTGTGCTGAATACAGAAGTTACATGAACCCAGTCTAGCATTTGAACGTGTGGTTGGTTCTAGTTGACTCACGTCATATTTACTCGAAAATCCAAGTCAATGCGTAAAACGAGGTGAATGGATTTTATTTGTTTGTCTGTTGGCAACAGGAATCACAATAAATGCAAACTTTAGTTCCATAGCTGGGAAGATATTATTGTATATATGTGACATTTATGTTTTTTGTGGAATACGTTTGGGAAAAAATCGACTTAACTTTGGCAAAAGACATGAAAGAGCAGATATAACGGTTTTAAATGTTTGGGAATCTCAAGGCAAACCACCCTGCTATGCACACACGTTACAACAAGGGGACAACGAAACACCTGATACAAAACACACACAGAGATTGTATACCACATGTAAACACAAACACACACACACACACACACACACACACACACACAAAATAAAAGTTACAGTTAGAAGCATGAGAACACTGACAGAATATAAAGCATAAGACGTTCCATGCCAACGTGTTATTTTACAATGATCAGATGGATGTTACTCTTGTGATCAGAGAAGCGTAAAGTCAAAAGCTCTTATCAGAACCCGATTTGTTCGTTTACTGCTGTGATGCAACAAAATTTGGACAAAAAACATTGAATCAGTCAAGTGCTTTGTAAATTAACAGCATTTGGTATAGAACATTACAAATGAGAAGTAGACTGTACACGAGCAGCAAACTAAACTTCAAAGTACCTGTCTGCTTATGTGACAGTGTCCAAACTGAAATGTTTGAAAAGAAAAAGGAGGTTAAGAGAATATATACAGTGAGAAACATCTGCTGGATGTCAGACAAAAAAAAAGAAAGATGGGAACGTGTCGACCGAAAGAGAGAGAGGGACAGGTACAGCAAATCAGTAAAACTCGTTGGCCACTTTAAGAAAAGAAAGTTCTGCCACACATATTTCTATCTTCTGTGTTTTTTGTTGTTAACTGTAATATATTGGATACTTTAAAGTCTTTGTGTCTTAGACAACTACTTAATTATTTAAAGTTTCGAATGGAAACTTCTCCATGATTCAGGAGATTCATGATCCGGTGGATTTGGGCCCAAACAAGCTTTTCATATGATTGTTTTGGCAAAAATATTAGTGTAACTTACAACAGTCATAAACGTTTGAAGTAAGAAAGTAAAACATGTCCTTCTAAAACCTGGAGGAGTCAAGCTACTGTATAAACAGAAAATACATATACTTGAGTAAAGTATAAGTACATTAAAATCATATGCACATCAAGCAGGCCTCCAGAGACTTAGCATAGAGTCCTGTTTCAATCCATCTAGTTAATTTCAGGTCCAATTTTCAAGATTTTCAAGAACTAAACAGGATAAACCTAGTTTTAGTTTCGAGACCCAGCAAAATGTACTTTGAGGTTTTCGAGTCACACGGTGAAGAGTCCCAGACATGAACCGTGACAACTGTAGCTCGGAGGCGATTATTTGACAATGAACGACTGGAAGTTACATCCAAAGGAACGTGTCATTGTTTGTGAACGCCCCCCCACCCACCACTGTGTCTCTCACAAGTCGCTCCATTGTTTCCCGGTGGCATCCTGCAGATTATAGTCCAGTCTTGTTTCTAGCTTCAGATGGATTTACTCCTCACTAATCCATGGACCGCCCAAGGTCATGAGAAAAACATATCCTTGTGCTTTTGTCTTTAAAGGCCGGATTAGTTTTTTTTCTTACAAGATGTTATACACTGTAGGGATTTAGATATCACACATTTATCCGAGGAAAGTCCTGAGCTGGGGAGAAGCTTCAGTTCTTTCTGAATAAGTTGTTCCCTTCTGTCACAACGGATTTCAACATATAAATAAACAGAGAACACACAAAGACACGTGTTGGTTTGTCACGTTCTGGCGGAACAAACCCAAAAAAAATGAAATAATAGCAAACCCCCATTGAAAAGAGAAGACATTAGAGCTGGAGCATTTGAACTGGTGCACATCCAGGCCGGTGACAGGAAACAAACACCCTCCTGTCTGGTGTCTTAACCCTCCAGTCTGTCCTGTCACCTCCTATCGGGGTCTAACACTGCAGAGAGGTCACATGGTTACTGACATGTCCCCAACACACTATGGGCCCCCCCATCAGTGTTCAGCCCTCTAATGTGGTTAATTGTCTCCACATCTGGACGCCACACTGAGCACTAATTGGCCAAAACTGACATTTGTCTCAGTGGCGCAGTGACTATTTAAACTACTCACTGTTACTTATGGTCTTTTAATAGCTTTTTCATTTCCAGTTCAAAACGGAGATGTCTGTGTGCTGAGAGAAAAACTTTTTTAACTGACTGAAAATGGTTTATTTTGCTTATCCAAATCCTCGGGTTTGGTGGTTTCATCAGCCAGGCCTCAGCTCAACATGGCGCAGGTTGTTTTTAAACAGGTTTATTGTCCTTTCAGTGGGTTTTATCAACCAAACAATTAAAAATGCAGAATAATAAATGAATGGCAGCAACTGAGCACAGCTGGATGTTTGAATGGAAAACTACAACTTCACTTATCCAGATGTTTGACATTGAATAATACATAAGGAACAAGTCAAACAGTTGAATTCCAATGTGTTTGTAACTAAGTGCTTTCACACTGGAGATCGTGCTCTGACGTAAATGACAGTTTGTTTTTTTCTTCTAACACAATCTGCACCTTTATATAAACACGTGAATACGTCAGTGTCCAGACTAGACATTTCTGCTGTGCGTCATTTTTCAATTAAGACTTCCACTGGTCCCTAATTATACATTTAATGATTTAATGATCCTAATTAGAAATAGGAGCTTTGTCACGATCTGAGAAACGAATAAACTCAACTAATTGCATTAATGAGATTTACACGAATGATACGATTGTAAAAAACAACATGCAGCAGTTTTGTTTACTACGTAGTTCAATGTAGAAGATTTAATTAACTTTCTATTACTAATTATCCTCCGTCATTCTATTTAATTTCCCTTAATTGGTTGACTGATCTGATTGTCAGGCTCCTGAGGCTCAGGGCTGCTGTGTGAATGCTTGAATCTGAAGTCAGTGGATAATTCCTCCTTCTTACCGTTCGACCGTCTCACGATATTCTCCAAAAAAGTATTCTGAGGGGCCACAAGTCCCCGGCGGCCCCCCGCCATCCTTCCTCCGGGCTCAGGCGGCAGGTGGGTCCCTGCTGCTCGTCTTCATCTCCTCTCGCTGGATGTCCTCCTCTCTCCTCCCCGGATGATGCCTCCTGCTCCTCGGCCTCCTCCTCAGCCTCCTCAGCCCGGCGCGGTGCTGCTGGCGCCTCCTCACGCACCTCATCATCCAGGAGAGGAAAACAAGGAGGGGGTTGGGGGCATCCAAAGAGGAGAGAGGACCAGCCACACCTGGAGCTGCAGCGCCACCTGCTGGACCTTATCACCTTTACACTCACGATTACATCCACTCTATTCATTTATCTCGTGTTAATAGATTATTAGTCTGTGTTTTTATAGACTTTTATTTCTTATTTATTGTAGGGTATTTCTTTTTTGTTGTTGTTACTATAGCTTTTAAAATAAACTTTTGTTTTTGTCTTGTTCTTGTCTAATCAGTCAATTGTGAAGCATCTTTACTTAAACTGTAGGAAAGGAGTTACATAAATAAAGGTAGTTAGGTATCTAGGAGGGTAGGTAGGGAGCTAGTTTAGATAAGAGGAAAGGTTGCTTAGGAAGGTAGGAAGGTTATTTAGATAGGAGGGAAGGTAGCTTAGGAAGGTAGCTTTTACTTTAGTGAACAATGTAAGTCCTTCTTCCACCACTCCAATTCAAAAGGTAAACATTGTCTTTTCTGGTTTGATTAATTTAATGCCACAATTTATTTAATGAATAAACCCTTTTCTAATAACTATTCTATCCACGTGAGTTATTGTGTCACATGAGCTGGAGCAACATAAAAACTACAGCAAGCATAAATTATAAGTTTGAGCCTCCTGAGATGTTCATGAGTTTAATCGAATAAATCCATGTTTGTGAGATTATTACTTCATAATCAATCTTTAACTTTAGTGCGTCAGACTTGTGTTTAGCAGGTTAAAACAGTGAATTTTGATTACGTGTGTTGCCAAACTAAAAGAGAGAGAGAGAAGCTCCCTGCACTCGAGGATTAATCGCTTCCAGTCGAGCTCTTGTTTCCCAGAGGAGCAGTGACACTTCACCATGTGGAATTTGCCCTTTGATTCCTGCAGTATGATTCTTACCCTTCCACAGACAGTGTTTTCTCCACCAGCTCATTAATCTTGTTTAATTATGACTGGACCGTGCAGTGTCCTAGTGACAGAACTCATTGAAATTACAGAAATTAAGATTAAGATTAAGATACATTTATTTGTCCCAAACACATGCACAGACATGCACAAGTACAATCATGCAAGGAGGGAAATTTAACCTCTGCTTCCATCTGGTGCAGGACACTCAGAGCAGTGGGCAGCCATGTAGCCCCGGGAGCAGATGTTGGGGGAGTAAGGTGCCTTGCTCAGGGGCACTAGACAGGGTAGGGAGAATCCTCTTGGATTTTTGGACAGATCAATCCAGATTCGTCTTTTTGTTGTTTCTCCGTGGAGTCGAACCAGAGACGAACCAGAGACCTTTTCTGCCCATAGTCCAAGTTTCTGCCACTAGTCAACCGCCTGTCCAAATATAAAATAGAAATAGATAGAAATAGTTGGTTTAAAGAATACCTGTGGTTCCCAGGTGGAAATCAGACTTCTTGTTGGCTACTATGGAAACCAGCAGGCCTCTAGGTGCTGGACTGAGTTTCACTTTTATGATAAACCAGGTTATAACCAAGCTGAAACGTTTTGTTGTATTTCAAGTTTTGAGTAGTGCTTCAGTTTTGGTGACACTTTAATTCAACCCCAAATTTATCATTGGTAAAAGATTAAAAACTTTCATGTAGTTCTGAGCAGGTGTGTTTAATAATGTTAATAGTCAACAGTGAATACTCTTCCTGTGGACACATGTAAGTGGAGGCTCTTGTTTGTTTATCAATAGTTTTAATTGTCATCCTGTGCTATATATATAAATGTATCTAGACTTTATAGCCTCTGAATGATAGATTAGGCAAAAGTTAAGTGTTTAAAGTCTGATCTTTGAATCCGGTTCTGCTTTCAAATTTAAAAACACAAAGCTTTTAAATAACTTCACTGATTGATCCTGGAAAGGTTCTTAAAAGCATGAGGCCAAAATGATCCCCCTGGTTCTTCCTATAGATCTGTGTTAGTGTGGCAATAATTCAGTGACTTCAGCTTTGAGTGAAGCCATAAACGCAGCAGCTCTTATGTCACCAGATTAGTTTCATAGACGGTCAAACTCCTGCACAATGTCCATCATGAGTCACCGGTTAGCTGCTTTCAACACAGCTTGTTTGTCCAGATAGTAAAACATCACTCTATCACAGGTCCACGTGAATCCATGAATGGAACAGGACCAGTTACAAGTACCTTTAATAAATGTATTCATTCTCACTTCAAAGGCTGAAAAAAAGGATAACACTCTTAAGTCTCAGATTTATTTCTTATTTTTATTACTGACAGTCTTAACCTTTTAAATACACACAATTAAGTGAAATACAGTAGAACGTAGGATTAACCCTTTGTAAATCATTGAGGCTAATACTTTGTCTAAGTCAGTTGCTGCAGATATTTTCAAGGTTTTTCTCCTGCCAGCTCGTGAACTCGATGAGGGCAAAACTTCGCCTGAATGTTCCAGACATTATTTCCGTTGTTGTGAATACGTCTGCACAGAACGATCTCCCGCTGCGACAAACTACGTAAAATGTCCAGATCCAATTTTCCAGAAAATGTTCGGAGTTCATTTTCTGAAAAAAGCTTGAGAAGCTTTTTCCAACAGAAAACCACAAACTGTTTGCAGATTTGTTTAATGGAGATAAAACAGGTCATCAAAGTCTTGACACTTTTTCACAGCAGCCGTTCAGCCGACATTCTGAGTCCCCTTCACATTGAAAACCAAGCAGAGCTCCCCCTCACACATTAACAGGTTGTATTGTCATACAAGGACAGTCTTTACGTGTAGTTTCATCGTTTTGCATTAACTCGACCACGTCTTGGTGATTTTGAGATGACTGAGGTGATCCGTTATGCGCTTGTGTTCGGGGAAATTGGCGAATTTGGCGTCCTTGATCTTGAGCCAGTTCTGGGCTCTGCGCTCTGCGGCGTGGCCGTACTCCTCCTCTGGAGTCATGTACGGCCGGCTGATCCAGTACTCGTTCTCAGCCTCGATATCCAGCCGCTTCAGTGTGTTGCGTTTCATCTGCCACGTGATCTGCCGCGGCCGCCGGTACTTTCCGATCCACTGCTTCCCGGAGATGCCTTTCCGCAGCAGGGCGAGGGTGAGGAACATGCTGGCTGGCTATTTCTGAAAAGGCAAAACAGAGAGAAAGAGATCAGTGATTGCTGAAAGTCAGTCAATATCAATAATGATTACAATAAGTGTCACATTATTATTAATTTTGTTTAAAAAAGGATTTTGGCTTTGGAATATGATTATGAATTTTAATTCTTCTTAATGTGCAGAAAATGACAGATTTTACAACTCTCATGTCAAATATAACCAAATACGTGTGATATACCATAAGATCCACTTTCTCATCCTGTCACTTTCTCACTTGACCATTAGGTAATCGTCATCTGACTAATAAACTGGACTGAACTTTACATCCGAGGTCGTTTAAGTCACTAATTATTTACCTTTGGAACAGTGTTGAGTCATAAGATGTTAAAACTTTACAGCCATGCATGACCATGACATCACATCGACCATCTCATCCTTTCATGGTTAAGTGGGTCACTGTATTCAAAGTCAATTGTGTCACAGTAAAAACTGTTTATAGCGGCTATAATCAATACTGTATGAATGAAATAAAAACAGCTGGTTGTGATGGATCAACCGGAAACTGTATTACATATTGATTTCAGACTGTGGACATTTCAAGCTAGAGGTGCTTCGATGTGTTTTTCAGGCCTTTTTACAGCTTCTGCTTTGAAGGCATTAATTTACTTAATTGTTAGATTATCAGTGAGTTGCTTTGGAAGAGCATTGACACAAAGAGTCAATTGTAATTTGATTGTAGTTTCAATTGATCCGTCAAACTATTTAATTAAGTTATAAATATATAAATAAAATATGTAATTTGCCTCTGGGGTGCTCATAGTTTTGCAGACAAGAGATTAGTCAAATAAAAATGTGTCACATTTACTTTTAGTTTTTCCAAGACAACCTACATTTGCTGGATCCAGCTTCAATAATGTGATAACTTTGTTTTTCTTGATCTTACTGTGTCGTAACTTTGTTATTCTTGGATCTCTGACTTTTATTCTGATAAAATACAAACTCTAATGTCGTCACCTGGTGATGTAATCTACTGGGGACTGTCTATAACCATTTAGCAGTGATTACCTCATCCAGGAATGTGTGGATCTGAATGTTGCATTTTCCAAATTTGCTCCACAAAACCTCTTTATTAATGTCATGATTTGCTCTTTATATTTTAGTGAGACAGTAAAGCCTTGAGTTGAACTGTGGGACCCAGGTAATTGGACTTGGGCTCTGTCACAATAATAATAATAATAATAGCAACAAAATAGAACAACATGTAAGTTCAACATGATACAAACCTATAAAATGTCCATAATTTGAATTAAACCGGTCGAGTAAACATTAAATCTTTATCTATACATGTTCACCCACATTTTCTATTTGTTAACTTGAGTTAAAGTTGCTCCCAAAAATTAAATATGACCCACATTTAAAATGACATTGATAAAAACGTGTGCTAACGCTAGCTTAGCTTTAGCCTAACGGTGCAGACCAAGGGCAGCTCGAGAGGACGTTTCACTTTCACGTTCAGATACAACGAGGCTTCGTGTGGTTTCCTCACCTCCTCGTCTTCCTGCGACAGATGCGGATCCGCTTCAAGCGACAGGAAGAAGAAACGAGAAGATTCGAACAGTTTAAATGACACGAAACTGTGGAAAATGTGTCAAGCAGCTGCTACCTACGAGACCACTTCCGGGTTAACTACGGAGAGGGACAAGGTTCAAATGTGTTCAGATCCGTTCACGGGTTTATTTTTTTAATATTAGTTTAATTACTCCTTTTTTAAGGCAATATAATTTATAAGACTCCCTCAATAGAAACGCTGCACTTATATAATTTAATTCACCAATAGCAAGGCGTCATAAAGACAATATCACTGCATTTGTTTTGCATCCTAAAATTAAATAATAAACAATTTATCGAATAAATATAGAATAGCAGTCACAACTCCCTCTCTACAAATGTGTTACATCCCATGAAATAAACATGTGAAATAATTATATTTATGATACTTGTATAATATTTGTTTTAACTGCTTTAGTTTGAGCTCCATGTTTGTTTTCTTTCTTCCTACAAATAGTCATTTATATCGACCATTTCAAGGTTATATAGAAAAAGTAGTGCAAACAAACAAAAACAAAATTTTATTAAAAGGGAGGATGAGATAAGAATAGATCAATTGAAAAGTTTGATTAGAGTAGTTTGTTTTTATTTATTTATATATTATTTTACCACAAGTATTATATTTTTTCTCACAAATTGATAAATAAATAAACTATATTGGGGGAACTCAATGTGGATGCAGCGTTTATATAAAAGTATTTCTGTTCTAATTAAAATAAGCTTATAAGTTTGTTCTGCTTTTCTGGAGAATCATCTTGTTTTGAGTCGAATTCGGTTATTTCCTCATAAAACAACAGATCAGTTTATCAGAAGCTGCAGAGACATAATCCAGGGGAAACGTCAGCGGCCACCTCCTCTCTCCTGCTGCTTCTGGTGTTATATAAACACCAGGCATTGGACTCACTGGAGCTCCACCCTTTGTGCCACTGTGCCTGGACTTGTTTCTTCCTCATTGCTCTCAGTTTGTTCGAGTTCAGCTCTGCCTCCGCAGTCCGCACAGCCAAGATGTTTGTCTCCTTCGCGTGGTTCTCGGCCACCACCTGGACTCTGCTGGCTCTGTGTGTGGCCCTCCTGTTTCTGTGAGTACTCTCTGGATCAGGCTGGACACAGTCAAGCTGCCCTTGTTAATTTACTCTCCTACACAGATGAAATTAACTTGTGTGAAGTTGTCCTATCATCGATCCCGGTTCCTGTAACATACACAACTCTTCCTGTTTTTAAATTGCAGGTATAGCATTTGGCCTTATAGGTTTTTTAAAAAGCTTGGAATACCCGGACCAAGGCCTCTGCCTTTAATGGGGACATTGATGTACTTCCGCAAGGTATGACCCACACACACACACACACACACACACACACACACACACACACACACACACACACACACACACACACACACACACACACATCGTGAGGAATATGATACTGACATTTAAGCATAATTCAGAAGTCTCAGTATCCTGACCCTCACTGCTCCACTTCTCTCTACACACTAGGATTGTATATTTTTTAAGGTTTTCACCACATTTACTGTGTCTCATTTTTCCTCACAGGGTATGCATGCTTTTAATCGCGAGTGTCAAGGAAAGTACGGAGATGTCTGGGGGTGAGTCGTTGCTTCCTCCTGTCAGAATTGGACGAAAGGTCACAGGATGAAACTGAGAGCTGATGAGATGATTCATGGAACAGAACTTTGACCTGTTTCTTGCGCCATATTATGAGAAAAAATCTGATTTTTTTAATCTTACAACCTTACTCTTGAAATATCAGATTTGTTTAGCCTGTTAATACCTCATTGTGTAAAACTCAGTCATGGAAGTGGAATGCAGATGGAATCTGCTAATCAGTGCCTCTTGTATTAGTGTGTTTCAGGGCCGGGTCTAGGCAGGGGCAAGAGGGGGCCTGGCCCCCTCAAATAAATGTTGTGCCCCCTCAAACTAAATCCCAATTTATAATAATAATAATATAATAAAGCACAATGCCCCCTCAAGATCTTTGGCTGCCCCCTCATACATGCCTGTCTAGACCCGGCCCTGGTGTGTTTATGTAAACGTATGATCTCTCTTATGTTTTCTTATTGCAAAATGATAATCTGTAAAGAAACTAGATGAACAGGTAAATACTTTATTGATCTTAAGGGGAATGTAGGGAAATTTAAGTTACCAAATACCAATAAATGTAAAAGAATATTAAAAATAAATACCATGAAAATTAGTAGTAGTAGTTTAAATTTAAAGAAACTGAAAATGGAGGCATATCAGTAAAGTACAAATGAGAGTAAACTTAACAGCACTTTGATTTTATTTTCAGTAAAGGCTCATTTTATATCTCATCTTAAAGAACGTTTATTTTGAATGTATAAGATGAAGAAAATACCTTTTGAAAAAATGTGGAACTAGAAGAAGCTTGCTAATCCCAATATATAAATGAGAAAAGTATAACGCAAATATTAAATTAAGTTATTATAATCAATACTAACCAGTGTTTATTCTGAACGTAAACTTGCATCAGAACAATAGAGATCATTCTTTCCTTATTATTCCAACATATTTTATTCTCTCTTTGAGACGTGGATTGTTTTATAAAACTACTATTGATGTTGTCGTGTTTTTCTTCAGGTTGTATGATGCACGCACTCCAGTTTTGATGTTGTCAGACCTGGACATGATTAAAAGTGTGTTGGTGAAGGATTGCTACACTGTGTTCACCAACCGCAGGGTAAGAGACTCACTCGTTTAGAACTCAGCTCACTATCCCACTGTGCCAGCTGCCCTGATGTAATAAAAATAACAGTAGAGGTGAAAAGTTACTTGTGATAAGACCACGTGTCTGGTGTGGTGCAACAGCCTCTCTAGTCCAGGAGAGACAGTTTTACAGGGACATTAAAAACAACACAAACAGAGCTCAAAGAAAATCGATTCAAAGCACAATTCAAATCATTTACTGGAAATGAGCAAAAGAAACAAACAATTTAAATGAGCAGAATAATAGAGTTTTCATTTGAAAGCTCATATCTCAAAACATATTTTACTAAAGCTGAAGTGCAGACAAGGCCGATTAGAAGGTTTCGCTCTAGTCTGCTGGTTTGGATTTGAAGTAATGTAGTTTACACTCGCAGGTTTGTGATGGAGGATTACACCAGGAGAAAAACAACAGGAAACACTCTTGACACACACACTGACACACACTCACACAAATTGAAGAAGTAGGACAAAGAATGTCAACCTCAGGCTCACGAACTCAAGAAAACCTCTTGTGGCTTCATTGATTTACTTGGATTCGCTCTGTATTATACAATCCCACTTTACCCAAGTTAACACTGATTTATACGTACGATAATATCAAATTTATTCATTCAATTTGTGTTCTTTTTTGTCACCACTTTGGAGACATGGGGTTCTCATTAGAGAAAGTTTGACAGGTGTGTTTTGTTGACGACAACGCTCCCTCATACCCACACACACTAAATATCACACTTTCAAGATGTAAGGAAACGCTAATTCAGAGTTTCCTCGTGTTCACAGGAAAACCTTGTTCCGGGACCGATGGACGACGCGATTACAAATGTGAAAGATGAAAAGTGGAAACGGATCCGGAGCACGTTGTCTCCCTGTTTCACCAGTGGACGACTGAAACAGGTCAGCACATCACAGCTGAGCTCACTGACCACGTCTCCTTTCATTTAACTGCATCTGCAGAATGTGTCCGTACTGTGTGTATCTGTGTCTGCTGCACTCACTGAGAGAAGTATGCAGTGATACAAATTGTAATTTGATGGTTCAGAATAGTGCCACTTTCCTTTCTATTCTATTTGAAGCCAATAATAAAAGGTTATAAAGTGTTGCTATAACAAAAGTATAATAATATGTGACAGTAAACCAGTCACAGGTCAGAGGTTTGTGAATATGGGCTATTCAAGTGCAATTTGATTGATTAACAAGGGACAGAATAGGTTTTCTAAATATATCCCAAATAAAGGACCCTAGCTAAGTATTTTTACTCTGTGGTATTGATACTTTGGTTTGAGAAAATGATATAAGTACTTGTTTCCCAACCGAACATGACACAACCCTTCTTTCTTCGAAGATCTTTCCCATCGTGGCTCGCTACGCGGACCGGCTCGTGGAGAAGGTGGGACAGAAACACGAGGATGAGATGATCGATGTCAAACAGTATGTTATCACACGGTCACACGTGGAGTCCGGAAATCAACAAGCGTGAGAGTAATGAATCCACGTCCCGTCTTTAAAATGTAAAACAACCTCTCCTTTGCTTCTGCCGCAGACTGGTGGCACCTTACAGCTTAGACGTCGTGACCAGCGCGTCTTTCGGGGTTGAGTCCGACTCCCTGAACAATCCAGACGACCCCTTTATCATTCACATCAAGAAGATTCTGGGCTTCAGACTGTGGCCGATCATGTTAATGTGTAAGTCCTCCTTCCACCTCCGTTACGAGCTCGGCCTCATTGGACCATTTCTCTGGTGAACAGCCCTTTGTCGTCCCCTCAGTGATATTCGGTGCTCGTCTGGTGAAGCTGCTGAGGATCGAGTTAATGGACAGACTCAGTGTGGATTATTTTTACAACGTCATCATGAGATTCAAAGAGCAGCACAGTGCAGACAAGTCTGTGAGTATTTCATCTGTCCCAGTGAACATGAAACTACGGAAAATTAAATAGGTTATAACTAATAACTTGCTTTTTCTTTTTTGGATCATTTAATCCACAAAAAAATAAAAAGAACAAGTTGTGTTTTCTAGAGTTGTGTGCCAGGCTTGTCACTTTTATGGTATGTTCACCAATTTTGTTATTATCCACTTATTCCAACAATATTTCTGCCGATTTTCTCTGTGCTGGTCTAGGGGCGAGCGGACTTCCTGCAGGTGATGCTTCAAAACGAGATTCCAGACTCGGAGATACAGAACGAGCGAGAGCAGCCCAGTAAAGGTGCGTTTTCTCCACAGAGGGAGATTCGTCAGTGGAATCTTACAAAAGACATTTTTGGTCTTGTGAATGTAACATCTCAGGAACACATTGTGGGAATGTCTTCAGATTTGGTACAAACGTTCGGTTGGACTCAAGGAGGAACTCATTAGAATTTAGTGGTCCAAGGTCAAAGGTCAAGGTTACAGTGTCCTGACTGAACATGTTTTTGGCCTCTGGGATATGACGTCTTAAGTTTGCCTCAAGGGAACCTCTTCAATTAAACTTCTGATTAGCTGTCACTTGGACTCAAAGATAAACTCATACGATTCCAGAAGTCAGAGGTCAGAGTGACCTGAAACTAGGATTCTAGTTTAATTGATGATATGTTTAGACATTTCTTGTTGTGAACATGTTGTCTTGTTGTGTTGCAGGTCTTACTGAACACGAGATCCTTTCTCAGGCCTTCATTTTCATCTTCGGTGGCTATGACACCACCAGCACGACCCTCTCCTTCCTGTTTTACAATCTGGCCACCAACCCCAACGTGATGCGGACCCTTCAGGAGGAAATCGATGCCAGCCTACCAAGAGATGTACAGTAATTCATTGGTCTTATATTGTTCTGTGACTTTCGTTGTTTCATTTTATAAATAAAGCTTGTCTTTGTGCTGGTATTTCACATCTAGGCTCCAGTTACATACAACAACCTGCTGGGTCTGCAGTACCTGGACCAGGTGATTTCTGAGTCGTTGCGCTTGCTTCCCACCGCGCCTCGGCTCGAGAGGATGTGCAAAAAAACCACCGAGCTCAACGGCATCACCATCCCTGAAGGAACCCTCGTTGGGATTCCTGTGTCCTTGTTGCACAGGGATCCACGTTTTTGGAGCTCACCGGAACTTTTCAGACCAGAGAGGTAAATGTTTGTTCTCTACACGATTAACGAAAGAAAGATCGCTCGCTTTCTTCTGTGAAACCATCAGCGGACAAATGTAAAAAGCACTGGTTACAAGCTTCAATACAGGATACTGGTTAATGCTGAGAGGTTGTGGAACTAGTCAGGGAAATGACTCAGTGCTCCAGGAACACAGTGTAACTGGCATTAAAGTATGAAATCAATTTGCTTCGAATTTTCTCATTTTGGTTTATTCATAACATAAACTCCAGGTCATTGAAAGAAGATAATTATGACTTTTGTGATTGTAATGGGTGAATGTGGATATTTTTATATTCTTACAGGAAAACTCAAGACGGAACTTGTTTGTGTAATCTAATTACGCATCTTCACCTTTGTTACACAATCATATCTATATTTATATTTTCAGATTTATTAATTATATTTTATTTATTTATAACATCATTTACTTATTTTCCCTTCCTTTGGTGTTTCTTCATTTCAAATGCATTGGATTTTTGACAGAGGAGTATTTTATTGTTTCCTCTTAGTATTATTGTGCCACATTAGAAATACAGCATTTATTCGACCTGTGCAGCTGCATTGAGTTAATCTAGTGTGTGTGTGTGTGTATGTCTGGTGTGTGTGCGTGTGCGTGTGCGTGTGCGTGTGCGTGTGCGTGTGCGTGTGCGTGTGTGTGTGTGTGTGTGTGTGTGTGTGTGTGTGTGTGTGTGTGTGTGTGTGTGTGTGTGTGTGTGTAGGTTCAGTAAGGACAGCGCGGAGGAGGTGAACCCGTACGCGTACATGCCGTTCGGGCTTGGGCCTCGTAACTGCGTTGGGATGCGCTACGCTCTCCTCACCGTGAAAATGGTTGTTGTGCGTCTCCTGCAGGATTACACCTTCGAAACATGCAGAGACACTGTGGTAAGAATAACAGCAACACACACACACACACACAAACAGACTTTCATGTTCACTGAGACTCACCGTCCTCATACTGATCTTACATCCATTTCTCTTCTTAGATTCCTTTAGAGTACGACTGGAAGTTTCAGCCGATGACACCAATAAAACTCAAGTTTGTTCCCAGACAACATTAGTAGGAGAAGGAAGAAGAAATTATGTCAAAGTTGTTATTTTGTTTTCACCTTTCGCAGCAACTCAGAGGACGAAATGTAAAGTGTCATTTAATTCTGCTGAACGTCATTTATCAACAACGTACTTTTCTTACCCTAACCCTAACTAATAGTCTTTGATCTTTATGTCTTGATGCTTAAGAAGAACATTTCTCCTATATTTTTTTATGACTCCATAGATGAATTTAAGTATTTTGGTTAAATACAAATCTACTGCACAATAAATATACTTGATATCATAGCATCATCTCTTCTGTCTCTCATCTGATGAATCTGTGATGAATAATGTTGTGTTAAAATGTTGCGTTTGATTGTTGCTTATTTCAGGGCTTGATCGGGTTGAGATAATCAGTAAATCCTGTTTACATGTCCGTGTCTTGTTCGGACTATTGTCTTAATAATTTGAACATTTATTTCCATATTTTCGCTGACGTATTTAGCTGCATGAGTATTTTAACTAACAGCTCAGTTTTAGATTTAAAAAAAAAAAACACTTTGGGATTCCATGTCAAAGTCGATGATCATAAACAGTAAAGTAAAGTATAAAAACAGCAATGACACGATGACATTTACAGATCTTCTCTTTAATAACTTTCAAACAAGGGGATAAATCTGTTCTGACATTTTACCAACAAACAGCTGAAGTCATTCTTTTTCAGAGGGGGGGTTGGGGGGTTCTGGGGTTTCCTCATTTACATTCATAGCTCACACATGAGGTGTAATTAGGACAATTTGACAGGACATTTACTATTATCATTGAAACGACTACTACTCAAAGAACGAGGGATTCCATTGAAAATGAGAAACCTGTGATAAATAAATGTCTCTTGAGAAAAACTGAGGAAACACATTATGTGACGCTATGAAGGTTAAAGGAAAAACCTCAGTGTCTGTGTGAAGCAGACAACAGTACAGATACCAGCCACCAGATGGCGCCAACATTAGCAGTACAAGTGTGAGAGGCAGTCTGTGTCAGTGCATTCAAAATAAAGTTTTCACATTCAGATCTACAAAGAATCATTAAAAATGAATCTTGTATCGAGTGAATTAGAAGAATGTGCTGGTTTACAGTGCGTCCCGCTTTAACACTGATTCTGTTTGGTTTGTTATCAGAAAATAAAAGTCCTGAAATGTGTCGTACGCTGCATCAAAATCATGTAACTGAAAACATCCTGAATCCAGGATTGAGGAGGACAAAAGGTTCCATGTTTAAAGAAATCCAAACGGTTGAGGATAAGGAATATTAAAAGAGAACATGAAAGTGTGTGTCTGTGTGTGTGAGATGTGGAGAAGTGTGGCCCAGTTGGCAGGTTGTTGACGTCATAGACTGCTTATAAAGATGGACGACATGACGCCAGAGTGAAGCCAAAAGAGTGAAGCCAAAGTGGCTGGATGCAGTAAAGTTCATCAACCCCACCTCCGCCATGTTGTTGGATGGGACACGGGCCGAATAAAAAGATCAAAAGTCAATGGACACGTTAAAATACATTTATATCAAAGATGAATCCTGTCATTTGAGGTGCTTCTTATCACACCGATGTTTGTTTAATTTTCCTGGTGGGTTTGGTTTTAGAGGAGACGCGTCGTCACTCTGGTTAAACAGTGGATGGCTGATACGAACCACTTACTGTATAATACAAGTGTGCAAACACAGGAAAACCGAGAGCAGCACAGGCTCATATACAAACATCTTGGCTGTAAACAAAAGCTTTTGTCTTCTCTAATCAAAGAGAGGAGTATAAAAACTGCACCGCCACAGTGCCCTGTTATTCAGAAGCTCTACGGAGTGACTACTGCCGTAGAAAAAGCAGCGACAACGCAAAACGTAGAATGTGGGATAAAAAAGTTTAAAGGAATATATTACAAAGCCTTTTTTGAGTCCTGAGTTTATCAAACATAAACAAAACAGACAAAAAGGCCAGAGTCCATAAAATATCATCGAAATACAATAGAGGATTTAAACAAACAGACAAACGTTTCCTGCTTGTCGTCCGTTGCTCAGCCGTCAAGGGAAACAGGTAAAATCAACGGAGACATATGTTTGACACCTTTTTGGGACGACAAGCATTGTGCAGCACACGTGGTGTTAACAGCATTTAGAGTTTGAGATGAGGTGCTGGTCTTTTTGCGAAAGCAGCCTTGTCTAGTAAAACCATCATTTAAGGTGATTAAACGAGAGCGACACGATGATTTCAATCAGTTTTTCCAACGTAAGTATAACATATGTATAATCTTTCAAAATAAAAGCTTGAAATGAGTTTGTGATGCTTTAAATTAACACCAGTGTGCGACATCCCTAACTGGACAGATGTGAGAAGTCTGACCTCTGACCTCAGGTCAGTTAGACTTAGGCCAACTTACTGGAGTGAAGACGAAACACTTTGCTTCCCACTTACAGATGAACACGCTGACGACTGGGAGCGGTCCAGTAAAACCACAGTAGTCCTCTACCGGTGGCCACTGGGTAGCTTGTAGGTTAAGTACCTTGCTCAAAGGCACCTTGGCAGTTGCTACTAAGAAAGAATTCACAATTTATTTCGCAGAACCCAGAACCCTCTCGGTTATAAAAAATCTTCTAACCTTTGAGTCACTGCGCTGCAACCATAATAATCGACGTGATCAACAACCGGTTATTAGTTCACAGGCTGATACAGGTTTGAAATTTGTGTCATTAAAGATGAGCTGGAACTGAACCCCTCCCAGGTGTGATGGGGATTTTTCTCCCATTTAGACTCTGGTCCTGGATCAGTTCATCTGTGTCTGGATAATGAGGCTGATTGTAGTTCTGGTTCAAGTCTCTCCAGCTTTCTGTGGTAGAAAAAGACGCCTGAGGTCCCGACGCACGCACAGCCTTCTGAGGAAAAGTCCAGAATCCAAACGCTGCTTTCAACTTTTCACAAATCAAATCATATAGAATATATTTACCAGCCACAGTCAAATTATACCAGTGCTCGACGAGAGGTGAATTAGATGTTTATTGCAGGTTTGATTTGATTGACAGCTCTCTCTGGGTCTTAAATTCACCCGTGGAAGTGAAGGCTTCTCGCCCGACTGAGCTCAGAGCAGTTAGGCCGTTTTCATACATGAAATCTGTAATAATATCCATAAAATTGGGTCCAGACATTTTGTGGACTTTGCCTTTCACATATGAAACACACAGCAGGAGATTGTCCGGGGGGGATAGAGCACGCAGGACACGACGTATAAATTACGCTACAGAAATCACATTTCTTGGGGTTTTGGTTTTAAGGCCCTCACTGTCAAAAGCTCTCAAATGTCATCGTCTTTTGAAGTTTACATCTTCGTTGGCATCTTCTCCGGCTGCTCTTTTTTACTTCCAGTTTCCTGCCTGTTCAGACATTTTCCTGCTGCATTCTCACATGGGCACGCTCAGACATTTAAACAAGGGGGGCTGGCAGGAGAAGGGACAGAAAATGTCCGGAGCAACTGACTCTTACATACAAGCACCTCCTGAAAATGTGTCTAAAAGCAGCTTTAGATTAGTCAGCTGCAAACATGTTTAAAACGATTGACGAGTAGTATGTGTTCCGCCCGTGTCAGAGTTCAAGTTTGAAGCGACAACCTTAGAAAAAAGTCAGAGTTGTCCCACTAAAGATGGGTTATTGGGACGTTTGGTTTGACCTCATGGTTTTAAGATGATCCAGACCTGCTCTTCCCTTTCAGTGTTCTGTCTTTCTGGGTTTAGCACCATCCTTTAAATAACTGCTGGTAAAATCTACATGTGGCTGGTAAATGTTCCTAAATTACGAAACACTTTGGTGTGAAACCAGCCCTGTTTCCATTCTGCGCAGTAATATGGCAGGTAAAATAAAGAACGAGTCTTGAGGGAGTAAATAGTGAATTGTGGAGGGGACTTTGTCAGCTGTTGTCAGACGTGGTCACCGGGAGACGATCCCGCCTTTGTCAGCGGCGAGATCTCCTTCCCCCTGCGAGGAGAAACTAGTCCAGTGCTCTGGATCATTGCAGGGATTTGGCCGATGTTCTTACCCAGAGCAGGGAGCCATCCAGGTCCTGACCGACTGTAGCTGGACTCATCAGCTATTCTGTTTGCTGACCACCAGTCCAGCCCTGTGTTTCCCGGCAGGCTTCGCAGGCTCTACCGTCGGGGCTGGTAGCGGGAGTGACGAGGCAAGGAGGTGGGGCTGGAAGAAGATGAGGGCGAGCAGGGCGACATGGAGGCCAGGGAGGCGGTGGCGGCGGCGTCCTCGGCCTCCTCCAGCTCCCCCGCTCCGTGGAGCTCCTGGCTGACGCTGGACTGTAAGGCGGCCGGGGTCAGCCACTCTTTGGGCAGGCAGGTCTGGAGGAAGGGCACGCAGGAGCTGAAGTAGGCCAGACGGTTGACCCAGCGAGGGATCTCCCGGCCACACAGGATCTGAGGAGGAGAGAAGGAGAGGAGGAGAAAGAGGAAAATGTTATAAAAGAGTTCTTGAAACAGCTCTGGTGCTGTGACAATGAATCGATTAATTGATTCGTAAATTAAAAGAAAAATAACCTTCATAATGGACTAAAGGCTTAAATAAATCTTCACTTTCCTTTGTTCACTAAACCAAAGCAAACACTTGTTACTTCCTCCTGGTTTGTTCATGTTTTCAAAGTCAGAAGTCGTCTGAGGACATAATCACTCTTTTTCGAGTTCAGCTGAGATTTCAGTGGAAGAAAAACAAATCTGAAGCGATGCATGTGTAACTTGAAAATACTTCCTGCCATTCTCTTGTGAGGTGACCCGAGTTTTTCAAACCTCAGGGGAACGATGTGACATTTCCTGACTTTCTGCGCCTTGAAGGAACAAACAGTGGCTCAAGGGACCAGCAGCTTGTACAGGAGCTGGAGGAGGAATGGATTTCTCTCTAACCTTCAGCCGACCAACACTGTCATTGTGAGGGCTTATTATCACCACTTAGCTCTGTCTGTGCTTTTACAACATCTTGAGACAAGTGGTTTCCCAGAAGCTCAGTAAGACAGTTTAAATGTACTTTAATCAAAACATCATCACAGATGCTGACGAGCTGTGTGTAAAGCCACATGCGAGACGGAGACAGAGGGTTTTCTTAAAAACGTCTCGTGGAGCCGATGACTTTACGTGTGGCGTCACATCCCAAGCAGCCAACAGATGGTTGTAAACTATGTTATCGTGCAGCAACTGCTCTGTGTCAGCTGGTTGAAGATTCCTTACCTCAGTCAGAGATGAGTGTGCTGCGACAGCAAGAAATCAACGCATATCACTTAGGCTCATGACCTCAGATGAGCACAGCCACAGCTCAGAGGAGAAATCCTAAATGTGCCAGAGGGAGCTGTGGTTGATCCACAACAATCTCTAGGTTTAGAGTTTGGCTTTAGCTGCAGGATTCACACGGGCTTCGTGTTTATACCCGTTTACATCCACAAAGTTTCAAATCACCAACATGAGCTGTACACCTCAGATCAGCAGGTTTTTTTCAGCAGACACCGAGCATGACTCTGGATAAAAATAACGCAGACTAGGTGGCAAGAGAAGAGGCATAAATCGGTTATTCAGAACCCTCAGAACCTTCACATAAACATGAACAACAGAGAACTGGCCCTCAGAGAACATCTTTTCATCTCTTCTGACCTTAAAGGACGTGATTCTTGTGCAGCGGCATCATCCAAATAATCAACTTACATACTGAGACTAAACCAAAGTGTTAACGGGGGTGCAGGGTGTGATCTGTGTTTCATAAAGACTGACGACCGAGTCATGCACGTCACACATTCTCTCTGCACAATTGATCGTCACACTTGATTTCTCAAAGCTGCTGCAACAACCAACCTACGTGTTCCATCCTTTTCATCTCCTCTTTAAGGCAACCATACATTTTAATGAGGTGACTACAAACATGAAAATGAAATCCTGCAGGCAGAACTCCCCCCCCACCTGGTAAACTGTGTCTCTGTTTATATCATATCACACGTTTAAACTGTGCATTTCTCTTTAAGAGTATCTTCAGCTGTGGTGTTTACTGTTTGTGAATATTGTTACTGTGTGTTTGTGTGTGTGTGTCAGCTGGCTCTGCGTGTCTGGGCTTGTATCAGTGTCCTAATCCCCGTCTCAGTGCTAGATGCTAACTGTAAGACTCCCTGCTCATTAGTCACACAAGGATAAGCTGATCATAAGCACACACACAAACCCACACACACACACACACAGATACGTGTAGCGAGGGTTACACATTATTCCATTATGTGTAAGTACACCTACCTCTGACAGCGCCGAGGAGAAGTGGTTGCAGTTCTTGTGCATGAGGTGGTAGGCGTTGCCTTTGTACTCCTTCCCCATCTCCTCCACGATCCGCTCCACATCCTCCTCTGTGAAGTCTGTGCTGCCGAGGACTATGGCTTCTCTGCAGAGGCAAGTGGGAACATTGTTACTCACCCACTTCCATCTCCAACACTTTTCTTATTACCTTCCATTCAAACATTTTTCTATCAGAAATACTGTGAAACACAGTAAGAGAGAACAAATACTGTTTGTCATTCATGTAAAAAAACCTCCTTAATGAACATTTTAGAGAAAATAACACATTGATCTGTTCAATAAGCAGAGTGATCTGCTTGGTCCTTATAAGGGGGGAAACATTTCTTGAATAATTGTTTTTCACTGGTATCAGACCAATATGGTGGATTCAGCCTGAGAAAGAAACCTGAACATGGTGGCATTTTGTCCTGGATGATCCATACTTATGGTCTAGAGGCCTGCATGGAGACAGCAAGTGTTTCTGAGCACCATGTCTGTGGGGGCGTGTGTGTGTGTGTGTGTGTGTGTGTCTGCCACAGGGCAGATCAACTAGAGCAGAAGTAATACACAGCAGCACAGTAGCTCTGGGTAGACACAGACACACAAACACAGACCCTTGGCTGATAACTGGAACACACAAACGTATTGAACTCACTGTCTCACCACCGAAACACACATAGTTCAACTTCAGCAGAACACTGCACTCGTGTTCACAAGCACTTTCGTTTCTGCAGTTCCTATAGACCCACTTGTTCTCAACTCAACAGCTTTGTTTTTCTCAGATCACACAGGTTTCATTACATCATGTAGCCTTTTTCGTTTCCATCTCATTTACTTCCATCGTTCAATAATCTTGACTGTAAACTGAACGTGATTCTATGCAGCTGATTCTCTCCCATTGTCTCTTTCATGTACAGTATCTCATGAAAAGTGAGTCACTTTATTTCTGCTCTGTCTCTTCTGTTCTCACTCCAAGACAAATCAGCTGCTTCACGAAAGGAGCGAAAAAAGTGTGAAATTTAAAAAAATGTCTGTCACATGCTGATCTCTCTTTCTCTCTCTCTACTTCTCTCCCGTGTATTTTATGTGACCTCCCTTTCCTCCAGCAGCAGTGAACAGCAGTAGAACTCGTGAGAAGAAGACACATTAACTGACTGGGTTAACACAGAAGCTCTGGAGGACGATGGTTTGACTCACTGGTCACGTTTAGTTCGGTGACGGCGCTTCCATCAAAATGTTCATCAAATGTGGAGCTGAGGTGATTTACAGACTGTTCGGTTGTCCCTGTCAGATTGTGACTCAATGCAACTCCACACAATTACATCCACTTTAGTGACCTTGTTACTGTAAATGCACGACAACAGGCAGCAGGTCAGTTCTTATCCCAACCTTAAATGTTGGAAAAATAAAAAGTAGATGAAGAAGAAATCTGGGTTTCACAGGAGAAACCACTCAGTTACTTAAGTTCATGTCAATCCACTCACCGATGAACCGAGAGACTGAATCTTGCAGGCTCACTGACTGCTGACCCAAGTGTGACCTAGGCTACATGTCTGTGTTCAAATGGTCTGTGTGTGCACATGATGTGTGACAGGCAGGGCGGCTCACAGAAAACATTATTTCATGATCAAGACGTCTTCTGACGAAATCAACATGAAAACAGGTTTCAGGCTGAAATTGAAATTCATAAAACTTTCTTCTTTACTCTGGAACCGCAGAACCACACCTAAGCTACACACAGTTTCACCAAATACTTCAAACTTACTTGAACTTGAAGGTGTCGCCTAGTTCAGTGGCATCGCCGGGTGTGATCTCAAAGATCCCTGAGAATGGGTACGGGTGTCCGCCATAGGCAAACTCTAAACACACACAACACAAAACCACACATTGGAGCACATTATCAGAAGACTAATCATAAGCAGTTGATCTGAAATGTGTGGTGTCGTATAAATCGGTGTAGTCTTACCTCTTCCATAGATCTCAATCCCTGAGTGAAACACTCCGATGCCCATAGAGCTGGTGAACTCATTGATCCAGTACTGAGACAGAAAGAGACACAATTAGTATGTTTTCAAATTATTATAATTTTTTATGAGAAAAAGTCCAAAATATTTAGTTTATAATAACATATAAAGAAGAAAAGCTCGATATCCTTTAATTTAAGAGGCTGCAAACAGAACATATTTGAACTCGACTCCCTATTTTGCTTGAAAAGTGACTGACACAATTTATTGATAGTTAAAGTACAGCACCTGCAAAGAAAAGCATATACACAATATCAATACATCTGAAATACACTGTCTGTCCAATCCAGTTGCTGCTCTGGCTCTGTAGTGGACTCAGATTTAAAGACAGCCCGATTAAAAAAATAAAATATAATAGTCAACAAGTTATTATCACATTTTTATAAACATTCAAGAAGCAGATCACTGCACAATTAAAAATCTAATTATTTTATATGATGTAATCTCCACTTGGAAACATCTAGAAGACTGTGTGAGCCCTACAGATGGCAGCTCCACAGCCAATATCCATGTTTGGATCACGCTTGAAATCCCTTGATGGCTTGCTGTGCTGTGCTGTTCTGTGGCAGCGAAATGCCTCAATGCAAACTTCACTCAGCAGAAACACACGGTGGAAAATCCAAACAGGATCCATGAGCAGAATCTTGTAAACAGACTTCATACAGATCCATAAAACCGCATTGACCTCAACTGCTTATTGTTCGATGATCTGCTTGAAATAAGATCTGAGCATCTCTGGTGTTTACACAAGATCTCTTATATACACACAGACAATAAAAAGAGAGACCCACACACAAACACACAAGACAGAGCGCTAAGATTCAGTGATGTCCGACACGAGCGTCTAATACATTACACAATAACGTCACTCATAAAAAATCACTCATACAAACAATATTCCACATTGAGCGACATGAATAATTCACAGCAATGATGAATGGTGGTGGTCCAGTAACATGCTCGCTATCTTGACCTTTTGACCTAAGGCAAGATGAAAAGTCTGGGGATAACTTAGGTTATTAAAAATCATACCGAGGCGAATGCTAATTCTTACATTTACTTTGGATTAAAACTAAACTGATCCATTGATCACATAGAAAGATAATGTGTCTAAGTCTTTTCAAAGGCTGATGCAGTGGAACCTTCTTCAGACAGAATTGAGACTCAAAAGGAAAATCAGCATTAGTCAAGGTTACGGTGAAGTAACTATGATCACTTCCTGTTTTCCATGCACCCACAGATGTACAGACAAACTGTCCCCGGATCATTCTGAGACTGAAGAAAAACCTGGTGATTCTCAGGCAGGTTCAGATTAAACGCCACAGTGATCTCCAGTTACAAGAGACACCAGGTGGAGCGGGTATCAAGTTCTCTGCACAATCAGTCTCTACCTTCTGCTGTTCAGACTCTTAAACTTACAATGCAAAACGTATTGAGGAGCCTGACAACCACCGTGAGCCATTTAACACCGTTACTCATACTTCCTCTCTATGGTTACACGTACAGCATGTAACTGCACATCGCTGGTGTCGGCAGAGCTGCTGGTCTGTAACACATATCTGCTTTGCATGTTAAGAGTTCAAAGATTAACTGTGATCATAAAAGTAATGGGGACACTTTACTGACCTCTGGCTGTTTGCATCACATTACAAACAGAGCAGTTTGAATGACTTATTTAATGTAAAGCCTGACTAATATATAGAAATATAGATATTAACCTTAATGGACATATCTGTGTTTATGTTTGCTGATATGCCCTGATAGGAAAACTTTATTTTACAAAACAAACACTGCAGAAAAGATGTACATTAATGTTTACAATTTCTGAATTCACTTTCTATATACTTGGTTGTAATTGTGTTTTATTTGTGTCCCTAATACAGAGTTCCTCTCTAATGGTTTCAGACAATAACAAACTTTAGGTCTTTGGAGTTTATGCTGTCGTACTAAGTGAAGCTGGAGTGAAGAGTCTCCTCTTTGATAAAATTAGATTCTAACTGTGAAGAGAAGCGAACCCAGGATGAGCAGTGAAGTGAGTGAACTGAAGGAGGAAAGTTAGACGACGGATCAAGGTTTGAATTCCTTGGAGAGGATTTTCCTCACGTGAGAATGAATAAGAAGGTTAAAGAAGGCAGTAAACAGTGCTGAGCTAAAACATGAAAACACTTCATTGATCAGTGGTGGCCTCACGCAGCACTCGTGGGTGGAACTGAAATGTGTAAGTATGGACTAATGTTTCATAATCCCTTCTTTCTCCTGAACCCGTCGACACAGAACAGTCTTTACCAACTTGAGGGTGATGCGTCAGTGATCTGTTTCAACAGAAACCATAGTCAGGAGATGACGCTGTTAACGGGACTGCTCGGTGTTGTAATACCACTACAAGAAAATACTGCTGAACAATGAGTCACACTGTCCCTTCACCACAGTGTTGCATTATAAAACACACTTCACCTCCAGTAGTGTAGTTGATTGTATTTCAAACTTATAATACTGCAGATACACAGCAGTGCATCCACCACCTTAATGTTCCTATAATTTCTTTGGGCAAGTAAATGCGAATGATACTGACCCATCACAGACAACAGAGGGCCGCTGAGTCACAACATTTCAGGCTGATGTCTCACACAGCTACCTGACCTACATACAGTCAGGTTGATATGTTAAAAAAATAATTAAAAAGGTTACAGCAAGAGTCAGTAAGTGACTTTATTTCCAGGCAAGATTAATGTCTCCCTCAATCTCATCTGAGGATTATGTAAACAGTGGAAAAAACATTACTGACATCCTGCTTGTTTCTGTTTTGTGTTTGTTTCTCTGAGCCTGGGAATTACAGCCGTCTGTGTTTCTATCTGCTGGTGTCACAGACACACAGAAGCTGCTTTAGTCTGGATTCACAACAGTTGTTCACAAACAGAGAACACAAACAGAGAACAGCTCACAAGGTGGAAGCACAGGCACAGACGGAGGTTGTGACACTCGCCCCCGGAGCCTCTTCACCTCCTTTTTCAGACATGACCTGAGGAAAATACCCAAACCCAATTTTTCTGACACATTTCAAATATGGAGAACGCAGCAGGAGATTTCCTGGGTCCTTCTCAACAATTGGGGTGGGGTCTGGGTAAGAAGAATGACGACTAGATTCCACTGCGGAAAGCACAGTGTTTACGACACATTGTTTTCATTCCCGAGTTGACAATCTTTGTCTGTGTCTATGGCAACGTGTATTCGTCCAGAGACATTTACATTCTTCCAGTTTCGTATTTTATTCATACAGAGCCACTGGGAAAATTTCAGGAAAAAGCCTCGAGTTCAGTTCCTGTCTGAAAGCAGCTTATGTTTACTCCCAATCCCTCTGAGTGGAGTGTTAGTTAGATACTTGTAATTGCAAAAGCACCCGCTTCAGTGTGAGTGAAAACCCCCATGTAGGATGAGTGTGTGTGTGTGTGTGTGTGTGTGTGTGTGTGCGTGTGTGTGAGAAACATTTTGGGTAGGCGAGTCAGTGAGAAAAAGCGGATTGCTTCCCTATCTGTTCACAACACAGAAGGTTTACCCCCCCACTCCCCCCGGCTAGTGAAATAAGACTCTTATCTTAGCGCTCGTTACTTCAAAGCCTGTTAAAAGCAGCCTCCTCCTCTTCCTCTTCCTCCTCTTCCTCAGCAGAGATGATGAGATGAGTGAGAGCACGGCACTATATCTACGTGTTAATGAATGAAATTAAGACGAACGCAGAGGAACCGGGGTGCTACAGTTAAATGTATGTAATATATTGAATCATCACAGCGTCACGTGCTGCCTTTCTGGGCTGCAACTTTCCTCTTTAAGGGATTATCACTGCTGACAGTGGGGAGCTGGATAATTAGCAGGGAGAAATTAAATGTCTTTAGTGTCACTGCTGCAGCGGGAACATTTAATCTGAAACCAAAGTGACAAACACACAGAACGAGGGAAGGAAACTGGGGGAAAGCCACAAATATTACACCTGTAATAAGATCAAACCACGATTAGGGTCAAAAATGATATACATGTTATAATCGTATTGTGATAATAAGCTCCCCATCGACTTTGGCTGGCAATAACGATAATAATAATAATACATTGAGGTAGTTGGGCAGTGATCTTTAAAACCTATAAACTGAATTCAATGCATTTTTTAAATATGCCAATACACTATAACTGTGTTAATGCCTAAACCTCTAGTATGAGCTTCTATTTAACTTCTGAACTGTGCAAGACTTTTTAAATTAGACAGTGCTACATGTTGCTACATTACACTACACCAGCTGAATCTGTGGTCTCCCACAAACATCACAGTGAAACTCATTATGTCATGTGTTTCGTTCAGCCTTGGCACACGTTACCTTGTAAACTGGACGGTAAAAAAAAATAAAAGAAATGACTGCTGCACGTCCCTGACAGATCCCGAGCAGCAGCCACAGCAAAACCTTCCACCAACACAGAGTAACACAAGCCGCTCTAATGTCCAAACGCACAGATACAGCAGTCCACGGTGTCCGGCTGGCAGGCAGACAGACAGGTGGCGTGCAGATAATGCTGTCTCATTAGAGCAGCGTACTGAAGCACTCAGAGCTGCCCAGGGAATCCACTTAGCCGAGACGGGAGCGGGACGGAGGAGAGGACTCGACAGAATGGGAATGGTGGAAGCAGGAGAGGGTGAGGGGCCAGATAGTCCTGAAAGTCACGTGACGTTATTGATCCTCGAATGTAACGGGGGGAAGTTGATGCCTCATCTGTGTTCTTTTGAGTAAGGTGTTTCAGTGTCTTCAGTGTTTCAGCCCCTGCCAACAACCAGGCTGCCCTTCAGCCAGCACTCACCAACACTGCTCATGCTCGCACACTCGCACAGCGTGAACATCTGATGATGGCGGTGGGGGTGGGGGGGGGGGTCCTGCAGGGTGTGCCGCCACTCTCCTGACCTCAGCTATTATCTCGTCAGTACAGTTTCCTGACTTCCTTTGAGCAAACAGACAGTCACCCAAGGGTCCCGTTCAGACCATGTAAAAGCACTGCATCGTAAAACATGGCCTTCTCATTCACTTCATTAAGACAGCTCAGAAAAGTAAGGACTGTTTAAAATATATATATAATTCTGACTCAGGTTTTCTGTCGCAAATCACAGTGTTATATGAAGATGCAGCCAGGATTGATAAGCTTAGCATCATGACGTGGGTGGGTGGGTGGGGAGGTGGGGGGTGTCGGCCCTCATCGCCAAAAGCTCTCAAATCTCATTGTCTTTCCAAGTCGACATCTTCCAGTTCCCCGTCTGTCACGTGTGAGAAATGTCCTCAACACGTCCACTCGCTTGCTGTGAAGTTTCCAGAAATGTTCCTGCTGTATTCTAACATGGGTCCTTACTCCCATTTTACTATAGGGGCTGGCAGGAAAAGGTTCTAGAAAATGTCCTGAGCAACTGATGTGGACATTTGCGTTCTCACATACAGCCCCTTATGGAAAGTACAGGAAATGTGTTGAGTGCATGTCTGAAAAGCAGTGATTCAGCAGCAAAGTGTCAGAGAGTCAGTCCTCCAGCTTCCACTGGAATTGATCTGTGTTTCAGAATTGATTAAACGTTAACATGAAGAAGATTTGGCCTCATAATCAACTTTTCTGTTCTGTGAGTCAAGTAATCAGCCAGTAGACACAAAGTCCACTGGTCAGTCAGTGAGCATGAAGCCAATCAGCCAATCAGCCAATCAGCCACTCCAAACCCTCATAACACGGTCGGCCACTTTTCCGACACTACTCAAGTCTGAGCTCTCTAATCAATACACAGAGGAAGCGTAGAGAGGAAAGACTGAATCAGGAGCAGCCATCATCCCTTTGATTTCACTGAGCACCAGGACGCCACTGCAAACAATCCAAAAGTCTGGTTACCACAGCAGCACGAGCAGAAAGAACCAAAATATGCATGGGTGTGAGTCGATGTGCAAGCACATGCACAGACCACGGAATTCCTTCACTGAGCAAAATGCGCAATCATTCTCCCACTCTCACATGCACACAAAGAGAACACACAATGAGCAATTGTAAAAGTAATTTCCATGCATGCGTGTTAGATGTGTGTAGCGTGAAGCATGTGCAGCTTCTGTTAGCGTGTCGACGTGTGCTGAGGAACCCTGCAGCAGTGCACATGAAGGGAAACCAGAGGGAAAGATAAAAGCTCTTCAGTGGTCTTTACAGAGAAGGAACTAATGTGGACAGCAAGTCAAGTGAAAAGCCAAGAGGAAGTGAAAGAAGGAAGGGGGGGGGGATAGGAGAAAGGGAGAGAGGGGGGAGGAGAGAGAAGAGAGACTGACAAGAGGCAGAAGAAAGGAAGGTATAGAGAGAGACGAGATGGAACAAATGCAGTCACTATATGGTTATATATGATTCTATTTTCTACAAGTGAATTGTACAGGTTCTCACAGTTTAACGACCCTGTAGCTCTCAGTGTGAATCCATAAGAAACGGCCTCCAACGTTAAGACCTCAGGCCTCAGATGATATATTGACCATCAGCTGAAAGGCAGCACAACAGCAATAAATCAGATTAAAAATAGAAGTAAAGTAACCGGGTCTCTCGCTGAAAGGAGGAGGACCTTCTTATCGATCCAGGAATAGAAGTACATCTTCTCAGGTGTCTCCTGGTGTCTTCTTGACTTTTGAAAGTATTGAGGGAAGGAACAAAATGGAACCAAGAAAGCATGTCTCCTGCCTAAGCGCTGCCGATTCAAGTCCAGCTGTAAGCGTACTCTTTCCAACACTAAATCTATATCAATCAATGATTCATCGACAGATCTATCAGACCCCCCCCCTTCTGACTCACCCCTGCGTGGTGACAACACCATGACTCAAATTCTCCTTCTGAAACAAAGAGACGTGCGTTTCCTCCTCAGGAGAAGAGTTGATTGGGTGAAATTTAACATCCACTTGTGATTTGGCAGCATTTTGGCTTCAAACCCCATGTTTTTTCTATGACATCAGGCTGAGAGCAGGGTTAATAAACCACTGACTCTTTGATGGTGACCACGTTCTACTGTGAATATTTCACTTGAGCCACTTTGCTGTTTTGGCAACAGCGGATTAGAAAGTACACGAGGACCGATTTGGCTCAATTCCTGATACGGAACCCCGGTATTTACAGAACAAGACATATAGTGTGTGGGGGGGGGGTTGTGTGTGTGTGTGTGTGTGTGTGTGAGCTAAGGGTTATTTCCCATTTTTAAAAAGCACATTTTAAACTCATCTTTCATGCGTTATGTCCTTTTAGTGTTTTATCTTTTTAAGTGTTTTGAGGGTAAAGGTGCAATATTCAACTCACTTTTATTGTGCTTTATTATTCTGGCTCTTACACGTTATGTCCTTGTGTCTGTTACACACTGTGTTGTTTTGCAGCTGCTACTTTGGCCCAAGAAAAACGAATACAAATATACTTTGTGAACAACAAAAGTATATTTGATTGGACTGGAGATCGTGCTGCTACAGGACCTGTGTGTTTTAACATCATCTGACACTTCAGGTCACTTTCTGCTGCTGATTCAGCTCCTCGTTGCCAGATCCCATTGTGTATTCTGCTGAGAAAAGAACAGGTGAACCATCCCCTCAATGTGAAATAAAACGTAAATTAGCCGAGTTATACGTAACAAATGAAGGCCGAATTAAGGATTGATATAATGTCATTGGTGAATAGGCTTTAGTCTTTAGGTGTATGCTTTGTACCTCTGCTGAAAACGAATTCAGCTTTAAATCAGCTGTTTTTCCTCATGGAGTTTGGCGTAACGTCCGGGGATTGTTGGTATGGCTACGCCAAAACAACACTGAACCGTTGTCCTTTGATAAAGTAGCCAATAATTAATAATAAACACCCACTGGCACCTCTTCACCTACCATATCATACACGTTTAGGATGATCGGCTCGTTTGCCATCCCTGGCAGCGGCAGTGTCCTCCCGCTACGTCCCTTCTTCTCTGCGGGTCTCCCTCCTCCTCACACCCCCGGCTCCTCGGCTCCTTTCCCCCGGTGAGAGATCCGAGCTGTCGCCCTCTCTGAAAATAGACCTCGGTCCTCCACCTTGGTTTTTTCCACCCGGTGCTTCCAACGACGGATTTTTGGTACAATTCAGCCCCTACAGCCTGGTTTGGAATCGCGGCGGGTCCGAGGATGTGTTCCCACCACCGTGCAACATCTGCCGGGCTTTGTCCGGAGCCTCCCCGCCTCACAGAGCTCCAGCGGCGGCGGAGGACATCGGAGCCTCTCGCTGGGCAGGAACGTGTCGTCCAGGAGCCGCGTTGACACGGAGGAGCTGAGATTTCATCTTCACCCACCGAGAAGCGACATGACGAGGAGATGTATTCCACTGGAAACAACGACTTCCTTCTGCCTTGTCCTCCGCTTGCTAACGGTAGCTCCGGAGCTGCTTGGGCCGGGGGCAGGATGCGGCCGCTGGGGGAACAGTGGTCCGGGAGGAGGGTGGTGGGCGAGCGGAGCGATGACAACCACTCGATTCATCAACCTGCGGGCATTGTGGGTGATGTAGTTCTTATGATACATGCAACAAGCCAATATTCAATCATAATAATGATTATAATAATAAACTGTATCTATACAGCATAAGAAAAGGAGTTTACAAAGAAAGACAAGTTGTCAAAACCACGTTTAGGTGTTCGGAAACAAGGTGGTTTTCAAATTAAATTAATAATTATAGATATGTCACATGAAAACTGTTTATTAACACATAAAAGCAGTAATATGACGATAAGAATGGAGGAAGATGAGTGAAAAAAACAACTTTTTCAAATGAAAAGCATTTCACTTTTATTCTTATCAACTTAAAGGTACACAACAAAACATAACTTGTTTAATGAAGTATTTGATAGCAAGTAAGTACCCTACTAAGCAGATACCCCCTATGTGATATCACATTTTAATTCACAGAGCTGTATATTATTTGGTTCTGAACCAAATTGCTGATAGATGTCAGTCCCATAAACATGTTTTTTCGCATCGAGATCCATCAATTATTCTCTGAGAAATCAAGAGAATTTAGTGAGTCGTCCTTTATGCGAGTCTCTTGATTCTTCCCTGACCCCAAAACGGCATCATTCCAAGTCCAAGTTTTGTGGACATCTGTTGTTGTTTCTACAAACAAATGCACATGGCTGAAAATGTGACCTCCTTTTTAATGGGTTTTTCCTGACCCATAATACATCCTTCCACCAAATATTGAGGAAATATTTATTGTGACATAAAAAAACAACATGAACTACTTCAGAAGTTCTCAGGGGAGCATGTGCCAAGCCACTCCATAGTGCAGTCACTTAATTTGCCACTTATAGGTGTGTTTAAATAAATAAGTATAAATGGCTTCCGCTTATCCATGTGTATAAAAGAAAATCACCATATTTCTAACTCTGGATGGGCAGAAGCAGAAGCATTGAGACTTGGTCCCCATCTTGGTCCTTTTCCTTGTGGTTTCCACAGTAGAATTTGATGAACACATCAACAAAGACCTACAATATATCATATATTGTATTTATGTAGAAACCTCTCTTCAAAATCCCTTTTCCTCTGAGATAAACTCATGAACCCCCCTGATCGTTTTCTCCCAGCAGTTCCATGAGCGTCTCCTGGTTGGAGAACTCATGCAGCGAATAGTTCATCTCGTCCAGCAGCTCCTCTCCCAACAGGAAGCTCTTGACATCGTGCACGGTCATGCCGATCCGGTGGTCTGTGATTCGGTCCTGGGCGAAGTTGTAGGTCCGGATCTTCTCCGATCGGCCTTTGGTGCCAATCTGGAGGAAGAGAAAACTATCAACAACTGTTTGGTCCATTTGTTGACATTGTGTTTTTATTTCTTCAATGCTTTGTTTTTGCTTTGCTGTCTTTTCTTTTAGACGGATTATTATATACACCACTTTTTAGCAGACAAGACACAACATTGCTTTTTACAATGTCTTCATATATTTGTTCCGCTGGTTAATTACATTTTATTTCAATGGTATATGATGACACCATCCTTAAAACTAAATTTCAGCACCAGGTGAAGATTTCGACTCATGTCTCCTTCTTGCAACATTACAGCATCATTAATCAGTCATTTAACATTATATTTAAACGCCATTATAAGTATTCCACTGTCTTCACCTGTACTTTGCGCTGGTTGTAGCGTTTGCTGGTCACCTCCTCCAGCTTCCTGCTGTACAGCTTTGCTCTCAGGGCCTTCATGGCTTTCTCCTTGTTCTTCAGCTGGGATCGTTCCTGCTGACACTCTGCGACCACGCCTGATAAAACACACACATGACAACTGTTCTCGTGTGGCCACTTAATTTACATTTACAAATTAGTCACTGCAAAAGGTCCTGAGAACCTGTTTTCTCCAACATGAATACAGTTTTGTTGGGTTGGTTTTTAAAATTTACATGAAATACTTTTGTATTCGCTGGATGGAAGTGGGTGGGGATCAATCAAAGCTTGACGTTTCCAAGTTCTATGAAATGCATTTATTAACAGCATCATTGCTTCACGTGTCAGGGGATTAATTGGGGAACATTCGTATGTGTATGAAGACAAAAGTCCAACAACATTATAACTATTCCAATACAAGTTGTGTTACCTGTCGGCAGATGAACTATTCTGACTGCACTGTCTGTGGTGTTGACGCTTTGGCCTCCAGCTCCACTGGCCCTCATAGTATCTATCCGCAGGTCCTTCGGATTTATTGTGAAAGAGATCTGAAAAGAACACGTAAACAATTATTTATGTGCGTCTAAATTTGCAGAAGCAGAATAGTTCAACTCTCATCCACCTGGCTGCATTGTAAATAAGTGTTAAAACACTAATGAGAAAGGAAGGAATTGTTAAAACAGGCATTCTTTTATAACAAATGAGGTAAACTTCCCCAAATTAAACCCAAAATAGGACTCTTACGTATTTTTGTAGATTGTTTCTGATTGACTAACAAAGGACAAGCAATAGCTGCCCAAAAATAAGAAATACTCTCATCTCAACAAAATAACTTTTTCTACCTTAATGATCCATCACTTTTTCACTGCAATGATTCCTGTAAGAAAACTACAGATTTTTTTCTGTGCCATCCATCCATCCTGTTCAACAGTACCTTTGTGGGTTGGGGGAGGACAGCCACAGTCATGGTGCTGGTGTGCATTCGACTCTGTTTCTCAGTCTTGGGAACCCTCTGCACTCGGTGGACTCCACCTTCGAACTTCAATCTCTTGTAGCTCTCGGGGCCGCTGATACTGGCCGAGGCGTGACGTAGTCCACCTGGGTGAGGAGAGTAAAGCACACCAATACTGGAATGTTAGTCACTAATTCATGATAGCGGGGATCACTGGGGATATTGCTGATATTAGCTTTTATTTATTCAACTTGTTTTTGTTTGCCTAACCATATCTTGGAGTGTTGTGTCCCTGGAACTGTTTGTTATGCTTGGATTGAGCTGACCACTGACCTATCTCGCTGGTCATGTGCTCCAGGACGTCAAAGGACCAGCCATGGTGCTGGGCAAAGCCGTGGTACATGTCAAACACCTTCAGAGGAGAAGAGACCAGTCATCAGGCAAATACACAGAATGTGTTAGGATTTTTTATATTGATTTTAATGATGAGTCTCATTCTAATGTTTCTACTGATGGTGGAAAATCATATGATGTTTCTGTGCGTAGGGTCATGACCAAAACCGCATTTGTATTTTTGTCCAACTTGTTTTAATATGTATTTATTGTTTTTTCTTTGGGTAAATGTGCTTCTTCTTTGTTATGTATTTACTATTCAGGTACTTATAATTAATTCCACACCTCATTAGTGAACAGCATGGCTTCCTGACCCCCAACACCAGCTGTGACCTCCAGTATGAGGTCACTCAGATCAGCCTCCTCCTCAGGGATCAACAGATCCAGGATCTGATTGGTGAAGCAGCAAATGGAAACATCTTCAGTTAGTTAATGACTTTACATGTGATAATGACCATCTTTGTTTAAGATGTCACTGATCTGAAACGTCTCACTTCTACCTTTTGTCTAAGGTCTTGAATATCTTGCAAGCAGCCGTCTCTTTCCATCTCCGCCAGCTCTTGAAGTTCAGGGTCTTCATCTTTCAAGAGAAACGAAAACGTAAATTGTCAAAAATTACCCAAATGTTTACATCCAAGCCTTTCATATCTCTGATTGTACTGAACTACTTCATAGCAACCGTAAGTTGTTTTTCTTTAATTTAACTTGAATGATTCCAATCTAGTCAATGTTGCAATATACAATTGCAAAACACAGGGATTAAGGCTGTTTATCAATGATTTCTGAAAACTGTAGCAACAGTAGTGCTTACATTTTGCTGTGGAAGAAAGGGCTGTGCCTGAAACCTAACCTGGGCGGTAATTAAAAGGTTTGTGATTGCACCTTTCCTTTACTCCTTTCCTTAATGACTAATATTGACATTGGTAGTTCAGACGGGAACTAAATTTACTGTGTAGGTAGATTGTCTGTGTGCTTCCTATCTGACATTGTTAACCCCAGCCTTGAATTAAGTACAGATTGAGACAGTTTGAAGCAATGTGTGGTTAAGTCGTATTCCACCCACTACCTTCATTCAATCTGTGAACTGTCCCTGTGTGGGGGGGCAGCAGAGCAGTCTCACCTCTCAGCAGCGCCTCCGTCTCTGTGATCTCTTTGTGTTTGGTGTCCAGCTCCCTGATGCACTGGACGAGAGGAGCCAGCAGTGACACTCTGCTCCTCTTGGCGCTCAGCTCCTCCTCGCTGCACCGCTCCTCCATCGCACTGTGGTTCACGACTGTCAGACACTCACTGTACTCCGCCTCCATCCTCTTCAGGTACTCCTGCAGAGACATGCGGGCGAACAGCTCGTCCACCGACAGCAACCTGGCCCCCAGCAGCGGTGCACCGGTGTGAACAGCTCTGGCACCACTGCATCGGTGGTGATGGAATCCAACAGTTTGGCTGAGGATGTTTGGTGATTTTTGAAAAGGATGTTGCAACCTATTGAAGACGCACTCACTTCCTGTGAGAAAGAGGGTCACAGCTCTTCTGAAAGCCATCGCACGAGCTGATTCAGACTGAAGATTGACTGTAACCAGACAGAAACATGTCCAGGTTCTACCAACTATATTTTAATGAAATTTCATATTTGGTGAGATTCACATCGCAAAAAACAACAATAAGTGAAAACTTGAAACTCAGAGAAACAGATGTAAATTAGCTTGTTGCTATTGAACAATGGATTTTACATTAGACTTGGGACGAACACTTCACTGACAGTTTCCTCGTCATCTAATGAGACCTTCAAGTTCAGATAAAAAACTGTAGAACGCCTCTCTCACGTTTTCCCTGTCATCGGAAACATCGCGGTGACTAAGACGAACCTGTTTCCTGTCACGAATGTCTGAAAGGTTATTAAACGAGTCACTAACGAGGGTTGTTGTTAGAAGTATTGCTCCTTCACCACCTCACGTAAGGGCGCAGCCATATTGGATCTTCTTCTTCTTCGTCTCTGGGGTTAAACGGCAGCTTGTATCCACGGTGTTGCATTACTGTCATCTACTGGAGGTATGTAACTCCTACAGTTTCTGATAATGTCCAGTTTCCCTATAATAGGATAAGTCTCGTCCTTTATTAATTCAGTCCATGTGCCTGTCTACTCACAGCACTCACACTTGGAGAGTGAAATAAATAAATGGGGATTTGATACAACATAAAGAAAACAATATAATACCCTAACTTAGATTGCTTACTTTGTAAATCCACAACTCCCTGTTTTATATATGTGTTTGCATTGGTTTTAAATCCCACTCTTCTGCAAAAGCAACTATATATTAAAAGGGATCAACTGGTATTTCAATAAAAACTCAAGCATATGCAAGAATGTCAGAAGTATAACATTAACTTAGAGCTACTGTAAAAGACGAGGTGTCTGGATAAGGGAGAGATGCAGGACTCAAGGCCTCAGTGGATATTCAGTTTTGCTGATGGATATTTGCACATAAAATACACAGTAAGTGTCGAGCTGTCAGTGGCCTGCTGTGCCCGTCCTGCTCTGAAGTTGTAACTAAAATGACTCCGTGGATGTGTAAATTGGACATTGAATTTAAACAAGGGTCGTTCCTGGAAGCATTTCATTAGAATAATGCAGTATGCTGAGAAGGTGTCAACCCCCCCATGAAAATAAACCCAGCTTCACACGTTCTGTGTCTCCGTGTCTCTGTCTGTCACTGACTTCGGATAGTTTTGTAATCTCCTCTACAGTTTCACTTCCTTGTCTCCCTCTTATTTGGCATTGAACACAAATATCAAAAAGCACCCTATTAGATCCTGGTTATGTGTTGAGCAGGGATTTCTTCCGTGGCCTCTTTGCCCATTTACGACAATAAAATGCATGCAATAGTGAGAAGTTTAAATTGAAACAGACATGCTAATGTGAACTTAACCAAACTACCACATCCCCCAACTGCCCCCTGTCAGGTTTCAATGAAAGAGTCCCACATTCCGGGCAGAGGTGTGAACTAAACGGTCCTGTGTCTCACAGGCCTTTTAGCATTTGCTTCCCACAAACAGCAGGATTACTGACAGACGAGAATTCAGCTCGGTCTCCTCTTTTTGAGTTTGCTTTGCTTAAATCCCAGTCACTGGTACAACATTAAATAATGTTCTTAAGGAACATTTTAGTTTCAATGAGAGTTTTTGTCCAAAATAACCTGAAACAGAACTACGAAGGATTATACACATTTTCTATTTACACATACTGTACCTCTTAGCCTCAGGGGAGAATATGCAATGCGTAACAGTTTAAACATTGAATTACATAAACCATTTTTGCACAATGTAAAGGAAAATAAAGTCATGAGTAGTTAGTGCTAATTGTAACCTTATCAATGCAATAAAACGTTGACACTGAATCCATGTCCCCAACTGAGAAGGATGAGGAAGTATTTTCAAAAGAACTTTAGAGACAGTAGATAAGTAAGTAATTAAGTAAATGTTATATATAAAGCACCTTTCAAAATCAGAGTTACAAGGTGCTGCATGTTTAAAACAAACATTAAGATGAAAACAGGAAATCACAGAATAAAACACAAACAATAGAAGAACTTAATCTTCACAGATTGCAAAAACAAAGGAACCATCAGGACTTGACCAAGTTAAAATACTTAGGAAATAGTTTTTGTAAACAAACTTCTTTAAACTGTTGATGGACTCTGCATTTTTCACAACTAAGTGAAGACGGTTCCCACAGGCTAGGAGCCGAGACAGAAAAGACCCTGTCACCTTTAGATACGTCATGTCATGTGGCAAAGAACCTTATGGAATATATTTTATTCTATACAAGTTTCTCCATTTTTCATTGCTTTTTCCATTCGTCTGTGTCTGTGTTTCTTTTTTAGTTCATCTGCATTGGTGAATGTAATATTTTAAGACAAGATAAGATAATGTATTAGCCCCACAATGAGGCAATTTGCTGTATTACAGCAGCAAGATTAAAAATAGGCATCAGTGAGTAATAAATAACATGCAATACTTTAATGTAATATTAAAAATATAAAAATATGAATTGAATTGAACTATGAAGATACTATTAAGCTTTTGAGCGATAATGATAAAAGTATTTTGCTGTCAATATCATGTATATAATAAAAAAATAGCATCTCTTTTTATTTGTTACCGAAACAATAGTTGAAACAGTTTCCTATTTTAATATTCAGTTCCTCAACATTTTACTTATAAAACCTAAAGTGTTTAAGATTCGTCACTTCCGGATTTAAAGGTTTTATACACAGACATATATAGCGACATATATATATATATATGTGTACATATCTATGGTTTTATATATGGTGGGAAAAAACATGGCGGGACTACGCATAGATATCTATGGGACTACGTCTCATAGCGCGCCGACGTCACTTCCAACGTCCTCCAACCCCGGCTCCCATTGGTCGATCCTTTAAAGGGCCGAACCCCGCTGCGCTGTAATTGGCTGGCGCGTTTTTACGCACGGATTTCAAATGCCCAGCAGCGACTGGCGGATTCCTCAGTTCAGCGGCGGAGTATCGGGTCACATCTCCGGGAGAACAGCTCGGCTTTACACCGGATCACGACCCCCAGTTCACGGTGAGACCACCCGACACACAGCTCACACTTCCCCGGAAAGGCTCCACACTAACCGGGCTGTGGGCGACGGTCGCGAGCGGGAGTGACTGTGCTTGGCTAGCTTAGCGCTACTAGCTCCAGGGAACTGACTGTCTACTTACCACACCAACGTAAACTGTTAGTAGGTTAACGACATTTTTACCACTGACACTGTGAGTTAAGCTAAAAAAGTAGTAAAGCTAGTGAAGTTTGCTCGCTTCCTATTGCAAACTAATGTACGCGCGAAAATGGAGGCTACTATCCGACGCTTCGTGCATCCGAGCTTTGTCCCGTAAACCATCATTTGCTCTTATTACAAGAAGAAGCTAATGTCGGAAACACTGACTAATGATTTTAAAGGATTCTGGCTTCCTGTCTCCCGCACATTCAACTTCACCGCTCATAACTTTCCGCCAAATCTACACCGCCGCGCCAAAACCCTTCGTTTGTCTGGTTATAGATCTGGTTATAGATCTGGCGGCAGAGTGTGTGAGCTCGTCCACAGTTCAACCGGACATTCAAGATGAAGTCCAGATGTGTACGTGTGGTCTCAGTGTGGGTTTCTACCTGTTTTATAGCTAGCTTTGGTGCTAGAGGGGAGCTAAGTAAGCTTTGCAATGTGAGGAGCCATGTTGTCAGAGGTCTAACACCCCCCCCCCTGTCTCCTTCATCCAGGAATCTCCACACGTCCTGCAGGTTTCCCCCCCCCCCAAAGCCAAAATGAAGTGTCCTCGCTACGACAGCACCAGAGTCTGCAACATGGAGAAGAGTGCTGAGAATCTGGCTGCTGTCGTGGCCAAGGTGCCACATGTCAAAGCTTCCCCAGTGAAAGAGCTGGTCCCCATCAAACCCCAGTTCCAACCTGCAGCAGTGACCAGGCTGTTGTTCTCTCTCAACAACGACACCCGGCCGGTCCACAACAAGGAGAACAGCAGCAGCCGGGAGCAAGACCGGACCCTGGACGAGGGCCTGGAGGACAGCGGGTACCTGTCCCTGCACAACAGCCAGATCGATGAGCACCACGGGGAGGAGGAGGACGACCACAGCCAGGGGAGAAGCAGAGCTCCACTGCTGCTCTCTGCAACGCACCAGGAGAGGACGATATCACCCAACAGCTCCCCCGACAAATGTAAAGCAGGTCACAGGGTGGTCGTGGTGGCAGCTTCCACTCCTGTGGATCGTCCCAGGAGAAGAATACTGTCGTCCACACCCTGCGATAGTCACAGTGACCCCAACCTGCCCATACTGAAGTTCCAGCGGGCTGTGTGTGAAGAGCTCGCCAAGAACTACCGGAAGAATAAGAGGTAGATTTACACCCTAAAGTATTTTAGCTTGGGCCTCAAATGTATTTCCAGCTGTTCATTGAATCATTTACATTGGAATGTACAAATTCCTATAAAACCTTTCAGAATCCACAACAGCCGACTCGCACTGCACCTGAGGCAGTTTCACTGTGTAGCTGTCAGGGAAGCAAACAGGGGAATGACAGTGGTTTTCCTGTATTTCAGGTACGACTGGAGCATCGTCACTAAGGTGGCCGAGGAGCATCTCTTGGATCGGGTGATCGGAGGCAAGATGGGACGGGAGTACGTCGACATGTTTGCAAATCTGCTGTCCAGGAACATGAGAAGTATCCTGAGCGACATCCTGGCCCTGCTGGATGACATGGACCTCATTAGGTACGATAGAAAACACTTGACTCAATAATAATACTTGCCAGAAACTGCTCAGGTACTCTATATCACACTTGTTTTCTTGTCCATATTCATCACATCTTTACCCTTTCTGACCCTGCAGCTGTAAGAGAGTGAGCAGGACGTGGAGGAGAATCATTGGTGAGGACACCAGTGCTACGAACAGGTGTCTGCAGGCTGAGGAGTCGCTCAGGGTGAGGAATCACAGACAACACACACGGCTGCTCAAATTCAAGAAATATAGATTAAGATTAAGATAAGATTAAGATACATTTATTTGTCCCAAACACATGCACAGACATGCACAAGCACACTCATGCAAGGAGGGAAATTTAACCTCTGCTTTTAACCCATCTGGTGCAGGACACACAGAGCAGTGGGCAGCCATGTACGGCACCCAGGGAGCAGATGTTGGGAGAGTAAGGTGCCTTGCTCAGGGGCACTAGACAGGGTAGGGAGAATCCTCTTGGATTTTTGGACAGATCAATCCAGGTTAGTTTATTGTTGTTTCTCCGTGGAGTACAACCAGAGACGAACCAGAGACCTCTTCTGCCCATAGTCCAAGTTTCTGCCACTAGTCCACTGCCTCTCCCCCACAGGTTGTACAGGACTGAGTTATTTTTGTACCAGTGGTCATCATGAATGAAAACTCATATTTTGAAACAAGACATGGAGTTACACGACAGTATATCCAACTTTTGGTTGCATGAATGTATTTCTTATATTTTTTTTAATTCTTTTTGCAGGAGTCAATGAGCTCCTTGGGACATAATGACTCTGGTCTGACGAGGGACATCGGGGTGTCCAGGGTGGTGCTGTCCTGCATTCAGACCCGGGCCAACAGCACGGTATCATCCTCCTCGTCCTCCACAAGCAGCAGGGTCCACAGGCGGATCACCCCCCCTCAAAAGGGCAGCACGCCCCATTCCCAAGGCACACGCTTCACAGAATTCACCAAGGTGCGTTTGGATATCAGGGACTAGAATTGATTGTTTTAATTGATTGAATGTACTTTATTTCTTGGTTTTAAGATTTGATATCTAACACGTAACCCAGATATATTCACTTCATTGTAATAGAAGAAGAGGAATTGCAGCAGATAAAGTTAAGAGCTGGGGAGCATTGTGTTTTTTTTTAATTGAAAAACTACTTGAGTGGCTGCTGATCACTTTCCTATTGATCTGTTAATTGATAACCTGGTATAAAGGTTGGCGTAATAGCTTTGGTTGGCTATAGCTTTTAAATACAGTTGTAAGAACAATACATTTCAAGCCATGGGGAATACAGCCGTGTACATTTTCCAGCCCTAACACATGTTCTCGTTCCTCTGTCCAGGCCGCCAGGAGCCTGAAGCAGCACGAGTCTCTGCGCTGCTGTAAGCGCTGCGGTTCACCAGCGACACACTCGCCAGAGATGCAGCGGGCAACGTGCACACGTCTCAACTGTCTCTTTGACTTCTGCACCTGCTGCCAAGAGACTTTCCACGGCTCGACGCCCTGCCGGACGGTGGAGTCCAGGTCCCACTCCTTCACCTCTAGGGCGACCCCGGTCCTACCGGGTAGCGCTCGCAGCAAGAGGAACGTCAGACGCCTGTGACAGGTTTATTGAGTTTTTATTCACGGACCGTTTTAAATGTGGAGGGGCTGACTCAAGTACAGCCTGGGAGCCTGGAAGTGGCTTCTGTACAAGCACCATATAGTATTACTCAGAGCCGTGGCTCTACACAACTGAATCCACTGAGTGAAGCACTTGTTTACAAGACAACTGGGATAATCAACCAGAAAAGTGTCATCTGGCTAAAGCTGTGGTCGTCTGTGAGCGACAAACAAATCTGATGCCAAAAAATAAAGAAATGTAGCTTGATATGCTTACTATTGTAACATTTTAATCATGTTTTAAATTGAAACTTATGTAAATGTATTGTATTGTCACTTTTAGATCGCTTTGTATGTGTATATATATTTTCTTTTAAATAAATGTAAGGAAATCTTTTCTGTAAATAGATCTTTCATAAAATTTTAACAGTTTCCCTGTTTTCTGTATTTATTTAAGAGCCGAAACCAGATATTAAGGCAGATATGGGTTTTATTTTACCATGAAAAGGTGATTAGCTGGTAATAATTTTTCACTAATGTTAACATTTTCCAGCACCAAAAATAGAGACAAGCGTATATTTGAAGTTTATAGCTTGACTGATTCATTAAAAACATTAGAAACATTTTTAGACTTAGCCCAGTTTGACAGATCTGATTCTGCACATTCTAAATCTGCAAGGACATCTGCTCTGCAGTTTTAATTTCATTCCCTAACCAATACCTTGAGTATAGAAATCAATACACACAAGTGTATGTGTGTAAATATTTTGGCTTTACACAACCTCATGGTGTGCTAATATAAAATTTAAAAACAATTTCACCATATAACGCTGAATATAATATTTAAAATGGCCTATTAGTTTTCCCAGACATCTAAAACTTGATATCTCTACTCTTAAAGTAAAAGAGTTATGTTTTAAATGTCTATTATTCAACTGTTTTAATTTGAATTGAAACTAAGTTATTTGCTACTTTTATTATCTATGTGTCTGTCCTGTAGAGAGACCTTTTCAGCCCAGGTCTCCTCATTTATTTCACTAGATGGCAGCGTTGATCAGGTTTTGACCGATAACAGTTTAATTGCAGCCACAGAGAAAAGCCATCAACATCACGGGAGATTAAATCAGATAAGAGCCAGTTTCTCTTTCAGCCTCAGTCATATATAGAATCTGAGATACCATCAGCTCATGATAACTAAAGTTCAAAACATTTGTATGTAATGTACAAACAAGTGCATAGAATATTTTAGAAATGTATCATTAAGTACAGTAGTTGCAGTGCGTTTACTTCCTGAAGTAAGTCATGAATTATTATTCATCACATCGTATATTGAATATCGCATGTATCAACATATAATATATATACATTTTACCTGGTTTACTTTTTATTTCCATTTAATTGCTGATGACTTTTTTAATATCTCAACTTTGCTGATTTTTATTTACCGTCTGAACTACTTTCATTTTGAGACCCATCATATAATCCATATTAAGCAATAGTTAAGCAATATTAAGCTTTATTTATAAAAGTTTGAGTTGTTCTATCCTGTCTCTGTCTCGTGGTAAGATCAATAAATTCCTCCAGATATAGATTCTTCAAATTAAATTGTATTTATAAAGACTGTAGATCGTAATGTTGAATTCAAATATTTTGGACATTTCCATGGGATGATGAAACAAATCCAATACAGATCTCTGAGTGAGTACAATGAGCTGCAGCTTGATTCAATTCAAGGGAACTTTTGTGTTTTGAGAAAGAAATGCGACACTGAAAACAGTTTTAATGTTTCACTAGCAGATTATAGGAGACACCTGCAACTTTTCTTACAGTAAATCATTGTAAAAACCTTAAAGGTTTTTTAAGTTATATCCTTATTTCTTAAAGGTTGTGACACTCTGGTGTGAAGCCCTGTGAGCTGCACCTCCTGAGGTTCTGACACATCTGAATTTGTCTTCAGGAAGAATTTAAAACACTCACCAGCTTTTGGGAAATTCCTGTTAGGATAAAAAATGGCCTCTGCCACTTTCCCCTTAAAAGAACAGTCATCACTTGTTTAGGGGAGTGAAGAAGCTGCGAATAGCATCACTGACATTCCACTGTTACCTCTGACATTTGCAGCGTGACCCATTTGTCTCCCGCCTGTCCCTCCTGTGGCTGAGCTGCTCTTTGGTGTCTTGTGCTTGTGATGACACATGTAAACATCCGTCAACTCTTGTGCGTGTGTCAGCTGCTGCGTGGGAATGATCCCTGTTCAGCCGGATGTCCTGTGACTTGGAATGATCTAAGGAAAACACTCAGATTTCAGTACAGTGTGTAGAGTTAACACAGAAAGGCCTGATGCCTCCCGCTGGCTGCTGTGGCTGCTTGTTACAGCGCCACAGAAAGTGAAATACTTTCCAGTTTCCTGTGTTTACTAGTTGGGACAGGGCACATAATGAAATGCACTTAGGTTAGCTTACTTTAATATGTTTAATATGCTGCTCTGCAGTCACAGTCACAATAAAACAGTTTACAGTTTATAACATTTATTATAAATAGCTATATAAATACAGAATACAACCTAATATATAGAACTTTAATTAAGGAAAATATATTTCTTCACGTTTTTTCCACCTGAATTGTTTGTTAGAAATATAATAGGGGATATAGACGCATAATGCAAACTGAAATGCTGATATGTGAGTGATGAATCACAGACATTTGTCCGGGTCTATAATTTATTTCTTCTTTCTGGTTCATCGCTCTCCATTGTCTTGTTTAATGTAATTATTTTCAAACATTTTATAAACCAGAGCAGCTCATTTTACAAGTTCACAAGCTTAACCCATGTTAATGTCTTCTGCTGAATTTGAAATATGAACAATTTGGCATTAGCTCCTGGTGCATGATCATGAAGCAGAAGTAGAAAACAACCAGCTATGTTAGATTTCTATTGTCATCCAGGGAGGAACGGTAACATAATTACTGATGTAATTGAATCATATAATAAAGATGCCCCTTGTTTTCACATAGTCTTGTTTTCATCCACAGCAGCTACATTTAAAATCCTGGATACAAACCTCCTCTTCGTCCATTCAGTAGATTTATTCACTTGTATTTGCAAAGTGTCAAATAAGAACATAGGTCATTTTAAAGCACTTACGTCATAAGGTCGAACCAGACTGTTTTGTCGGCTTTAAAAAAACAACGCATATGATACATGTGTTGATGTGAAAGCGTGAAGAGCAGCAGGTTTCCACCGACAACATGTGAGAAAGTGTCACGGTGATGGAACTAAATGGACTATTTTGCAACACGTCAGAGCCGCTGATGTCACTGTGGCGGCGGCGGCGGCTGATTAATCTGTGCTGTGGCCTTTCACTCCCTCAGAGACTCAGGATCATTTATCTGGCAGATTTATTGATCGGCTGCTGCAGCGACACACAGCCAGACCGGCTGCTAATTGTAAAAGGGCTTCCACGTCTCACTCTGTGTGTGTGTTAACAAATTGGTGCAACAATGGAGCCTGGAACAATGACACCTCCTGTGTCGTTGAGCAACTTGCATAAACATTTTACCGGGAAAAAGGGAAAATCTTTGTAAATTCCCGTCATCGCTGATTCTGTCGACGCTCTTTGCATTTGATCTGCTCAGCATTTGAAGATCACACTTTTTCTGTTTATTTTGCACAAATAGCTCATTTGTGCCCAAGGAAAGAGGAGGCAGGGGGGGGGGGGGGGTGCAGGAAGTGAATCAAGTCGTCTGAGATAACATGAAGTTTATTATCGGCTGTTTGGGACGAAGATGGTCTTTCATGTGTTTTTCTGTCACCTGTAGATCACAACCACAGGCTGGGGCCGGTATCCACAATCCAAACCATGGTGAAGCTCAGGCAACATAACTGGGAGCGGCTGTGGTCACTGTGGGGGGGGGGTTCTGTTTCTGATTATTCCCTGAAGTCAACAAAGTGCTGAAGGAACATAAGCATGGACATACAAGTCAAAATATTCCTACGAGATCGTTTTGTTCATTTTGGTAGAATTTGTTTTCGGTGATTAGGCAACGTTGTCATAACCAATATAAAGGATACAGAGCCTAGATTCACACACACACACACACACACACACACACACACACACACACACACACACACACACACACACACACACACACACACACACACACACACACACACACAAACACACACACACAGCCTATGGTGATAAAAGGCTGCAGCACTTTCTCTATTTTTACTCCGTTTGGTCCATTAAGATCCGAGCAGTGATGAGAGTTAATGAATGAAGCCGCTCCACAAAACAGGCTGTAATCACACAAATGTCCTGGACACACACACACACACACACACACACACACAAACACACACACACGTTGACCAGACGACACATCTATCTGCCTCACTCTGGAACAGTCAATTAAATGTGCACACACAAAGACTCACACAGACACAGACACACACATGTGATAATAACTCATGGTCTTTGAACATATAAGGTTTAATCATGTTATGACCTGCTATTATAATGTATGACTGTACTTTTGTTTTGCCATCTTTAAATTCAGGACAGGATGTGGCAACACTATTTGTCTGTAATTATATAATATAATGAGTTTCTGAAACTAAAGGGGGATTTCTTCAAAATGAAGGATCACATTTTTTTAGCCCAAACGTTCCTCCGCCTTAATAAACATGCAAAAAATGATTTTATTCTATTTTACCACACGAACGGTTCTGATTGAAAGCGAATTTATGCTGAATCAGCACATTCCTTTAAATGTGTCATCCTCGCAGACTGACACATTTGCTTCTAATCATAGGACGGGCTGGTCCCGGTGCAGCCCTGCAGAACATTGCTTATGACATTTATGAGTCAAATATCCGCTGCCATTTTGACACTTGTAAACAAAGTGAGTCACAGCAGGGAGAGCGAGCAATTAAGTTAACACTGGAAAGTATTTGTTTGGAGGAAAGAGGATTGGAAAGCTGTTTTGCGTTTGCTCTTATCACTGCGGAAAAAAATGCCTGACGACAGCAACAACAACTGAGAATATAACGGGTTCATCTGTAGCCTGAGTCTGAATTAACCTAAGTTACTGTGTACGTTGTTTTACAATCCACTAGTTTATATTCATCATTTAAATATGAGCCTGCATATAATTTTGGTGCATATAAAGTGGATTAACATAAGATTTGAATTAAGTTAATAAAATGGTCAATTATTTAATTATTAGATAATCTTGAGATAATCCTATACATATGAATATGTGTATTTAACTTTTCTTAAATTCACATTCCACTTGCTTTTGATTCCTACCTGCCGTGATTGCATGGGGAGAATGAGGGGGATCATCGATAAGACTTTGCAAGAGAAACTGTAACCCACATATTTCCCACTTTTCTCATATTTAAGAAGCTCCACCTTGTGTTCATGAGCTGCATATAATGATAATATTATTACAAATGTGTGATGTATAGGATGAATAACCAGCCTGTCACTAATTCGGACAGGGAGCAGCCAACAGGACACATGTTACAGAGTGTGGTCTGAATTTGGCAGATTAGTAGGTGAGGTCCAATGAGGTTAAATCATCACAAGATGACAGGCTGCTCTGGTTCTTTCAGGATGGTCAGATTTATATTAAAGAGAGAAAATAAGAAAAAACCCTTTTTAATGACGACAGTGAACACAAACAGTCCATTCACACCTTATCCTCTTCCATCACCTGCCTCCTCTTAGCGGAGCCACCACAGAGCAGAGCTGTGGAAACTCTCCGTGGTCGGACAGAGAAATCTGCTAATGGTGCGAAGCGTGACGTCACGACTGAAAGCATTTCAACATTCAGACCTTTAAACAACCTCACAACCGTCTAAAACCGTGAAAACTGGCTGAATCAGATTGAAAAGATGCAACAGGAAATGTATTCTGGAGGCTACAATGAAGGCGTTAATGTTGGTTTAATGTTAATATTCATGTTCTAATCGTACAGTTTTGTTTCAATAGTTTTTAAGCAAATCCTCTTAAACCTATTACTGTACTGATCCCATAGAAAGACAAAACTAGTCATAACACAAGTTTGAATTTTATACAGTCATTTGTTTTTATTAAAGGCGATTGATTACAGCTTCTAAAACAATGGGCAACTGTTGTTTTAAGTGAACATGACTCAAATGATGGTCTGGTCTCGGTTCTGGAAATATTTCAAAAAGTCCTTATGAATAAAAACTGCTTTTAAAACTGAAAACTGGAGCAGATCTTTGAGCAAGTGTTTCAAAACCATAAATGTCTTTGTTCAAACCATGTCAATACACGACTGAGTGTCGCTGTCCATGGTGCTGAAGTGTTCTGGCTCACTTATCCTTCTCCATTCCTATTTTCCCTCAATGAACATTTTATCGAATGTCTAAACAAAGGGAATCAAAGAAACAAGGATCCCTTCAGCCATCAGGAGACCTTTAGTTTCAAGACTAAACACCCACAGCAATCAATTTCCTTTCAAATGAAGAGAAGTCTGAGTCCTAAAGTTCAGTGGATCGCTCTGATGCTTCCAGCTCCACAACCGCTCCAGCGAATCCATCAGATTCAGACACACTCATCATGTGTCTGAATTGGAAAAAGCCTCCATCAGAAAAACAAATGAGGAAACTGTTTGTAAAAGAATACGGGCTGCTCCCATTGATAATACTTTGCCTTGAAGTTGTTTTCTTTTTGTTTCTATGAGAATATTTGTGTCACTTTTGGCTGCTCACGTTGTCTATTTGAATGTGATATATGGATCATTCCGAAAGAGATATTCAAACCAAACTTTCCTGTAGATCTCAAACCTGCTTTTCCGAGCCCTGAGAAAGCTGCTGAGAGGTCGGACTCAGTTTCTGAAATTGAACGAGTTATTTTAAGGCCAAAGTAACGCATTCAGCATGGACCCAGATGTTTTCATCTCAGTGTCACTGAATATAACGTCAACAAGTGAAGGTAATTTGTTTCCTTTTGATATTTTGGAAACTGTCAGGCGCCGACATAAACCGTCAAACAATCAGCCAGACAAAACAACTCAGCTTTGAAAAATAAACCAACATCTTTTATTTGGTGAGTGGTGTACATCACTATATGCGCTACAGGCAGGTCTATGCACAGTTATAACTTCTTTGCTCTACATAGTGGATAGTATAAAGTGATTATATGCATTGAAAATGTGTCCTCCTTCCTCTTGTATCTATTTTTGAAAAACAAATAACCACATTTGGATCCTCTAACACAACCAACTCAGCATTTAGATCATGATTGCACCATTGAAAATGAATGGAACATTTAACATGACAGATGTCCCATTTAATTGCCCTGTGTGTCATAGTACATAACATTTTAAACATTTTTTTTAAAATACCAATGCATCAATCAAATGCTCCGTTGTAATCATTGTATATGTAGATGGTTATAAGTTTGAAATTTGACTCAAAAGTAATGGTGCTGTATTGAAAGTTTATGGAACAATTCGATGGCGGGAGATTAATCAGAACCCAATCGAACAGATGTTCTATTTAAAGTTAATTGGACAGATGTTTTCGATCAGTGCCCTGAAAATAGATGAAATAAATGTTCCATTGACATTCAACAGGTCAAATGTCAATAGGTTAAATTTACTCAAATCTATTCGATTAAATGTAAGTGAAAATTTTTGAAAATTTTCACTTAATCACCATTGAAAATTAATTAAACAACACTTATCTTGAAAATAAGGTGACAGATATGAAAGGTACTGAAGATTTTTAGTGCTTAGTGGATAATAAAAAAGTCTTATTATCATATTAAGAGTAAATTGGGCCGTGTATCCGTTTCAGTCAGCGGTACAATCGGTTGCAAAGCAGCTATTCCAATAAAATAGAATTGTACAAGTATTCATTAAATATTAATTGGACAAGTGCTCGCCCAAAATTCATTGTAAATATTGACAAGTCATTACAAATTAAACTTCAACAGGTCAAACAAATTTCACTCAAGTTTATTGGAACCTTATTCCATTAAAATTACTCTCAGGAACTTTTTCCATTAAAAGTTTATAGTGCAACAATAATCTGACCAAAAAGTGACCAATATTACATTCATGTTTTATGTAACTATACTTCTATTAAAAGTTATGGGGCCGTGCTTCAGTTGGAGTCAATAATTCATTTTGAAAGCTCATGGTGTCAGTGTCCCATCGAGGAGCAACTGGACATGTTCTCCATTGAAAGTTAAGGGAACTTTCATGCACGATAATTCCTATGAATTAAATATCTTTTCCTATTTAAACAAATGTTGGTCGAACATAAAAAGAAAGGGAACAATAGATCCACTGAAAAACAATAGTAAAGGTGAACTATCAGAACTAAATGCTGCTCTACTGACATTCAAATGTTTGACTGAAAGTTAACGGGACAGATTCCCCCTCGGTTTTAACAAGACGGTGATTCCTTACAAAAGCTATCAGGGCACAAAGGTTTCCATTGAAAGTCAATGGAACAACGTTGATCTGAGAAACAAAGTAAAATGTGGTCCTGCTGTTCATGTTAACTGTCCCCGGACGCCATCTTCAAACGCTGAGTGACCAAACTGTTCGTGGACACACATGTTGCTCAGTTCGGCCCCAAAAAAACTCGCTGAGCCATAAATCTTGAGTGATTAGTATTGTGTGTATATATATACTGTGTATATACAGTGTAAACATGTACAGTGTGGATGGATAGATAGAGAAACACATCATCGTTGGTTCATTTGACTTTGACTGTCCTTTGGATTAACACGGTGTTCTTTTTTTGGAATGGGCGGTTTCATGAGGATGAGCTGAGGTATTCAACGCAGGCCCCTCCTCAAAGTGGCTGCAGGGAAAAGACAGGAGAGAGAAGAAGAGACGTTATTCATGTGGAACAACCGACAATCTCAATTTAATATTAGGACATGGGATGAATGTGAAGGTTTTTCTGTGACTTCTCTAAAGAACAGTTAAGACATTGTATTCGGTTTTAAAGTTATAATTAGGTTTAAGGAATGTTTCAATATATCAAAGAGGTGCACGCTTCTATTGTACAAGTGTATAAGTGTGTGTGTGTGTGTGTGTGTGTGTGTGTGTGTGTGTGTGTGTGTGTGTGTGTGTGTGTGTGTGTGTGTGTGTGTGTGTGTGTGTGTGTGTGTGTGTCAGCCCCCACCAGTTGAAAGTTGTTTAGGAGGTGATCTACATTGATGTCGTCGTAGCTCTCTTGGAAGGTGTTGGGTTCGTCCCTGGACTCTTCTGCGTCGCTGGCTCCAGGCTCTTCCAGGCTGTGTGCAGACGAACACATTTGTTCCACATTATTTTACTTGAAGCAAAACTTTGAAAAGGATCTCAAACAATCAATACAAAAAGAAATGCCTCACAGGCTTAAATCACTCAAACATAAATTTGAATGTATTGTTTATCTGCATTTTCTGCAGAATTGTTATATCCAACGAGCATTTCTTTCGCAATAAGGGGTGATTTACCTTCATTCTTTCTTATATATACCAAATAAATGAAGACAGATAATTTACCATATCTGATAAGCTTTGCACAGGTTTCTAATGATTTAGAATGATATTTTTAGGCAAAGTTATGGTGTTGTCAGTAACTTCAGGTGATGCCTGATCTATCATACACTTGAAGGTGATAGTTATTCACCTAGTCATCAAAAGGTGACTGAATGATACCACATTTCACAGATAAAGGTCTCAGGAGGACTCGTACCTTCTCTTCCCCGTTAAGACTGAGTTCAGGTATTTCTTGACGGCCATCTGTTTGCGGAAGCGGCTGTAGTTGTCTGTAAAGATGGCGTCTGAGTGACGCTTGACTGGCTCCTCCATCAGCTCGTCACTGCACAGAGGAGAGATCAGGAGGAGGAAAGAGAAGAGTGAAGGTATGAGTGTCACCGCAGGTCAGAGGGCGACAAAGTCAGTGCAGATCAGGATCTGATTCATCGTGTTTGTGTGTGTGTGTGTGTTTGTGTGTGTGTGTGTCCCTCCTGGCAGTATAAAAAAACATGTAATGACGCATTAATGGCATAAATTAACCTTTAAAATGTTTGGTCGATTACAAAATGCATCATCAAGCAGGTCGGGTCCTTTCATTGTAAATGTCAGGTCCTCTCTGTCTGACACTAAACAGTAAAGATATAACTTCACCTCTTTCCTACAGCTAAACTTACATTTTCATTATTTTGGAAAGACAGATTTAAAAGTTTCTAAATGTGTTTTTTAATCAAACACAGTACAGTAACAAAAAATGTTGTTGATGAAATTTGTGGAATCAAATCAGATTTTTTATGTTTTTTCAAGAACTTTGTGACAGTTCATCAAGCAAATTTTTGAATGTTTTGGATTTTTTTTAACCCTGGTAAAATTCTTTCTTAACTCCGGGAGGAAGGTTAAGGACGGAGGATTCTGCACCTTGTACAGATTATTAAACCCTATGAAGCAAATTGGTATTTCTGAATATGGGCTATACAAAAAAAAAGTATACCTTCACCTCTTCATGTTTTCCACAACAATTACCTCGTATTTATCACTGTGTAAACTATACTTTTATAAATAATTGTGCATTTTGTTCCCATAACAATTACCCACCAAGTCAAACTCCACATGCATTCAGCAGTATGCATTCAGATTGACGTCATCAGTTTATTAGGGGAGGAGGCTGAACATTGGCTTCATGGATCTGAAATTATCTCTGAAGCCTTTGGCCTCTAAATGTTCTTACTCCGGGTTTGTCAGGTCAAACTGTGTATGAAGTTTAGACATGGAAATTGATAATATCCAAATATTCCAAACATGATTAACTTAAAAAATCTGATGTAGCGTTTAAAGTCAAAAATCAGCCAATAAATAAATAAACCCAACTCGAGGTTTTGCTTTTACGCTCGACTCCCAAGCTACATCCAGCCTAGTCCCCCTGCCTGCCCGTGTCTCCCTCCGCCCTCCGGAGCTCTGCGGCCGGGGAAGGTCACCTACCTGACCCGCTTCCCGATCAGAGACTCCAGGTACCTCCGCGCTGAGAGCTGCCCCAGGAGCTTGCTGTATCCGCTGGTGAACAGACCGTCTGCGTGTCTCGTCGGTCTGTACAGCATCACAGGACAGTAGCTGCATTAAAGTCTGAGCACATTCGATGGATTACAACAGCTGCAAATGCAGAATGGACGCGCACCGACTCCAGTTCTGTGGATGTCCTGGTTTATAATCGCACTAAAAGGAAGTTCTGTTTTTCACGCAGGAGACGTTTCTACTTAATCATCTCATTCTACTGATTACATGTAAAGTCTTAGCAAGTTTATTTAATAATTAGATACAAGAACAGGCTATTACCTGTATTAAAAATCTATTTTACATATTTTTAAATAGATTATAGACAGCGTAGAGAAAGTAAAATGCTTTGGCATCAACTTGACTTCATGAGAATAAAGATACACATTTAAAAATCAGCTATTTCTGACATTAGTGATAACAACAAGCAAATAAAAAGCCATCCATCCACACGTTTGTTTATAAAGTGCTAGATGTTTTTTTCTGTAGTAGAAAGAACACAGGTTTGCCCTCACCTCATGGATGTGTATGGCAGACTCAGGGTCCGGGAGTACAACACACTGCATAGGGCTATTAGGAGAAGCAGCTGGGGGCCGGTCCGTTGTAACATCGCTTTACACCTGAGGGTGGAAACGTTGACTGGTTATTCTCCCTCCAACCTGAACACGATGGAGATTCCAGGTCCTTTCAATCGATGGAAAGAAGATTGCACACTATCCTCTCCCCACGAACCCTGTGGCTTTTATACATTATCAGATTATTTTACAACAGTCAGGTCGTAAAACAACTGATTATTTGTTCTGCAGCAGAAAGTAAGAGTGGTTTAGACACGAGGAGCCGTTTGGAAAAGATTCAAACTTCCTCGATGGCGCTGATCTTTGAACGCAGAAAATAATCCAATGCGTAATTACGCACGACTCGGCTCGGTCCCGGGCTAAATATTCTATCACACTTCGTAGATACTGCAGCTCTGTTGGCTCATTTTTAAACGCATCGAGCTTTAAGGTGTTCCACTTAAACAAGGAATAAATATACTTGTGGAAATGTGCGTTTTCCCAGACTAGTAAAGGTTTTAACAATACAGATCTTTGATTCCTTTACCAATCGCTTGAAAGAAACAAAACCGATTTGACATTAAGAACGTTTAGAACAATGATCTCTGAAAAACTTCTCGATTTACTATTCTGACAGAGGAAAGACAAATATCAATGTGTAATTACGCAGAGCGCGGAGGGTATCGTTGGACATCTTCCGTGGAGATGCTGCAATTTAGCTGCCGCCAAAGACCAAAATCCAAAGTAAATAAGTAAAAAATGCTGCTTAAATTACAACGAGCAATTTATTCGAGATAGAACTCAGCAACATTCGTTTGTAAATTCTCATCCGAAACCCGTTTGGAGCGCGTAAAAAGTTCAAAACGACCAAAAAACGGAGATCAAGTGGACGCACTGTCTCAATTCAATCAACAACAAAAAATAGCTTGAATTTCAAAATGAAATCTTACATGTGCTCTGGAGAAAGTGGTCTGCGTTCGGCTCTTCCTCCAAAGTCCCGATCTCACTGTATGTCCACTGATGATCCGAGGTTTGCAGACTGTCTCCTTCTGCTCGGTCTGTGGCTCCGCTCCTGTTTTATACACCTGGATGTTTCTCACCGAGCAGGAGGGGACATAATTCGATCAGGGGCTCGAGACGTCAGTAGGTCGCTGCCTTCGTCATTATCTCGCTCACAGTCGGAACCAAACAGACCTATGGTGAAATTAGTGGGGAGTGTTTTTGTCGTTTTCTTCCAATTAATCGTAGGAATAATACATTTATACGGCCAGGGTTGACTCATCTGATCATTTCTCGTCTCCCATCACATCAAGGGTCAGCTGCAGGGAGGATGTGAGTAACTGGAAACTGGACAGGAAACATACAAGATCCGAGGAGTGTAACTTGCACTCAAAGTTTTCGGCTACAGGGTCAAAACCTCTCCGATCAATTCAAGTTATATTCAATAAAACAAGTTTATCAAAGATATTCAAGAAATATAATATCCATGACAAAGATGCTGTATATTTCCATACCTTCTATGAACAGGGAGCTTCTGGGCTAAAGGTGATAAACCTTCGATACTGTTTTATCCCTCTTAATTTATTATATAAACATATACACTGACCAAAAGGATGATTGTGGAGAGAGAAAGTTCATGAATACATTTTTGACAAAAGTTTTACAAGCCTCTTTTTCAGTCTCTGGGGTGCATCCATGGTACAACTGTGGATTTAAAGAAAGTTTTGCATATAGATGCCCGTTGTGTTTGAGAGTAACGTATCCTATGGAGAAATCTATTGAGTGCTAAAAAGGTCCAGAATTACCTTGTAATATTTTCTGGCTGTCAGATTGTTCTTGTTCTCAAGTTTCTGGGATGATATAAAATACAACGCTGTCCAAAACTATGATGGTTACATGTGTTAGATTCACTCTTTATTGACCTTGGGTTATTAAACACATTGTAAATACATGGTATAAAGTTTTTATTTAAAATATGAGTAAACCACAACCTGATATTTATGCAAACTTTTGAAAAGACAGGTCACAGGGTACCACCGCTTGAATGGCCCTGTATGGTTATTGTGATAAAAATAGATTTGTGTGAAATGTATTGGACTGAAAATACATATATATTTTAAAGCTAAAATTTACATTTCCTTTTATATCCCATGCATTGTCGTGTGATGACACAAATTCTTAATTCCCTAACAATGTAATCAAAATCCTGCTGCTGCCCTCCCACCCATTCCTTTACCCCCACATGTGAGATAAAGACATATTGATCCTGCAGGTGGAAGAAACACAATAACACTATATTTAGAAGGTGTTGGCACGGTTTTATATTTCAGGTTGTGTTGGGCTTTTATGAAAGACCACGCAGGACTGAAGTGTCTCCCAGTCCACCCACAGTGTCCTCGATGAGGCCGGTTTGCTCTGCCAGCACAGCACCGGAATTAGCTGTGATGTCGGCCGGCACTCACCTCATCCATCCATCCATTCATCCATCCATCTGTCCATCCATTCATCCGTCCATTCATCCATCCATCCATTCATCCATCCATCTGTCCATCCATCCATCCATTCATCTGTCCATCCATCCATTCATTCATCCATCCATCTGTCCGACTGTAGAGCTGCAATAGGTGACGGAGCAGTGATGAACAGTGATAAAACAAAAGCACAGTCATAGTGGTATAAAAAGGATAAACGCATCAATAGATAAAAACGTAGTATTTATATTAATAAAACAGTTGATTTTAAGAGGTTTCAGTTGATGTTTTATTGATTTTTATTGATGTGTTTTTACGCAGATGGAGAATATTCTGTCTAACTAACTTTAATAATATTCATCATATTGTTCTGACGACAGTGATTTGACAAACTCCAGAGTTTCCATTTCACAACAAACCTTTGTCGTACTTACATATTACATACTAACTTAACTGAAGTTGCAGTTGATATAATACCTTGCACCAAGTGCAGGTATTGCAAGTCTGGAAGAGGGATCCCTGCTCTGTTGCTCTTCTTCAGATTGATGCCCCCCCCCCCCCCCCCCCCCCGCCAATGAATGGCTGAATAAATTACGGCTGCTGTCAAGACTCTGCACCATCAGGCGACGCAGCTCTGTACCAACACCTGCTCCCTGAGGAGCGCACGGGCCTTTAAACGTGGAGGATTTATGAAGTCAGTTCGTCATCAACTCCACATCTGGAAAGAAAGATGCACCTCTGGATCTGACTTTCAGTTTTTTAGGGTTTCACATAGTTGATTATTTGTATTTAAGTTGCTCTGATCAATTCTGTTTTATTAAAGAATATATTTAATAGAAAATAGAATAGTATAAAGAATATGCATGTAATATAAAAGGTGATGAACCAACTCTGCAGCTATCTTAACGCCTCAGATCTATCCGCACATTCTTTCATTTTACAGCTCACATCACAACTTGACTGTTTTGGTTTGGTCTCAACTCATCAACCTTGTTTTTGGCCGTAGCGGACAAACATTTTCAGCCCTGATAAACACATTGTTCACTTCCTTTCAGACACAATCAGCAGCGAGCATGTGATGAACGCAGCGGAGCATTCAGCAGCTCAAGAGCCAGATATAGTGTTCAGGAGGTGGTGGAGAACAAAACAGAGCTAAAAAGAGCAGGATTCATCAGACAAGAAATCAAATTAACAATGATGTAGTTCTGCGTCTGGTTAATGCTAAAAGATTTTTGCTGTTTGCCACTTCAACCCTATAAAAGTGGTATTTTAGCCTGCACCTGCTTCCCGCGAATTAATATAATGATCGTGGTTTAATGTGTTTTCCATTTCAGATTTTCTTTAACACAGCAAAATGCAACATGTTCACTGATATGGTTCATTTATGTTTGCATGTGTGATTGCGTAGCTGATTATGGATTTTATTTGACCTCTGCATCATGACAACAGTGTCTCTGGTCTTCATGGGTCATTGACATCTCCTCCCAGTCAGCAGATCACCCCCCTCTCCTCAGCTCTCCTCCTCCTCCTCTACCTCCTCCTCCACCTCCTCCTCCTCCTCCGACCTCTACTCAACCATGATGGCACCATTGGAACCTTAATGTGATCAGTCCAGAGAGAAAGTGGATTACGCAGAAGTCCATGGGAGAAGGAGCTGGTCTAATTGACAGCAGTGATTGGAGACAGATCCCTGCAGGAAGAGGAAGCTGATGGAGGAAACATCAGCGTTATTATGATGATGTTGATGGAATGTATGAAAGAGAGAAAAAAAAAGTTCCTATGGACAAATAACAGACTCGACTCTGTACAACACAGAGAACTGAAGATGACGAAGAGTATTACGTCTTCTATTTTCTTATCGGCAAATTGATCACTTAATCAACTTATACCACCAGTAATACTCACTATTACTCATTACTTCTAATTTCACATCCACTTCTACAGATAAAGCTTCATACGTTATTTTAATGGAATTATCTAATCTGTGTTCATGGATTTAATGTAAATATATAATACGTTTCATTCATTTCAGGTTACAATTCAAAATGCCTTTTTTTTTCATTTTCAGATAATTTCAGCTCTTCTAACTTAGTCAATGCTCTGAGAGAAAGTTTCTGGATATATCATATTATTAATAATGCATTTATTTGAGAGATAAAACACGTTTGTTCTGCATATATGATGGGAATGCTGTTTTCTTAATCACAAACTGTAAATTGTGGTTGTTTCTTTTTACAACAAGGACATTTTATAATATTATATTATTAGTACTCCTGTTCTACTCGCTACTTTTAGCCTACGAGTTATGTTAAATAAAAACGACATGTGTCAAAAATCAGTGGTGGAATGTAGTTTCAGGTCCAAACTGTGGATGTCTTCATAACGCGACACTTTGCATCACGACTCTCCCTCCAGACTGTGTGACGAGGGGAATCCCCCGGCTCGCTGAGTGCCTGCTCTGTGCCACATTATCCAATTAGCAAACCGCAGAGTGACGACTCTGATGGCAGATTACTGCTGGCAGCCGGACCACACTCACCGAGCTCTCTCTGTCTGTCGCTCCCTCTTACGAGAGCTCAGGTGGAGCGATGGAGTAAAGACCCGGAGATAAGATCGAGATAAATGACCATAGAAAGAGTGTGAAATAGAGATTGTATCCAGGACGTAAACTGAGGCAAAGATAAGACACGAGTGTGACTGAGGGAAAGGGATGGAAGAAAAAAATGGGTGATCAACAGTAAATTAGGAAGTTTTCAAGTATGTTTTTAAAACAGAAAATAAAGAATCAAGAAGATAAAACAGTGTAATTGTTTCATTCATTTATTTGCTTGCGGGGCTGTAAACTATAAGAATCAGTCCTCTATATAAACGTAGTTAAGGGTTTTATACAAATACAGAGCCATAAAAACACTATTTTAATAAAAGTAATAGCTCAAAATTGGACATATATCTATATCTGGACTATAGATATAGAAAGCACATACCACAACTAAAGCTGCCACAACTAAATGTGACATTTTACTCACAGGAAAATATATTTTCATCTGGATCAATAAATCATCACTGGACACATAAAGAAACTTAAGCTCATGTGCGGAAAACTTTCAACTTCCCCTTTTAATACAAGACTAATGAAACAAAGAAAGAAGAAAGAAAGAGATTGAAGGAGATCTAGAAAAAACAGTGGCACAAAACATCATAAATTTTTAAATGCAACAATACTTTGCTTTACATTTCCAAGGCTGACATGAAATCTGTAGATTATTTCTACTGTGTGTGGATATTTACATACAGGATAATGGCTGATATACTAGATCGACTGCAAACTGTTTTAAAATAGGGCAAAACATTAACCCCTCTGGAAATATTAAAGGTTTGGCTGTGATATAAACTTAACACTAAAAATAGAATTTATAGAAAAATATTGCAAATGCATCACCATACATTACTGTATTATTCCCGTAGCTCTGCAGCATCATACTGACGGTGTTTGTGCAGACGTGCCAGTGTCATGTCGTCCCTTGGCCTTCTACACTCATCTGGAATGTCGTCATAGGTGCTGGTGTCAAACAGGTTTCCGTCTCCCATGTGGGAAGACTGCTCTCCTCCTGGCTCGACGTGGACCCATCTGGGTTTGGTGACTGATTGCCTTCCTCAACCAGAGGAGATTAGGCTGATAAATTACATCTAAGCTCCCCTGATGGCAGAACCTGGTTTACTGCGGCAGGAGACAGGTCCCGAGCTGGAAGTGGAGACAATAGGTCAACACAGCCAGATGAAATCTGGGAAATGAGCAATATTAATGTTGTAATGCAAATGACTTGTTTTCAACATAAATCTTGTGGACGCACAGTTTCCCTCCGTATATGAAACTGGACAGAACATTGTGGACACGCCTGACAGACTTAGTTTGTGACAACCGTGGTAGAAATTGTGGTTATTTTTATAGTTATGAAACTAAAACTTACCGGCTGTGACTAATTTCTGGACGATTCTTTTTATCGAACCTTATAAAAGTAACTTAATTTGTTGTTTTATGACGATTTATTATCAACAAGTGAAACTAAATCAAACACAACTATTATTTGAGTCGGCTGATGAATCAAGATAAGACTCGACCCAGTAAGGAATTTAAATAAAATATACACATCATCCAATACAAACTAAAAAATTCCTTATCACACATATGTTTCATCAGAGGTGGTGTTAAGGGCTTTAAAGAGAGATTTCAGGTGGTTGCGCACAACTTTACCAACACTTGGACAATGTTCCTGTTTCCACCGATCTGCCCGTGGATTCAGTATTTATGTATATGTCATTTCACACAGCAACACAAACAATAAGAGACTCGCTCCACGCACTCATCACAGCCTGCATGTGTCCCTGGAGGTTCCTTTAATGGAGGCCTTGTTTTTGGTGTGTGGCCTCCTGTACGGATCAATTAGACCACCAGAGCTCGTCATCGCATCCTAAATTAACTAAATGCATAAATACATTTGGCCTGGATTCAGCCCCATGGCGGACATTACTTACCGCGATGTCATCTAGAGACTTTAATTAGTGCAACACACACACACACACACACATTCCCGTGTGTGTTTGCACATGCATCTATCTGTGTGTGTATACGTCTGTATAGTCTTCTATCTATCTTTCTTTCTCTTTCCAAGCTGCAAATTGGGGACAGAATACAACTGATAAATAACTTTGCCTGTGTGAGAAGTCAGATGGACCCATGAACATTGGCTGAGTAACAAAACATGGAGCACCACACAAGGGTGGAGACATTTCTCTCTTAGTGTGACCGTGATGACCAGAGAGAGTTTCTATCACAGTCCTGCAGTCGACTGCAGTGCGTCACCACAGACAGATGCTCCAACAGTAATGAAATCCCAGCACCTGTTATGGCAGGATGACTTCACCCAGAACACCTGACATTCTGCAATAAGTCTGGTTGAACGTTGAGCTGTAACACTGCCCTGTTCTTATCTTCATGACGCATATATGTTACTTCATCAGAGTGCAAATACTAATACTGCAAATTCCTCATCACTACCTTATACAACCCAGGTGGGACTCGAACCCACAATCCCCAGCTTCGGAGGCTGATGCCTTGTCCATTAGGCCACTGGGTCTGATATGGGTGAAAAGGTTTGTTATAAAATCCGCATCAATCATAAAATTTAGCTTTCTTGTGCTCCTGTGATATTTAATGCTCTTGGAAGCATTGGAAGAACATATATGACTGATGATGTCACTTTCAAACATGGAAAGTTGAAATACACACAAGCTAAAGTGAAGAAAAATTATTAAGGTTTTACTATGATAACAATTCCAATCATATTTAACAGATATCATACTCTCACCATTTCTCTCTCTGCCACACACACACACACAGACACATAAACACACACTCGCAGCTGCACTGATATTGTGTTGGAGAGTTAACTCAGTCAGATCAATCCCTGTTGTTGTGCGACATCCATCAGCAGATGTGACACCTAGAATCCAGGTTCGCCCTCAGGTGTAATATTTCATGACCCCCTTTTTGCTGAATTCGATTTCTCAGATGCAGGAGGAGGTACATGAGACAGTACAGTATACAGCCTGTCTGTATATAATATGAAACTAGTTCACGTTATAGAACATATTATAGACAAAACTAAAACTCCGCAAAAATAATGATATTTTTTTATTTTAATTCTAGTTATATTTTATAAAATTAAATAAAATGTCTCTATACAAATATAATATATCTATCTATCCATCTATCCATCTATCCATCTATCTATCCATCTATCCATCTATCTATCTATTTATCTATCTATCTATCTATCTATCTATCTATCTATCTATCTATCTATCTATCTATCTATCTATCTATCTATCTATCTATCTATCTATCTATCTATCTATCTATCTATCTATCTATCTATCTATCTATCTATCTATCTATCTATCTATCTATCTATCTATCTATCTATCTATCTATCTATCTATCTATCTATCTATCTATCTATCCATCCATCTATCCCCTGTTTAACTTCTAATCTACTAATCTAATATCTTCCTCAGGATGTGATGATGGAGGAGAACAGATGTTGGAGGGGGCGGGGCCATTGATCAGCATCTGGTTGAAGCTGGGACCTCGGTGAATCCAGCCAATCGGCGCCTCCCTCCCCTCCTCCTCGCCGCTGATTGGCTGGCTGGAAGAGGAAGAAGGATGACGGAACAGCCAACATGTCCGCGCTCTTTTGAAAACCTGCCGTAGCCCAACCCGCAGCTTGGCTCCTTCCCCGAGGTGTTTGTGTGTCGCAGCCGCTGGAGACTCACGCACAGGAAAGACGAGGACTCCGCGACCCGAGCCAGACGATTCCTTACTAACAGGTCAGCCGCTGAACGGCCGTCAAAGGCCAAGCTAACCGGAGCTAGCGTTAGCATGAGCCGCTAACCCTGAAATCAGTGTTAACTCTATGGGGAGGTTTAGCTTTAGCATGCTAATGCTAGCCTACCGGTGACATGCCACATAACAGCATGCTCTTGTTTATTCACCGTTTAGTGCGTGTGTGTGTCTGTTGTGTAGTTGACCGACTCAAGTACAACATGAAAACTTAACAGCGTCACGTTACAACCGCTGTCCGAACAGCTGCTCTTCTTCTCTGCCATGAATGTGTAGCTGTTATTGTTTTGACAGACACAAAATGAAGTATCCTCCCCTGACACGTGCTTTCAGTCCTTCTGTCACTCGGCCTCGATCCTTCCTCTCATGTTTCTGACTCTGGTTGTGGGTCTGATTGCTCCAGATACAGTTGTATACTTCACTGGCTTGACAGCAAGTTAGCAAGGTATTGGTAGATGATGTTCCAGCATGTTTACTATATAAACGCCCCCTTCTCCCTCAGAAGGTGGTGCAGGGTCTGGTCCGGGTTCAGGTCCAGGCTCTGGTCCGGGCTCTGGTCCGGGCTCTGGTCCAGGCTCTGGTCATCTCACGCCTAGACTATTGTAACTCCCTCCTGGCAGATCGACCTGCTAGTGCCATCCGACCTCTGCTGCTCATCCAGAATGCAGCAGCTTGACTGGTTTTCAACCTAAATTCACTCACACTTCTCCGCTCCTCCGCTCCCTTCACGGGTTACCAGTGACTGCCCCTGTGTCTTTTCTCCCAACTGTCCTGAACAGTGGGAGATATTCCTCCCCAGGGGGGTTCAAACGGTCTCAGGGGAGGTGCAGGTAAATTTAGTTGGGAAAATATTACATTATTTTTCAAAATGAGATCCTAAATGTGTGTGATTCTGCCTATGAGATGGTTCAGATACAGTATTTTGGGGGAGTCAGAAACTTATAAATACCTCACAGCCGTTTTTGGTGTTGTCAGAAGTCATATCTTTACCCGAGCTTTGTCCGAGGGAAAGACCTAATACCCAGATTCTGACAATTGGGCTGTGACCAGTGAATATTTTGTAAATATTGTTCTTCCTTCTTCATCCCGTATTCTTCCCAGAAATAATGCTGATATCTGTAACTCATGTCGGAAGTCGTGTATGAAGAGACAGCCACGATGATCGCCGCAGGGGAATTGCACTCGTTTGTCCCGTTTGGCCGCGAGCACTGCAGGAACCATCCAAATGCCTTCAACCTGCAGCTCAGGGAGCTCCAGCCTGCCTCGGAGCTCTGGTCCTCAGACGGTGCCGCCGGCTTGGTCGGGTCCCTGCAGGAAGTCAGTCTGCAGGAGAGAGAACAGGTGAGGTTTCATGGCGTGACGTGGCTTTTACATAGTGGAGCTCATATTGTAGCATAAATGTTCTTCTGTTTGTAAACTACTGAAGAAGATCAAACTAAAAGTCGTGCATAATCAAAAAAAATACAGTACAGGCAAGTTGACCTCTCAGTACAGTGTGTATTTTTGATTCAGTCTTTGTTGTTGTGTTGACATGGGCATGTTTGGATTGACAGGAATGCTGGCAGCTTAGGAAGGGCTGCATGGGAGTCAGGCAAGAGGCCTTTGAGTTTGAAGAAGAGCTCTACACAGCAGGAAATGTGGTCGTCTGGAGTCAGGGAAGTCGGACTCAAGCCTCCAGCGTATACAAGGCCTTCACCGTCGACAGCCCAGTGCAACAGGTACGTTACTGAACCATGTTTTCAGACTGTAAACTCAATGCACTGCCATTCTAAATGTCTGGATGGATCTGTGAGAAATTAGGAAATCTGAAGAATTTAATTTTGAATCCCAGTTTTGAACTTTAGATAATAATTCAGGTGCCGGTTAGACGTCATTTATCTTCCTAGGTTACACAAAAGGCCATGTATGTGAAATAAATAACCATATATGTCAATCTTTTGATTCTGTCTACAGGCCTTATGGTGTAACTTTGCTGTTCCTAAGAACAAGAAAGATGGTACGGTATCATTTCAAGATAAAAAAAAAAACAATTACTGTTTAAAGTTATATTTTAATTTTATTGTGCAAAAATAAAAACAATGTCTTTGATAATGTTTTACAGAGGAGGAAGTGGAACAGACTGTGTGTATCGTCCAGAGTAGCTGTGTCAACGTTCACACTGTGACTGGGAAGGATTTCATCTCACCACTACCGTTCCAGGTGTGAGAGACACCGCCGCAAAATCTTTCTCAAAGGAAAAAAGTTTTGGCTCAGAATTCATCTTCACCTGTAAATACATTCCTGAAATGAAGGGATGCATTCCTAAATTCTCAAGTATCCACTTTGGAAAGACAGCATTTCAAATCATCATGCTAGTGAGTGTTATTTAGATCCCCCTGGGCTGAGCTGTTGACTGGATAACCAGTTGTAATGGAACATTTGGATCATTGACAGTGGGAAAGAACCCAATACATGTCCGATGCCTGTGTCTAAACTGTGTGTGTGCTTGGTTGGATCCTTTTCTCCCAAGGGTCTTTGTTTGAAGTCATATTTGGTCAGTTTAAAGGGAAAGGGCACTTCTGAAGCATACAATTTGTAATGCATCTATTTCTTAATTCATAAAGTAAATTTTATTCATTTAAGATGAATATTGTCCTCATTATTACACAATAGTTTAACATTATGTTAAATATGTCTCTCCTGTTCAACTTATTATCTCCTCCAGGTGTCAGATGTCTGGGCAACCAAGTTTGGACTTTTGTTGGAACGAAAAAACTCTGCTACCGACACACAGCTCCCACTGGGGTACATGTAACACTCCATGTACACGTAAAAAAGCTCATGACAAAGATTCAGTCGCACACATCTAAGCTCAATTCCTGAATAAATGCACCGACGTTGAAGTCCTCCTCCTAATCACATACACTCATGTACACACAACACATTGTCATTTGGCTTGTTACTGACTCATCCAGCTTTTTCTTTTGTCTACAGGGAACCTCTGCCCACATTGTTCAGTATGCTGCATCCTCTAGACGAGATCGCACCAGTAGTGTGTAAGCCTACAGGTATGAAACACACACAGACACATTCGCACACAATCACAGTGTCTCTCTTCCTAGATGATTAATAATAGGTCTATTTTTACCTTTGTGTGTGTCTATTCCAGGCCAGTTCGATGGCTCCCGTGTGCAGTACGCGTCTGACTCCACCATGAAGATTGTGTTCAGCTGCTCTCAGCCCTCTTTAGTTGTAACCTATGACACTTTACAGGGAATACACTTTGTATGGGCCCTGCGCAATGTCACTAATGATGTGAGTGATCACCCACATGCAGGCACACACAGACACACCCACCAATGTTTCCTATCCCTCATCTTGAGCCTCTTACCTCCACTAGGAGCGATCTGTGGTCCTGCGGTGTCCGGCAGAGCCACTCGGCACACCGTTGGGTCTGAGGGCCTCAGGTTTCCTGACCTCTCATCTCCGGAACATCTCCCGCCTGGACTCGCCTGGAGGAAGTGGGGCAGCTGGGCTCGGTCCTGGGATTGGAACAAGGTAAGGAAAATCAAGTGAATGATAATTCATGACACACTACTTTAGTAGACCCTTAGCCTCCTGTCTGTTGTCTGACCCCATCCTTGGTTTTCTGTCCCTAGTTGTGCTGTTGGCACAGGCTCCCCGCTTCACTGCAGCGTTCTTCACAGCCATCAGAGCAGGATCATGACATCCTCACCAGGATTACATTCCCGCGTTAATTCCCCAAGTATATCCAACATGGCTGCCTTAAGGTTAGTGGAACTCTTAACTTCATTGCAAAAATGTATTTATGCATGTGTGCATCCTTGTGCTCACTGAAACATTTCTCTACAACACCACTAGTGGTCAATAATACACACTACGTACACTAATTTCTCTTCCACCATCCTTCTGTTCCAGCCGCGCCCACTCCCCAGGAATGGCGGCTCCATCCTTCTCAGGAGTTTCTCGCTTCAACACATCTTTCAACAGCCCATCACCCAGGGGCCACCATGGCTTGTTAACCTCTCCTAACAGCACAGTCAATGAGACGATGCTGGTGCCAGAGATGGAGCCCATTGTACCTGACCTCTGCATGGAGCAGCTGTGGAGTGAAACGGTCACAGCTGGATGTCACAGGTAAATATACCCCGACTGGATACTACTGAAAATGGATGTAGAGTCTGTGATCAATCATTTTACTTTGATTTGATTTCCACTTTCTCTTTTAAACTCAGGGCTCCTCACTGCCTCGGTAACAGTGAAATCTTTCTCAGATTATCTGCCAAATGGGTTTCTGTTTATAAAGAAGTGTTATTATGTTGTTGGTTTTTACTCTTACTTCTTGTTTGTCAACTAAATCTTCACCTTTACTCATTCGCAGGGACATGAGCAGCCAGGCCTCTAAAGTTTTCCTGACCTCTGATGTCTGTGAGAACCGATACCTCTGTTTCCTTGTGGAGTCTCACCAACAGCTCAGGTCAGCAAACATACACAATGTGTCCTCATACAATTCAATTTGATATAGACACTATTATGCACATTAAAAGTCACAGATTATTTAAATCAAAGGTCAAAAAGTTACTGAACAAGGACAAACCACTTAAAATAGTTAAAGGGGACATATTATGAAAATTCCACTTATGTAGTGCTTCTACACGTTAATTTGGGTATCTGGCGTGTCTACAGTCCCAAAAACTCTTGAAAAAAAAAACTCCCGCGATTTGTTGTGGTTCCTCTATGTCAGAAACTATAAGCTAGAGTGAGTCGAATGGGAAAACATCAGATTGTGACCTCACAGTCTGTCTGCATGGCATAGCCCCCCCCCCCCCCCCCCCCCCCAGATCTGGTGGAGTGTGTATGGTGTGACAGGGGGGGTGGGGCTGTGACAGGGGGAGGCGGGGCAGTGAGAGGGGGGGGGGGGGTGGAGCACTCAAAACAGGACAATCTGAGGAGGGCTGATTTAGACAGGGTAAAAAGGCTGCTGTTTTAAATGATCCTTGTGGTATTTTGACCAAAAAATGTTACAGACATTTCATTAAGACCCCAAGGAACCATATCAACGGTGGTGAAATGGGCATAATATGTCCCCTTTAAAATGTAACATATTGGTGGTGAAAACTCTTTTTTTTATTAAATTTGTGTCTATTTCTTTGATTTCACAGATGTGTGAAGTTTATTGAGACTAATGATACGTCTCAGCTCATCTTTGCCTCAGTCACATCCATCCCTGCCAAAGATGCAGAACCTTTGCAGGTACTTTCTTTAGTAATGCTTTATCAAATTAACATGTAGGTACAATCTAGGTACAAATAATGAAAATAATTATTTTGCAACCGTTAACATGCTATTGACTATAAAACCTTGGTCCACAGAACATAGATGCCATGCTGGTTCTGGAGGCCTGTGGAAGTCTGGTTCTCTACACAGGAATCACCAGGGTGAGGACGAATGCAGGACCTTTTAAAGTCAGATCTTCAACCCTCTTTTTCAGCTGATAATTGTAAACAGACTTTCCTGAATGTTTAATTGACATAACTGCGTCTGTCCAGGTCAGTAAGGTGTTTGTCCCCGGGCTCCTGTCCCCCACCTTCAACCTGACCAACCACCTCCCTCATCTCAACACGCCAATGGAGAACGTTAGCACGCCGGCAAACGCTGGCAGCAGGCACATCCAAAGACTGGATGAGGTATCGCCAGAGTCATTCATGTTTTCATAATTTATATATTTGAAATAATTCTTCCAGGTGTCATCTGCTAATAGTTCTGTCTTTTGAAAAATATTTCTAATCTCTCACAGTAAATGTGGCAGCTTGATTTGGTTTCCTGTTTCATTCTGCTGCTTGACATTATCAGGAAATAATCAGATTATAATATGTCTTTTTATTTAAGATCTATTTCAGAATTTATAGTCTGTCCCCTCATCTTGGTCGCTTGCTTCACTTCCTTCCGTTTTCCCTTTTTTCTCTCACTTCACTTCTCTTGTTTCTTTTTCCCTCCTTCAGGCTGCGATGCCTTCACCCGTGTCAGAGCTGAGGGGTCCAAACATTAAACACCACGAAGCTTCGTTCTTGGAAGATTACTCTTTTCAACAGGCCATGCCCTACATCCATGCTCTCCGGGACCCCGTCTGCAACCGGGTCACTCTGGTAGGTTTGTTTCTGTGTGTTTTCAGGGAACCATCTCCAACATTTTGATCTGTAGAAATGCTTTGAACCATATATTTGAAAATGCCATTTATATGCAATAAAAGCTAGTAGAGGGGAGGACGGATCAAGTTTGTGTTGAATGAGACTTTGAAGAAATTGTCTTATTAGTTTAAATCAAGGCAAATATAACAGAAAATGGATTTTGAATGGATGATCATGAACAACATTTCCAGAAGTTATTTGTCTTCCAAGTTTCTTCCAAACCCACAGAGCTGTGTATGCTTCTGCCCTGTGGGTTCATACCGTCAGACTGGATATAGACAGTCTCCCCTGTCCAAGGTCTCGTTAACAGAAAGTCACGGTTTGACTCCTTGATGTGTGAGTCTGGACACCGGTTGTTTGCTGAAACCGCTCGCTGGACTTTGTAAAGCACCGGCTGCTCGGTGTGTTGTCAGGTCGAGGGTGTATTTTCTCATCAGGTTGTTTTATTTATCAGTTCAGCAGTGCAGCGAAATAATGACAGAACAGGGCCAACACCGCTGGAGAAAATATGCCAATAAAGTAACTAGTGACATTTTGTCACTATTCCCAAGTTCCCACATAATGTGTGAAAGGCTGAAAAATCTCCATTGAATTTCCAATAAAAAATCGAAATATCATATAATTCTGATTAGGGTACAGTGTAGATGATTTATGGTCATGAAGCTGCCCCCACACTGACCAGCTGAGCTGATCCAGTTGTGCTGCAACAACATGAAACTGATCTGAACGTGTGAATTGAATTTGTGTTCAATCTCTTTATCTGTGTAGGAACTCAACAGTGGCACAATGCTGAGGATCTCCATCCCAGAGATCGCTACCTCGGAGCTGGGTGAGACGCACACACATCAACACACTCACACTCTCACACCCTTATACACACACACACAGACACACAGACAAAAAGACAAGGTTCAAGAAATTGAACTAAACAAAGATGATCTACAGGCATCCATGTGATTTTGTACTGTTCCTGGTGGGTAGTAATACTTCCTGTTGTAAATATGTGTACTTTTCAGTGCATCCACGCGCACACACAGATACACATACACAAATACACACACACACCTATGGCTGAGTCAGAGCAGTTAAGCCCTGGAGATTAGGTTTGAGAGCTGCACTACATTGTTACGCAGTGACGTATAATCTTGATGTATTGATGCCATTAACACACACACACACATACACACACACACACACACACACACACACACACACACACACACACACAAGCACAAGCACACAGCACCCCACTCATAATGATTAAGCCATTATATCAGTGAAGTTTCAGTATGTAGCTGAGTGAGAAAAATCAGAGACACATGTTTCCATGCCTTTAAAAAAAACAATTTTTCTGTGAAAACATGTTGGTGGACTAAAAATAAATATGACTTCATATGAACTCGTATATTTTTCATATCCCATGGAAGCCTTATGTATTACAGAATTATGTTTGAATTTAGACATGTAAATAATTACGTCTTGTTGGGATAAGAGTAGAATTTAAAGACTATTTGCATTGGAAAATATTAAAATAGTTAATATATTTTGAGGCAATTAAAGCTAGAAAATATTTTGTCAGCTTGAGAGATTGAGAAGCAAATTTAACTCACCACTTTGTTGTTACTGAGGAAACTGCCGATGCCACACAGTCGAGAAAAAGCATCAAAATGTAAAATAATACACATTTCAATCAACATTCCCCCTTTTAAGACAAATTCCCACCGCGTCCAGATTTAATCTAAAGCAATTATAAAAATGATTCCATCAATATGTCTTTCACTAACCATGTCCTGTTGGATAATTTCTCTATTACACCAAGTTCTGTGCCATACCATCGTTTTTGTTAAGTTTAATGTTTCCATGACAAACACTTTGATGTCAAAATAATTGCTTGTGCGGTTAGATAGAAAAAATCCATTCAGCTGATAAATGGAAAGCTTGAAACTGCTAGAAATGACGACGTGTTGTACCCGTCGCTGGGGAAACATTTCCACCCTGAGTTTTCCTCTTGAATATAAAAAAACAGTTCATGACAAAGTACTTAATTAATTTATGCATTAGACTGACAACATATTTAGTTTGTTACCCACCACCTACTTCTGTTCACATCTCAGCATCTGCTTTGACAATTAACTTTTAAATCATTAAGGTTTTCCACCACCTCTTAACTTATTAATTACCTTGTTCATGAAAAATAAGTTAAGTATCGTCACTGTGGTGTGTGTGTCCCTTCCTTTGTGTCTTTGTCCCCCATTATTTACTAATCAATCCTACAGGAGAAGCTTTCTCCCTCTAATGAAATGCCATTTATCCCCTTCTTCCCTGACCTTTCCCACTCTGGATGTTCAATTAACTGACGGAGACGTTGATTAGGAATCTGATTGGTCAGAGTCCTAAGCAGACAGTGTTACACTCATTACTGGCATCGTGGTGTTTCCTTTTTTAATTTCCTCCTTTCTTGAGAAGAGGCTGTTTAACTGAGTGTAGAGGAAACTCTCAACTCTCTTCCCCCGCAAAGTTCTGGTGCAGCAACAAGACATTTACTGGAAGTTCTTTAAACTATTTCTCACCAAGTTATCTTATCTCTTAAATCTGAGCCTTTTTCCTTTGATCTGTGGATTAAACTATAACCTTAATATGGGGACGTGTGTGTCGAGGGTTGAGTTACATGATATAAAATCAGTATTTCTTACGTGGAGTGAAGTTATGGTCACGTCATTTCCCTTTGCCAAACCCATTCTTACTTATTACTAGAATTACATTAATTTCTGCATTGTCACATTTTCTTTCTCTGATTTGTTTCAGTGAGGAAATGCCTTCAGGCGATCCGTATTATCCTGCCCAAGGAAGCGGCCATGAAGGTTTGTTGGACTGATGCTTAATTCTAGAAACACTGCTAAAAGAAACCACATTGGTTTGCGTGTCATGTGTATCAAACAAATGCTGGCTGATATTTTTCTTTTGGTCAATAACACCATAACGATGTAGTTTTTTTTTTTGGTTAATGCGCAAATATCAAATATGTAACAGACTCTTAGAGAACCAGTGATACTATTCAACCACATATTCAGTCTGCTATGAAAAGTAGTGGTGGGGGAAAAAATCGATTCTGTTCAGTATCGCGATATTTTGCGCCCACGATTATAACGATACTGTAGCACAAAGTATTGCAATATTTAAAAAAATATATATATATTTTAATATTTATTTACAATTATATATGTAACAGCACCTGGCTGGCAAAGCATGACGAGGAGAGTTTCAGAGTTTAAAAGATACCTAGTGTGTATGCGGAAAGGATGTTCTCTACTGCAGGAGATATAGTAACGGCCCAGAGGAGCACTTTAACATATGAGCATGTTGACCAACTCCTTTTTCTGAACAAAAATGGCAATATTGCCAAATGAATTTAACATTTTGGGTCATGACCTTGCAGGTCTCAATTTGATTGAAGCTCTAGGTTACTCTTATTTATATGATTGAGCTCAGTGTTCATGTGAGAGGTCTCCTATTCAGAAAATAATTACAAAGGTCCTGTGTCCTGAATGTTCAAGGACAAAGTTTTTGCACTACCCTTTCTTAGTTTTTGCACTTCAGTTAATGTGAAGAAGACAATGTTGTTCACAGAATTAAATGTGACATTTGAAGTGAGTTGAGCATTCTTATTTCCCTCATTTTTTGTAAGGCCTTTAAATAATATGGGGGACATGAATCGCAATAAATCGCAGAATCAAATCGCAATACTTGCAGTATTGCAATATATCGCAGAATCGCAATACTATTGAATCGTGGCCCAAATATCGCAATACTATTGAATCGTCACATTTTTGCCAATTCCCACCCCTAATGAAAAGTACCATTATTTTAATTATTATTTGCATCCAAATTATTTTATTTCTAATGATCTAAATCTAAATGGATTTACAACTTTCATAAAAAAACGGTTATTATGCAGGTTTTGGTGAAGTGGTATAACATCTACAACGCCCCCGGTGGTCCCAGTGCTCATGCAGAGTGGAACCTGTTCGTCACCTGCTTCATGACACTGATGGGCTACAACACTGAGCGCCTGACTTGGACAAGAAATGTAAGTCACCTGCACGAGTGTTTTTCTATTTTAAGCCTCACTAACCTGGTTTTGACTTTGATCACTTACTCTCGGTTCTTGACCTTGCTCTCTGTCCTCCGTGTCTCCCCAGCTGCATTTTGAAGTGCCTCTCTCTCCCGTGATTGCTGCCAAGAAGGCGCGTCCCTCTGACGGAGGCTCTGATGAGGTGTGTGACTCAAGAATGATCTGTTATGATGTGATGTTTGTAGCACAGTTAGCACTAAACACAGTAATATCTACTTTAAGATAACTTGCAGATTGGTTTTCTTGTTGGAAAGAAAACAAAATTAATGCTTTGTAACTAGAGTTGGTGTCAAAGAAAACCATCAGTAAGACTTTTAGCCCCTGTTTCTACTGATTTTTAATTTGCCGTCCTTCTGCAGGACTGGGACTATTTGTTGGGGTCTCATTACCACCGTCAGATGAACTTCCAGCCTGCCTGTGGTCCTGTGGACTCCAGTACTGTCACCCCAGAAAACGAGGGCATGTCCTTTGTATGTAACTCACTCTGGGTGGATCTGCTTATGGCATGTTGTTGTTTAGTTGGTTTGCACATGTGGTTTAGACAAGGATGGACATGATGCGCTTTCTTTGAATACAACCTGATGTGATTTAGCTCTAGGTTTTTTCACCCATCGTCTTCCCCTTACTCTCCAATTTCCATTGATGTGTTAATAAAATCGAAAAAATTATAATTTACTTGAATATGGGCGGTTTAGTACAAATTTATTGCTACATCATACAATGAAAACATATTATCCCCTTTCAACTCTTTGCCTTTTGCTCCTTAACTCTCTCCCCTCTTCTCCTCTTCCTTTGTTTCAGGTCTCTTCTCCCTCCAGTCCATCACTGAAGCTGGACAGTTCAGCTCCTCTCTTCCCGCACATCCCTGCACTTTTCTACGTCCTCCACCTGCTCTATCAGGAGCTGCAGCTGGACGAGCTGCAGAGGGCAAGAGCTTCGTTGCTGGTCTGCCTGCTGCAGCAGATGGCCAGGTAACCACTGCTGAACCCGTGTGCGTTTAAGGTCTCTTAGCTGCTTGAGGAAAGTAAATGGCATGCAAAAGGTGTGGGCTGATCAAGTGAGTGGAGCATTTTGCAGTGTATTCACAGATTGATAAAGGGAGTAAAGTCATACGCACATAGAACTGAATGAATATGAAATCGCAGAAACAGCTAATACTGTTGCTTTAATACACGAATGTTACAAAATCGAGTCGAGACTTGTGACATTTGTTACAACAAAGAACCTGATCTACTTTCCTGCTAACAACTTTTAGCTCCTACCACAAGAAGAAAAGGTGAACATGCTGCTCATTGTTTTCAGTGAAAGCTTGTGTGTAATCAAGGCTCTTTAGTGGCGTGTACGGAGAAATAAACTTCAACAGGTTGTGAAGAGACTGCTGTGATTGGTGCCGATGACATTCACAGAATAGGTGGAGTGGGAGAGTGAAGCGCTCTCCAGAGTAATTGGCTTGTGTTGTTTTTTTATGTGGGATGTTGTGAAGTATGGTGTAGTTTTTTTTACTGTTTCTGCTTTTATCAGGCGAACTGTCTGATAAAACATGGTGACCCTGATGGTTTATGTGATATTGTTCTGGAGAGACTACATGTTTTTTTTTAAACTTTTTTATCTAAGAGTTTGATATTTACAATCCAGTTATAAATATGACATTAAGATTAAATATCAGTGCCTCGTTTGATCTTTTCCTGTAGATCTGAAATTGTTTTTTCCTTCTATATAATTTTTATTTACTTTTATAAAGTACATTTCCTTCTATTTCCACAATTGTGTGGTTGTGGGGGTTTGCTACCAGGATTAAAAACTATTGACTATCTGATTAATGTGTTTAATTAATTGCCAAGGACAAGTTAAATGCCACAGATGCTAAAAATGTACGTCAAGCCATTTTTAGATGTTTGTTTCATTTTCCTGCAGAACAAGCTCGATGTATTGACTGTTTCGTCAGTATGGTAAAAATAAAATCCTACCTCCGACCCTTTAGTTCTGTAGATTTCTTCAGTATGAGTATGATGCGTGATGTGTTCAAGTACACTGAGTCATTGCTGCACAGGGATATTAATATATATTATAATTGTTCTGTTTGCAGAGACCTTCAGTTGGATGAATATGTGGATCTATACTGGAGAGACTACCCTTCATTAATAAGTGGCTTCACTGAGAGCTGCCTAATAGACCAGGGTAAGACCTGTTTAATTACGGTACCAAGTCAGGAAGCAGACCATCGTGTTGTAGGAGAATAGATGAGGCTTGATGGTCTGTGGTTGAGAAAGGCCGTAAGGTTTCTTTGCATGTCTGTTTTATTTTTAATATAGAGATGTGGGCCAATGACTGTACATATGAAAATTGATTTGCGTCTCCACTTCCTCTCCAAACCAATATCATGTTAACTCCTTTTTCCTTCCTCTTTTGTTTCCATTTCCCAACTTGTCCTCCTCTCTTCTCTTCACCTGTCTGCTCTCAGCCATGATTGGCCAGATGCAGCATCCCTCCTTCCTGAGGGCAGAGCCTCCCTGTGTGTTGAGCTGGCTCAGTAGCTGTCTGAGAGGAGAGGAGAGCCCACCCTTCCCTTACCTGCCCGGCATCTGTCAGAGGACCCGGCTGCTGGTTCTGGTACGACCAAAGCTCCTCTGTTTCAGCAGATAAAAACCTCGGACTATAGTTACTGTAGCTGAAACATTTGCCTGCAGAATCAAAAACATAATAAATCAAAAATATAGTTTTAGAGATATCTGAGTAAGAGTAATTAGGAAGAAAGCTGCAGATTTAATGAACATTATAATTTATCATGGTTAAATTTCATCATCATTATCTGTACCGAACAAATGACTGAGACTCCACGACACCCAGATAATACAAGCATCCTCAAACTGGGATGTGAAGCAATCTGTATATTGTAATTTAATTTGTCACAGGGAGCGAGGAACTGCAGCTTCATTTTTATAGATAGACAGGTATGATTTTTCAGATATTATACAGTCCTTAGCAGGTCTCACAGGCTTTTGTGTGTGCCTGCGTGTGTGTGTGTGCAAGACAGTGAGGGTAAAGAGTTGAGCCTTGATTGAGAAGCAGTCTGATAATCCGTCCGTACAGCAGCTCTGTGATTGTTTTTCGGAACATAAAGAGCAATTACGTCATGGTATAGATGGAGGTGTGTGTGTGTGTGTGTGTGTGTGTGTGTGTGTGTGTGTGTGTGTGTGTGTGTGTGTGTGTGTGTGTGTGTGTGTGTGTGTGTGTGTGTGTGTGTGTGTGTGTGTGTGTGTGTGTGTGTGTGTGTGTGTGTGTGTGTGTGTGTGTGTGTGTGTGTGTGTGTGGCTGTTATATTGAACCTTCGATGACCATGGAAGAAAGGACACTTGAAAAAGTCTTATTTCCGGCTGCTATTGTTTCTCTAGACGATGACGGAGGTAATGACGACCTAGCCCCAGTCTGTTTATGAAGTGTCCATTTTTAAAAATGTTCTGTCCACTCCGAGATAAAAAAAATACATTTTGAGCGTTTAGAAAGTTTTGTCGTTTAATTATTTTATTAGTTTAAAATTGTTTGATGCGTCTGGATTCTAGCGATGCCTTCACAACAAGTGTTTTTTTGAATGATTGATTATATAATATATATTATATATTGACTATTAACCAGACTGACAGAAACATTAGATATGTATATATATAGTATTTATTCTGTATTTATTCTGTAGAAACTGTAGAAAGATCAGTATGAAAAAACGTTTTACGTTAAGTCATTGGATAATCTATGTCATATATATATATATATATATTGACCAATTCTACAAATAAACTTGAGATATGTTAAGGATAACAGCACCTAAAACTAGAATGGTGCATAACAGCCCCAAGGCCCAACAGAGGTTAAATATCTACACTGAATTTAATCAGTGAAGATGGTGCATATCGGCATCTTTATGTTTACAGTTTTATAATGCTGCTGCCATTCCTTTTCTTCACCCCATGGTGGCGCAGGGTGCAGTTGGATAAGACTGGCTGTTTTAACTGAGAAACTGGGGCTTCATATCAAGGCTATTAATAGAAAGGCCCTCATACAGTATTTTCCTGTGCATGCGAACATGGACTGTATTTGCATGCATGTCCGTGCTTTGCTTACTCTTGGCTCTTGTGCACTCTGCTGGTTTATATTGTGATGGATGTTATATTATCCAGGATCTGCAGTTGGAAGAGTAATGCTATTATAGTAGAAATGGCTCATGAGCTAACTAGCCCTCTGGTTCACCTCCCTGTAATTCTAAATGCCTCCTGAGTTAAATATTTCTTTCCCCTTGCAGCCAGTATCGTCAGACCCACTCTGTCTGCCAGACATTTCTTGCTTTTGCTTATCAAATGAACTGTTATAGAGAAGATGCACATTTAGATTAAATTCACAAGTATGGTAAATATTTTCCTTTAACGTGTCACAGCCTTCCACCCAGTTTCCTTGAAATCCGTCATTTTTGCGCGATCCTGCCGACAAACAAACAGATAAAAACTGACATAACTTAAAGGTTTTGAGTACAGTTGATACCTGCTCTAAATCTTTTTTATCTCCTCTCTTCGTCTCATTTCCCCTCAGAGTTATGCTCTCTACATCGCCGGAGATGAATATGCCACTTCGACTGATGTGTCCACGTACCTGGTCAAGCTCTCTGCAGGTTTGTTTTTGTGTGTCTTGTGAACGGCTCGAACATCATTTTACTCGTCTTTGTTCGTATCCTGGGACTTGGGACGCGTGTTTCTGACGGAAACCTTTCACTGTGTGTGGGAACATGTATTGACCACCAGCCTTTATTACCTGGCAGTCCCGTAACTCCCTGCTTCAGGCTCGAGAAACAAAGAGAGAAAGGTGTGTGACGCAGATTTGTGTGTCACCTGATTTTTCAGAATTGGATCTTGACTTTGTGAGTGGCTTTGTGCAGAGTGGCTTTTTTTTCTAATTTCACTGACGAAATAAAACCAAACAATAGCATATGTCATCCCACATAAATGTTGTCCTCCACTCACCAGGAACGAAATGTTAGTGCCCTTTTCTTTTTACCGACAAATATCAAAAAGCCGTCAGTGCAGGTTTGAAAATGCAGTTGAGAGTTCAATGGAATGAGCAAAAGATGGATCAAATTTTGGAACCTCTTTCCCCAAAGTATTGCTCTCGTTCATCACTCTTATCTTTATTTTTCTCAGGCCACAAGACCGGAGCCAGTGAAATACATTCCAGAAGGTAATTCCGCTCACAGCAGTGAGAGGGGGAGATGATTTAATTTTTTTTGTGTTGTTTCGCAGCAGCTAAATAGTTATGTACAGTGGGAAGGTCTGTGAAGATCACAGTAGAATGCCTTTAACTCCTTATCCTTATAACATATTTATTGATAATAATAATATAACAAATTTGAGTCATTATTCCTGAATTACATTTAGAATATTTATAAATAAGGCTTTTAAAGTTCAGTTTTTTTAATCATTGCATTTCATGATTTTTTTGCTGTAATCACCTACCTCACTAATTTTCATGTGTATTTATTCTAGACAGAGCAGTGTCAAATTCAAGTCTTCCAGTGAGAGTCTGGCTGAGCAGCTGGTGGTGTGGCTTGCTTCAGAAGGTAAGACAGGAAATTATTTACACTTGGGAAGATGTACCGAACCCATATCCTCTTTATCAGCACCACAGCTTCTACAGTAGGTCTTCAGATGCCTTTTGTATGGCAATGAGAAATACACGCTCATTTCTCTCATTTCACTGGTTTAGGTTTCACCCTGAAGGACCTGGAGTCCGTCCCATTCGGCGTTGCTTTGCCCATCAGAGAGGCAATCTACCGCTGCCGGGAACAGCCGTCTTCTGATTGGTCAGAGGAGGTCTGCATGCTGATTGGGCGACAGGATCTGACCAAACAAGCTCACAAGATGACTCTGGCCAAGAGCAAAGCTGTGAGTAGGAAATAAGTTGAAACCCAAATTGTTTTTCTGCCCAACAGTTAGATTAAGATACATATTCCGGGCCGTGCTTACAATTAAATTACATCAACATTATATTTGTTGGCAACTTTCCTTGTGATTTGTAAACATACAGTGTATGTCTCACTTGTGTTTGTTTCCAGTCTGTAGGTTCAGGTCTGTCCTTGGAGCCTCCTCTGACCACAGAGCAAGATGAGGAGGAAGACGGGATGTCGGACATAATTCAAGAGGTAAGCGAACAAACAAATGTTGCTTCCTACATTATTGTTCTGTTGCCACTCTAGACTTATTTGCATGAAACTTGTGGCAGAGATGGGCCATGAGTCCGGAAAGATCCCATTCAATTTTGGTGCAGATCTGGTTTAAGATTCAGGATTTTTAAAATCACTATCCATGACATCACTAGATTGGGCTTCTATCACTTAAAACTCAGCATGGCTGGATAAGAATTAGTTTTTAACACGTGCTCTCTGCTTTCCAGGTAACTGGGCTGATCTGGAGTCAGGATCTGAGGGTCCAGGAGGTCAGGAGGCTCCTGCAGAGTTCCAGACCGGTCCGAGTCAGTGTGGTTCAGCTACCAGAGGTTTCTGACCACGAGTACATAGAGGAGAAAGAGAACAAGTGAGTGTTATGTATGTCGGCCCTGATTGCCTCTGGTCTTATAATAGAATATAGACACATTCAGGCTGCAACAATCCTCTTCCATAGGATTTATCATTGATTTATTGATGATTTATTTCTTTTGTGCTATTTGAAATCGGTCTGTTTCTCAAAAATAGACTCCTGCAGCTGTGTCAGAGGACCATGGCTCTCCCAGTCGGCCGAGGCCTCTTCACTCTCTTCTCCTATCATCCTGTACCGACTGAGCCTTTGCCTGTCCCCAAACTCAACCTTACAGGTAAAAGCTGTTAATGTTGAGATGTGAACTTTCTCACCTGTGTGTGTATGCATTGACTAATATCATTAGAGACACGGTTTATTGTAACCAGACAAGTAAACGTGTCTATTTCCAAGGGCAAAAAACAACAATTAAGGATTATGATATAATACAATTTTATAAAAATGTGAGAGTGTAGTGATTGTCCAGCTTGATGATCTTTTCTGATAGATGTTAGAAACAAGACGATGTCCATCAGGTTAACTTGTATAAGTGACAGTGATCGTTTCCTATTAAAACATTAATAGATGAAAGTGCGACATTATCAGACCTGGGAAGTTGTGAGTCTTAGTCATTTGGAGAAATATATGAAATGACATTGGTAATGTTGTAAAGTTCAGTGTTTGTGTAGTTTATTCTTTTACCCTGTAGTTCTCTTGTTTCTCTGCAGGTCGAGCTCCTCCAAGGAACACGATGGTGGATCTGAACAGTGGAAACATTGATGTTCCTCCCAATATGACCGGCTGGCCCAGTTTCCATAACGGAGTCGCCGCCGGACTCAAAATAGCTCCAGCTTCACAGGTCTGTCTGAAACCAGAGGGGCTCTCCTCTCTCATCAAGCCCCGTGTTCAGTTCTACATACCGGCAGCTGATCACTCACTTGTTTCCAGACACTGCCATGTTAGATTTTTCAAATGAAATTTGCTGTTTATCTTTATATAGACTTCATAATAAACCCTAATAATTTGTGTGAAGCTGTAATGTTTCCTCTATCGTCTCCATCAGGCTGAAATTTCATCTTCAATCTACTCAGAATGTTCCACCTTTTGAAATTTGGAAATACTCTGTAGTAAACAACCTTTTCTTATTCTTTGAAAAACTTCATTTTGTGTTTGTTAAGGTCGACTCAGCGTGGATCGCCTACAACAAGCCAAAGAGCCCCGAGCTGGCCAATGAGTATGCAGGCTTCCTTATGGCCCTTGGCCTCAATGGACACCTCACCAAGCTGGCTACGCTCAACATACATGACTACCTCACCAAGGTACGCACAGTCACACTCACATGTACGTTCTTCACACCTTGAGTTTCACAGCAGGAACAAAGCATATATACACATTTTATTTATAATCCCATATAGTATTCACCTTAATGCTCAGTTTACTGTTGATTGTTCCTTTAATTACTGTTTCCTATTGTGGTGTAAACACACACACACACACAACAACGTCCAAAGAATTGAAAGAGTAAAACAAAAATGAACTTAAATACAGGTTACGCAAGGGCACCTCCAGTCTACTTTCATTGTATGGGCACACAAACACACAAACCCACACACACACAGTCATTCTTATACCCATTTCTCCAGATGACTGTATGAGATGTAAACTTGCATCAGAGCCAAGCAGCCAGTCAAAGTGAAACTCTGCTTTGAAACTAGGCTTCCCACTTTCAGGTGAGAAAAACAACAGGATGCAATGAGACAAAGCTTTTTTAAAATTCATTTTACCCAATGAGTTCACACTTGGTTCGAGATCGATTCACTTTCAGGTCCCATAGTGCTGAAGGTGTAAAATGCAGCTGCAGTTCATAAAGATGAGCGAGTTCTCTGTCTCAATCATCCCTCTATAAATACGATGTGAGAATACAGATTTTAAAGTTCCTGAGAATCAGAGGAAATCCCTTTTTAATGTCATTAAAATGTAGCTGTCTCTCAGAAAACTGCCAGCTCAGGAAAAAGGCTCAAAGATCGCACAAAATTAGGATCAGGATTTAAATAAACCTTTCAGTGTATACTTCACAATTTAAAAAAAAAATAATAAAAAAAAAAAAAAAAAAAATTATACACATCTCTCTTTTTTTGTGAGTATTTGTGTTGTGTAACATGCAGGCAGAGCATGATTTGACAGACACACACACACACACGATACATACACAGAGTGATCCACAGGGGTCTAATGAGAGCTGTCCGTAACGTTGATCTCTGTGGAAACTGATTGGATTCTTAAGAGATCAGAGTCATTTGTTCTGCTGCAGCGGGAATCTGGTTCACGGTGTCTACACTTTACTTGGAAGTGACGACTGTTGTTCTGAGAAGAATCCCTCATCCTCTGTCTCTGTCATTCTGTCAGGGCCATGAAATGACCAGTATCGGGCTCATACTGGGCGTTTCCTCAGCCAAGCTGGGCACCATGGACATGTCAATTACCCGCCTGCTTAGCATACACATCCCTGCCTTGCTCCCACCCACCTCAACTGAGCTGGACGTGCCACACAATGTGCAGGTAAAGAGTGGCTGTGCATGCAATCGTTCAAACATAATAATCAATATAATCTGAGAAGACGTGATGCATATCTGCTGCATAAACCCTGTACACAAACAGAAATTACCGTGCATGAAATTGAAACATTCAATTCTCTCTCCCGTCTTATCTCCAGGTTGCTGCTGTAATTGGCATCGGGCTGGTGTATCAGGGAACAGGACACCGGCACAACGCTGAGGTCCTGCTGTCTGAGATAGGTGTGTGTGTGTGGATGTGTGTCTGGATCGATAAAGACATGAGCTGCATTGATTTGTTGATTGGAAGAAAATTGATCTAACCGTTTCAAGATTTTTAAAAGTTTTACAGACAAATCAATCTATAGATCTGGAAAACAATGGTCATATTAATCTATATTGATAAGGAAAAATATTTGTTGCTTGCATTTAACACAAATTAACCAAAAACTTGTCGTAGGCCGCCCCCCTGGTCCAGAGATGGAGTACTGTACCGACAGAGAGTCGTATTCACTCGCTGCTGGACTGGCCCTGGGCATGGTCTGTCTGGGGGTAAGTGACTGAAGTCTTTAAGTTGTATTTAGAAGTCAAAATAAGGATAACTTAATAAAATAAGGATGACTTTTTATCCCCTGTCCTCTCTTCCTTCACACCTCTCTCTCTCTCCTTACAGCATGGCAGTAACCTGATTGGGATGACGGACCTGAATGTCCCTGAGCAGTTGTATCAGTACATGGTGGGGGGCCACCGCAGAGCTCAGGCTGGGGCCAACAGGGAGAGACACAAGTCCCCCAGCTACCAGATCAAGGTAGATGCACAGATCCAAAAATCAATAAACAATATTAGTGTTTGATCATTCTGATTATGTCCGGGGGAAAGCTTTACTATATATAACACCTGTTGTATTTCACAGTTTATCAACACAATAGTAAATGACAAGTGGTACGTGTGCCACCACAACACAAAACAAAGTTTCACAACTGATAGAATAGGATTAAAACGAAAGAGAGTAATGATAACTGATCATTATCTGACCAGTTAGTGAGGTTAGCTCGCTGCTAACTAACAGCCAGGTTTCCTTCAAGCACTATCAATCATCGTTCCAGGAAGGTGACACTATCAATGTGGATGTGACGTGTCCAGGGGCCACGCTTGCCCTCGCCATGATTTACCTCAAGACCAACAACAGGTAAGAGAAGACAAATGACCTCTGAAAAATGGCCCATGTTGAATGTGATTGCTGACGCCTGATTTGTTACATTAATGTTTGATTGTGACTCAAAATCAGGTTTCCTACAGACCCACTCTTTTATTTTCTTCTGAGACAAACCATTTAAGAAGATTATGCAAATGAAAAAGAGCATGTGGGACCTCAGATCCAGTAAATTACACGAATAAACAAACTTTATAACAGACACATACTTGTAAACCATGACTGTGTTAACTCTTCTTGAGTTTTTATTACATTGCCAAAGTGATTCTTTCTTTATCCTTGAGCAGAGCATCATAACTCACCTGATGAAAAACCTCACCCCTGAGTCCCGTTGTCACATTACGCTACAGAAGAACAGGTCTCCTCCGTCTCGTAGCTTTCTGCATTTGGTCAAGAGGTTCCTGTCTTCTTCGAGGCTCCTCGGATGTCTATTGGCTCAGTCGGTGTTGAAGGACACTATTATCACCCCCTTACCGCTTTGTGGTTTTCTCCACTAGGTCGATTGCTGATTGGCTGAAACCTCCGGACACTTGGTTCCTGCTGGATTTCATCAAGCCAGAGTTTCTGCTGCTGAGGGTCAGTGAAGCACTAGCTCGGTGTGTGTGTGTAGTCATTTTTCTCACCTTTCTCTTAATATGATATACCTCTCTCTCTCCTTCTTCTTATCTGCCCTCACAGACTCTTGCTCGGTGTATAATCATGTGGGATGAAATCGTCCCTAATACTGAGTGGGTCAAGAGTAACATACCCCAGGTGAGAAAATACACACATCTGCAGACGTACTGTATTTGAAGCTGTGAGGCCACAAGTCACCATAACTCGTACAGAATTCCCAGCTGAGAGTTGTGGTTTCTTGTTCTGCTTTAGGGCAGGTTTTCAAATATTTACCCAGTTTCATTCTCTAATTTGCTTCAGACGTTCACACTGATTTTAAATATTTTGTCTTTAATTGTTACGGAATGATCTCTCCAGCTATATTGAATCTTTTAATTTGTTGTCGTACAAATTCATTATCTAGTATCTATCTCCAGATTCACAGGAAGAAAGGAGCAGTGATTGCTTAGTGACTGACATACAAAAGATGATTAGAAAACATGTTGCACTTATATTTATTACACCAATATCCTAAATAAGTAATTGGCACACACCTTTCAATTACATCTTTGGGTTTCCAGATAATGAGGGGGACATTTGACCCTTCAGAGGACATCAACATGGAGACAATGGCGTGAGTATTAAGAGAAGATCTGACAGCTGTTCAGGAAATATTCTCTTAATCCATGATTCTTCCTCCACCTTCTGTGGTGGTTGTAGTTTTGCTCTTCCACCATCATGGCTGAGCACGTCATGTTTTCTGTTTCTCTCAGCCAAGCCCAGGACTACATCACAGCCGGGGCCTGTATGGCTCTGGGCCTACGCTTCGCTGGCTCCGCCAACTCCGATGCGTTCGACTGCCTCTACGAGTTCGCCAGGACCTTCATGAAGATCATGTCCTTTGCTGGTACAGCTGCTGTTGTAAGTGTTTTAATTTCTATACATGTGAATTTGTGCTTTGACCTTACAAGATGGTCACAGTCTGACCCTCTTGCTCTTTGTGCCAACCTGTGTGTGTTTGTTCCCCAGCAAACTGGTTATTACAACCTGCAGACCGGTCTGTCCATGATCCTGCTGGCCATGTCCATGGTGATGTCTGGCACTGGGAATCTGAAGGTCCTGCAGCTCTGTCGCTTCTTCCACAAGCGAACTGGTGGCGAGATGAACTACGGCTTCCACATGGCTCATCACATGGCTTTGGGCCTGCTCTTCCTGGGAGGGGGCAGGTGAGATGCTCATACACTCATGTTCATACACAAACAGCAGGTTTTTAAAACCTACTATACGCTTGGGATCAAAATGGGCTTTGCAGAAAAGTCAATAAAAAAAATTAAATAAATAGACATGACAGTGCTCTCGGAAGGAAGTAATAATCTTTGTTGATTTATGTGAAATAAGACACGTTATGTCATTTTGGCATCCAAGGGAATGATGTTTGGTAACTGAGATCCCAGCAGCAATATAAATCATCTATATATGATATATAAAGGCACTTTGATGAAGCAGGTAAAAAGCAACAGTTTTACACAATAGATTGAATAGTTGTTATTGCATCAGAAGGTTATAAAATATAATAATCTCCTGTCTGTGGTGTTTTAAGATTATTTCTACATCTTTGAAAGTTCTGGGTGAACAACAGGAACGGCTGAGTAGCATTTATTCTTGTTATGCTCTTACCCACTCCTGCATCAGTTGGACAAATGCTTGATTCAAAATAACACCTCCCTCTTTACAAGCCCTCGCTCCGTCACGCTCCTTGCAATGAGTGTAAATACTAAGTTGAGCGATACAGTATGTTTAGTCTGCCCCTGTTAATTTGAAGTTTACTCTTACGACAAAACTGCCTGCAAATATCGCTGGAATTAACTGTTTGATGAAGACACTGAGGTTAAATAATATTCTAGGTGTCGTCCAAAATATGACACGGTATTTGAACTGCAGTAGACTCCGAACTGAAAACATAGCGTACGTACATACTGGGACACGCCCACTAGATTCCGGACGGCCGATTCCGCGAAGAACCAGGTACACCACATACACACATACACACGTCATGTGGGCGAGACGTACAAATACACACAAGTCTATTTTGACTGCTGTGTTCTGCAAAATGAATGGCATGCGCGCACACACACACACACACGCACACAAAAACCGGGTTCCTCTAACCACTGACCTTGGCCTGTGTATTTTCTGATTACATGTTTCAAAGGTTTCTCCACCTACAGCCCCAACCAGATGAACCTTTTCGACTGTATTCAGGTTATGTTGTTATTTTCGACCTGCCAGCTGTGAGCAGAGCCTCAGTTTGAATGTCATACTGTGTAGTGAGTTTCCCACAAGCCTGCAGAGGGCGAATGTCATGCTGGAGAGCCGTCCTTTTGCCATGTCATTGTTTTATTTTCTTACGTCTGCAGTGTGCTTTTTGTCCTTTCAGTCTGTTCCCCACTTTCATTTCGCTGCCATTCACATGTCTTTGCTCTTCTAAGCATTTTGTCAGCGCTACATTGCCGTCATTCATTTTCTCACCTCTTTTGTTCCTTCCTTTGTTTCCTCTCTCGCATTCTATTTGCTCAGTAAGTTTCTCTTCCCATTTCTTAATTTTTTTAAGCAGGAAACTGAAGTGAAAGTTGAGTTTTTCTTCCAACCCAAAGTCACACTAGATATTCAGACTAATTGCTGCTACTGCAAACTGTAGGACTAACAGCTCATACCACAGGCTGACAGGGGCTTTCTCGGTGGCTTATCATGTTTGTGTGGGTTTCCTGGGAGTGGTCAAATGTCCTCCCACACCAAGTCAGGCCATGTAAGGTTCTGCGAAACCTGTACGTGAATTTAGTATGTCGGAGGCTGCCCAATGCGCCTAAAACATTAAGTGTCGGTCAAATGTAGAAGATAGACTTCCTCTCGTCTAATTAACGTCACACATCTTTGTGCGCCGTAGAAACAAATTGCAACACAGCTAGAACTTCACTTGTGAGGTCGCTTGTGAGGTTGCAAAAGTCTGTGACTGTAATTCAAACCCCAAGCTGCTGATATCTCACAGTGTGATCAAGGTTCCTAATCCAAGCAGTGCTTCGCAATGATTCCAGCTCTTTTGGGCTTTGAACTCTTCAAATCCCTATCTCCTTATATCTCCTTGTTACTAGTTGTTGAGCAAAATTTGACTGAACAGTGAAAATTTAATTATCTACTATTTGCCCAGTTCTGGTGAATTGGGCCCAGATTCACTCTGAAGTTCACCAGATTTTCACCTTCACTGACTGTGACTCTGTGTTTCAGGTCTTTTGAATTGTAAACTGAAGAAACGAAGAATGTAACGTTGAGGTTTTTAAAACATGCTAAACACGACTTAAGCCGTCCATTAAAGTGGAGAGCAGAGTAATTCACCTCAGTTAACAAGTGCTCTGACAATTAACCCGGATGCAAGCAGCCTTTTATTATCTGACCCAACTTAAAGATAATGACCCCATTAGTCAAAGTAGACACTCAACTGGCAGCTATTACGTTTAAGAGGCGATGACGTTAACTGCATCAGAACGCACACCTGGATTCACTAACTAATTGTTTCATGAGGACAATTTAAAAGCAAACTTCCTTGTTGCTTGTGGAAAACTGTGTGTGTGTGACACAAATCAAGTAACAGTCTTTCTAATGTTTTTTGTTAGGTACACCCTGAGCACGTCCAACTCGGCGATCGCTGCTCTGCTGTGTGCGCTGTACCCACACTTCCCCGCTCACAGTACCGACAACCGGTGAGACCTCAGGAGTCTTATCTCACACAAATTATAAAATGATATGATATAATTTTATACATTTCTCATGTTTTTCAGCAGTAATAATTTACTGTATACTGAATCTGTCTTGCCCACTTATATTTGACGGTAAATCTCTAACTCTTTGTGCCGCTGCAGCTACCACCTGCAGGCCCTGCGGCACCTGGCCGTGCTGGCGGCTGAGCCACGTTTGCTGGTCCCTGTGGACGTGGACTCCCTGAAGCCCTGCTACGCCCTCTTAGAGGTCACCTACAAGGTTGGTTCAATGAGGGCGGTGTGGCTGACACATGCAAACAAACACCTGTGAATCAAGAAAGCTTGTTTTTGTGAATGCGATATCTCCGGAACACCTCGAGTGAATTCTCTCATGTTTGGCTCAAACATTCCCTTGAGCTTGGATTTCATTTTGGGAGCCAAAAGTCAAAGGCTAAGATCATGGTGGCTTCACAAAGTATGTTTATGTTTTTCTTGAACATGATATCTGAAGATCAGATGGAACCGAATTTGGTACAAACGTTCACAAAGATGTACTGATTCCATTTCGGTGCCTGGAGGTGAAAGGTCAAGGTCACAGTGCTCCTCATGTTCTTGTGAATGTGATATCTCAAGACTGCTTGAGGATCAGTTGTCGCTTGAACTCAAAGATACTGTTTTAAGGTTTCAGTGGTCAAAGGTCACAGTGTCCTTATATGAATCTGGAAAAAAGGTATATAGAAACATGTAGATGGAATCTGCAGGATTGACAGGGGGATGCAACCTCAGTGAGGTAATTCTGGTTTTACAGTTTGTCACAATATTGTCGCAATATGTTTAGCAACGAAGAACATAACATGTTCTCCACCATTTGCTCGACTTCCGTATTCAGTCATGAAGAAGCTCAATGTGGACAATAGAGAATGAAAGCAGTAGCTTGTTCTGTTACTTAACCGGGCGGCCAGTTCCTCTACGTCTCTATCTCTGTCATACTTGTAAAATCGCCCATTTCCTCTTGACACATAAACACACACACACACACACACACAAGCTAACATGAACTGTGACACAAAATATGAGCCAACCTCAGTTCATTTCAAAATAACGCTCCTGCCCACCAAACCCCCACGTTCTGCTTTTCATCGCTCGTTGCTGCCGTCAGCCGGTGCTGCTTCCTCCGGCTCCCAGCTTCAGTGTCCTCACACCCGTTCACTCAGGCCCAGCTCTCGGCCTTCTCTCACAGTTTGTCCCTGGATTATTTCAAAAGTATATGTGAATTGCAGTTATGTATACTGTAGTAGATGAAGAGAAATCTCACTTTGCCGTTTAGAGGATAGTGTTAATTTTGGCGCTGCTGTACCTTGACTGTTTTTGTCTGTACGATGTTGTTGGTCAGTGCAGGTATTCGATGCAGTTGATTAAAAGCATCCGTGGTGACCGTCAACTACAGACACTAGAGAGTTGACAAGGAAAGTAGAGGATGCACTTAGATCAGGGACACGGTCGGCGTCTTAACCCACTGTGGACTCAAGCTGCTGGTGTTTCAGGACTTCCACATGTGATGGATTTGAAGGTGAAAGATGGACATTGGTGTCCACAGTGGGGACGACGCCTCACAGCGTTCCTCACTTCAATTAAATTCACAGCAGAAAGCTAAGATGGACACTATGACGTTGATTCCACGTTACGTGACTTGCAAAAATTCATGCACATTTTATAATCTTCTTGTTAATTAGTTTTATAAAGAATTCAGATACAATACTTTTGTAAAATCTTAGTATGATACATTTGAGTATTTAACCTGAAAATGAAGAAGAGGCTCAAGTCTTGTATTTCCACTTTCTGGTAACATTATTGTATTCATAAGCACAAATGCCTGTTTCACTGTCACATGAACATCACCAGTTATTGAAGATGACTCCTGCTTAACACTTCACACCCACATTCCTTCTGTTTAACACTTAATTTATTAGATTTGACTCTCTTCATCAGAATAAGTCTACACCCTGTGTGACTCGGTTGAGTTGACTCAGGAGCGCCTCTGTAATGTTCTGTTTTCTTAAAGGAATTTAGGCTTTTACAGCTCATAACTGTACTTCAATGATTATCTGCTCTCTGATCAGAGTCATGACTCTCACTATCGGGTGCGGCCTGGGCAGAATTCTTGCCTTCATTCTTAATTTCCAGGAAGCAAGATTATTTCATCCACCTCGCGTACGCCCTTCAATTCAGGTTATAGATCTTATCGATCCATTTCAACGCATCTGTGGTTAGATTTAACAATAAGTGAAAGTGTGAAACTGTGTCTGTATATGACCCTTTAACCTTGTGTGGGCTGTGATGACGTATTTTCCTCTTGTTTCAGGCGACCAAGTGGTACGATGAGACGACGGTAGAGTTGATGGCTCCCACCATGCTCCCTGAGCTGCACCATCTCAAACGGGTAAAGTCTGAGAACAGCAGCTTCATAGTGGAAATTAGGTTGTCAGATAAAGCTCTAATCTCTTGATCTTTTTATCACCTAACATGCAAATTTTATATTTGCCTATTGCAGGTGAAGGTGAAGGGGCCACGTTACTGGGAACTGTCCATTGATCTCAGCAAAGAAACACAGCATCTGCAGTAAGTGGAGCTGGGCAATCAACAAATATTAGCAATTATCACAACACAACAAGTGTTTGTCACAGAGTTTTAAACCTCAACTTTCCCTCAGGAGCACAAAACGGTCTTTAAGCTTAAAATAAATAATTATGTGACATTTTGAGTGTTAATTATAAACGCTGAATAAAATTTGAATTATTATCTTGAAATAATTTCCCCCAACTCTAGCAGTAAGTAAAGAAAAAACCGCTTGTCTTTGAAACTGATTTCAGAATAACAGAAACCACCAAATACACTGATCACTCAGAGATGGATAAGTAGAATCCAGGAATTCACTCTGATCTCTTGTATTGATTATGGTTAATTGATTTAAAGAACCGTTTCTCTCTCCGTCTCCCTCAGGTCCATCCTCTCTCGACACGGGGTGCTGTATGTAAAACTACGGGCCGGCCAGCTGCCCTACAAAGACGACCCTCAGGGCTGGAAGAGCCTGTTGGCCTCCACCGTCAACCACCGGAACTCCGGAGTCCAAGCCTTCAAGGTCTGTCACACGGACGCAGTAACACCTACAGTCCTTTCAGATTCTGTAGGGCAGAAAGAGCGATGTGGACAATTTGAATCTGAATGTACAGACCAAACAAACCATGTTCTCCTTCTTTTTTTTATGTGGTCACTTGTTTTTGTAGGCTTTTTTTCTTACTACAGTTTAACTCTGCTGAAATTGTGTGGAGAAGTGATAATACTCATGGATAAACTGAGACTGTAGAAAAAAGGAGATGGAGAAATAAACCCTAACCCTTCTGTTGAAAGAAATACACACAAAAATGCCTAAGATACACATTTAAAGAAACAAGTTTGCACCAACAACAACAACGGGCTGCATATAGAAGCGAGTGCAATGTAGGTGACCTCCTCCCCTGTGGCTGGTTGTTTCCAGTCCTGGCAGGTTGTCACTACAGGTTTCACCAGGCAGCTGTGTGGCTGACAGACTATTACTGGTTTCCAAATGGCCTTAGTGTATTCTGTCAATACACCTGCAGGTCCACAGAATACGTGTCATTTATTCCACTCGTCCTCACTGTCCTTTCCTCCCCCTTCATCTTTTTCTTCTTGTGCATTCATCTTTCATTCCTTTCTTCCTTGCCTTGATTGCATCTCCTCGCGCACTTCTCTCCTATTGTCTAAAAAATCTTTTCCTTTTCTCGTCCTCGGCTGTCTTTGTCTTGTTTCTCTATTCTTCCTTTGTGTGTTTGTGAATCTAAATAATTTTACTCTTTCCTCATGTGTTGTTTTTTTCCGCAGCCTGAAGCCATCTCAACATTCACCTCTGAGCCGGCCCTGGTCTCCTTTGCTGAGCTTTTCTGTAAAGCGTCTGACGGAATGAAACACGTGAGTTTGAGCGCACAGAAATAGGCAATTAAGGATTCAGTTCCTTGCCCGAGTGCACTTCAGCCTGCCCACTGGACGAGCAGGGGATCAATCCGTCAACCATCTGATTAGTGGATGACCCGCTCTTCCTCCTGAGCCAAGGCTGATGTGACTTTCACTATCAGGACAAGGCCATGAATATCTAAACAAAATGTAATCTCTGCAGCAAAGTCTTTAAAGTAATGTCCTGAATATGTAAAAACAGATTTAATGGAAAAACAAACCTTAAGAGCAGACATGCTCCAGGTGCCATGACCGATGCTTCATCTGGTTAAGCACTTGACTCATATTCAGTCATAGTAAAGAGGCAGCCCGGCTTCCTCACACCTCCAGGTTAATTGGTTGGGTCGCTGGCTTCAGCTTTCACAGTGAAATGGAAGAAAATTAGTCATTTTCTAGCGTAACCATCAGTAATTGAATTTAACGACAACAGATTTCCGTGATGTTTATCAGTTATTATCAGTCCAGTGACACCAGCTCAGTCTTTCCTGCTTCTCCTTTTCGTCTCCTTGTTTATTTAATGCCAATACCTTCTTTCCTTCTACATTTAGGACGTTGTGTTTCCTGGCAAATAATTGCAAGATTCTTAGGTGTCTGGTTTTTATTAATGTAGCGTTAAATATCTCCATGTCTAGACCTGAACGCACAGGCTGCATCCTGCCAATCTCCCCAGGTCTACTAGATGTGAAGATATGGCATCGAAAGTATAGTTTAGTTGTTAGTTTGTACAATTTCTAAATGAGTAGATATTAACCTTCTGGCTGAGTTCAGATTATTACTTTATCTTTTAAGGAAAACCCTGTGGTTTCCTTTTACTGATTTCAAATGAATCACTTTGGATTTTGTTATCTATACAAAGGCTGAATACAATGGTCAATGTTTCACAAGTTCCTTTTTTGTCCCCATTCCATTGCTTCCAGTTTATTTAGATGTCATTTAAAATGTATTAGTTTTGTGTATAGGAGAACTGTCCCCAAAAAAAATCCCCACAAACTTACATACCCAAGATTGGAAAACAAAAATGACTAGTTTACATCACAGGGGTTTGATGTGGCTTTGGAAACCAAATACTATAAAAAGCTGAACGACATGAAGCCAGACCATTGTGAACAGTTCCTTGTGTCTGGCTGCAATATGAATCATAAACCCCACCTCCTCCATGTTAGTTAACAGGACATGGACTCAACCTTTAGGTGCTTCTCAGCACACTGATGGTAGGTCATGATTGACAGCTGAGACTGACTCGGGATCGATCAAGTGTGTGTATCAGTGGGAACTCGATACACAACTCCACACCACAACCACTACTGCACAGACTCTGGCTCCTACTTACATTACACACAGCCTCTTTGTCAGTGTTATCTATTTATTGTTTTAGCTTCAGTTTTTATTCAATAGGAGGAAACGGAGACATGTCGTCGGTGTTTAATTACAGCCTATGGTGTGAAACAGCATTTGTAATACCTAAACCACCCAGACTAACACAATGTGTGTTGTGTTTGTGCAGAGGGAGGAGACTCTGGTGTTGTTCTCGGCCATGTTATACGAGTGTGTGACACAGGAGTGTCCAGAGATGTTGCCCACATATATTGCTATTGAGCAGGTAAAACACACACACACACACACACACACACTTCTCTGTTTCATACCTTGACATAATTTAATTTTTAATAAATAATAATAAAGCCAATGTTCCCATGAATAAACAAGTAAACGCTGTAACGTGTCTGTGGGTTGATTTTAATTTTGTAATATTCAGTTACTGATATTCTATGTTATTAAAAGCTAACGTCACTGTTGGAGATAAACATCTGATCTGCACATACAAAGATTTATTTTCAAATCCTGCGTCTCTGCTGCTGTGTGTTAGGCGGTCGGTGCTCTGCGTCGGGGGGACCTGCTGCAGACCTTCCCCCTGTGGCAGCTGCGCCTGGTGGTGGAGCTGTGGGACGGCCGGGTGCTGCGGGCCGCCGCCAACCGCCACGACGCCCTGCTCACCTCCGAGTTCCTGCCCGTCATGAAGAACATGGTTGATGCAGCGCTGGACAGCTGGCTCAAAGGTGAGGAGGGGAGGGAGGGAGGAGTGTGAAATAACTTAAATAAAAATCTGACTGTAGTTTGACTCGTATTAAGTGAAAATATAAAAAAAACATTTTCATATATATTTTCTCTAAATTAAACAGAGATATAAATAAAACATAAATAAGGAAATTTCAACTTAAGAAGCATCACTTATTTACACCATTAATATTTTGCCTTTTGTTCAAGAAACCCAGTGTCACTGCTCGATGACTTCACAGGCTGGATGTGTTGCGTCTTGTTTTCCTGGACTGGGTGTAGCAGGCTAATGTCATAGTTGAGAAGTTAAACAGGCCGTTTATACACTCAACAAACACACATTCCATCCCTTACATGCACACCCACACCCGCACACGCGCACACACACACACACACACACACAAGCGCACACACAGAGGCGTGGGAAACAGGTGTCATGGGACAAAGCCTGTGTTCATGTAAACAGATCAAACTCGTCATGATTCATGAAGACTCTTGTTGCAGAGGAGACAAATCCGAGAACAAACCAAACTAACTTGATCTCAAGCATCAAGAATGTTGCTGTTCTCTGGAACTTTTTGTTACCATCCTTGTTTTCTTCTCTACTCTCCAGATGTGAACAAAAACTATGTAATTTCAGATTTACAGATGTGGATTATGTTTGAGAGGAAACTTTCAAGTTCGAAAAACTGTCTAAAATGTCTTCAATACATAACTTGAGAACAAATTAGTTTCTTGCATCTTGAGTCATTAACAGCTTCTTTAATTCATCTCGTGTTAAATCAGAAACTAGTTTTTTTCCCGAAGTTCAGTGTTAAATTTGACCCAACGTCTGTTTTGAGTTTGTCACCTGGTAAAAAACACATGTATGCAAATACATCACTACAATCACTACAGGTAATATATTACACAAAAACCCACCTACAAGTAAGAAATACCTGTTTGACCTGTGTGTTTTCTGCTCTAGACAACAGCTCCGTGCTGAGGTCCTACCTGAGGGGCGAGGCCCTCCCCAAGGACTCCCAGTCCATCACGCTGGCCTGCTTCCTGGTGTACCGCTCCATCCCCTGCCTCAGGAACACACACACACAGCTGGAGGGTGAGACTAACCTGATGTATCACCGTGTACCAGTGTGTACAGATACACAGGGGATTTGCATGCAAACGCTCAGTACACAGAGCAGGAGTTAGACTCTGCTTATGTTCTGCTTCTCAGTATTTCTTCTTTACTACAAGGGAAATACTTTTTGTAGCAATGCATTGATCATGAGGAGGCATAGCCCATGTTTCTGAATACAGGCTGTGTGAATTTGTCTTGATTGTGAGTTTTGATTCTTTCACAGTATTTATATTGCAGCTAGATCTGCTTTATAATCACAAAATACATGGAAATCTCACTTTTTACAATATGAGGACTTAAACTAATGAATCTGAGTGCTTCATCCACCACAGTGGATGTTATAATAGAGTCTTCTTTATCCAAATTCCATCCCAACAACTTGAGTATACAGAAAAATCACAGTCGTACTCCTGTAGCAGTGATGTTGACCTCATCTAAAGCTCTGTCCTCTGTCCCTGCAGGCTGCAGCTCACTCGGGGACTTGTTGTCCCGCAGCAGCCAGCTGGGCATCCCACTCAGAGACCTGCTCAGGCTGGTGCCCGTCCTGCTGGGCTCTGCCTTGAATCCACAGACACTGCCGGGCTTCCCTCTGCACGCGTTTTGATACAGACGCAGTTCACAGCCTTATGCTCCCGCTGCACAGATAGGACAGATAGCTGAGACCTGCAGGTGTTTGTAGCAAGTGGGACAAGATGTGAGACGTCCTCGCTGCGTCTGTATGGCTGCACCTCCTCCAAGTAGAAAACACTTTGTTTCCTTCTGAGCCACAAAACAAGTCTAATAAGATTTAAAGCTTTTGTAATATAATATTTGTATTTAGTGTTTTTTTTAACATTGTAAAGAAAGTTTAGGCTTCAGTCATTATGCCGTGCAGAGGCCAGTTCTCTGGTGCCACATGCGAAGCAGGGACTCGTACAGTGGATGTCACTCGCTCAGAAGTCCAGCAGGAGGCAAAGGACAGAAACCACTGCTCAGTGCAAAGTGAAGACTCTCCACACTTCAATCTACTGTCCTGTGAAGACAGGAAAACTGAGGCGAGACAATAAAATTGAAAAGCACGTGCACACTTCATGAATACTGTGGTTTATTCTCGTTCACATTTCCCTACAAGGCAGAAAATCTTTCAGGAAAATGTGTGTTATTATCATATTGCCTCAAACATCTGTGCATCCCAGGGTCTAACCCATTAAAAATCAACAACCTCTGCCTCAAGGATTTCGCTCCCAAACTGAGCAAAGGAAACCCTGATGTCATGGAGACGCTGTGTGGGAGGATGTGCAGTTTGAGCTCAACTTGGAATTTCAGATTATTTTTAACCAACACAACATTCCAGTGAAAATGGAAAACATTCCTAAAACAAACAAATGGCCAAAACCCGCTTCACAGAGCTGCAGCTCACAGATCCGCTCCTAACACTCAAATCAAACCCATTAGAATGACTTTCTGTTGAGTTCTTTGTGTGCATAGACTCACGGAGCTGGAGAAAACATCTCATCCACCTCAGAGTTATCAACTACTCACAACATGTTTCCATTTATGCTTGTGAAATATGTTTTGTCCCTTGATTTCAGTCATTAGCACCAAAGGTTACACATTTAACCAGCGTCTTGTGTCCTGAACACAAAGCTTCTCCAAACCTTCTCAACACTCAGACACAACTCATACTCATACTTTTTAATGGATTAAAAACAAACTTTGTGGACTTTAGAGGGTAATTGTGGTTTCTTCGGTTTTTCCTTTGTAGCTTATTTCCAAACAGCTTCTGTGTGAAACTAAACACCAATGAATCATTCTCTCATCACTGAGACTCGGTTCTGTAAACACTGAGGTACCACTCATTCCAAACTTTCTGCGGTTCCATTGCTTTTTGGGGAGTTTCATATTTTGTAGCTGGTTACGCCTAGTTTTTTTTCACAGAGCACAACTTTATTTATTTAATTTAAGGGGTTGGAATCGAACTAGCATCTGCTGCAGAGCGATCTCTGTACAGTACATGGGGTCCACGCTCAAATGTAGCAAAAACACACGTTCAAAATATACCAAGCAAGTTTATATCACTTTACAATGATTTCAAAACCAACAAATCCTCCCATCTGATGCTGCAGCCGGGGAACGAAAGGCATTTTCCTCACTAATCTACGTGCAGCCATCCATTTTTAATTGTTTCAGCATTTGAAAGGTTTTCAGATGCTGTAACGACCCGTCATCATTAGTTCTGATCGTAAACTGAACTTAACAAACAGGCTCAGTCCAGAGTGTTAGAGCCAGACCATCTGCTTGTAGTCGATGAAAGCAGGATGCTGTGGAAACTCGTCTCCTCTTCGCAGTGCACTGGTCAGACAGAGGAGCCATATTTAGTTTACATTGGGGCGTTGCATGTTTCTGCTTTGCATGTTTCTATTTTTTTTACACTTAACTTTTCTATTTTGCGGAAGGTTTTTCTTATACTTCCTTTTTCTATGATAATAGTCAATAATAGTTTTTCCCTTAATGAAGAAATTGACAAATGCAAAAGTACAAAATTAAGCATAAATCTCAGAAAAATAGATAAAACAATCACTGCCTTGATTAAACTCGATATTTGAAGAACCCTGCCACGTTCACTGACCTCCCCTGAAGCAGCAAGTGAAAGTTTGCTCTCCAGTGTCCTTCTGTGTGTTTATCTTATTATCTGCTTGATTAATGTGTGTGTGTGTTTGTGGTTTCCTGGAAACAAGTTCAGTCGACGTGTCTCAACAAACCTCCTGAGGAACTGCCACATGAAATTAACCAGTAAACTGAGAATCCGGACCCAAGGGGAACCGGGACGGGCCTTTGGGCGTCTTTAAGATGATCAAAGTGAGGTTTTAATGGTTCTGGGGTCTTCACAGAGTTCTTCACAGAGATTTCACAGACTGCTCCTCTTTCCTGTGCTTGTGTGAGCTGCTCGTGTCCCGGCTGGTGTGATGCCGCAGGGCCGCAGAGTGTTCGGACTCAAAGGCTGGATGCTGAGGAGTGTAAAAAAAAAGAAGAGACATTAAGTCTGGAGTCTGTGTTGAAAGGGCTTTAGCTCGTTACAAGTTACTGAAAGTTTTAATTTCTAATCTGAAACTGACTTCAGATTACATGTTTGATGCTCTTCAGCTCAGTTAGATTCTAACTTGAGCGAGTACTGAATACTCTGAAAACTCAGAAAACTGTGTTACGGTTCCATCTGAACTTTAGTTCATGTTGATTCCGGGTATGTGAAAAAATGACAGATTCTGTGGTTTTTCTCTGGAAGGTCTCATCACAAGTTACTAAAAAAACAGTCAACGATATCTTGTCAACTTAAGCTGGCCCTAAAGTTTAATGATAATATGACAGATTTTTTTGTAGCGTTGGCAGCGTTTATACCGTTAGACTTCCTGTCTCGAAGCTAAATAACCACTAACCTACATGTGTATCTATTCAAAAACATGTGCTCTTTACCTAAGTTGTAGCTGAGTTAAACATTAGTTAGTGACATTAAGTCAAAAGGCTCAGGAGTCAGAGTGGGCAGCTCCAGGGTGGTCTCTCTTTCTCCATGTGATGCACAACATCTCCACAGCTGGATCTGCTGTAAGTCGCCCTGGATCAGATTTAAATGCCCAAACATAATGTGACATTGTGTAATAATGTGGGAGTTGTGTTTGGTCCCAGACAACTCGGAGGCATGTGTTGTGAAACAGTCCGGTGTTTGTGATGTCTCTCTCTCCCTCCCTGTTTGTGTTTGTGTGTCTGTTTGTCTTTCTGTCTGTGTCTGTCTCTCTCTCTCTGTCTGTCTTTCTCTCTGTCTCTGTCTGTGTGTCTGTCTCTCTCTCGCTCTCTGTGTCTCCGTCTGTGTGCCTGTTTGTCTCTCTCTCTGTCGGTCTCTCTGTTTGTGTGTCTGTCTGTGTGTCTCTGTCTGTCTGTGTCTGTCTCTCTCTCGCTCTCTGTGTGTCTTTGTCTCTGTCTGTGTCTGTCTCTCTCTCTGTTTGTGTGTCTGTCTCTGTCTTTCTCTCTGTCTCTCTGTCGCTCTCTCTCTTTCTGTGTGTCTGTCTCTCTGTGTCTCTGTCTGTCTGTCTCTCTGTCTGTGTGTCTGTCTCTCTGTGTCTCTGTCTGTCTGTGTTTATAGATTCTGTGGGAAAATGAGCGCTGTCGTCTACTGGAAAAAATCCTCTGGTGTTTGTTTCCACAATAACACAAATTAAGTGTGTCGCAGTGCACATGCCCTCCAGCCCTGTTGCTTTTTTTCACATCCGAACTCTACACACAGACACACTAAGGACTCACGAGCATGTAGTTATAACTCGTATTTAAAAGTACACTTTGAATGACTTTTTAGTTGTTTAGAACTACAGACGACCAGGGAGTCAAACCGTCTACTCCTTCACGGCCTCGTCCCGTCGTCACTGCTCCTCAAACTGAAACAGACAAAAACACACAACTGCAGATGATAAAACCTGTTTGTAATCACTTTGTGTCTCTTTGTGGACGTTTTTCCGTCTCATTTTAAAACTCTTTGAGGTGGTTTTGCGTCTCTGCGGCCATTTTGTTCTTATTTTGGTTTCCTGTGGTCATGTTAAGTCTCCTCGGTTGTATTTTGTGTCTTCATGGTCTCTTTGTAGTAGTATTTTCTTTTTATCTCATATTATCTTTAGGCACTATGGCCTCTTCTCATATGGACAGAACGTGAGGGGGAGAGACGTGCAGCAAAGGACCGGGTCGGAATCGAACCGACGGCCACTGCAGGACGACTTGAACCTTGATCTTTGCAGTTTGTTGTGTTTTCGTTATCATTTTGTCTCTTTGTCGTCCATTTGTTTGGTGAATCTTTGTCTCTTTTTTCTGTTTGTCGTGTTTTATTTTTGTGTCTCTGTCATTATTATGAGTCTCTTTTTAGATCCTCGACAATGTTGTGTCTCTTAATTGTTGTTTTTGTCTCGTTCTCGTTTTGTCGTCATTTTCTGATATTTAGTTTATCATTTCGTCATCATTTTACATCTTATCGCAGATTTTTGGAGTCTTTGTTTTGCGCCCCCTGGTGGGCCCTGATCAATCCACGGCAGAAAAGAAAATCGGGAGGGCAAACCTTTTGAAACATCTGTCGTGGGCGGAGTCCCTGACACCACATCTGTACTTCCCCCTCCTCTAACGTCCACTTCTCCACACAGGGTCAAACCTCCGAGCGGCGGTTGGCTCAGATCACATGTCTCCACACAATTTGCACTTGGTGAGAAATTATGTAAATCTTCACAGGATATTTCCTCATGTAGCATTTAATCAAATTCCAAACCAGGGTTCATATCAGTTTGTGACTCCTCACACATACAAACTCCATCACACTGAGACATGAGGCCGGGGACGTCCTCTCATGCAGAGACACTCGTTTCCCTCTATTAAAAGACTGTGGCTTCGTTTGAGCAAGGCATCGAGAGCTGAACGAAACCAGCTGCAGGGAAGTGAACCCTGCCTCTGCTGCAACTTCTGCTTTTACTTCCCCATGTGTGCATTGTGAAAATGCTCTGAACATCCCTCGGTCTTTATGTATGAGAGTTTTTAACACGTCTGCAGAATCTCCTCTATTAACAATACAACGGCACGAGAGGAAGAAGGAAGACAGAAATCCTCTGAATCAAGATGTTCATGGTCCTTTCATTTTAATAGCTTTTCATAATATGGTTTGAATGGTTTTTTTTTATACTTTAAATATACTTTAAGCTTCTGTAATCATTTATTGAGAAGGATGAATAAACTGTGAAAGTTGGGATGAGTAAATGAAACCTTAAAGTTTCTTGGTCCGTGAGAGAAGAGGGTTCTGTAATCCTCTGAACACACAATGACATTTTAAATGCTACACTGAAAATAAGTTTGGGGCTTTATTGTGTTGTATTTTACATTTTCATTGTTGTGTGTGGTTTAAGATCTTCTTGCGATATCCATCAATTATCTATATACCCACAATTAAGGTCTCGGGGACCTTCATCATATTGCATTTCTATATCACAAATAGAAAAAGCACAGAACTAAAGGCTCCTGTGAACGGATTTATTTCCCAAAGTGACGTTTAAAACTCAAAGTTCTTTCTCAGACTTTTCAAACAATCATTTCCAGTCTCACCCACGAGGACTTTCCAGTCTCCCCTTAACTCTAAGTCTGGACTGTGGAAGGAAAGTACCTGAAGACCCAGGGGGCACAACTCCATACAGAAAGACCCCGGCTGGTTCCAACCCGGGGTATTGGGTTTAATTCCCACTGGTGTGAGTCTCAGATCGAAAGAAAATGACCAACATGGTGAAAGCAGAAGGTCTGTAGGTGAGTAAGTTCTTCTTAGGAAATATTAACCTTTAAAAACTGTTTTCCAGACACTTTCCGAACATTTGTTATTTCCACTTAGTTCCCATTGCTTCAGCCTGTGTGTGTGTTTTTCACTCCACGAGCTGCCCACACACAGTGAACCTGCCCACTGAGACCCATTGTTCCTAAAGGTCAGTGACAGGTGTGTGTACCTTCAGCCTTTGTGAGTGTACTTTACAATATGTCCCTGTGTGCGTGTGTGTGTGCGTGAGAGAGATCTAGTTCTACAGTGATGACAGACAGAAGTCCATTCATGGTGCAGCACAGAGGGAAGGGCTGGTGGGTGTGACCGAAAACTACGAAAATGTAACAGGGTGTAAGTCTCGCAGCCTCCTCAGTATGAATGGAGGAGCAGCAGAGGAGAACCCGCCTGGTGCAGGAGAGGAGAAAGTTCAGAGGGAGGCAGAGGAGGAGACCACATGGCTCCCAGTCTGCTCCCAGTGCGTCGGGATGGCTCTTATTACGCACGGCAGCAACACGCTTGAAAGTGAAAGAGAGAGAGAGAGAGAGAGAGAGAGAGAGAGAGAGAGAGAGAGAGAGAGAGAGAGAGAGAGAGAGAGAGAGAGAGAGAGAGAGAGAGAGAGAGAGAGAGAGAGAGAGAGAGAGAGAGAGAGAGAGAGAGAGAGAGAGAGAGAGAGCTGTCAGGTGTACGATCTGTGCACATGCGCGCCTCAGCCAACTTTACTGAGTTTTGAAAAAAGAAAAGTGAAAGACAGGACGTGTTGAGCGCCAGTGACGATGAGGAGGTAAGTCTTCTTCTTCTTCTTCTTCTCACTTTAAACACTTGGTGCCACATTCTGGAGCCGGGTTGTAACTTTGATTAACCCAAAAAAATAACACTGAATACATTTGAAAACTTTTTTATTGACTGAGTAGAAAAATGTTGAATACTTAAAAAGTTAGAATAAAGTTTTGAGACGTGTCGGGGCCGCGCACAGGCTCGTGCGTACTGGGTGGTTTTGCGCAGAGACAGACGGAAGTGAGCGGTGTCAGTCAGAGATAGTAACGCGCGTCCTTCCTCTTCCTTTTGTATCTTTTAAAAAAACATGAAAAATGAATGACTGGACCAGAGACAGTTTTATCTGTGACACGATGGCTCAGCTGTCCACCCCCTGCTGTGCGCGTTCACATGCACACGCACCACAGAGGAGCGTGCACCCGGATTCATCATCATAATCATCACCAATCTGCAGGAAACATTCCATTGGAGCTCGATCATCTTTCTCTGGTCTGAAGTATGTGTTAGTGGGCGTCACCTCCTGGAAGGAAAAAAGCCTCTCAGAAGAATGTAGTGGGCGTCACGTGAATACCTGAAGTTTGGAGCAGGTTTCAGAGTTAAGACAGAAACACACGAGGACAAACCAGAGGCATGGAGCTGAGGGTTGAGTTTGAGTCACACTGGGCTAAAGTTAGATGTTGTGACTTTGCTTCAAGGTCAGTTACGTAAAAGTTCTGGTGCTTTTGGTTGCATCACACTTTCTTCCTCCGCTCCAGGGTTGCAAATGCTTTTCCATATTTCGGTTCATTGTAGACATTTGGAAAAATGATGGTTTCACCCGAATCTAAAAAGAGTCGATTTCTAGGTTTTCTCTCTGTCTTCATCGGCTGTCACTGGGGGGGGGGGGGGGGGGTGTTTGCTTATTCACTGATGAGAACCTGGAGGGTTGACTCAGAGAAACCTTGAAGGCCGATGTGGACCTGGAGATATTTGTCTCTGTCGTCAAACTGGTTTCATTTCCTCCAGGGTTGTTTGTGTTCGCTCTTGTTTGTACTTGATTGTTTCCTCTTGACATAGTTGATCCGTTGGCCACGAGTTCACCTTCTTTGCGACATGAGAAAGTAGAAACAACACAACTTTGTGTCTAAAAAATGTCTTCTCCAATGGGGGACCTAAAGGTTTAACACCCCACCTCTTCCACCGACCCTTCCACTGTGGCCTGAAGGTAACATGACTCATGAGTGGAGAGCTTTTTCTAGAGCCACTGTTTGGTTTGTCCAGTCTGAAGAAAAATGGTTGTGCAATATGGCAACCCCCCCCCCCCCCCCCCCCTCATTCTGAGGTAACAAAAACACAAAGAGGCTTGTTTCAGGTGAAAATACACAAATTAAAACATCATTATGAATATTATATTACATTTCTGCCCATAAATAAAATCCTAACTGTTACACACTTGACCTCTAAGGAGTTAAATAAATAGTCAGTGTGTGTGAGTGTGTGTCTGTGAGTGTGTGTGTGTTTAAAAGTTTCAGAATGAGTGACTTGGGGTTTCCCTGTCCCTGTTTTCTCCATTCATGTGGCTGGAGCCAGAGAGGCAGAGAGCTGTCGACCCGGATATGTGCAGAAACTTGAGTGAGTGTGTGTGAGGGAGGAAGAGAGAACAAGTGTGATGTATGCTTGTGTGTGTGGGAGAGAGAGAGAGGGAGAGAGAGAGAGAGAGAGAGAGAGAGAGAGAGAGAGAGAGAGAGAGATACATTTGGAGGGAGTGAGTTTGCATGTGGTATTTTTACAACCTTTATTTTCAAAGAGGCTTCTTCTTTGAGCTCATGTATGTTTTACCTTCTGTGTGTGTGTGTGTGTGTGTGTGTGTGTGTGTGTGTGTGTGTGTGTGTGTGTGTGTGTGTGTGCGTGTGCATGTGCATGTGTCGTTTCCTCATTCTGCTTCCTGGTGACCTCAGCTGCAGCTTCCTCTCGTCACTTTGATCTTGTGCATCGCCAGCAGCGTACGTGCGATGCTTATCAGGGAGAAAGCGAAACGCTGATGTGAACTTATCTCACGTTCTGTGTGGAGCAGGAACGAGATGAGAGATTACGTGTGAAGTACAGTTTCAGAGACCTGCCCCTCCGACGCACAACAGTCAAGCTGCAGCAAATTTCTCACACTCATAGAATTCAGTTCTCTAAATGTGCCTGAACGTTGAAGATGTCAAAAAAGGCCCCGTTTCACAGTGTTAAAGAATGTTTTAAAAAATGCAACGTTGAAAAAACATGGTGGATCGTAATCTGTAATCCATTGAGTAACATTTGCGTAATCTTGCCCACAAATAGACCAACAAGCAAAGGGACGTGTGCAAAAGTAGCATCGTTGGTGGAGGAAATAAAACCATAAATGTCTGTAGTTACACAATTTGAGTGCAGAGTTTGTTAATGTAGGTCAGCCCCATTTAAAACCTCTTCCACCTTTTCTACATTTTATAAATTGAAATAAAACTTTCACTCATATCTGTGGCTTTGTCTGCAATATAGAAGCCCTGCAGGAATTAATTTACCAGTTAGTAATTGTAGTTGCAATGGCAGCAGGTAAGAATGCCCTCTCCAGTGTGTGATATTAAGCTGTGTGTGTTGTGAGTTGTGAGTTGTGAGTTGTGTCGGTGCACAGGGTGATGCAGCAGGAACCAGGCTGATTACAGGCTGCTTTGTTTTCTGTGTATCCGCGCTCAGGCAAATTAGAGGAAAACCAACACGAGAGAGATGTTGCCATGGAGAAGCTGCAGAGAAAGTTGAGAGTCAAAGGTGTGAAGTTCATTTCAAGTTCAACTTCATCGACTGCACACAAACAGCCAGACTCGGGTTAGTGTCAGATTCCGAGTAGAGAACAATTAGATTTCATACCAACTCACGTTGCACCTCCTTTGCTCTCATGGCCAGTGAGTTCTGAAGACATTCAACCCGAGACACTGAAGACTCAGACTAAGACAAGGTCAGTTAGAGTGTTTTCAAACCAGGAAGAGGAAACTCACTGGAGACACTGTCTCTGCTGAACCCTCTGTCACAGAGACAGGCTGTTAGAGGACATCACACAGAGCTTATCAAGCATCTCTGTGGCATTAGGAACTCTGAAGACTCTGCATCTGATTTGCTTGTGCATTGTAATTGATGGAGCCGATGATGAAATGTTGAATATCATCCCGAGAGGATATGAAAAGGGTCAAAATCGTTAGAGACACAACAGTGTTGTTCCCATAGACTGTAAATAAAGATGGAGGACACTTCTTTAAACTATCAGAAATGAAGCCAAAATATCTCATCTTGCCCTCTTGTGCATTCGGAGTCTTCGCAGTATTGATCGACAGATTGAGCAGGATTCCATTTATCCACTCTTTTGCCTATAGAACTAATTAAAACTTAAGTTACTGGACACATTAACACTTGAACATATATCAGTGTGATACAAACTGACTAAAACTGCCTTTGAGACAAAACTACTAAGTGTACTTTTTATTTGAGTCCGGCTTTTTCTAAACGGTCTGCAGAGTCAAGCTAGACAACTCTGCGTTCATCCTGCCTGGTTTAACTACAGTGACTTTTTATTCTATGTGGTCACATGCCCCTTAACTTTGAGTAAGAGTTCTTGTCATAATCGCCGCAATCAGATTTCACTCACACCCATAACACACAAATGTTTTTTTTTTTTAGTGTGCAGTTTGTATTGGGTGACCACACTGCTTTACAGTTAACGCTACTGGTTTTTCAGTAAGACCCTGCCTCGGGGTGGAGATGGGTGGCGGGAGGATGTGCATAGATGCCACCAAGGGGTTAACTGTCTCTCACACTTTGCAGGTTATTGCTAACGTAACGGCTTGTGCACCTCACAAGACTCCTGTGCAGTTTTTAGTCAGAGCAACTGGTTTCCAGTAAAGCTCTGCACCCAGTGGCTTCACAGCAGAGGAAGTGGTGATGGTGGAATCTGAAAGTCTGTTCAGAAAAAAAAGGTTGCCATGCGTTGATATGCTAAGATGCTTATCTTTGCATGCAAACAAATGTTGTTAAAACTAACGCGCCTTTACATATCTGCTTTTCATTTAAAGGAGCTCATGCGACAGCAGCTTCCTGTGATCACACAGCGAGAGGAGAGGACACAGCCACAGGGCTCGGCAGTGAACTCCACCAATACACACGCTTTCATGAATCTTGTGGTTTTGCACCGCTTGATTGATTTATTATCAAAAGCAGAAGTGAAATACTGTATTATGAGTGTTAATATACTATTGTATTAGTCACAGAAGTGAGCAATGAATTGATCTGAGTTTCTGACCGTTATCATTCAGCTGTTAGGTTTGAACTTAAGAGTAGGAAATAAACATCCTTATCCTCATCCATCTCTAATTATATACGTTGTTTGGTTCTGTGCATTATTTAGAGCTCAACATGTGTCTGTGTATGTAGGGCCACAGGCACCACCATGTGCTATATACAGGCTTATATTGCCACCTAGTGGACAGGCACAGACATGACTACCAAAAATGGTCGAAAGGTCTGAGTTCCAGGATCTAAATCGTGAGAATCTGCTTAATCTGAGTCTCATGTGAAAGTAAATTCATTGAGATCTTCGCAGTTTGATAACGAGTGATGTGAAGGTTCTGCTCTGGGTGGTTTTCACTATTTTCTGACAGTTTATAATTAAACAGAACAATCGAAATATTCATCAATGAAGAAAATGTCAGCATAGCACATTCTGCTCCTCAGGTTTCCACAAACAGAACCGCTCTGCCTGCACCTGCTGCTCCACTTTGTAAGCTGCAGAACCTTTTATCGTTTTTTATAGTTCTCCATCTCTAATCTATCTCTTAATTTACTTTTGCATGCAATCTTTTGATGGTCAAATTTTGCTCGTCGCATCAAATATATTTACTTATACAGCAGTGTGTGTGTATAAGAAACTGTATCTTATATTTATACACAAAAGAAAATCCATGTAGCTGAAAGGGATCTATTGGCAGGAATTGATTATAAAATAATCTTGGTGATTTTAGCACTAGTGTGTTTCATCTAAATTGTACAAATTGTAGTTTTCTTTACCCTAGAATGGGCCCTTTATAGTTATATACTTTATATTTACATCAGGAAGCAGGTCCTCCCTATGGAGGGTGAGTTGAGGGGTATTCAGCTGCAGCCTCACCACTAGATGTCCCTACATTCTAAACACTGAACCTTTAATATCCATCCCAGAACCTGGTGCCTGCGCTGTGTGGTCGGGTTGTTGCCATGAGAGGGCAGCGGCCTCCTGGTCATCAGAGTAACAGCTCGGTGTGTTTGAACCCTCCAGCTCCTCCAGCTTCTGTGGATCCCTCCAACCTCTGTCACTTCTACAGTGAGGAAAATACCACATCTGAAACCCCGCCCCCCTGGGGAATGAGGCATTGATTGGTTGGCGGGGGGGGGGGGGGGGGGGGATCAGCTGGAGGAATTGATTGACATACTTACAGGCAACAATGGAGGAGAACAGTGAGAAGTAGCCGGAGTTTGGTTCACACAGCGGATCAGCACAGTGAAGACAGCTGTGGCAGTGCATTAGGAAAATTGTGCGTGTGTGTGTGTGTGTGTGTGTGTGTGTGTGTGTGTGTGTGTGTGTGTGTGTGTGTGTGTGTGTGTGTGTGTGTGTCTCTGTACCCTCACAGTGAATATTGATTGAGCTGCAGTTAAAGTTTCCCAGTGTTTCCAGTGGAGAAGCTAAACGTCCTCAGACCTTCAGTTTCTTCTTATCTTGACTTTAACAAGTCACAATATTACTTGTCTTAAATATAGTTTCTATTTATATTCTATTTATAACTATCAACCATATTACATCCTGTTCAACATAAGTTAATGTCCAGTAACAAATGTTCTCCAACTGTCCAAAAGACTTTACATCTTATAATTAATTACATTTGCTCATGAACAATCATTTGAGATACTTTTTTATCCTGAGAATGATTATTTGTGGAAAGTAACTGTAACTTTAATGTACTTTACTTGAGTATTTCCATTTTTTGATACTTTATTCTTCGACGATACAAAATTTCATATGGAAGTACTGCATTTCACTGTTTACTCCACTGCTACTTACATTGTAGATGTACATTTGACTTTTTACGTCAACCAAGGAGGGGCTGCTTTCATCTCCATTAGTAAATAGATTACCATGGAACTTGGTGGAAGGATGAGGGTCAGGAAACGACATATTATATTTAAGTGTGGATCTGGATCAGGGATGGCAGATCCAGAAATTGTATTCTAACTTCCAGACACAAATAATTTATAAGTGTAATGTGAAAACTCTAAAACCCCAAACACAGGAAACCCAAATCTACAAAGTGGATCAGCGGTCACTGGCAACACAAACAAGTTACACCCTCAAACATGACAAGTCTCAACAAAACCTCATCATTGCCTCAAGCATATTTAACAAGTGGTGTTTATTATCCTCGGTCCGAGCCTGTAAAATGATTCCCTGTCTCACCCCCCTCGTCTTTCATCTGTCTCACCCCCCTCGTCTTTCATCTCTCATCTCTCCCCCATCTTCCCCCCTAATAATGTTGTGTCCTCCTCCTCCTCCTCCTCCTCCAGTCTGGGAGCGTCCAGTCTGATTCTGGGTCGTGACTCAGAGGCAGCTGAGGATCTGAGTCACCTCCTCGTGAGTCTAAACACCATTAGTTTCCAGGGGGGGGGGACTGAGACCCTATTGTGTTTCTGATTATCTATGTCTGTGTGGAAGCGTCTGAGCCAAAGTCTGCACCAGGAGTCTGTGCTTTTTTGGGGGTTTTGTGTGTAGTGCCAGGGTTGTGTGTGTGGTCCAGTGGGCGAGTGTGTGTGACAGAGATGAGAGGAAATGTGTCTGAGTGAGACCACCGGGCTCGACGCCTCAGGTTGGAGGGCTCTGTCTCCGCTGAGGGTCCAGCAGTGACTCAGGCTAATAAACTAATCTGACGACACACTCGTAAAAATCAGTTCCCCAAACACGTCTGACACTTTCCATCAAGATCCGTGAATTATTCCCAGAGAAACCACCTCAATATTTCAAAACGCCCAAATCTCACAATGTCAAAAGAAGTGGAAAACCGTCCCCAGCTCATATGAAACCACGAACAGCTGCGGACTCCATGTTTATTGTCGACTCAGCGTGAAAGTCAAACAGTTAACAAGGTATCAAAGTCATAAAATGGAGCAAACTGCAGCCTCCGGGGCAGATACAGTGTTTCAGATGAACTGTGAAGAACTGTGTTTGCTTCCATGTGTTGTGATAATGTGACACAACAGCCTGGAGAAATGAAAGCTGCTGTTTCAAAGAATCCAGCCGTATACAATCTGAGGTTCTGTTGTTGAGGCGCCGCGGCCTCGTCCGACTTCTGTCAGCGTCAGAAAGAATCCAGCCGCAGTAACACAGGCAGACGACTGGCTCCCTGCAGCCGGACGACCAAGCAGCCATGAATAATCATCTGGTATGAGAAGGAATTATATGGCATTTAAAGAAAGAAAACTCTGTTCTGTGCCTTGGAAGACTCAGTGTTTCTGTGTAGAGATCAGCTCTGCTCTTTTTAGATCCTCATGAGACATTTAAATCTGTTTAATATCAGTTTTTATGTGTTTAAAAAGGAAGCTTATTTATTGGCAGGGCTGAAGTTTGTTTTGTCCTTTTGGGCTTTGAAAGAAATGTTCAAAATGTAGATTTAACTTGCTGATACGTCACCGATTCAGCAGCATATAAGACTTTACTCTTCAAACTTCTTCTTAAAGATCCATTAAAGAATTTCATCTACAACTTCAACACATTCGAGACGTTTTCAGTCGTGAGCTCCTGAAAATGTCCGGACTCTTGACAGTTCATGTTCACTGTACTCGAAGCAGCTGGGGATTGTTCGGATCAGACGTGTTCACATCTGGAAAATGGGGGTGGGACGGCGCCTGGGGGGGGGGGAAACGGGCTGAGCACAGAGAACTGAGGCGCTCTCTCAACCTCGTCATCTTTCCAGATTAATTCTTCCCCCCCTGCTGTCTCACGTCCATTTCTTCCGATCGGAGCCGATTAAAACTTCTTTCTGCTGCCGAGTCATTTCACTCGGGACTGAAGGCAGATTTTCTTTCCACTGCAGATAAAAGCCATATGTGAGTGGGTGTTAATGGATGTTTTTGACCAGTGGAAAAAGGGGTGTAAAGAAAACTTATATGGTCAAATACATGTAGAACATCTTTTTCGGCATGTTTTACCCTGACTAGGTGCTATTAAGTTATCTACAGGCTCTGAATCCATAGCAACGACTGTGTGTGGGTTGAAGGTTTAATTTCCACACAAACACTAAAGATAGACGCCTGTTTGATTCATTCTGATATCGCCTGCAGTGGTTCTCCTTGACTCATCCGTAAACTCAATCTCCCACAATCCTCCCACAGTGAGAGCTCTCAATGTGTGTGTGTGTGTGTGTGTGTGTGTGTGTGTGTGTGTGTGTGTGTGTGTGTGTGTGTGTGTGTGATTGACAGCTTGTACCGGTAAACGGTGGGTGGGCACCATCCAAATATGGTAACTCACACTCAAGATGACTGGACAAAATGCCAAGCTTTAAAATGGCAGCTCACCACCCGATGGGTGATGTCACGGTGGGTTTCCACTCTGACTTAGAATCAAGTCTCTAATGACTCTTCTCTGCTCTGAAGGCAAATTAACATTCGTTGTAAATGAACATAAGAGAAAGAAATCTAATTTAAAACGAACAAGGTTTATTCAAATTCAATATTTTATTATCTGCAGGTCAGCAGTAACAGTCATATCCTGTTCATTAGTAATAATGCAGAACAACAGTAGAATCTGGTGTGTGTGTGTGTGTGTGTGTGTGCGTGTGTGTTTGTGTGCGTGGGAACTGGAGGGGAGGATGTGTGTATTTATGAAGTCAGCTCCCAGTTCCCATGACTTCCTCAGGATAGATCTGCACAGATCAAGAGTTAAATCCTATCAAACTAATTATCAGTCGCCATAAGAATTGTTCTCAAATCGATGGACTGGCCTAGTGAGGGAGGCACCTATAGCTTCGTCTTTCCAGTGGTGTGTGTGTGTGTGTGTGTGAATGTGGGGCAGAGGAATCGGTATCACGTCCCCTTCACGCACAGAAGTATAGTTACCGTGCCCCCGGGAATTCTGGGAAAAGGGAAACGCTGTCTATTTCTGAATGTTTTGTCGTTTTCTCATGACACAAGCTGGAAGGTCAGATCATGGGTCCGTTTCTCAGGCTTTCATTTTGGACACACACACACACACACACACACACACACACACACACACACACACACACACACACACACACACACACACAGGAAGTGGTGGTAACCAATGACTCAGCCAAGCTCGTGCTTTTCATTCTCTCTCTCTCTGCTCTCTCCTCCCTCTGTCATCTGCTTTTCTTTCTACATTCTATTCATTCCTCTCTCCTATTCTGGTTCTTTATTTTCTGTCCCTTCATTCTCTCTTTCTCATTCCCCCTCTTCTTTTCCTTCTTTCCTCTGCTCCTGACCTTCGGAGGTATCTGTGTGTGTGTGTGTGTGTATGCGTGTGTGTGTGTGTGTGTGTTATCTGAGTATGACTCTCAGAAATGTGTGTGGGAAGATAAACTGGTCTCCTTCAGAGTGATTAAAACATTCCCTCTCTCCTCTTTTCTCTCTTTGCCCTTCTTAGTTTTCAGAGAAGACCTTCTGATGAAGAGGAGGATGAGGACTGACCCACAGACAGGTGAGTGAAAGAAGCTGTTTTAACCTCTGGTTGGTATTTATCAAGCTGATAAATGAACTCAGCTCTATGGGAAACTATGTTCTTTCAGATTTTGACGTTCGGGCTTGTGGAGGAATGTTGCGTTGTTTTTTCAGATGCGCGTTTGTGCTTTAAAATGCTTGGTAACACAAACCCAAAAAGAGAGACTGGAGGAAACAGGCCTGAAAAGCAGCAAGGATTCAAGAACTAGATGGAAAATATCAAGTTTTTTGTTTGAGGAGTTAAATCTTTTTGTTATGACATCATAACGTTGAACTCTCTCGGTTGAAGAAGTAGCAGAACACGCGAAACACAGCTTTGCCTTCTGCAGCCGTGAGTTAAAAATAGAAGATGTTGCTCAGGTTGCGGTGAACGTTCCATTATTGGCTCTCGTGAGATTCTCCAAACGCAGTCGCGTGATAACGTGACGCAGCGACTTGCCTCTGAGGGTCTGAAGTGGAAGTGGAGACGTTTCAGCTTCAGAGGGAACCAGGTGATTGAAGATCTGTGGAGAGTTTGTAAGTTACGTTATAAAGAGTCTCACACATATTCTATCAGATCTGTGAGCAGCGTGTTATATCAGAATGTGACCGAGACAAGCACAAAGGTTGTGAGTGGGATGACTGATGCAGAGCTTTCATGCTGTTGTGCGGTTCTTTTTAATGTCGTCTCAGAGATGCAAGACATATTTTTGTAAATCATCGCTTGGAACATGAGGTAATTTGTTACAATGCAGACGCTTCAACACATGAAACGTATATCAACTCCACATTCTGTTTCTCCTTGTATCTCTAGATCTATTGCGTCTCGCTCAACTCATAACGTTTGTATCGGCTCATCTCAGCCTCAAGGGCGCGGTGACATACGCAAATACCAAGTTAATATCGTGGGTCAGAGGTCACCGAGTTGGAACTCAACACAAAGCCACGCTGCGATTGGCCTCGCCGCAGGAAGCCAGTGTTTTTATTTGGCTCCTCGGCCCTGAAAAATTGGAAAATGAACGGGAAATACTGGTGTATGTGTGACCCTCTGGTCAGTTGTTGGTTGTGCAAGAGCTGAAAACACTTGATTGTGTATCTGATCTGAAACATAGACTGCAATTAAAGATGGCCGACGAGTCTACTCTCTATAGATGAAGCGGAAATATCCCGGATACAAACGCTGCCATCTTGTGCTTTTGGTTCCAGAGTCTGTGCGCTAGCTATCGACCAATCAGGAGCCAGTCTCAGCGGCCAATCGTGACGTTTCACCGCGTCGAATAACAAATTGAAATCAAACACCTGAGCAAACATCAGACAAACTACCTAAAACGACAAAAAAGAATACAACTTAATTTATTATTTAGACACATTCTGTGGGAAAAGAAACCTGCTAAATAATGCACAGATCATCCAGGTACAGTTTGACTGACTGCTCCATTCGACTCAGTGTTTCTAACGTATGGGGGGGGGGGGGGTTGGTGCTTCTCTACCTGGCAACAGAGAGCTGAGTCATCTCAGTCCCAGCTCTCCCACGCCCACCCACGCTGCACTGCTCTCTCTCTCGGTGGTGGAGGTGCACAGCTCCGGACCTGAAACCAAAACTATCTGCATCACTTCATCCAGGCCCACGCACGACAAAAACACACATTTACCGTAAACAGGTGGGGGGGGGGGCAGCATGACGCTGGCATAGGTGTGTGTGTGTGTGTGTGTGTGTGTAGGTACTGCTCTGAATCAAGCAGGTTTTGGTTTGTCTGTATGTGAAACCATGACGTTTTTTTATTTTAACTCCTTGTTGTAGAAATTCAAGAGTCAGTCACATGTCGTTCGTCACACGAGTTGTTTTTAGAGTTTAAAACGGTCGTGGTGACATTTCACTAGATTCTCATTTGAGCTCTTATTAGGTTGTTAAATTAAACATTAAAGACTCACATGAATATTTCACTGCAGTGTGTGTGTGTGTGCGTGTGTGTGTGTGTGTGTGTGTGTGTGTGTGTGTGTGTGTGTGTGTGTGTGTGTGTGTGTGAGTGTGTGTGGGTGTGTGTGTGTGTGTGTGTGTGTGTGTGAGTGTGTGTGCGTGTGTGTGTGTGTGTGTGTGTGTGAGTGTGTGTGCGTGTGTGTGTGTGTGTGTGTGTGTGTGTGTGTGTGTGTGTGTGTGTGAGTGTGTGTGGGTGTGTGTCCCTAAATGACTCTAACACTTTGAGTCATGTGTCAGGATCGAGATCAATACACGTCAAAGCTGAATATCCTGTTAAGTTGGAAACCGTAGTAGGTCACTAGTTTGTGTGTGTGTGTGTGTGTGTGTGTGTGTGTGTGTGTGTGTGTGTGTGTAGGTGTGTGTGTGTCATCTTGAATTACGCTCTGATACAGTAAATGACTGAGTCGGCCACAAACATCTCTCTGCTCATTACTCAGATGTTTTAAGAAAAGTCACGAATGACAAGGACGTTTTCAGAAGCTCATATTCCGCTGGTAGAGTCGGAGGCTCGGTCGCCTTTGATGGTTAAAACTTCTCTAACTGACAATTTGAACATGCAGTCTTAGTACTTGTTTGGTTCTAGTCTCACGTATCACGTGACGCCCAACGACTACCTCTCCTGCTTCTGCCTCTGAATCACAGATGTAACAGATTATCACACACTTCTTTAAATTGAACCTGTTGTCGTCTGCTCGGTGCAAAATGTCGACCATGTTCAGTTCAGATTCTTGTTTCTCTGAATCAAGTCTCCAGAGGGACTGGCGACCTCTAGTGGTGCTGAGCGTCATTGATCCTGTTCACAGTGATTCACAGTGTTTGTGTTACTGTTTTAAAGTTGTTCAAGGCTGAAAACACCAGTTGTGTTTACATTCAATCACATGGAGCTAGTTCGTCTCCACATATCAGAGCAAATGCAGAGATGTATAACTTTAAAATGTGTTTTATAATCTGCAGATTAATCAGCAAAAGAAGATTCAGATTAATTACATGTTATAAACAGTATTAATTGTATTGAAGCTAAACACAAGGTACATAAACGTCATAAGGAGACATTTAAAAACGTGTTATATTTCCTGTCTACAGATTATAGCAGCTTAAAATACAGATATTACTCTGATGGACAATGATACATGTTTTATTTTGCTCAACACTGGTGAGACAATTTGCCGAGTTACAAAATACAGACTTTATTGCGTGAGGAAGATCCCATGACTGTTGTGTATTCACATCACTTAATATTAATATTAACCTTGCAGCAGTTTATCAAATTAGGAGATGAATCCTGTTGGTGTCATTCAGGGTTTCTTCTCTAAACTTATCATTAGTGGGATCTCTTGTATATTTGATGTTTTACAGCCGACTATAACTACAGGAGACATTTCCTGCCTCGGTATTTAACTTCAGGACGAGTCCAGGTCTCCTCACCTGTTTTTTAAAGACACCGGATCACAGGATTCACTCTGATTTTCTAATGACGTCCCCAAAGTCTCCAACTTCCTCTCAAGCTCTGTGATGTTGTGAAACTCGGCTGATAACAGCTTGTGTTCGGAAGTGGAGCGTAAACGTAAAGATATTTAAACAGTTTTTGCACGACTTTGTATCTGTGGAGTTTGTTTCACTAATCCATAAAACACGGAACAGGATTATAATTTAAAGAGAAGTAAAATGCACCAAAAGTCAATAGTGCTCAGAGTGAATAACACTTTTTTTTCTCTATAAGATTCGTTAACATGTTGCTGGTTAATCTAATATTCGGTGCAATCAACTGTCTCAATGAACAGTTTAGACAAATCATATCATATCAGATGTTTTAGCTCTTGTTGTGGAAACTCGTCCCTTCCTCCCTCTGCCTGAGGTCAGTGTTGTGTTGCTGGGTGTTCACCTGCTTCTCAGGAAACACTGCAGGTGTGTGTCTGTCTGTGTTTGTGTGCGTGTGTTTGGTGTGTGTGTGTGTGTGTGTGTGTGTGTGTGTGTGTGTGTGTGTGTGTGTGTGTGTGTGTGTGTGTGTGTGTGTGTGTGTGTGTGTGTCACAGCAGTGTAAAATTCATCTTGTCATGTGTGGAGTGTTTACCTGGGCGGATGGGAGCAGCTCTCTTTGTTCACAAACTGAAACCAGGCCACAGAGTCATGATGATACCGTGTTTGTGTGTTTCCGTGTGTGAGTGTGTGTTTGTGTGTGTGTCTGTTTTTGATATAGTTCTCCACTAGAGGGCGACTCCAGCCCACAGGAAGCAGCCTTGGCCTCCCTCAGTGTTTTTCCTTTGTTCAAATCTCTTTAATGTCTCTGCGTCAAAGATACTTTGACTTTTTATACGTTTCTTTTCTTTCTAAACGTTATTTTCTGTCATATTTCGATATAAAATCAGTAGAAAACAGAACCAGTCTGTGTTTTACTGGTTGACATCACGAGCTGTAGCTCCTGGTTAGTGGAGGTTTATTATCTCCGCAGTTCTGCGCAGCGGCCGTCGGACAAAAGCAAACTCACTTCTCATCGAAATAACCACCAAAAAATAAAACATGAATATAACTTTAAAATGACATAATGTTGATGTTATACATGTCAAATTAATTTCTCTGTTTTTATAATAGATCTAATCTGTGATTTATAACTGAATTTTAAGGCTGGGTTATCCCTGACTCTATAACAGAGAATAACAATAATCTTCTTTTATTTCTCTTTTCTCTATTATAAAAAATAAGTTATTCGTATTTACATTATTTGCTTTTTTTTAAACACTGAGGTTTTGTTGTGAAATGTTTCAGATCTGCTCATGTGCAGAAAACACGCGTCGTGTTTATCACTTTGTTCTTTTTATTTCCAGGATTTCAAGACAACAACAGGTCAAATGAGATTTTTACCGAAACGAAAAAATTATCTTCCCACATGAGCTTATTTAAAAATACAATATCTTCGTCCATAACTAAATAAATCAAAACAAATGTTGGTTTCACATTGACTAACGTGTGTTGAGAAAGAAGCGCGTCATTAAATTAATCTGTAATTCGCAGTGAGTCGGAATGAGACATAAACTCAAACTTCTCTGTTCATCTTTTTAAAAAAGTAAAAAATGTCGATGCAAGTTTCTACTTCGCAAGATTTTATAAAAATACAGAAGAACATTTCCTCATATCTTCATGCAGAATATAAAGTTAATCATTTTAAAACTTCTGCAGCTTCAGGAAACGACAGTAAATAAGAGTTATTATTATATTATTGTTCAGTGGTGATTAAGTGACTGTAATTTTCTCTTTATGAAGTTTTCTACTTGAATTACATCTGATCACAATATTACATTTATAAAAAACACCAAACGCGTCTACAGCTAAAAATAAATAATGTGACTTATGGTTTTTTACCTTTTTGTCCATTTCAAGTTTCTTGAGTTTCATTCCTTCGATGGTTATAGTTTGAAACGTATTTGTTGCGTCATTAATCTATTTATTTAGGTTTTTATTTTGGCGCCGTTTCTTTATAATTTAAATAATGTTTTACTGACAGCTCACTGAACTCGTAAAACTTCAGCAGAACCTAATTTTATTCGCAGACTGTTCAAAACAAACGGCAACGACCTGGCTGCTTCTGTTTACGATACAAACTGAATAAAGATAATACAGATAATTAAAAAAAACGGTTAATTTCCCATTAAACTTTAATAAAGAGACATTATGATCTTTTTTGATGTGAACAGATTAAATATCAGATGAGATGAAAACAGAGATCACGTGCACAAACACACATACAACCACCGACATACACCACAATATGTGGAAAAATGAAACTTTTTATATTTAGGATCTCTGTTCTCTAAATATAAAATCATACTGTTACTTTTTATATGACTAAATCATGAAATCTTTAGTTGAAAATAAGTGTATTATAGTATTTTAATTCATGACCCTTCATTATCAACAATTTCTTTTTCTTTTTAAGGATAATACACTGACACATAGATCCTTTTGGTTTTTTTAACTCTTGAAGGTGAATTTGAAATAATTTCTAAGGAGTCAAACTTTATTAATTTAGCACCTTTCATGTTAATTAATATGTCATACATATTTTGGACGTTTGAATTCAGAGACTAAAGAGAGAAGAGGGTCAGACTGAAACCTGTTATTCAATATCTGAGTCATATCTGCCGACAGTGATCTATATCAAAAATATCTCTAAAACCCACAAAACACGTAAACGAGCTCCAACATCAAATTGAGTGTTTGAATTAGATTTCCTTTGAACTTTGAATTTGTAAAGTTTCACCTCTTTGTTCTGCTGTGAGTGTGTTTGTGTGTTTCTGAGTCACCTGCGGTCGTGTCGTCTCTCTCACTTTAACTCAGCACAACGTGGATATTGGACAAGCTGAAGTTTGAATTGTCACGGTCGGTGTTTCACGCAGGAGCTGGACTTGTATTTCACTCTGTAGCTACAACACCAGCAAACTGCTGCTTTCACTGCGGAAAACAGACAACACACAAGTGTGAGGTGGTACATAAAGCAGAACTACGACAACTACAAATACACAACAGACTGAAAATGATGTGTTGTTGTGTAGGAATGCATGAATCTTTATGAGTGAAATCTTTGTCTTTTAATTTCACTCTGAAGTTTCTGCAAGAGAATAAAAACAGATCAAAACTTAACAGACTACTTGATTTAAACATATCAAACTTTCTTTTCAGGGAAACTGATGATCAGTAATATGTTTATATATCTAATTAAAAAATTGACTGTGTATTTTTAATTTTAAACCTGGGAAAAAATAGATTGGAGAAAGTAGCTTTAGATAAATTCCTCATCTGTGTCTAAGGGATGTTTCTCTACATCTACAGGGACACAATTCAAACCGATTCTTCAAAACATATCTTTGCACTTTGCTGTTGTTGATGCAGCAACAGACACAAGACTCACAGACAAAATCCTGTTGTTTTCCACCATTACACAATTCACAGGTGAGCCAGGCAGCAGCTAAATGCCTTCAACCCATTTCGACCAGATTACAAATGCATGTTGCACAACTTGTTCAAAAGTTCAGAACTTAATCTCAGGTATAATCCCAGTGTCACCAGCAAATAGCTACTCTGCATTTAACTGGACTATAGTGGAAATATTGACCTTTTTTGTTTCTTCATTGTTTGAATACAAGCATCCAACACACAGTCATTCAGATATGTCCCCAGAAGAAAAATGCACGAGGCAAAATTTTGGGGGGAAAACCAAGAGTTAGATAATTGAGTTTGGGCCAAAACAGTTGAGGAGTGTTTTTTGGCACTGAAACAAGTGTATGTGTGTGTGTGTGTGTGTGTGTGTGTGTGTGTGTGTGTGTGTGTGTGTGTGTGTGTGTGTGTGTGTGTGTGTGTGTGTGTGTGTGTGTGTGCGCGTGCGCGTGCGTGCGTGCGTGTGTGTGTGTGAGGTGTGGATGTTGATGCGTTGGCGAGCAGCGGGTTATGTAAGGCCTCCATGTGAGATGATGTTGAATAAATAACTTTAACATTAAAAACACACCTGGGGGTATAATGGAAATGAAGAGCATGATAACTGTAGATGTATGGTTATTCAAACAGAAAAATAAAAAGTAAAATAAATAAGTCGATAGATTAAAAGTTTATATCACAGGAGGAGGTTTCAGTGACTCACAGTGAAGCTTCAGGAATAAACCAGGCGAGGCTCCCACCATGATACATATGAGAGATTCTTCACAGTAAAGTCGCCCTGGCACACCCACACAGACACACACATAGACACACACACAAACACAAACACACAAACACACACACACACACACACACACACACACACACACACACACACACACACACACACACACACACACACACACACACACACACACACACACACACACACATACACACACACCAAACGTACAATGTGTCACTGGTGTTTTTCAACATCTGGTGAACTTGGATGTTGACAGATGGTGTAAATCTGCTGTGTGTGTGTGTGTGTGTGTGTGTGTGTGTGTGAGTGTGTGTGTGTGTGTGTGTTTGTGTGTGTGTGTGTGTATAACTTGTTGTGCTGTGATTTCGGTCTTTTAACCTCACTGTTCCTTTCCAGTGTTGTGAAATCTGAAGCTGTCGAGAAGTTAAGACTCGTTTCGTATATGTGAAATTTTCTGACTTAGTATGAATCTGACTCACTGGAAGAATTGATGCTGGTGATATTGGTATTTCTGCTTCTGCAGCTGCACGACCACAGCTATTACTAATTACCATCACTGAAACTGATGCTTTGTACGTCTGGTAATAATAAAACTGCTACTACTTGCTATCAATACATTTCTATTACTACGTTTACAACTACTACTATTCATGTTACTACTGCTACAGCTTAATTACTATAATTACTATAAACATTACCATAAGAAGTACTGTGTCAGCAGCTACTAATAAAACTGATTATTATTTATTATTAAACATGACAGGAGACATGCGGAGACCATGTGTTTGGTTCTCTTACATTTATTCCTGACACTTGAAGACTTTGTTTTCATCAGTGATTAATCATTAGTAATTAATCACTTAGTGCAGAAGAAGAAATTCCAAAGAGCAGAGGAGAAATCTGATCTCCGGGTTCAACCTTCTGCACATGCAAAGAACTCCCGGCTGTTTTCCTTCAGCGGAGAGACACACATGCATATCTTTGCATCCGTGAACAGTGCCTGGAGTGATTTTCTGCCAGTCAGTGTAGTAACCGCCTCGCTGCAGCTCCTCCACGTCTCCTGATGTCACACGTGTTGCTAACGTGACCTTTAGAGCCCACGAGCGCGACCTTTGAACGTTCACATCAAGAGAAAGTGTCATTTGAATCCTGCAAACAGCTGGAAACATCAGCCTGTGACTGTGCACGGGTCTGAAAACAGGCAGAAATCTGCAGGAGTGTGTGAGCGGGTCGATCTCTGTGCTCTGATCACTCGGTTGTGTGCAGAGGATTCCCTGACACAATTGTGTTGATGTATTTCAGTGGAAAGTGGTTAATCTGCATGTTTTTAAAGTGTATTTTAAGAGTATTTGTCTTTATTGGCTAGTAAACCTGCAGTTAGCTGTTCCTGTGCTGTTTGATAGTGTGTTAGCTTGTGAGCTACTTTTACAAGTTTTCAGTAAACTTGTCACAATCAGCAGTAAGTACATCAAATAAATCACATCTGTTCAGTTCTGTTTGTCAGTTGAGATCCAAAGACTTTTAGTTGGAATATATTTGTACCAGTTGTTTTCTTGATCAATGGACATGTTGTTTATTTATATTAGGTTTTTTGTAATTGGTGTAAAATGTCAAAAAATTACATCTTTTGATTCGGTTTGTATTTTAGGACTGGATCTCCTTTTAAAATCCAGCTTTATAGAATAATTTATTTATGACCACATCACCAAGTTGGAGCAATTCTTCTACGATACAAGTTGGAAGAATAATATAAACATAGACCTTGGAGATACATGAGTGAACATGGACAGGACTCACATACAGAAACATATTAGTTCAGTTAAACACCAAATAAACCAGTGAATCCTGCTTTAAAAATATCATTCACAATCATCTGTGATGGAAATATTTGGTAATTGATAATTAATCAGCTCCACAATAATCTGTTCATAAGTGTTGTCGTCAGGTGATGAGAAACCAGCGCACGGTGCTTCATCACCAAGGAGAGAAAGATGATTCGAGTGATGAGACTTGAAGTGTGTGGGCTTTGTTTGGTACAACAGATGGCACACAAACACCCACACACACAGAATCACACACACACACACACACACACGTTAAATGTCAGCCACACTGATGTCTCCTGTCGAACACGCCTCCCTGAATAGTAAAGCATCATCGCCTAAAAGCCACAAAACCTCTTCTTGGTTCAGCTTTTCAGAAGTTGCGAGATAAAAAAGAATCAGAGTAAATATGTTTTGTTTTGAGGTGTTTTCACATTCCTGGAACACGCTCACTACCTGGCCGCTCGTCACCTGTTTATTTATGAGAAACCCTTGTGATGGATTTCCCCCCCACCCGTCACATGTCACCCGTGGCGTGTGAGGGAACAATCGGCTCGTTGGAGGTGGAGAGATCATGTGTTCCAGCGCAGGTTTACGAGCTCACAGCTCTTTTATCTGATCTGACGCCGCGGCACTAAAGCAGAACTCTGAATTTTCATCCTGAACTGGACTTTCACATCATTTTCTATCATGTTTACCACTTCTGAGGAAGAAAAGATTAGAAGAATTTAATTAAAAACAGAGTTCACACATTTATCAGCAGTCACAAACCGTGTCAAAGTTATTTTGCTGTAAACTACTTTGCGCTGGATCTCTATGACACAATTTAACCAAACAAAACCATAATTACTAGAATTTAAATCTATGATCTGTAAGAAATGTGTTTTTAATCTGCAGTGGGAGGGAGTGGAGTTTGTCTGTGTGTGGGTTTGATGCCGTGTAGATTAATATGAGCGGTGATGCATGCAGCCTGCACACACTGTATATACCCTAATGCTAACTTGTTCATATTGTTATAATGTACAACAATATTAACACGTTAAATGACAGAGGATTTGTTAATCTTGCAGCTGTAGATAGTGTTTCTTATCTAATTGGTTAAAAACGTTAATACATTACTACACTATATGATGATATTTTTCATTCCTAACATATGTTCATAAACACATTTGTGCTCTATTTATGCTTCAGGTCGTGTTTTTATTTCGAAAAAATGCAGAGATACTGTACCTTGAAAGTTTCTGATCAATACAAACTAAAATTGTCTCATAAGCTCTATTGTTGTCCATTGTTCCAGCTTGTATTTCTACCTCCGGCTGCACGGGGTCACCGGTGTCGTCCTGTGGTCGACACGCCGGCTCTTCCTCTGCAGCCTCACTTCTCCATGTGAGAGCTGACAAAGACGTGAACGGACATTCTCTAGTTCTCTTTGTCTGAAACCTTGGATTTTTGGTGATGACGCTAATATAAAATTTGTTTTTTAATTGTGGCTGCTGGGTTACATATAGTTTTGAAGAACCACGTTTCGTTGACTACTTCATTCTTTTTTTATCGTTTGACAACAGAAACAGAAAAGATTGAGAAACTACGGTTGCCCTAACGCTCAGAGCAAAACAACCTCATCAATTTGGCAACACACGTGCAGTGGGAATACACACAACACGACCAAATAGACAAATACGCTAAATACGTGCTTGTGTTCAACTCTCCTCTTCACAAACTGCTTCTCTGGGAACCTGGCTGTGTTCAAACTGCTGTGCATGTGCAGGGAGAAGCAGATAAACTTGCTAAAGACAAAGCTCGATGCAAATAGTCCTCAGTGACGTTGGATGTTTAGCTGTGGTTCCATACAACGCCTCCTGAGTTCTGTCCCACATGTCGTCCTCCGTCCACTGGGTCTCTACCCGCTCTCGTCTCCGGCTAATGTTTGTCCTCAGGGACTCTGAGGATGAGACAGACGGCAGCGTGAAACACAACTGGTCTGTTCGCTGCGGCTGAGCAAATAACATGAGGCTTAATTCAGTTGGAGCTGCCATCCTGATTTATCTCTGCGCCGCTTTGAATTGCCGAGGCCGCTGCCAGCTGGCAGAGGAGGACCGACCCGAGCGCTGACTAACATGGCATCTGCAGCTTGAGGAGGGTTTATTTTGGTTCCACTTTTTATCATATTTCTTTTTAAGCATCTTTGATTGATTAAAGACACCATATGAGAGGACTGAACTGGAAGGCAGCAACCTGGCAGAGAAGACATGTCCTCCACAGAGAAGAAGTGTTTTATCACCGCTCTCAAACGGTGGACTGGATAATTGGTCTTTTGTGAATGATGCAGAACTCACCACAAAGCCACCACTGTTCTCGTGTTTACATTTCAAATGACGGATGGGTTGAGAAGAGTCTGTGGCCTTTGAGGCTCAGTAAAAACAAGAATTACTCAGAGTTTAGTCAAAGCTGCTTCTGGGTCAAGAATCAGATAGTTATAGAAGTCAAGATGATGTCAATGCTTCTAAATCTATTTCAAATTTACAGATTCTGACATTTTATAGACAGACGTCAAGCTGTAATAGTGAATTGGTCTCGAAGCTTCAGTATCAGATCACAAAGAGACAGTGAGTGAAGGGTTTTTATTAAGAAACGTCTGTGCAGAGATAAACTGAGGCTTTGTTATCTTTTCATACCGGGAAGCTTCATGCATGGAAAAGGCTTCAGGCTGGTTCGGGCACCGTGTCACCATCATGTCTGTTTGTCAGGAAGTGAGTCTGTCACAGTGCAGGTCCGACAGCTAGAGTTTCCATTTTAAAAAGTCAGGCCACAAGAAATCACAAAACGGCAAAAAGGTAAACATGACGACAAATGAAACAACAAGACGACATTTTACAAAGCACAAGAACGAATCACAAAACACCCAAAACTCATTGTGTTTTGGGATATTTCAATTGTGTGTTCTCATTTGTCGGTGTGTGTTCTTTTTTGTTGTTGTGTTTTCTGCCACCCTGGTTAGGTCAATGACAGAAAGCCACATAACGTGACAACTGAGACACTGATAACAGATACATGACATCCTCATCACATGGGATAACACAAAGTACTTATTTTAAAGTAACACAAAAAGGATGTATAGTTTCCCTAAGTTAAGTCATTTGTCATCACCTTGTTTTACGTATGAAGAGTGCATCACTCTGCACTAGTTATACGACTGAAGCCCCCCCATGACGAGCTGTAGCGGACCTGAATCCCCTTGTTGTCGTTACACACTGTATATGCTACACATATACAGTGTGTAACGACACTCGTGTGTATACGACACAGTTTTAGCTCCTGATGTTGTTTCCATCTGCTTTCCCTGAATCAATGTTTTCTTACAATTCCACAGGTTGGTTCTGATGCACAGCAAACTTTTAGATTTCAGAGTCCAGCTGTAGTCGTGTTGTCTTACTGTGCGTTGTGTAGTTGTGTAGCTGTGAAGCGTGATCCGACACTGTTGACACGTCTTTCACCGCGGCTGCGTCAGGGCACGCGGCGACGGTCAACAGCTGAGTGGCTCTTTGATGCTGGGGGGGGGTTTAATGAGGAGCTCTTCTCTGAAACTCACATATTCATCCGTTTGTTGTCAGGTTTTTGTGTTTGTTCTCAGTTACATTGTGGTTCACCACTATAGGAAAGTACAGTAAATTTAAATGTTTTGGCTGCTGAGTGAGAACTGAGCCGCGCCTCTTACCTCCTCAGCCCTGTGACCTGAGAACCACAGGAAAGTCATCAGTACATCTGCATAATTACTGAGTCTTATTCACAAACTGTGAGAAAACAGCAGATCACATGAAATATCAAACAATTCAAACAAGAGAGAAAAGTACCAGCACCTGAGAGAAGCTCTCAATATGTACCTTTTAAAAGTAAATTAATATGTTTCCTCAGAAATAAGAGATAACATTTGCAGTCTTCTCCCCATCAGGGTCAATTTGTCAGTAATTGTAATCTTTAAAGTTACATTTTCTTTATTGCTATGAAATCATCCAGCGTCAAATGTAAATTAACTTCAAACTGTATTTTTGTCTTGCGTTGTTTTACTGGCTCTAATCTTCTTGCAGAAATGAAAGATTGTATCACTTGTTGAATAAGGTTTTTTCAAACGTAGATATTGACAGAAATTGTTTTTACACCCGTGTGTGTGTCGCGTGTGAATATATATGTGTGTGTGTGTGTTTGTGTTTGTGCGTCTGTGTCCTCTCCCACTTGTGGTTGACTTCTCCCAGGCCGTGGGAGGTTTGCAGTCTTTCACATAAGGACAGCACGTTGTCTGAATGCCACCGACACACAAATGCATACACACAATCATACACACACACACACACTTTTTTGCGATGTACAAATTGATAAACAGACACACACACGCTATTGGGAGAAGAAAAAAAAGGTGCTAACGTTTAAAGGACATGTTTTCACTTCACCTCCTACTTGTCCAGAAAAAAAATCCAGGTTTCAAATGTAAATACTTTAATAGTGTTTGTTAATTTAAGTCGACACACTTAATGTCAAGCAGAGAGATTTTACTGTCATTTCACAGGCAATTTATTTTTGTTGCTCTTATTCTTGTTGATAACTTTTCCAGTGTTTGTTTGTTGGTGGTAAACTGGTAACAACTGGGAACACAAGGCGGAGCCGAGTGAATATCAGCAGGTGATATCGAGGCCGATCGAGTCCTCTCCACTAATCCGTCACATGATAAAACGTTTCGTAACCTCAGGCCTGATTGTTTCTAGATCCTTCCCCACTTTGCATATAGGAAGAGAGTGGGAGGTGTGGGAGTTTGATTCTAAACGCTTCACTGCGCTCATAAGAACGAGTGCTTCTGTCGTGTTTCATTTTTAATACCTTTTAATAAAAAGAATAATAACGAGTTCTGGATTGTTTCTTTTAGACTTCAAGCTGTCAAACTATGAAACTGGGTGAGAAAGTGTTAAATATATTATAGATGTGGAGTCCGATCTGCTTCAGGACGAATGGAAATCTGTCTGAATGATACACAGGGGGGACGGGACGGGACGGGACGGGGGGGTACGTGTGTGAGCTTGTTGATGGATCTGGGTTCAAAGCTACATCGACTGGAGAACTACACAAAAACCAAATGAACACTGATCAGTGCATCATTCAGCAGATGGACAGACAGAAAATATATTTACCGGTAAAAATGACAGATTTTCAGAGGCACTGCAGAGAAGAACAGATGAATCTTTATTTCTGTCGCTTAAATTCAAACTGCGCAAACTTGCAAACACTCACTGATATGGACTCATCCAGCCTCGTGCCATCGGCCATTAGACTGCAACTGAAAACTCCATCTCAGGAAAGAAGTGCTGCACATTTTGCACAACTTTGAATCCCTGTATATTGCACAGTTTTGACAGCCTTGTGTGTATATATACACCATTGTCTTTACTTTTATGTATATATTCCTTTTTTTATTCCTATTTTTATATATTCCCCTTTCGCTGCTACTTTCTCCTGCTGCTGTGTCATCTGTGAATTTTCTCTATGGAGGATAAATAAAGGTAAATCGTAATGGTGACTTCCATGACCCATATCTCTCTCTATTAGTCACAATGAGTTCAGTTCAAACCACTTGATTAGATAATTAACACCACATGATCCAGATCTCACTCAGCTCACTATGAAACACTGAGATGTATTTATTGTTTGATTATTTGAAAAAATGATGCCACATGGTTGCATAAATCTTAAATTCTAACAAGCAGAAATATTGTATATATCATGGAGTGGTTGTTATCTTGAGTTCAGTAAGTGTGTGTGTGTGTATGTGTGTGTGTTTCTGTGTGTGTGTCTGTGTGTGTGTGTGTGAGTGTGAGGCCTCTTTGAAACCGCTCGTCTCACTTCAACACTTTCAACAGAGGGTGGTGTCGTTTTCACATCTCACTTCAAAATGGAGTCGGCTGCTTTTAGGCCACAGCTCTCCTACGGACTCTCGTTCTTCGTCTGCAGCCTCCCTCACTCCTCCGCTCGGTCGGGGCTGTAATCTGCAACACGCACCACAGCTCAACCAACACGTCTCTCCCTCTTTCTTCTCTCTTTCTTATCTTTTTCCTCTCTCTCTCTGTCTCTCTCTGTCTCTCTATTCTCTTGTTTCTGCTTCAAAACATTTAGTGTCACAAGAGAATACTTACATAACATATACATAAAAACCCTCCTTTTTGGAATAGTTTTACCCTTTTAATAAATCAACAACACTTTTCTTTTTTATTTTATTTTCTGCTTCTCTTATTTTTTTGCATGTTTTACTACATTTAAAATGTCAGTAGCAGAAAAAATAGAGGCAGGCAAATTTGAGCTCTAAATCTAAATCCAAACAAAGACAGTTTTTAAGTTAGTTTGACTTATTTATAAAGCAGAAGTTATTGAGATTACAATTGCTTTTATTTGTGGAGGTTCTTTATTCAATCTCCCTTCTTTGTTCTCTCCTGTTTCTCTTCTGTTTTCTCCCCTTTTTCGACTTCAAACTTTCAGCGGCAGAGAAAGAGGAAAAAGCAGATTTCAGCTCTCCTACCCACGGCTCTCTCTTCCTCTCAGCTTCCTTTTCACTCTTTGAAACGCTCACTGATCGCATCAAAGCCTCCACATCTACTCTACTGCTCTCTGACTAATTTTGATAGTAGAAAGATGTCGAGTAAAACGCCAGATCTGTCCCCACTTTAGTTTTGAGGTGGCGCAGCCGTGCTGGGCTGTGTCATGATTTTCAGGAGGGAAACAAGACAGTGGGGGGGATCGCCTCCAGGGACGGCTGTTAGCGTCCCACAGACATGAACTTGGTCTCTGTCGTGTGGGGAAAAATTGTCCATCTAGTTTCCAATTTTACTTTGTGTTTGCTGGTTTTGTTGCAAGCTAGAAAATTGTTGTCGGAGGCTGCTGATGTGTCGCAGGCCCCTGAACGCTCCTCAGGGTGTGTGTGTGTGTGTGTGTGTGTGTGTATCTGTGTGTGTGTGTGTGTGTGTGTGACAAAGAGAGTTCAAGAGTCGATGTCGGCCGCGGAGAGAATGCAAAGTAATTATTAAAACCCACACTTGTGCTGAAAGGTTTTTTGTGTGTGTGTGTTTTTTAATAAATAAAAGGAGCAGTAATAGTGAAACTGCCTCAGAGTGAGAATGACTTTGATCGACGATCCTTTAAAGGTGACTCGTGGGCGGACTGCAGCTAAACGGTTCTTCTCTTTTTATGCTACGATCTAAATACCTGAAAGTGTGATGCTGCACTGAAACACTCTCTTATCTAAGAACATTTATGGCAAAATTTAATTCCATTTAGATTCAAAGGGATTTATTTCCTGATAAGTTAAAAGAATTTATCTAAACATTAAAAAAAATCCCCTTTAATATGAGCAATGCCTCATTTTTTACATTTAATCTATGAATTAATTTCTCATATTGAGACAGAAGCAAAAAATCTAACATGAGATGTTTTGTTTCTATTTCTAACTTTAACATACCCAAGTTCATCTGGGACATTTAAACTCCAACCTGAGGCCGTGTGTCGTGTTATTTGGTGTCAGGCTTGTTTTCTTCTTATAAATAAATCCATAAGTCAAAGTGAAACCATGATGCTTTGGAGTGATAATATTACCAGAGCATCGGGGGAAATTTGCCTTGTTGAAGTGTTCGGTTCTCTGACAACCCACTCAGTTTCGTCTGGAAAAAAATCTTTTAACCTTTTCTGCAAATGCATGTTAAAAAAAAGAACAAAAAGAGAGTGAAATGAGGTTAACTCGATATTGTCAGGCTGTGAATATCCTGCTGTTTAATACTAAGAGTAGTAATTTAGTCGTATATATAAACCCTCACTTTGACTCATCTCTTTCTCATTTAAACCTTTTAACTCAAGCGTTTTCGTCACTTTTAGAATTTTTTCCGTCTCACATCTCGCTCCTCGCTGAGGCTTCGATCTCGTCTCGGGTTGTGTTTTCAGTCGAGCAGTTTCAAAATGAGTCGTTGGATATTTCACTGCAGGTTCTTGCAGCAGTTGTTTATCTTTACTGACTGAGATTAATACCGACTTTGACTTGGATTCATCGTAGTAGATGTTTTGTTGAGGAGAATTTTCTGATTATGAATTGAGTGTAGTGGTATTGACTGTCTTTGCTTCGGCTTATGACCTTAATGCAGTTTGATATTTTAATCAAGTTCAATATCAAGTTTAATAACTATTTAGCCTTCTTTTTATTTTGTCTTGATTTTATTACAACAGTTTTTTTAAATTACAGTCCAGTAAATTGGTTAAATGATCCCTTCAGTATTTAATTTTAAGTTTAGGGAAACTAATTACAGACTAACTTATAAGAGCTAATTTACTTTATTTATTTAATTGTAAACATGACTTGTCCTCACCATATTTCTGATAACTCTCATTTGGGACTTGAGTGAAAATGTTTGCAGATGTTAGTTTAAGATATTAAATGTCAGACAGTGTGTGTGTGTGTGTGTGTGTGTGTGTGTGTGTGTGTGTGTGTGTGTGTGTGTGTGTGTGTGTGTGTGTGTGTGAGTGTGTTGGGTCTCTCTGATCTAGAACGAGACAATAAGTAAATAAAAACATGTTGATGGTTTCAGTCAGGCAGTGTGGGTCCGTGTGGGTGGCATCACTTTGACTAATCACTAACTTGTTCCGTGTGTAAGAGTGTGTGTGTGTATTTATACGGCTATACTTGTATCTGTTGGGCTGTGAATGAGCACTGATCTGTATGTGCAGTATGTGCTACATGAACATATGTGTGTGTGTGTGTGTGTGTGTGTGTGTGTGTGTGTGTGTGTGTGTTCTTAATATTTTATATATTTGTGTGGACATAATGACTGCATGTGTTATTAGTGTGTTTGTGGTTTGTTTTTGGTTGCTTTAGGGGCTTTAAGAATTTAACTGTGTGTGTGTGTGTACCGGTGTGTGTGTGTGACAGAGCATTTGTCTAGACTCTAAACAATACGTTCAGTTCTCATCATGGGTCTTTGTGTCTTTTGCACATCATGTGTCTTTGTAGACAATGTGTGTGTTAACAGTGTGAGTGCATGTAAGTATATGTAATAGCTGTTAATGTTGTTTTTGCTTGTGCTAATACCAACACACCAAGCTTGTGTGTGTGTGTGTGTGTGTGTGTGTGTGTGTGTGTGTGTGTGTGTGTGTTTGTGTGTGTTTGTGTTTGTGTGTGTACTTGTGCAGGATTTGTCTACACTGCAGCTCTGTGTGAACATACAGTTTTTTTGTCCATATGTGGGTTGTGTCTGTGTTTGTATTTTGTATGTGTGCATGTTTTGTTGTGCTATTATTGATATGAATGTTTTTATCATGTGCAGGAACATGAGGCCTAGATGTGTTTCATGTCTGCTTTTGCATTGACCCACATAAAACTGTTATTACATGTTCTTTAGCATGTTCCCCCGTGTTTGTGTTGGTTGAAGCACAGAGTCTAAACTGACCGTAGGTGAGAGTGATGTTTGTTTCTGTATTTTAAAGGGATGGATGTTTTTATATTACTTATTTTACACCCACATCAGACACAGATTCCTTAATGTGTGTGTGAAGCTGGGTCACCTGTACTGCATGTCCTGTACCCTGAGTGTGTGTTTATTTGAGCGCACGTGTGGTGAGAGCTTGTTCCCTCTTCTCGCTGTTCATCATCTGTCCCAGGTGACATTTACACATTCAAATCAGAGATTGTTTATCGGTGTTTGAAGCACATGACAAGATTTCAGGCTTCTTTTTTTTTTTTTCAAGATAACCACCGAGGTGACAGCAGCACGTAGAGAAGCTGTTTCAGTTACCGTCAGCCTCACCCAGTGCAGGCCTGATGCTCTGTGGGCGGCTCCTCTCCCAGTTTCAGGAACCTAGAGGGTCGGCCTGGTGTGTTTTAGCTTCACTATGTTGTTGATCTTTTGTACATATTAGGTTCAGTAAAGACAGAAACGTTTTTTAAAGAAAGAAAAATAGAAGTTGCTAAATGAACCAGATTTTTTATTTTTTATCTCAGCTGCAGTTGAGCCTGTAGAAGGAAGTAACGTTAAAACTTAAATAAACTTTTAGGTCAAATTAGGATGTTACTATTTAGCCTTTTATTTATTTTATTTCCTGCAGTGTACGCCTTACACTTCTTTAAATGACTTTTTAAAGACGTAAAGGTTGAACAATCACTTCTGGTTGAAACCACCACTTGTTTTCATTGAAGCTGAATGGGGGGGAACAGAGCAAACACAAAGTAGTTTTATCTTGTCTTGTATATGCACGTGAAAATAAAGGTAGAAGGGGGAAAAATCCTGGATCTATCTTGATATATCTCTGAAAATACTAGATATTGAAAGATTTTGAATCCTCACTGGTCGCTGTGGCAGGTTCTATAAATATGTTTCTGTAGAGTAATTGAAAAAATACATATTTTTATTCATAAAGTCCAGATTTCATGTTTTAATAGATATAATTCGACATATGCCTGATTTTTTTCATAAAGACAACATCTTCTCATGAATCCGCTCTAAGATTTAAGTTTCAAGAGAAGCGGTTTCAGTAGTTTTTGTGTGATCTTTCTAAAAAGAGACAAACACACAACAATGAAAACCTGACATGAAAGAAAGAGAACAACTGCTCCGTCATCACTGAGCTCTGTGAAAGCTTTGTTATCTCATATCTTCACTTTCATAAATGCTCATAATGTTGGTTCACATCTGTGATGTTTTTTAGGAGTTTCCAGTGAAAACGATTTATTTTTTTTACCTGGTATTTACATGAGGTTTCTGTGATCTGATCCCAAGTGGACGGCTCTAAGTTCAGGTGTGAACGCACTCAGATCAGATATAGATCCAATCACACCTGTCCACAGCCGTTGAGCAGTGTGAACGTGAATCCATCCTGGGAACATGTGAAGGAACAACTCAGCTGCCGTCCTCTGACCCGCTGTAGTTTCACCATAAACTGAACTTACTCTTATCTGAGCCCACACGCTGATTTGTTGGTGGCCCAAATATCGACCTTACATCATTTGGTCTTAACTAACACAGATGACACACGTGTTGCGTGTAGAACAGGGAAGTGGGATCCGATCACACGTTCACTCTGATGCTGAGGTGTGAACACACATACTCAGCACCGGCCACTTGTGATCGGGGGATTAGAACCAGGTCTGATCGGGTCTTTCAGTCGCTGCGTCGTGTTCAGGCCTCGGTTCTCTGTGTCAGCACTTCACTGCACCTGAGATTCATGTTGATGCATCAAACACTCTCTGATGTCCACCACGCTGCTGCTGCTGCCAATTTCACTTTGTCTGGACTCATTTATGGAGTTATGTAAAAGTCAGTTTTACCTGAGCCTTTAATTTCAGCCTCTTGAAACTGAAATTCACACACAAACACATTTATTGTGTTTTCTCGTCTTCATTTCAGCTCCTGTTTTTCGATATTACTGTCCCATGACAAAATATTAGCGTCTCAGTCCTGCGGGGGGGGGGGGGGGGGGGGGGTCGAGTTACTCGTCAGGTATTCATGTGACTGAAGTGAGATATTAATCACAGCAGCGTGTTGTTCTGCTTGTCACAGGTTTCACGTGTTCGGGGGTGGTTTGTTTCAGTCTCGGCTGCGGGAGCGTGGTATCGGATTTATTTTTAACGGGTGTAAGAGAACATGTTAAAGCCTGTTGGGTACACATTTTGCACGTGCAGACAAATATTTGTAATAGCATTTATTTGTGTTGTTGTAGTCGTCACATTTTAAAACAAGGTGACGAAACCCATCAAAGTAAAACAAACATTTCTCATCATTGACCTTATAAAAGTGTATCTGACCGAATAAAGTGTATTCATGTTGTCTCATTGTCAGGCTCTTCTGAATAAATAATTAATTATTATAAATAACTAGTTTTAGCAGAAGATTGCAATTACCGTTGAATGTGTGAATGTTGATCTAAGTAAAGATTCTACAACTTTTCTGTGACGACCAGAATCTGGATGATGATGTAAATTGGATATTTTTTAAGTCTGATTTTGTCACTTGATTCGGTTCATTTTCACTTTTTCTTCTTTTAACCCATCATAAGAATCATAATATAAACTTTTCAGATGATTTTTACTTTAATTTAATATTCTAAATTAAATAAATACCAAGAATATTTCAATGAGTAGGAATCATGAATTTACTTGGCTCAGTTTTTTTGTAGATTAAGTTAAAAAGATATTTAAATGTGTCATGTAGCATCTGTGTTGTCTTATAATATATGTAAACATCTCTGGAGAGTCAAAGTCCAGATGAACAGTAACAGTCACAGTTTTTTAATAGAATATTACATTTCAAAATGATTTAGTGTGTAAAGACCTGCATGTCTGACGAGTATCAACATATTCATTGTACCTCGGAACAATTCGGAGGCTGCGTGTGTTTGAAATGTCAATTTGACAGTGATGACAGACGAGCCCCTGACGACAGAGCTTCACCTTAACGACCTGTTTTATCTAATTAGCACCTACAGCGTTCTACAGGTGTGGGCTGACACACGACCGACATGTGCGACTCATCAGGAAATACTTTCATATATGTTTTGTTGTTCAATTTGAAGAACTTCATATTTACTCTTTGACCCCATTTCATTTCCTCAGCTCAGTTCTGTTTCTTTGACGCTGCATCACAGCCTCGGTTACATGTCCACGTTTCACTGAGAATGGAGAACGTGTTGGATTTTCCCTGTTTCACTGATATTAAACCTCTCACTTCCTTTTTGAAGCCGCGTTGTTTACAAGCCAACGGGCTATTTTGGTCTGGGGACGGTAGTTTAAGTTATACATATTTGCGCATCACTCCCATCAAACCTTTGTAATCAAACCTGGGGGGGGGGGTGACTAAGTCGGAGCCATGTTGCTTCCTGTCGTCGGTCTACATCCCCCAAACTTTCCTGTGTCTTGCTCAACATGTTAAAAAACAGGAGTAACAGGATGTTCTGATCGTTCTCCACTGCATTGTTCAGAACCTCATCCCTCTCTCTCTCTCTCTCTCTCTCTCTCACTCTCTCTCTCTCTCTCTCTCTCTCTCTCTCTCTCTCTCTGTTTACCCAGTGGGGGGGCTATAAAAAGTTGTGTAACTTAAGTGTCTCGAGGCTCCAGTTACATCTTCCATTTTCTGTCTTGTAGAACCCCAGCTCCTGTTTTGTAACATAATCTTTTTTATTACAGTTTCTCTTATATCATAGATCTATAGATTAAAAAATTATTGGATCTCAGCCACAGAGGTTGTGTTTTCACCCCCGGTCCATTTGTGTGTTTGTTTGTGAACAAGATGACACAAAGACAACTGAACAAATTTACACAAACATTTGGTGGAAAGGATGTTGTATGTGTCAGTGACGAACCCAAGTTAAATTACTGTTGCAATTTAAAGAGAAGAGACGAAGCCTGATTAACAGTTGATCACCCCCCTATATCCTCTTTTACCTTGTGTCTGCTGCACACACACGCGCGTACAGACTCCAGGTTTAGTCAAAACACCGCCCACACAAAGGCCGCTTTGCATCTGTCTGCTGTGTGGGACGGTTTTTCAGACATTGTCTCATGTGTCAAACAAATTCTCACACACACCGGTGAACTGTGACATAGAAAGATCATGAGACACAAAACTCCTGTGACGGTAAAACATGTAGAAAGATCAGAGGGTTCATTTAGTTTGACTGGATGGGTTTGATCCCGGAGAATATTCCAGTCCTGTGAGTGACCTTGTTTAAACTTAAAGTTCTACCATCCAGATTTAATCCAGATTTATTTCTTTGCATTCTGAATGATTTTTCTATTTGCTAAATTTTTGAAATTGAAATTATATCCCACATATTACAATTACTATAAATTGTGTGACTCTATATAAGAGATTTGGCTTGTACGCTTAATTTAAATATGAAACGAGGTGTAGTCATCCAGCGTCTCTCAGTGGTAACCACATGTGAGATGACCGAGTTACGTGACAGGGGCTTCGGCAGAGAAAGAAAATTTCTCTGGAATTGTTATTTCGGTTTTCTCTGAGAAAATCTCTGTGTTTCAGCATGGAAACGGATATTTCTCAACAGCAGCGTACTGAGTGTTCCTCCGACCGCCGCACAGGCTTTGCACCATTCATACCGAGAGTCAGAGTGTGATACAACAGTGTGATTTCATAACACGCATAAGAAAATGATCATCAAAATATCAGAGGGAAATTAGGTTACAACATAACATAAAGGTTGCAACTCAAATCATGTAGTAACTCTAAGACAAGAACAACATAGAGTTACATCAAACATTAATACATAATACAATAATAAGTGGGTGAATGAGGGTCAAAGTATTTAGTATCACGTGCAAACTTATACATGGATCCATGAATTAGGTACAAAAAACACTTCTGTACACAGACTTTCATTGTTGAAGCTTCAGTTGGTGTTGACTTCATAAATCAGAGCACAGGTGCTTTTATACTGGAATCATCTAATAAAAATCATCAAAGTGATTTACATCCATGACACCAAAGCTGTTTTCAGATGTACAGTGAACTCTGCACATTTTCCAGAGAGGCTGAATGTGAGAATGCAAACGTCTGAGTCGGATACTTAAGCCTATGTGAGAGCACACCAAGAGAGTGTCCAGAGAAAATACAAATATGTTAGGATGATAAATGGGAGCCGTACACCTAGAAGACGAAGAGGACAACTAACAGAGACAATGAGATATCTTTGACTTTCCTGTGTAACAAAGCAAGTGTCTCTGTTATGGGACTAATGCAGGATTATCTGATTTTATCTTGGATCTGGGAGCTTTTGAGAATAAGACCCGGCTCCGGTGTCAATGTGCTGTAAACAAAACGACTGCACTTTTCTGCAGCTAAATGTCAAGTCCTGTCTCCTGCTACTCGACCCTGACGCTTATAATAATAATAATAATAATAATGTTCGGAGTTTGTGTATGAAAGCAGCTCAGATAAATGCAGGGAAGGATATTAAAATACTCCTTAAGATAGAAAAACTAAAAGCACTGAGACTACCGACTTCATGAATTCAATTTCTAGCCTTTTTTGGGACTTTGGTTCTTTTACTTTATTTTGTATTGTTGTTATTTGTCATGAGGCAAAAGATAAAGACTTGGATTTCTTTCTTTTGCAGGTGTGACGTGCAGGTTTCCACCACGTCGAGGCTGGGGGGAAACCACCGAGAACATCTGGTAGGTGTTTGCATATTGTTAACTACTGGACGCTTCGGCCGTCCGATCAGTGCCGTGTTTATGTTTATCTCACATAATCCCCGTCATTTCCATGGTGGTCTCACAGGCGAGATAATGAGAGACAATGAGAGATGGATTTACAGGTTGATATTTGTAATGAAGCTTTTTAAACACTGCAAACATAGGAAGCGGCTGAGCTGCAGTAAATGTGGCTTTTTATTTGTCTTTTTTATTCTCTGTTCATTTTCAGCTCTAAATCTAATTTCCCAGTAATTCCTCTGATGTCATTTCTCCGACAGCTGCTCGATCAAGTTGACTTTCTGTGGTTTTTCTCTTTTATCAGAACATATCAAACATCAGGTTAAATAATTCACTTGCCCTGTCGAGGTCTTAAATCTATAAAAAACATTTTGTGAAATCTGCCTTGACGACATTTAGTGTCTAATAAATATAATGTAGTGATAATTGCTCACTCAGTGTCAGTGTCCATCTCTATTGCAGTAATATTTAATCTTAAAGAGAGGATCTTAAAATATCTTAGTTACCTGTGGTCATGATGCAAAAAGGTTATAACAATAATTACATTGATCAGATATTTAGACTTTTTGACCATTACATTCATAACACATGCTAGTGCGCTAGCACCTGAGAGCTTTTTTAAGATGAAGGTGAAGATGTTTTCCAATACAGTAAAATATGAATAAACAGTAAATAAGAAACAAACAATGCAGATTACAAGCTTCTCCATGACAACAAATCTGTCATATCCTCTTCTCTCTGGAATTTTTAGTGTCTCTCTCACGTGTTGGTCGACTGACTGAGTGCGGCCGCGGCAGATTAATCAGCTAAAGTGCAACTCGTCCAATCATTGCTCAGTGATCAATACTGATGGCATCGCGGCCTCATGAGGGAACAGAGTGTGAGAGCAGCTGATGAAGACTTTAGAAACATTCACATGATGCAGCTCTGCACTCGCATATGACATCTGGACGCCATGTTTGTAGTTTGAAAGGAAGTTCACACCTTCATCAGGATTATTTAAGTGTGATCACGTCGTCGTGGGCGGAGGAAATGGTTTGATAACTGGGGTTCATGTGACTAAAGTCTGTGGACAGAGTTTACAGGAGAGATCAGTCAGTTCTGTTAATTTAATTCTGTAAAAACTAAAGTTTGACGCAGAGCTCTGAAGCTTTTTTGCGACATGTTTAATCGACAGACCTTCTTCCGCGTTGTGCATGAGTCTGTGTGAATCTGCACGTTCACTGACTGGAAACCGAACATGTGAATGTGCAACACGAACGTTTCTCATCATGTTCCTTCAGTTCTGCAGCCGGAGACTCGAGCCAAGTAGAACCCACGTAAACAAAACATCCCAGCACAAAAGCAGCAGATGTTCATTTTCCCTCAGAAATACCTCGAGCAGAAGAGGCTTTATTCCTGGACTTGTTTTGAAAGCTGTGTGTGTGCGACCACATCCAATTTGTGGTAAATGTCTCACCTCCCTCTCGTTCTGGACTCAGGCGTCTTATCTCCACATCCATCCAGTCAGCAGCGCTGCTCCTATTTCCTGTGAAATGAAAACGATTAATCATTCACTCCGAGTCTGAAGTGATTTTTTGTTTTTTTTCCACACTAACTGCAGCCATTTCGAGGGGATGTCAAAGTAGATGTCAGGCTAACTCAAATTCTGTTGATGAGAAAAAAGTATGACAATGTTAGAATTTTGAAAATAACTAAAAACATACGAGTCGTGATGAAATGAAACAAACGACACAGATGCTGTACATGAGCAGTGTTTGGCTCAGATTTGTTTATTGTCTTTAGTGTTGAACAATTAATAAATAATAAAGCAAAGTCCTATTTAGCAGATGTTGATAAGAAGAAACAAGCAAAAGTAGTGCATTGGTTTGGCATCACTGTTGTTATAATCATGTGTCGTGTCATCAGCACATTAGTAATATTCACGTTGGTTTAATAATGTTACTTTAATTGAAGTCGGCATATTTAAAGAAATAAAAGATAAGCATTTGCTCCAGTTTATTAGGTACACCTAACAGTGCAGTTTAATATAGTTTTTCATTTATCCATTAAGTTTGTTTTTAAACCTTATTCAAGCATATGGTTTTTTTAGACTTTGTCGTGCTGCGTCTTAAGTGTTTCTCATATTCAAACTACATCCTTCAATATGATCACAGTCTACAAAAAAAGAACATTACAACATTTTGAAAGACAGGATTTTCTGCAGTAGTGTTAAGTAGATGGGCCTAATTCAGTTTATTGGTTGTTGGCGACGCCCTCAAGGTGCATTTCCTCCGGTGTGCCCAACAAATCGGCAGAGGAGTATAAGCTGCAGCTCAGATGAATCATCTATTGATAAGGAGCAGAATGATAAATCCGCTGCACACGTCCCTCACCTTGACCTCCGACCTGCAGCCAATTCATACAGCTGCTGTTTAACATCCTGAGAGCTGCTGATGCAGGTTTTCACTTCATCAGAGGAGACGACAAACAGAGCATCGGCTCATCCGTCAAATCTCCTCTCAGCAGTAATGAACCGAGCGGAGAAACTCTACGGCGTAACCGCTGATCTTTGACCTCGAGGACATTTGTATTCACACTTACGGACTGAAAGTAATGAGAGTGGAGAGCGGTGGGTGTGTCAACTGCTCTCTCCACAAACTGCTGTCTCCAGAGGCTGAGGGAAGTTCTCTGTTAGCTTCACACCTCGTCGATAACCCGTCGTTTCAGTAGATATGGAGCTGCACACTTAATACTGATCCACATCTTATACTGATCCGTCATGTTGTTCTGATGCAATCATAGAAAAATAAAACACAAGAGAAATGATGTGGTGATAATCTTGGAATACATTTACAAATAATGAAAAGCACATCATCTCTCTATCTCTCTCTCTCTCTCTACTTAAGGGTTTATATATATTGAAATAATCCATCTTTCAGAAAGTTGATTTTATTAGTCTGCAATATTTAGATTTGAACGTTGAATTACTTTCCTACGTTTCCTATCATTAAATAACACAAAAAATAATTAAGTCTGTTTAAGTTAAACTTAACAGGTTAAATCACCAAATACTAACTTTAGTGGGATTTGTGTTATCAATTTTTTAAATGGTAATTTTCCGTCACAATTAAATCTTAAACTGTAGAGAGTGCCCTGATGTATTAGTGCATTAATGGAAATAAACAAGTGTTTTATTATTATTTTAAACCTCTGCATGAAGGCAGGTGTAGTGAGAGAGGACACGTTTCTGTGAAACATTTAAACATAATCAGTTAGAAGCTTTTTTAAAACATCCTGTCACTATTTTCAATAAATCTCTCCCCCCCCCCCAGAGGTTAAACTGGCCACAGACCTAAATGCAGATCCACTTAATCAGGCAGAAAGACGGAGAATCTATCAGACTGGTTCCAGTTATTCATCATCGTCATGCGAGAGGAAAAACATCTCTGCAGTGAATGAAGTCACGTTTAATCCCGTTATTGTCTTGAGTGACAGTGATGCAGTTGTTTACTCCTGAACGAGCGGAGACCTGAGATTTCAGAATTGATCTCACATCCTGAAAATGTGACTTCATCCAAACCGCATTGTTGTTGACATATCTATCTAACACTTGTACTGGAATAGAAAGAACTTTTCAAAAAAGCCAAAGAGTGGAAACGAAAACGTGTTTTCACGTCGATGTCTCGAGTCGGGAACAAATCGCTTCTTCGCTTAAAAAAGGCAAAGGACTAATTCATCTCCTCAGCTCTCAACAGGAAGATTAAACGTGTTGAAGACTCAGAGCGTCTCGTCTGTGGTGGGTGTGATGGTGTGAGGAGGGAGAGAGAGAGAGGGAGAGAGGGAGAGAGGGGGGGGGTTATAAATTGAAGATTGTAATTTATCTTTTTTACACTTCTTACAAGGTCTTTAATCACAGTGTCCGACGATGGTACTTTAACTTGGCTGAAGAGGTTCATCCTCTGGAGGGAAGCCTGTCGATAAGTAGAGATTTGTTTTCATAGCAATAGGTGTGTGTGTGTGTGTGTGTGTGTGTGTGTGTGTGTGTGTGTGTGTGTGTGTGTGTGTGTGTGTGTGTGTGTGTGTGTGTGTGTGTGTGTGTGTGTGTGTGTGTGTGTGTGTGTTTACATGAGATGGTGCTACCCAAGGAGTTTGTGTTTTCATCAGAGTTTGTGTCTAGATTACACAAACACAACTCATCTGGAGTAGATTGGAAGGATCAGGTGCAGGTTGTGTATCTGCTCTATACTGAGTCACAGTCCAGACAGCACATTCACGACACATATAATGTAGATTTAAAATGCTGCAGGGTTTGCAGGACAGGATCACAACATGTGGTCACCGGTACTTATTTATTTTGTGTTTTTAGTTGACTAAAGGGAGTATTCATATTACAATAAACACCACAATGAATATGAGCAGATTTCTGTAAAGAGGGAACTTGCCGTTTTTCCAGAGTTACATCTGTTAAAAACCTCAACCATAAACATCTTTCATCTCTTCGGCTGATGCAGAAAGCTCAAGGGAAGAGGTCCTGTTGTCTGTTGTTGAGCCAAAACTGAAATGAACTTTTCTTTCCAGTAAATCTTTACAGTAAAACAAACAAACAGTGCTTTGATCTGTTTAGACTGGACAGACGTGTGGTTAAATCAAAGGGACCCTAATTATTAGAACCTTCATTAAAACTGACCTCTGAGAGTTGGATTGCAGATATATTCTTAATGGTGAGAGGGACTGGGATTTAAGGGCGTTTTGTTATGGTATATCATATTGCAGAATATTATTACTGGACAATCTGAGAAGCTGTGATCATTTTTGTTTGCTTTCTTTTTTGGAAATCATGTTTCCACCTCTGCAGGTCTACAAATAAAATTTTATTTAAGAGCAATAAGAGCTGTGCAGTTTGTGCTGCACCGTTTTCTGCTCCAGACTCTTTCTACTATAATGGGTTCCTGTGATACCTGAGCTCAATTTAATGCAACGTGCACCTCCTGTTCTCATTGCTTATTAACTTTTGTTCCTTGTGCGTTTTCTTTCTTCTTTTCCCACATCCTAACAATGTTTTTTCTGTCTCTGTGTTCCAGATGACGTGCTGCTGAGGCAGTTTGGGTTAATGACATCATGAGATGAGTTGGCTGCTGGACGGAGACCGCAGCCAGCGGCAGAGGAGCTGCTGGGGTTGTGAGGCAAGGTTTGCAGCTGCTGGTTAAAAAAAACACACAAATGTGCTGTGGATTTTATAAAGAATTTGTTGAAATGTTGAAGGGAAGAACACATTCAGGAGGTCTGAAGGAGGAATTCTGTTGTTGCCTTGAACCAGACGACCATTAAACAACTGCAGGATTTTCCGAGTGCTCCACGCCCAGTGAAGTACATCCTGAATGCTGGTGACCACAGGAAGTAACACACAAGTAAAAGATAACGTAGACTCTGAAGCCGAGTACATTATTTATTTATCATGAAACCAGTTGCTGTGAGGCTTTATCTTCAAATGTTGAATCATTAAGAGACTTAGAGTGAACGAGGAACTAAGGTTAAGGATGTAAATTAAGTGTAATGTGTACATTTTTGTATGTATACATAGTGAAATAAATATTTTTTTATTGTCATGTAACTTGTGTTCCTGGTAAACACTTTATAAATCAATCATGACTGAAGCTGATTTTTTGCTGAAAAAATATACAAGGTGTTTGGAATAAGAACAGTTTGTTTAAAGGAATTTAATCAGAATAACAAACATTAAACCAATAGACACTGAAGTGTGAGACTCATCACAGGGAAGCAAGCGGATCTGGAAAGTTCTGATTATAGAACACTGTGCTCACAGATGATCCATTGTTCTGTCAAGTGAATAACAGTCGTACAATTTGTCCAGAATCTTTTTCCAAACAATAGAAAAGACAGATTTTATTCACACATCCATTGAACGTGTGTGTGTGCGTGTGTTTTTGTGTGTGTGTGTGTGTGTTGTAGCTAATGCATCTTCCCTTTATTTTAATAATGCATTTAATAAATTAACTAACAATTCAGTATATTCAGTGTATAGAATTCAGGTCATTGTGTACAGTCGGTGCATTAATGTAATTTAAGGATGTGATTCATGTTATTTACATTTTCTCAGTTAATCGTCTATTAAACGACAAAATGTTAAGTTTCACAAACTCCAAGTTAACGTCTTTAGATTCATTGATTTGTCCAACACTTAAATCTCAAAACTACTTCTACAGCCAGACTTATATTGACTTTTGCCGGCCAATGCTAATACTGATTTTAGAGAGTTTAAAATGGTCAATACCGATTCATCGGCTGATATGTATATATATAAAACCCTTATGACTACGAAATATTGTAGAAATGTTAAATGTTGAATTTAAATTTACAGTTTAATCATAAACGTATTTATAAGTCAAAAAACACAAATACAACCAAATATATAGAACTTGAAATAAGAAATTCAATATTTTACAACTTTACCTCATTGGTTATTCTGTAAAATAAACTGTTCCAGACCTGTGCATATCATTATTTTTTAAATAAATAAATATAAATATATAATATATTTTCTGTCTCAAGTGGATCAAGTGTATGGGACTGATTGAAAGAAGAAAACAGAAAAACATTAAAGCTTAATCATTTCCATTAAGCTTGTTCTCAAAGTAACGTGAGGAAAATTAGATTTTCACGATAGGATCCCTCAGACAGAAAGGCTCATACAATACTATTAAAGAGTACAAAATATAAATAACCTCATTGATTACATTTGAACAGCTTCATAGCTTCATAAGTCATAGTTTCATAACCTGTGTTTTTCCTGCTGAGGAACGCTCAGGGTTTGAATCACTCACTGTTTATGGGTTTCATGACCCTCAGGCTGTTGTCACACAGTAAAACAGTTTTGTCTCATTTCAAAATGTGGTCACCAGTGTAAACAGGCTTCATTCCTGAACAATTTACTTTTCACAAACACATTTTCCCCTCGAGAGATTTTCCTGTTAATCCCCAGATGAATTGAATTATGTTAATTCACAAAAAAAGACTAAAATTAACCAACATGTATTAAGCCTGAAGGAAACTAAAATAAAATAAAATGTATATTGCTTTTAACCAAGAGAAAGAACTGACATGTGATGACACATGTTAGGATGAGCTGATCCTGAGAGAATAAGTTTGCAGAAAAGCCAGAGAATTATTTTGTTTGAGACCTTTCATTTAGAAACTTTTCTCCTTAAATCCGTTTTTATGATCATAGCAACTTGTCAAAAGCCTGAAGGAAGTGTGTGTGTGTGTGTGTGTTTGTGTGTGCTTGAAAGAGAGCGTGTGAAATAGGAAGATGGGGACAAAACCTCGAACAGGAAAGAGTGTGTGTGAGAGAGGACGGAGGGAAAGAGTAGGGGAGATATTTAAAACTTCTACAGCTTAAATTCTGGGCCTGTTGAGTAAAGTTTAGCAGAAGTGAATCCTGACTGTGAGAAATTACACTCAAATAAAACATCACACACTGAGGAAGTTGTCTGTTCTAGACGTGCTCTACAGACACGTGAAGTTCACATGTCTGTAGAGAACATCTAGAACGTTTGGTTTAACTTCTCTCATGAGACTCAAATATTTAATATTAATCAAGAGAAAATACGTGGATATGTAGGTAACATCTGCACCCTGCTTCTTACTGGTTTTAGCCCACGACATCACATCACCCCCATCCCTGCTTCTCTCCCCTGTCGCTTTTTTGAATTGATTACTTTTCAAAGTCCCAAGCTCCATCATACAAATGTTGCCCACTGATGTGCTGGATACTGAAGGTGACGTTCAGATCTAGATGAAGACGTGAAGAGAGTTTGTGGTGATAAGAGCCGGCGTCTGTGGCAATGAGCTGTAAACAAAAACCCACGATCTCCGCGGATGAAGTTCCCTACGGCCTCCGCCTGCTGCTCCACCTCTCACCTGAATCCTGACGATAATTTCTTGCTGTTGTGAACACGTCTGAGCAGAGAACCTCCCGCTGCGGGATCATCTATCTTGTCTTCAATCTTAAACCAGTTTGAATATTTTCCAACATTTTGAATGTTCCGACTTTAATAACACAACACGTGCACCAGTGGGATATTTTAAGATATTATAAATAGACACTCCCCTCTCCATTTGTCTGAGAATTTCTCTGAATCGTTAAAGAAATTATGTCTCAGTTGTTTTTCCTCTGGAGTTCAGGTGCAGCACAGGTAGATCCCCCCAGGTGAGGCTACTGTAACACAACTCCCTCTCAGCGGTGAGTCAGCAGAGTGTTGTCGCTGCACACGTCAGACGATAAAGAGGCCGTAAAACGATATTAATCAAGATGTGGTTCACTTGTACTCTGGCACCTGCACGTCTGTGAGTGTGACAGGTCACCTGGGATTTACCTCTGGTGGCTCGGGTTCAGTGTTGTTGTTTCACAAAATTAAAGTTAAACATTTACCTCTGTTATGATGTCACGTTTTAGAATTACTCGAGTTTCCTTTGAATGAATCCTGCCAGACAAAAGGACTGTTTTAATGCAGATGTTAGCCATTTAGTGCTTAAACAGATAGTTTGCTTTTTTGTATTCTTTAGGATTTGATCAGTTTGTGTTAATGCATCAGTAGACGATAAAAACTGATACCTGTGTTTGTGTGTGTGTGTGTGTATGTGTCACAATCATTTCAGTGCCTCAGGCCGTTAAGCAGCACTGACTGAGAATACGCCCTGACATGTCTAAAAGCAATCGCTTGCCACACACTCTCACAAGTACACACACACACACACACACACACACACACACACACACACACACACACACACACACACACACACATACACACTTAAATCTGCAGGGCTGAGATACACTAACACACACACATAGACACACTTAAATCTGCAGGGCTGAGATACACACCTACACACACACATACACATACACACACACATAGACAAAATGTGACGCTCAAGCTTCCATAAAACACACACACAGTCATGCACTGTGGTTAAAGCCAGCTGTGCCTGCTGGTTTACAGCCCAGACAAGATACCAGGGACTGTACTGGTAAAATGAACAACTAGCACTGAGCTCAACAACAGCGACTGTGACGAGGAGGAATTCTGTGAAATCTCACGTATGAGCTGCTCCCTGCACAGATAAGCCCGACAGGTCACTTCACCCTGATGCTGGGCAAAGGTTCATCTACTGTTCCAAAGCTTTGCATATTACAATCCAATCTTTTTATGGTTCAACAGCAAACTGTTTATTTTCTATTTTTGTCTTTATTGAGACACGCTGGTCAGCTCTGGTTGTTTAAAATGTGCTTAATAAATAAACTTGACTTAATGACATATGCTCTCGCTCATTTGTGTTTGTGGAACTACTTTCTCACGTGTTGCTGTTGTGTAATTTGTCAATATTTTGAAATCCCCTTGTGTTCATCATATTTGAATTGGTGGCAGACGCCTGGGGAACTGCCTGCACATCGCTGCCACGCTAGATACCACAGAGGGACTTCTGGCACCTGTGCATCTGATTGGTTCATTTGAGTATATCTATTAGAGTAGTTATGTGTATTTAACATATTTTATCAACTAATCTGTAATGTCTTGCAACACCAGCCTGGGAGTCTGGGGATTTTCCATAAGTATTCGTGGGGAAAACATGGGAGTGTCGTCTTTAACTCTGTAACACTGTGACGAAAGCTTCCTTTCTCTCCTGCCCGACATTATTTACGACTCACAACGCTAATAAGTGAAATTAGCAGCTCTTCATGAGCTCTTTGCCAAAGAAGACGAATATTTTCCCAGAGGCAGTGAGGTGCAGATTGATCTGTGGCGAGTCTGATGATGGAGGAGCACTTTTACCAAACCTGTCCATTGAATTAGTTTGTACTTTGTTTTACATTTGATTCTGAGATGCTAATTTCAAACAATTTTTACAGGAAAAGAGAAACCGCAGATGAATGTGGCCTTGGTTTGCTGAGGAACAGCTGGAGGTATTCATCCTCCAGCTGACGCACTTTAAAACCATCTGCACAGGAAGAGGGTGCAACGAGATGACGCACTTAACTTGTGTCAGTCAAAAGTTCAAACGGTTGTAAAACCTGGTGGAAAGGCTGAATTCATGTTTTGATTTCTATATTAAGAATAATGACTTTATTTGTCAAGCACTTTTCAACACAAGTAACAAAGTGCTTCACAACAATAAGTTGTAAACCCTGCCTCCTCCATGTTAACAGACATGGACCAAACATTAAATTTAAAGTACAAATAAAATTTCTCAAAGATGGTTTCTGTCATTTCGGGTCTGATGTTTGTTTGAGTCTTCATGTTCCTGGTTTCAATATAGTCATTCGATGCCATATATGGTGTGACAGGGCATGATTGACAGCTGAGCCTGGCTGGCGATTGGTCAGGCAGGTGTATCAGCGGGACTTTAACAACACGACTCTACTCTCCACTGCGCAGACTCCAAGTGATGTCACCGGCGCAAGATGGCGGTGCCAGTTCCCAAGGGGCTTCTATTTTGTACAGTGGAGGGAAGTGGAGACGTGTCGTCCATCTTTATGACCACGTTTATCTAATGTGTGTTTCTTAAATGTATGTTAAAGTTATTGTACAACACGATTTTACCACACTTTGCTCTTTGCTCTTATCAGTGCAACTGTTCCACCTTAAACAAGCGTAATAATGTTTTAACAATATCTTGAAATATAGTTTTTTTTTTACATTTTTAGAAAAGCCCTTAGTCAGCTTAATCCTGGTAAACTACCCAATCACCATATCTGAAGACTTGTCCTCTTGAGGTCATGTGTTACACAAAGAGGAAGAAATAGAAAATAGTCCGAGTGCACTTAGTGAACCACTGACACTGCACATGGCCTCTCTGCATTTAAAGAAAAAACAATTTCACAACCACATGTTACTGTTTCACGAGCTAGTTTTATATATATTCCTATATTGTTCCTCCACCTGGGACAGTAAGAGAACAGATTATTTATGTATTATTATTGATATTGATATATTGATTATTAATATTGTACCACTCATAATAACATTTTTAAGTTGCTGTGTCGAGTTACCTGTTGAAATGAAGAACCGTGCAGTAAAAAAAACATTTGTTTAACCAATTCAGTGACAATTGAGTCGACTCGTGCACTGACACGTGCACACACACAGACACATGTTACACATTGGGCTATTTTGGAAGTAGCTGACTAGTTAACATTTACATCAGTTGCGTGGGGCATGACGTGCACCGACAGCGATGTTAAATGTCACATCTATTTTTGGTTGCAGAGTGTTGTCGACCAATTTCAACATTAAATGATGCCCTGAAAGATTATAATAAAAAATGATCTTTAGCAAATTGGCATTTAAGAATGTGAAACCATATACTGGAACATTTGCAGCATAAAATGTATAAAATATAATAGTACTCACCTTGAAGACGTCAGATTTAGTCATTTGTTACCAACGTTCTTGTTGCTGTTGAGCACTTTGTATCAATGTTAAGAAAATTCTATGCAAATAAAGTTCATCATTAAAATATGAAATTTAAATTGTGTTCTCATTTGACCTGTCTTACCCTTTAAAAATCCACTCGTTAAATAAAAACAACATAAGTGGAAACATTTAAAAAAACATTAACATGTGTCGCAAAAAGATTTGAACCTGGTGCGTGAGAACAAGTCTTGTGCAACTCATGTCAAGCCACATGTGAAGGGTTAAGAGTAAGCTTAGGTTAAAAAGGAGAAGCTTGTTGCTGTGGAGAGGAGACACACAAACACACACACACACACACAAACACACACACACACACTCAGTGGTGAGGTTTCTGTTAAGAGGGAGCGCACTGTCTTTCTTGTTTAGACAGACCATAGGGACAATAGACGGACATGTTGAAATCTGAAACTGCACAGTCACACTCGAGCTGACGTTGTCGTGCACGATATCATCGGGAAGTGCAGGGATGTGTTGTTGTTTGGGCTTTTATTTGTGACGTCAAAGAAAATTATTCCCAATAAAAACCTAAATGACTACCTGATGTCAAATTAACCCCCCTGTCACATATACGCACACGTTTCAAACCTTCTCCTCCTGCTCTCTTCCAATCAGCGCATGGTGAGGAGGTGAATAACAACATTTGCTTCCTGTGACGAGGCAACTCTCAGCATGGAGTTCAACTTCCGTGAACTTTGACCCACGGTACTCACTTTGCATCCACGAATGTGTGTGAGACGATTATGTAAAAAATAAAATGTCTGTTAAATGTGTGTTCATTCAAAAGTACCTGCATCCCAACTCTAACTTTTTTGATTTTTCTTCTTTAGGATTTAACTTTGCTATCCAAATAAATGAGCACAACAAGTGATTTTATAAATGAGTCACGCTAACAAAGAGCTTTGAGTTTGTGTTGTCGTTTTCTTATCATTCAGGATTTAATAGTTTGGGATTCTATCTACCGGTGTCAAGCCTGGTCTTGAACAGCTCATATATGCACATGGGAACCGTCTGGCTCCCTGATGAGACACAAGAGCAGACAGCCACAGAGCAGTGTTAATATACCCGTACAAAAAAAGCTCAGCCAATCACGTAAGAGGACAGTGACAAGCACAACCAATCAGCTGCCATGACCTACGGGCAAAAGGGGTTTTCTGCACAGACGTGTTCACACCAGCAACAAATCCTCGGCGTGATTCAGACGAGAGGTGGAGCAGCCAGCGGAGGCAGGAAGTGATGTATTAACTCCGCTGTGGAGATCATGTGACTTTATATACAAACACACAGACATCGGTCATCAAACTCTCTGAACTCATGTGTCGGTGTCTGCTACCCCTTCCTCATTCACTGGAAGACTTTTGTTTGTTAGGTTTTGTAATTTTCATTTTTGTGTCTGTCATGTGTCAGAAGTGTCATCAACCCCCCTCCACCACACACACAAACACACACACACACACACACACACACACAAACACTCCTGTCTCTATCTGAAAGCAACCATAGTGTTAAAAGTTGAGTCAGTGGGGTAAGAAGAGGCAGGAAGCTGATTGGTGGGAAGAGTTCTGAGTCACCAAGCAACAGCTCCTCATTGGTTGGAACATCAGCTAATAGCAAGTGAGCTATAGGGAACCAGTTTTGTAGCTATTATAATGGCATAATAAAGAAATTGGTCATATTAAGCTCAGAAGCATAATCTGTCCTGGTACAGGTAAAGCATTCAAAGCTCTATTCACACAACATCTTATCGAAACTGCAGGTTTATGTGGATTTTAACTCATGTTGAGGATCAAACTATCTTTAAAACAAGACTGCAAATTGTGCATTAAATCAGAGCAATAGCCTGATTGCCTGGCTAAAGTATAAGTATAAGGGATAAAATAACTAACAATACCTCAAAAAGTGGAATTAAAGCAATACAGAAAAATCATATCAAAGCCAAGATGACAATAATTGACAATAATCCCAGTGTCATGCTCGGGACACACAATATGGTTAGCTTTCGTGCTAACGTCCCATGCTAGCTATCAATACAATGCTAAAGAGAAGTAGGCCACAAGAGAAATTAAATCTGATTGACACCAGTTTCTCCAGCTGCCACTGCCTCATCTTTCACACTAATGTGATTTTCAAAAATGTGTCAACACCTCTCATGAAATACTAAATTGATATTTTTTCAATTTGGGCCAAAACAATAGTAAAACGGAATGAGACTTAAATGGCAGCAATACAATATTAATAGAGCCAGTGAGACGGACGATATTAGGTCAGTTAAGTGTATTGATCATTCAAATGTTGTTAAGTTTCATTAGTTGTGAGTTTCAGGTCGAGAGTGAAAGTATGAAAAGGTTTGTGTTTCCACTTTATCTTAATACATTAGAAGTAAAGAATCAGTCAAACTTCAAAAAGTGAACTTCATCCACAAAACCTCTATTTGAGTGAAATAATCAAAACACACTTTTAAAGTATCAAACCACTTAGATCAACTGATCCAGTGTTTCTGATTATTTATCACATATGATGTAAGTTATGTTTATTCTGTCAAAGGTGGAAACAGCAAATAAGTTTAACACCTGGAATGTCAAACTTTTGGTTTAAGAATAACTGAGTCGTATTAAAGACGTTTGTGTTGATCAAGGTGGGTTTGCTGACAAGTTGGGGGAAGAAACATGCCTACAGAAAGTGAAACTCAAAAGCAAAGGAAGGGCATTTTACACAGTATCACACACACACACACACACACACACACACACACACACACACACACACACACACACACACACACACACACACACACACACACACACACACACACACACTGTGCATCTGTATGAGCATGAGAAAATATTCTGGGAAGAGTTGCACAGATACAGACCGGAGGGAAAGGAAGGCGGATACTTACAGTTGATTGTTGTTGGTTTCGGTCGGAGGCAGTTTATCCTTGTAATTTGAATGAGCATCAGAAGTACCTTCACTGTCAGGGACAATAAAACAAGAATCAAAATAAAATATCATGTAATAAAATACACTGTAGGCCACGAAAACGCATCCATATTAAACCTTTGTTTACTTGTTAATGCATAATTTAAGCGCTTTATATATATAAATCAATTATAATAACCGTTGGGCCGTCAGATAAAAATAAATTCCTGATCTACCAATTTAGGAACCAACAACCCTTCATTAATGTCTTATAACTGCAGACTTAGTGATACATTTTCTACCTAGTTTTTTACTTTTAAGTTCTTTATGACCTTTGACGAATCTATGAAGCATCAGTAAATGATTTGTAGACCATTAACAAAACCATTAAGAGCAGTAAACCCAGTCAGGTCCATAATTACTGAACGATTACAGGCAGAGTTTCCAGTTATTAAACTGTTTGACTCTCTCCACTCAAGTATTTCTCCCTTCTGTCTCCAACCTAATTCCAGGCTTTAATCAGCTCAGTGGACAAAAGTCATCTTGTCGACTCTGCTTCAGAGAAAGAGTTGTCGACCAGCAACAGAAAATGAAACCAAGAAAAATTCCAGCAAGGATGACTCTGTGGAAACGATTTGAAAGATGCATGTGAGTGTGAGACATGTGGGAAAAGCCATTTTGAGCAGGCGGCTCATTCATTTAGTCTTAATGGGAATCAGAAGTATCCCAGGCAAAAATAGCTGATGACGCCACGTTTAGTTTCCTCGCGCACGTTTCTGCAGTTTCCCAATTCTCAGAAATTGTTTATTCAAACGGCTGGTGTGTGGTTTCAACTTATGAGTAAAACATTTCAAAATCCTCAAGTGCAGCAGGCATTAGCTTCCTCCTACTTTCAAGTGGAGCAGGAAACTATAAGCGTGAACAAAACAGGAAATACCCATGTTAACGGAATTCAAATTGGAGTTAACATGAACCAACCGCCTCAAAACAAGAATACATTTTTTATAAAAGAATAAACATGTCTCCTGAAATTCAGAGGAGGAACCAGCTCCTCCACCTTGCAGCCTCAGCATGATCACAGATTAACCTCAGACTGACACAAAGAACCTCACCCATTGGTCCAAATAGAAATGTAGGGGGGGCTTGGAGTGTGGTGTGATCACCAGTAAGTGAGGCCAGATCCTGATGGAAAGTACCTAAAGATTTTAAACGAGCCAGGAGTCAGGATGGGGTCAAGTGTGTTCACTGTGTACGTGTGTGTGTACTTGTTTTTGTTGCCTCCTCAGGACCTCTTCCAGCAAAAACACTGCCCTTGTCAGGACCAGTAGACCTCATGGGGACCAAGTGTGGTTTTAAGGAGTCAGGATGTTACTTCTGAGGAACTAGTTCAGGTTGGGGACAAGATGTGATATGTGTGTGTGGTTTCTTTCCCATTTACAGAAAAAGATGCATCACTTGTTTCAGAAGAGTAATTACCACCAATGATCTGCTGCTGCTGAGGAGCTGGTCACATGACAGACTCTTGACCAATCAGAGAAACACGTATTCAGGCTCATTCAGGCAGAAGAGGGAAGTCGAAGGGATATAAACAAAGACTGACGCTCATTGTTTTGCCACAAGTTCATGGATTCCCGAGAATGAGGTAAAAATATAAAAATGAGTTCAAAGTTTGGGACGGAGACACAGACTCTTGTCACATGATCACTACAGTGTTTCGCTTATATTTGGCTAAGTGACCCATGTTCTCCATGACACAGGAGGATTTTAGATGTGGTTCACTGGATTGTAAGAAGGTTCTGTGCCCACATCAAAACACAAAACACACACAGACACACACACACAAGCAGAAAACACAACTTCTGACTGGTTTTTAATATAGTTTTGCCTGATGGTGAATTAATGGCGACCCCCTGTTGGGAGGCTTGAGCCTTCCTGCAGCGGCCGGCTCTTTGCTGCTCTAAACACTGAACTCACTCAACTACAACAACATGCACTTCAATGATGATCATGATAAATTCAGAACATGATGACGCTTGTCTCCAGGGTTCACCCTGATTCACCCTGATGACTCTGCAGCTGATTAAAACACGTTTTTGAGTTTTTTCTCTGCAGTAAGAATAAAATGTGTGGTTTGATACTGCACCAGCTGCAGCACAGGAGACGTTACAGTGGCTGACGATAACAAGTGTTTCCTAATAGACAATGAAAAACCACAGTTCCCGGCTGTGGTGTTTCTGCAGATGTATTTTTTAGAAAAGCTTCACTCACATTTACACGGGCTCATGTGTTTTCCTTGGTAGAGCAGGTGAGTCATGAACTGAATTCTGTTACAGTCACTTACAAACGTGGTCCACTTGCGTCATGAACACCACTTCCTCATTTGAACCGTCTTGGTTTCCATTTCTGGGAAATCAAGGTACAGTATCTGAGAGGGCAACTCGTTTTAGACACTTTTCCCGTTTGCTTCTCTTTTGAAAAATCTTATTTAGAAATTCATTTCCAGTCTGTTTGTGTGTAACAATTTACGCTGACTCGTCCAACAAGCTGCAGATATGACCCTGTAGTAAAAAACCTTAAATACCTTCGACTGGGCGAGGAAAATGTTTGTCTTAAATAGTTTGTTTGTTTGAAGTAGTTACAAATCACAAACATCAAACCATTTCCTTATCTTACATGAGTGAGTCAGGGTCCTATATAAAACCTATGTATAAACATTGTGAATATAAATGAAGAATAAAGTTTCAAATGATAAATGAATAGCTTATAGATATTCACTACAGTTTAAATTCATATAGAAGAAAATTCGTCTTGAAATCATAAAGTCAAGATCAGATTGATTTAAATAAAATAAAGTGTCTCTAGAATTTAGCACTAAACTACATGGTTCTTTCCAGGAAACTTTCAATAACTAGCAAACATGTTCACTTACCTAATGCATAGTTTCAGATTTTACTTTTCCTAAATACTAAAATAAAGTGGGCTGGTACTACACATACTTTTAGTGCATTGTACTGAGCTTTCCTGGAAATATCCTTGTAATTAAAAGCTTAAAATCATGCTTGATCAGGGACAAGGAGCAGATGTTGAGTTGAACTTTTTCTGTGCAAAAAACACATAGATTATGTTGATTGTCTGTAAAATATTAATCTTTACCACGGTTATGACTTAACAACCTTGAATGGTCAAAAGAAACCAGCACCAACTGCTAGAGAAACCAGAAGCCTCCCTGGTGGCCTCCTGTGTTTAACTGTTGACCCACATAACCACCGGTCAACCCTCCTTGGAAAAAGAGGCTCAATAGCGATCACACATTTCTTCTTTTGATCTCAACAGACAAGAATTCATAAATAACTCCTGGGTCAAATCTCTCGTCATCATTTTGGACTGACTCACAGATGAGTGAGCCAGGAAAATATGCGAACAGAGATTTTCCTGAGAAGATATTTAAATTAGAACTTGTGCAATTCTGTGATTTAGTTATTCACTTCCACTCCTAAAACTTGAAGCAGTGAATTGAGAAATTCAGAGTCACAAATACATCCTTGATATCCCGCTGACTTTTTACGCCTTTTTAATTTCCGCACAGCACAAAATTGCGCAACACAATGCAACTGGAAGTAACACAACGCGATGCAAAAACACAAAAACGGGACAATCGCAAGATGCAACGCTTCGCAACACAGACCCTCAAAGCACAACTGTGCATCTGAGATAAATAAAATCACTGAATGAAAAGCTTATCATTGATGTTGCTCGAGCCTTTTAGCGTTTCATTGCATTCAGGTGTGTCTTGCATCTTTCCCCCCCGAGTTCAGTGCAAAATAAAAGTGTTTTCGCAGCACCTCGTTGCCCGAGGTGGTGGAGCAGCTTTGACTCTCCTGTTTTTGAAGATGTGAAAAGCTTTTGATTCTGAAACCTGTGGCAGGGTTTTTGCAACAGCACCTGATTTTTTTGTTTGCCTAAGTGGAGTTTAAAAGATCTTTCGGCGGCTTCACAGAGATTAGACGTGTTTGTCTGTGTTGTTGCTTCACGGTCTCACAGTGAGTCAAACAGCGGATGAAATTTCACAGAGGTCGTGCGACGAGACACATGACAGAAGAAGAGGAAGTGTGGTGAAAGGAGATCTTCACATGTGTTATAGCTCAACCAGAGCGCCACATTCATTTCTTTATCATCCAGTAAAGCTGCTCTGACACGGTACTTTTCACAAGCACTTTCCATAACCTGATCCAAACGTTTCTATAAACACTGTTCAAATCAAATATTTTGTGGTTAATTTAAGGTTATTTCATTTTAAAATCTGGTTCAGAAAATCTAGGAAATGCACCACAGCTGGATCTGATCTTTGTTTGCTCTCATGAATCACTGGAACACGTCCAAACCAAACAGCTTCTCCACCGGAGAGGTTCGGCTCAGCAGTGGTGGGTTCAGTGCCAAAGCTCTGCATGGTCCTGGACACATCATGATTTCAATTCCAGCTTTTGGGTCAGATTATTGACTAAATTTGTTTATTTAATGTGTGGTGTAAAAATAAATTATTGTAATCTGATACCAAAATTGTCAATTCAGAATGGAGGGAAATCTTCAGGATTAAAGAACATTAAAATCCCCTAAATCTTTTAAATACTTAGTTGAACTTGAGTAGTTCAACTTGGTTCCAGTTAAAATAACATCACTTTTCTGTCCTATGATCAGAACCGCAGCCAGAATTTTACAACAGATACTGCAGGTCCACATAGTGCAACTTACATATATGCACATGTATATAAAATTCAGTTTCTGAAAGTAGCCAAATTTGGAAAATAGTTGAGTTGAAAATGTTGAACTCTGCTCTTAAAGTATTCAACCAGTGTAAGATTAAAATGTGATGTTTCTAGAAACTCACTGTCTTCAACGGCACAGGCAACTATAGGCAAAACATGGGCTGCATCCACACTGCTGTTTGAATAACAGAAGCTAATGACTTTCTTCTTTTGATTTGAAAAACAGGTTTGAAGACAATCTCTTGAAAAGTGTCCAACAAAAGTCATCAAACTTGTCCTTAACCAAAGAGGGATAAGATCTTCTTTTGTTTGGGGGAATATCACGAGACACAGTAACACTGACTCTCACTGTGAGTCACTGAATGACGTGATTGCTCTATTAAACACCAGCAATTATATGTTGTGTGAGACAAACCTGTCATTAACCCCGAGGGCACGGCAACAGCACCAAACCTCTGCCTCAGTCGTCTCTACAAGGCTCAAACATTCAGTTTTACGTCTAATGTCGGTTGAGATTTACAATTACAAGCTTTAAGCATTTATAAGCTACAGTTGTGTGTTTTGTCAAATGTAAACAGACTTGACCTTCTCCCAACTGACTGTGCACACGTTTGCCCCGACAGACTCACAAGGCTTATGTCACACTTGCAAGTCGCTTTAACTGAGACCAAAGAAATTGGGAAAGGGAATGTTTCTCAATGTTAAAGAAAGTGGAAAATAATTTTACTGTATGACATCCTTCCACCAATTTCCGTGTAAATCTCTGCCGTTGTTTTGGGTAATCTTGCTTCCAAACAAACAAATGGACAGGGGTCACCAATCGTCTGCATATTAACAATTATTACAAGTTAATTAAGACCACAAACAGAAATCACGACTGCTGTCTGTGTATTTTCAGCTTGTGTTGTCATTTCAGCATCAACACAAATCGTCTTTCTTCTGTCATTAAAAAAACACATGGCGGTAGAAAGAGGTTCAGAAACAGAACATCAGGAACAATAAGAGCCCACGATGTTCCTGTCAGAGCTTTGTGTAAATGTGAAGGTCACAGAAATAAGACAAATGTGGGATACCAGCTCATCCTCAGTTTTATATACGTACTTGTTCACTTTTATCCAGTTTATCTCAAGGGGTTTTCATGGAATTAGAGTTTATACAAGTGTCTCCCTTTAAAACAGCATTAAAACTTTAATCCCCCAGTTGTGTCTGATAGGAAATCTCTCAGTATCTCACTGTGAGTCAGCTGCCGGCTTCAGGCCGGTGTGAAGTCCTCACGCTGCATTTCCTATTAAGAGGAGCAGGGGTTTGTTGGATGTTGGATGCGTAAACAGGAAGTGAAGTTGAGCATGAGAGCCGCCACAGGAAGTGCATCAGTCAGACACAATTTATCATTTCCAATAACTCACTTCAGCTTGTTGCCTTTTACAGTAAGTTTCAAGTGTTCAGACACAATGGACACCACTGCTTTCTGGACAGTGATCTTTATATGCAACCATGACTCAGTGCTTTCTCATTTTTGTTCTGTCGGTTTGACACCTATTCATCTGTTCTTCAATAAGCTAACAACAGTTTATTAACGACCATTTGCAATTATTATCTTGTGTTTTGCTTTCTATACTTTAAATTTGCTATATAAATCTGACTTGACTTACAAAAATATATGATTCCAGGTTTATCCTTAGATGTTATTTTTTTATAGGTCAGATGAAAATCAAAAAAAGATTTAACTATTCTTATAACACACACATTTAACAGCAATTACTTTAGTTTCCAAATTATCCCAAAATCAAAAACAGCATTTCACACATAGTAAAAACATCCACAGACTATTTGTGAGACACATTTAATGAGTACTAATAAACAGTAAAAACTACAACTTTATGGTATCGGAGGGGCCATTTTGGATTTTGAAGCCAGGGAACCGACCTTCCAAGTCGAAATTCCGACTTGAGGGGGCGCTTCAGCTCAAGCTGCAACTTGTGACTCGGGGGTCGGGTCAAGGAACAAATAAGCATAAGTACTGTATGTCAAAGTAATCCTCCAACTTCAGGACCTGGAAATTTAAAGGCTAATTTATGCTTAATGTATTTGTTGATTTGATAGGGACCGATTATTGAATATTAGTATAAGACACCAAATGTTGGTGGCAAAGTTTGCAATAATGTTCATTTACATCTGCTGGTCAGGTAAAAACAAAAAGAACGTGAGATTACAAGTAACAAAATGAAAGAAGGACAAGAACATGGTTTGGTTTTAGATCCTTCCTTTAAAACTGGTGCCTGCTTTGGTTTCCATGATGTTTTGTATTCTGGTCTTCACTCCGACAGGTTTTGTCTCGTCCTCATTGACTCACTGCTGCGGTGATTCTTCTCACGGTCTCTTGTGCGTATCTGCTTCGTTTGGGCCACTTGAGTTAAACTGCTTGTGTCTTACATTTCACCGCTCTCCTTCACAGCGGTCTGGTTGAGTTGGTCGTCGTTCCTCCGCTGTGGCTCGGCTGTGGTTTGTCTCCTCTTTAGCTTGGATTTGTCGAGTTGACTCTGGAGCTTCTGGCTCGATTTGCCTCGGTGAGTCCAGGGCCGAGCGTCGGCTCTATAGCTGCATCTCTTGCTTCAGTGCGGCTGATGTAACACTGAGCCAAAGCGCTGCAACTCCACGGTGCTGCTCATGGAGATGCTTTGATAAAGACAGGCTCACACACTGTACGTGCATGGACACACACACACACAGAGGAAAACTCTCCCTGCATGAGAGCCGCGGCCTTTTGATGAAAAAGAAGAGGAACTGTCTTTTTGCTGCAGCACTAATCAAAGGGACATAGTGTATCATAGGAAGTGCTCGACATTTTAATGAGGGGATGTGAATAATATGTACCAGGGTCACATGATGTAAGCTTCCGTGTAAAGAAATGTGCCACGGATGAAATACTGCAGGAGAAATGCAAATAAGCGGCTGCCCTGCAAACAGCTCACTACAGATTTCTCAAGTATTAAGCAACATCTTGTTTTGTGTTTTTTACAGCGTGTGTGTGCATGTGTGTGTTGAGGTGGACGATGTGTGGATTTATTTATCGGCGAGGCCCAAGACAGAAATCACAACTTCCTTAAAATCAAACCCTGCTCTTCACCCAAGGATTTAACAACCGCTCTTATTTCTCCCTCTCTTTTACCATCTTCTTTACCACAATGCCAAATAGATAGTGTGACTACGCACTGTAGCTGTGTTATCTCATATTATTTCATGGGTGTAGAACTAGAAAGTTATGTTATATCAGGTTGTGGACTCATACTCATACTGTTGACTCGTCATTAGACCTATGACTCAAATTTGCCTTGTCTTACTTCTGCTCTCTGTTCAGATTAGTGGAGGAATTTGTAAAATCATAGTAGAATGTCAGCAGGACCCTATTCACATCCACCAAGTGTGTTCACCAACCCCATCCATTTCTGTATTTGTTTGATTGTTCGTTTGTTTGTCAGCAGGATTACACAAAAACTACTACACAGATTCACGATTTCTTTCAATCACTTTTCTTTAACATTATCGGTTCGTGATAGAAGGAAGTCAGACATATTCAGGGGACTGATCATTTTTGGGTGGAATTTGCTGCAGATCCAAATAGAAATAAAGATCTAGTATAGATTTAAATGTAGTTTCATGGGGGTTGCCTCTTTTAAGGGGCCGTATAGTATCAGGTTTTGACTTGTAATAGATATCTTTAACTTTTGACTTAAGCATCGTAATATGTCTTCCAGCTCAGGAGGCTCAAACACACACACACAAAAGACAACAGTTAATAGAGGAAGAGAATCGACTGGAGGTCTCTGACCACAGCATCCTGAATATGTTTTCCTCTTGGCCCCTGACAAAGCAAACACAGCCGACGAAGCCCACAGGGACACACACACAGAAACACACACAGAGAGACACACACAGAGAGCCTGAGAGGAAACTACAGTAAATGCACACCTGGTTCCTGCTGTGTCTTACTGAGGAGTGTGCTGCAGCCAAACCACTGAAAACCACAAAGTGCGACCATGTTTAAAAGTGCACTGCGTGTTATCACACCCCATGTTTTACTGTCAGAAGCATTAACATGTGTCTCTTGTACTTAAACAAACACTTGTGGTTATTTTGTCAGTGAGGCAGCTTCTTGTCGCACCTCGTTGAATTGTTTTGTGTTAATTGCCCCAAAGTGCTGTCATTTCATTAAGTGCACTTTAATTTGGTAACATGAAACATCGAAGAATAAAACAGAGAAATATCATTTAACTACATTTTGACCCTGTTCCTCTTTAAGACAGGACGTCAGGTTGGGTTAATGAAGACACAGATTTGAAGTTGCCTCGATGTGGAGGCTGTGGCATCGAAGTAAAAACAGGTCGGTTTAATGAGCTATAACCAAAGGAGCTAATTATCTTGCAGAGTGAGAGTTGGTGGGTGTTTGTGTGGAGGCTCATTCAGAGAGTCCAGATGATCACAACCCCATTAGTACAATTAAGCTTTTATAATCACCATATCAACATAAATAAAGTATTTATGTCAAACTAAGATGTATAATATAAGTGATCATTAATGTATTTGTCCAAAAAAAGGTATAGTCTTGTGTTTTTTCATCTAAATATTATTCTCCTTGAGACATTTATAAAAGATTTGTACGTAATCAAATTCAACAAAAGCCAACCTGCTGCATAGAAATAGTCTTTTGTTCACTTACCTTAAAACCACAAAGGGTTAAAACAGTTACTTCTCTTTCTCTGCAGGTTGGAGGAATCCACCCGGCCGGACTGCTGCTCTGACTCATGCACACGTGTGTCAGAATGTGTGTGTGTGTGTGTGTGTGTGTGAATGCAGGAGGCCTTTACGCGCATGAACACTTTTTTATGTGTGTGTGTGTGTGTGTGTGTGTGTGTGTGTGTGTGTGTGTGTGTGTGTGTGTGTGTGTGTGTGTGTGTGTGTGTGTGTGTGTTAATGAGTTGTATGAATGTGTGTGTGTATGCGTGGAAGACATATAATTATCTGAGCATGTGTTTGTGCCAAGCTGTGGAAGGCACCGTACTTTCCGTGTCCTGCAGATGAGCACATGCACAGACTCACGCACACACACACACACACACACACACACACACACACACACACACACGCATGCACACACACACACACAAGAGGACAAGGGAAAGAAAATAACAAGCGAGTCAGCTTCAGACAGTTCAGTTCAGACAAGTAAAGGAAAAAAACGTTGTCCTCATTTCACCTAAATTAACTTTAATGCCAACAAAGTACAATGACCTGAGATGAACTGAAGAGGCTGGTGATGGATGGAGCAGATTTCACAGAAAAATGTGTAATTAGTTGACAGTTTGTAAACATGTCTTTCCCTATAACTTGTTTAAGAGGAAATTCTCTGAAAGAAAACTGAGGACGTGCAGTTTTGTGGTTTAGTTGACGTTTGTTTTGTCCTGTCTTTGTGTAAATAGGCCCGATGCTCAGTCTGAGATTTAAAAGGATTAGGACACAACATTAATAGTCTTATAACAATATTCACAAAACATGAATACTACACTGAAGTAATTATTCCTCCTCGTCAGTGTAAAATTCTCACTATGCTTCTGTTGCAGCTCAGTGTGGAAACACAAAGAGGGAGGTCATGAATATTTAATGTTATGCAGAAAGTGTACGATTTAAAAGTCAGTTCTCTGGGGTTTTAAGAAGTCCACGACATTCGATGAAGCTGAGAGAGGTACAACTAATTAGAGAAAGCTCCCATTAGATTGGTTTTATTTCAAATATATATGTATTTTATACATTGAATGTGTTTTGTCAAAGAAATCTTAATTTGTAAAGATGCAACAGTGAAAATATTGAAGATAAATAACATCAACTTAAGTACAATGCCTCAAAATGTTAATTCACTTGCACAGAACTTGCCTCAGTGACTGAACTAAATAATAAAGCACTCGTGCACATTCATGTACAAAGATGAAAAGGCTTTATTTACAGCAATAACAGCATTTAAAAGTAATTAAAACATAATTACAAATATGTTCAGTGTGCAATAACAGTACAGAAACCCCATCCCCCCCAAAAAATAAAAAATTGCTACAGTTGTACTGGGTCATTTGGAGTCATTGAGTTTGTTATATCTGTACACACACGCTCTATGCAGATGCATTTCTGTACAGCACTGGCAGGCAGGACACACCACAGGCCCGGGTCATACCAGACATCACCAGGCATCACGGGGGGGGGGTCCGTTCAAAGTGGGTGATCGGATCTCCCATCCCAGTTCTATATGCAAAGGACAAATGCATTGTTGTTTTAACCGGCAGGAGGAAACAATGCTCCTCCCGTGCCTGGTGTGTCAGAAAATACAAACTAAAAAAGAAGAAGAAATGGAAACAATGCAGGCTGGGGCTGTTCATCCGAGTGAAGAAGGTCAGCCACGATCTTTGACACTTTTATCTCTGTGAGCTTTCTGAAATTTTGTAGATGTTGTGGACAAAACAAGCTCCTGCGAACTTCTGTTTACGCGAAACACGTGAATAAAACCTGCCGTCCTTCAATGTAGACCCCTGGTGAAAAACATCAAATACAAAAGCTCACTCTCCTCGGAAGGGTTCTCCTGTTCCATTGATCCTAAAACGCTCACAACAAACAGGAATCCGCAGCATGACTCGTCAAAGCGGCTCCAGCTGTAAAAACCGTGAGCTTCACACTGTGACTGTTTCTGTCCTGTAACGAATACTAAAGTCAGACGGTGAATCAGCACATCAGCAGGTTTCCATATCAGTTTCAGACGACGGAAATTCATCTCTCGGTTTCCTCCCTGCCATGCTCTCCTCTCGCTCTCCTCTCGCTGTAATACAGTACTTCAAAAATGAGGTCTTAGGTTTCACATGGCACAATATCACGAACATGCAGCAGTCAGCGCTCTCAGCGTCACAGCTGGGGGGGGGGGGGGGGGGGAGACGAGAGTGAGACGTTTGCATCTCCAGACAATAAAGAGTAAGGACACAAGAAGTGTAGTTTAAGTTTACAACTTTTAACAGTCTAACTTTTTTGTCGGTACCTCACCGTTTGCTGGCCACCAATAGAACTGGCTCTTCTTCATAAAAAATCTCACAATGTACTAATCTGAAATATTGATAATTATATAAAAGCTACTCCTAAAACCAGTTGACAGCCATGGACAGATTATGAGATGACAGGTTCAAGGACACAGATATGATCAAATACTATTAACATCTTAACAGGATCAGGTTCATGGTCATTTCTCATCTCTTTGTGTTTCCTAGACTCGTCATCACGCTCGGTTTGATTCTCTTTGTGGACGTTTAGCGTCTCTTTGTGGATTTTAGAGGCCATTTGTGATCGTATGACGTCAAACAATATTTGTTATTGCCAATCAGATTCTTATACTTTGGTGCTATATTCAGTTGGTGCACTTGGACGTCTAATCCGTTCATGATACGTCATGCCTGCAGCTGGACAGAGAACCTGATGCATTGAAGGAAGTTTGAAATAGAAGCTTCGAAGCTGAGCAGCTGATTTAACCATTAAAACATGTGATTGCAGATCTCCGGTGATGTGTAATGAGAGTTTAAGAAACGATGAAAGTCGGATCACACTTAATCTGTTATGAATCGGTGTTGACAGAACTGTACAAACATCCAAGATGACTCATGGACTTTGGTTATTGAATGTTTTACAACAAACGTCTGCTGCTGCTCTGATTTGCTGCCGGTCTGGATGACCTCACATTAATTCAACACACGTGACACAAATAACAACCAACACTTTCATTTGAAACGGATTAAGTCCGACTGAGGAGCAAAGCTTTTAAATGCATTAAGTGGGATTCCTGAAAATCTCCTTATTCAGATCTCGGTCAAATTGCTTTGTTTCAGTGACAGTGATGGTTGATCTCGCCAAACATAAAACAAATTGCATTTCCATTTTTATTCCAGTCAAACTGCGGCTGATGTGATTTGGTGATTTACTGATACAGATCAAAACAACAGAATATTTCACTGGTACCATCAACAACAGCCCAAAAATAAAAAACCCGGTAGTTTTACATAAATCTCTTTGGTCACTTTCATCACTGGACATTTAAGCCTCATTTATGCTCAACGTTTGACAGAAAACGAACGGACGCTTCTGTCTGAACTCTTAACGTACGTGAACGCAGCAAAAATGACTCTTTAAAATACGTTTGTTCTCGAGGACAGAGGAGATCACATTAAAGATTAACACTTTATCTCAAGTGTTTGATTTTACAAGTTGGCTTCCTCACCTACGTGAAAGAGACAAAACACACGACACACGTACGATCTCTTGATGACATAAGGTGCTTTGGTCAAATTTCTCTTGCATAAGTCTTGTTCAGGGCAATGACACATTTTAAACGGCATTTCATATTTTGGATTTATGCATTTAAGGGTTTTCAGACTTTCACAAGCTGTTTATTGAATCAGCTGTAACTCCTAATGTGCATTTTAGTAATCAGAAGCCAGGACATGGATTATCTGATATCTTTTCATATATACAAAGAAAAGAAAAAGTATTATCAGTGTTTGTTGTTACTGTTAGATAACCAGTCAGTAACAAAACCCTATTTCACTCTGTTATCCAGTGTTTGGTTTCTGTCCAGAAATCTCTCTGGTGAGTGTTTAATGACCTGGCAGGAGTGAGGAGACTTGGCCTGCGTCTGACTCACTGTGCTAATAAACGGATAACGTGACCTTGTCAACAAACCAGTACACGCCTGCTACTCTCAGTGGAGCCACTAATGACCAATCCAGCGGCTGAGACTAAGAACAGGAACAGGACTGGTTCGGTCACTTATTGTGGAAGATGTTAAAACGATGTCAAATGAAGGTTTGTGAATGCAGAGGGGCGGGAGGTGAGTAAACGTGACCTTGAGTCATGACACAATTAAACGCTTTAAAGGATTTAAACGGTTTAAAATAGTATCACTGTATTAATAAGTGAACTAATCTTTTCTTGCTCTGGATAATCAAGGTGCTAAATCTTTGTTTTGACGCCAAACAAAACCAGAGCAAAGAAAGTGAAGCCTCTGAATGTTGGTTTGGGACTTTATACGAATCTATAAACACGATCACATTGTATCTGGTGATGAAAGTGGTTTGGAAATTCTTAGAAATCTTCTCAGTTTTAGACTTCAGTGAGGGGGGGGTCATGTGCCAAATGGCTCTAGTGGTTTCAGGAACAGGGGCTGGTCTGTGTAGAGGAAGACTGGTATCAGATACTCTACGGTTGGTATTTACAAAGTATCTGCTTGTGATGTCTGCTGTGCACGAAATGCTGGTGAAAAAGTTGATAAAACTATTCATGTATCAATTTTCCAACTGTGCACGTTCAGAAAACTAATTTCGGACACATCTGCTTTCTCAATTCATGTACCTTTAAAGGAATACAAATCTAGATTAGGTAAAATATTTACAGTAGCATTCAAACATTTCATTTTTGGGTAAAGATGGATATTATTAACATGTACTGATCAGTCCAGGGTTTGTTTGTTTTCCCTTATTTAGTTATTTAATGTCCCAAATATCGTTTTTTGCTACAAAATTCACCAAAACATAATGTTTTATGTGAGACAATACATTTCCTGGGGCTGAAAACACTGATGAACAGTTGACAGTGCAAGCGTTGGCCCAGTCGGTTCCTTCACAGCACTGCATGAAAAGAGGAATTTGTGTCAGTTTGTGTCGCTGCAAATTTCGGTGGAATTTCAGGTTAACGGCTGTTCACAGGAATCTGCAGGCTGCACTGCCAGGAACTGACGGGAATTGATGCAGGGTTCCAGTTTCTGGTGAACCCGGAATTCGCATCCTGTAAACAGGCACTAACTGCCAGGAATTAGGTGAGTTCGCAGGCGCAAAATTCGGCTTTTCATGCAGTGCAGGTCACAAGTCTGTTGCATCCTGGGTACTAATGTGACAGGAGTTTTTCCCTGCCTAAACATTTTCCAAGGTAATATTCAGTTAACAGGACCCATGCACTTTAACAACCCCGGGTCTGCATAGTTGATCTCCCTGTGAACACATCATCACTGTACAAAAATAAAAAGAGCTTAAAGTAATCTACAAAACAAAGACTAAAGGAAACTGTACAAGGCACAGTTGAATGTCCGCAGGCGTCGTTTTGCAGAGAGGCATATTTAGATGACAGGAGGAGAGGAGTGCAAATTCCAGGCTCTTTGGTAGCATCGCGAGGCCTCAGAGACCATAAAGGAAAACACAGGCGCAACATCAAAAATACAAGCGTATTACAGAGTTCCATAAAGGTGTTCATACGTAATCTCCGTCAAAATTAAAAGTCTCCCCCCTCGGTTGGAACAGAAAAGCACCGAGAGTAAAAAAAAAAATCAGGTCACCCACAACGCAAGGAAGATTTAAGATGCGATAGATCCAAAAACACAAATATATTCCTGAAAATGTTACGTCTGCTGGGTTTTTCCAGAGGCTAAACCTGAGGGTGGTCCTGGAGGTTCATGCCCCCTTGCATGTAGATGAGCCGTCCGATCACAAGGAGCAGGAGGCCCATGCACAGCAGCAGGCCGGGCTCCTGCTGGACGTGCGGCAGCTGGTTCGGATGGATGACAACATGTCTGCGTCCGCCTGCCGCCCCCTGCAACACAAGGAAGAGAGGAAACACCAGATACAGCATTAACAAGAGGAATAAACAACATCTGCACCAAAACATTATGGCAGCTTTCCACCAAGATTCATGGAAAACAGTCCAGAAGCTTTGGCGTCATTTTGCTCACAAACCAACCAACCGACAAACAAATGTTTATTCTTTTATTATATTCAAATGAGCATCTACAGGAAGGCTTCAAACAGAGTTTAGATAAAGTTATCTTATCTTATTTGGCAAACGTAACACCGTTTACGATTTGAAGTGTTGGCTCCTGTGGCCGAACGCTACATTTCCCAAAGTATTTATGTGGTTAATGGTTAAAAGTACTGTGAAAGTTCTCAAACGTCAGCTGAGTCACTTCATGCAAAACATCCACAGGTTAAAATCCTGCTCATGTTCATCCATCATTTGCATTAAGTTTTGCATGGCGTGTTCTCGATTTCACAACATGTTCTGAGTGTGCTGTGACATACCATCAAATGTTCAGGTAAACACTGCGGCGTAACAGAGGATCCCTTGATGATTTAAAATCAAAGGACACACGCATGCTTGCTGTGTGTTTACGTCCACAGGAAGCAGGTAAGTACAGTTTTCAACATCCTGCCGCAACTCTGCTGCATCTCCAGGTGTGTGTCAATGCATATGTTGTGTGTTTATCTGCATGCGTTGTGTGCTGCTACAGGGCTTCCGATGTTTGACCGCACAGCAGTTACAGCTTCTACGTTAACAAGCTTAACTCCAGACAGTGCCAATTAATGCAAACGGTATGTATCTTTAAAATAACCTCAAATGTTTCATGCGGCCAAAAGCATTTACATTTGAATGAAGAATAAAATAACAGGAGAAAGAAACACTGTTTAATGAAAGGTGCTGTATCTGCTTGAGGGATGTGGTCTAATAAAATTTTAGATTTAAAGGTGTATGTCAGTAATTTAGCATTTCACATCCATAAAGAAGAAGTTTCTCAAGGTCTCAGAAACATTGAATCCTACACTTCTTATATTTTACCTGTGAAATATTTGATGTGTGAGCAGCAACAGGCTGATCTCCATTGAGATGACCTTTGTGTTAAATTGTCTGAGTACACATTAAAAAATGTCTGATAAGTGACATAGAGGAGAAAAGAGCTTGCATCCATAGCAACACATTCAAGATCAACGAGATCCGAGTTCAGAGAAACCTGTCGAGCCGAGTCTGGTTTCATTCAAGCTGGGTTGTTCAAGGTCTGATTAGGAACATCCAGCAACAAGATCAAATCCTCTCTGACTCTGGTGTTCTAGTCCTCTGGTTCTTCTTCCATTAAACATTTCATCGTCTTCAAGTAGAGAATTGAATCAATGACTTAAACGAGCGTTTTCTCTTATTCTTACTATCCCTACAGTCGACAGCCTGGTGCTCGAGCCTCGGACCGTCACTCCAGCACCTGTCGACGAAGGAGAAAGGACATTTCCCCTGGATGGATGCCCACAGGGAAAACAACTCATTTCAAGCCCAAGTTACATCACATATTATCAGTATTGATTCCAGTTCAAGCAGAGGATTCTTCTCATTTAATTGAAATCCGAACCAGTTGGCCGCCAGCAGAAAGCCTGCCGCCGTCCGCTGAGAAATCTGTGTGAATGTGAAGCTTTGAAAAAAAGATCCTCCCTCAGCTGCTGTTTGCTCGGCTAATAAATAAAACTTTATAACACTCGGGCCGAAGCGTTTACAAGAATAACTTTGGAATTACTAGAGTAGGAATCAGTTTTTTCCGGTGGGAGATGATGTCCTGTTTTGGCATGAAGCCTTTCACATACACACCAGCCGGATGGACTGTACAATACCAGCCAGACATTGGCGGAGAATAAGCCCCGGGCGAGACTGCACTCTGAAAAACAGGATCTTTATGGATGAGAGAGAGACAGAGCGAGAGAGGGGGGGAAGGAGGGAGGGAGGGAGGGAGGGAGGGAGGGAGGGAGGGAGGGAGGGAGGGAGGGAGGGAGGGAGGGAGGGAGGGAGGGAGAGAGGGAGGGAGGGAGGGATATCAAAGCTGTGTGGTTTGGTGGTTTGATTCGAAAAGCGAGCCAGAAGCCACAGTAACCTCTGAATGCCGGAGGAGGAAACAGGTGAGGGGAAGACTAGTCAACCCTGCGATGAATCATTGTGTGATTCAAATTGTGCTTCGGACTCACAAGGACCCACAAACAGGTCAGAGCTGACCAAGGAACTGCCAGGAGACTGATCTAAACCAGACTTGACTCTTGCACAGAACAGCTTTAACACGCCGACCAGATTCATGGCCACACCGGTCATGAGCATGTTTCATCCACAGTTCACCAGAACATCTCTCAAACTACTACTGGAGAAATTGCCATTACAGGTTCTGACATTCATGTTCCCCCTCTGGGAAAATAAAACTTTGGTGATCGCTTCACTTCTTATCAAGCAGCATTATCAGTTCAAAAGTTCAATTTGTTCATTAATGACCAAGTACCTGCAAACTAATGACAGTTGTGTACAGTTTACACGGTAAATAAATAATTATCATACCACTGTCTCCACACAGGCACATGTAGGGCACAGGGCAGCTAGCTTTATTAGCTTCACATTTTTAGGGTTAAAGTTTTAAATGAAATCCACCATAAAAAGTAAAAAATTGGCACAAATACTGTTTATTTCTGGAAAAACACTTAATTCTGGTTTAGACATGTGTTTTTCTTATTCTTCTTTTATAAGATTTCCTCTCCAGTAATGATTACCTTATGAACTTTCTGACTCTGGTCAAAGTTTGAGGAGACACCGATGTAGGAAGTAGCTGAGCGAGCAGCATAGACTAATTTCTCTGCAGCCAAAAAAACTGAGTCTTTATTTTCCCTGAATGTCGTGAAGGGACTGTTGTGTTTGGCAGCGAGGTGAAGAGCAAAAACACATTAATTCAACCTCCCTCCTTCAGTTTGGCAGCAAACAAGCTCCAGAGTTTGTTGTTTGAATCACAGATTTGCCCTTTGTCTTCGTATTGAGAGGAAAAGTTTCAGTGAATTTTCAACAGGAATAAAGAGTTGCATTTGTCTTCTATCATTTATTTTCTCAGATAACATAATTTCTGGCCCGAAGAGACGTGATCTTACTTTTTATGTTGTGAAAACAGTGACGTTATTATTGAAGTGAGTTTTCTCTCACAGCAGCGTTAGCTTCATATTGCACGTTATGGACTCGTCTCTCCTCGAAGCGGCTTCGGGAGACAGACTGGAGGTTTGTGGTTTGGAAGTTGGCAGCGTGTCGGTGCTCTCTCCTCACCTCATGAACCGCTTAATGATCTGATCTGTCAAGATGGTCTGCAGTAAAAATAAATGAGGGAAGGGAGTCGGGACCACACTAACAAATCCATACGAGTCTCAAGATACTAAGCAAACTGACTGAAAGCTTGTTTCACTATTACATCTTCAATTTGTTGAAGGATTGATGTCTAGATACCTGTTATTTGACACCTGTTATTAAACATTGGTACATTGTTGCAAAGAGCATGGATTTTTAAACTCCATCATATCCATTACAAACACGGCCTGTGTTACAAATCCGCAGAGGTGGGACCAAGTCAATTTTTTGCAAGTCCCAAGTAAGTCTCAAGTCTTTGCCCTCAAGTCCCGAGTCAAGTCCCAAGTCAAGGCAGGCAAGTCCCGAGTCAAGTCCAGAGTCAAGACTGACAAGTCTCAAGTCAAGTCCAAGTCCTGCAGTTTGAGTTTCGAGTCCTTTCAAGTCCTTTTGATCACAGAGTAATAATATATTTACACAGATCATGTATGCTTTTAAAATCTTTATTTATTTATTTATTTATTAAAACTTGCGGGAGCCGCTCCTATGCAGTGCAAAAAAGGACAACAGCTCATAAATCCAATCCAAAAACAGTTATTTTTAATTAGAGATCTTTACAAATTTAAGTGCAATGACATTAAACATGTCAAACATTAAACATTTAACATGTCAACACAACATTTAAGAACTTTTGGGAGGACATGTCAAGACATGAACCACATGACAGTTAAAATAAAAAGTTAAAATGCCGCTGTCCCACTGTATATTTAAACTTTTGGTTAAACTTTGGTCCATCTTTCGAGCACTAGTCTACAAACATCTTGTTGAGTTTGAGCAGCAGCTGATTTTCAAGGTGAGTAGAACTCATCCGGGTTCACTTTGCAAACAGCAATCCAGCACAGCTGAAGAGTCACCCACAGGCGGCCGAGGCAGGTAGGCCAGTGGGCTATTGAGTTTCAGGCAGTGTTGTCCATGAACACGTTCATTTTTATGAGAACGTTGAACTAAACGCAACTTAATGACAAATAATGAATTTGAACGGTAAACACGTTCATATTATCTGAGGTCAAGCTGAAACGTTACGTAATGTTTTCCTTCTCCTGAGGAGAGACGCTGTCTAAAACGAATGCTTGCACCATGTCGTTGCGATCGTTGTTGTGTTTATTTGAAATGAAATGCAGTCTTACAGGGCAAAATACCATCTGAAAGTTGCAATTCCGTTTTTCAACTTTTTTTTGTTGAAGGGGGGGGGCTCTTGCATAGAGCCCCAAATATGCTAGGGCCGCCCCTGTGTAGCGCAGTGATTCTCTGTATGGTGCACCCACCGGTGCGGCGCGGAGGCATAACAGGCTGGCAGCCGGGAGGAGAAAATGCGAGGCGGATCTAACATTATAGCCGAACTAATGTTTTGACGTCCGCATCTCTTTAACGGCGGAGCAGTAAACAAATCGCTCTTTCGCCGTAGCCAGGGGTCTGCACCCCGCGGCTCCGCAGCCCCTCCGCAGTGGATCCCTGTGCAGTGTTGTGCCTGTCGCGCATATTTTTCGCGAACAGTGAACTTTACGATCAGTTTTCATATGTTGAATGTGCACGTTAGGGAACGTCATCCACTCTATGCAGCATCTACCACTGCAGTGAGAATTGCCTTGCCTTTCGTTACTTTACACCCCTGACGGACACCTACACAATGAAAGATACAGAGCGTTCCTTAATAACATACTTTTTAATCTTTGGGTTTTGGGGAAAGGAGCAAGTCTTATCAAGTCAAAAGGCTCAAGTCCAAGTGAAGTCACGAGTCATTGATGTCCAAGTCCAAGTCGAGTTGCAAGTCTCTTTACATTTTGTCAAGTCGAGTCTAAAGTCATCAAATTCATGACTCGAGTCTGACTCGAGTCCAAGTCATGTGACTCGAGTCCACACCTCTGCAAATCCGGATAAGGACAAGCACCAAACCCATCTGTTAAACATGTTGATGTCCTTCTGCATTATATTCTGGTGAAAGATAAATGGACTGAATTGATCCATCGCTTATCAGGTCTTAAACTTTTCTATAGGGACTCTTTGGAGTAATTTACAGGGGAATCGAACCACCAACCTTCTGGCAAGCTGCGCTTCCTCCTGAGGCACAGCTGCATGCCCGTCCACAGTTGTGGTTGTGACTCATATTTCACACCTCCTGCTAATGAAAGTGCAGGAGAAACTGTGAACTATGACCGAACCGGAGGATGTGGTGCAGCTGGGACGTTCGTGGTTGAACCAAACTGATGCATTTACATGTGATCAGCACTAAGTATCAGTGTCAAACCAGATCAGGAGCCATCGGATCCTCGTCCTACATTTCCACTTGAGGACTGATATCACTCTCATGTCTGTGCTCAATCCTGAAGGCTGTTATCTAAGATTATGATAAAGGAAAGGAAAACAACCGGCCTTGCTCTGCCCAAAGTTTAAACAAATAAAGCTACCAGCTCCACCTAAACTCATAAATTAGCGTGTCGTATTTTGTTTAAATCACAAGCAGCGAGGCCAAAAGGGTTTACGGTAAACCAAGTGTTCTGGGAACACAAATAATTGCCTGGGATTAAACACACCACAGGCAGATAAGGGGGCTGGTCTGTTATTTGGGTGATTGGTTGTATTTCACAGTCGGGATGAGAGGTTTGATTTCACTGCAACGAGGAGCAGATGTACGGCTCAGCTGACAAACTGCAGCTCGAGAGTCTGACACCGAGCCAGAGCCTGCTTCACCAAACACTCTGGGCTTTCAACCTTGTACCTACGGATTACAGAAAAGGAAAAAAAACACACACACACACACACACTCACACACATACAGAGACACACACTTGTGGCTCCTCTAATAGTTTCCTCATTTGAACTCTTACCTCACATAACCCCTATCATCATCTGAAAATAGAAAACCTGTCGCCACAAACCATTTTCCTACTCTCACTGCAACTCCACGGGCAGGAGTCCATCTCTCGTGTACAAACAAACACACACACACACACACACACACACACACACACACACACACACACACACACACACACACACACACACACACACACACACACAGATTGATAGTGTAGTACATGCACTTACACAAATCTACGACACAAGAGAAACCCAAGCAGGGCATCATCCACATGAACTAACTCTTTAACTCGTCAAGCACACAACCAGTGAGTTGTGTCAGCGAACCAATGAAGCAACCACACAACCTTTCATTCAGAGATGATACAACCACTAACTGCATGTTGTAATCACTACAGATTGTTTTAACACATTTTCCAAACCACACACTGTTTTAGGCTTTTAAAACCGTATATTGGCAGCCATTGGTTTCCCTTCGCTTAAGATTAAACATGAAGGTCCTATAAAACAAGTGTATCGATCCATGGCAATAAAAGATAAACAAATCTTCTGGGGTGAGGAGTTCAAATGTTGGTAGGAAGCTCCAACACCAGAGATTTGCATTCATGCACGACAAAAAAAATCAAAGAAAATGATTTGTGCATTTTGCTAGAAACAAGGTCCAGGGAGTCTGAAGTTCCCATCAGCTCTTCAATGAATGCATCCTCTTATCAAATGAATCTGTGATTTAAGTGGCACCTCAATGAATAATCTCATTATCTCAAGTGTCTGCAGGTTCATTTGTAGTGAAGTGAGGATGGAGAGCTTTGCACAGAACACCCACCTTGCCTCTCACATATTTTTCAAGTTGTGTTTGGAACCTGCTGCTGTTTCTCCTCTGAGACTTTGGGAAAAGACACATTTGCGATACAGAGGATTCAAACTCTCTGAACTGGGTTTGTTTCTCGTCTTCTCGTCTCTTTCTTCTCCCAGTGGAAACATTGAGTCAGCCTGTTCCAAGAAGCTCATGTGACTTTGTTTGGTTACCGCAGCTTACTATGCTGCCGCTCAAAAATAGCTCACAAAAACACGAACACACACACAAGTTTGCATAGCCATCATTGTTAGGACAAGGCATTGACTTCCATTCATTGTGAAGAGCCAAACGAAAACCTTAACCAGGACCTCAGAGGTGACTCTGTACTTCTGTCTTAGTGACACTCGTGTTTACATGTAAACATCAGTTTACACATGGTCCTTTACATGCAATCTCATACGACAATTCAACATCAATACACAATAGACTGACGACGTTCATGCTGCGTCATCTCCATCCCCGTCTCCTGTCGTGGTTATGTTTCGTGGAGGGATGGGGACGGCGTGAAGGACGGCCCCGTAACATTCCGACAGATTAAGGGTGGGATTTATGATAAATTGTGGAGGTTATGGAATGGTTTCATTTATTTCTGTTCTATGAACTCTTGCATGGAAAGTGAAGGAGTGATAAACTGTCTCTCTCCCGCGCTTTGTCTTTCACGTTCATTCGATCACACACAAACAAAAACACGAGCAGCCAGGGACAAGTGACCGGTCAACAGTGTCCTCAGCGTTATTTCTGTCTGCAGGACAAAGGGGTTTACCTCACAGTCAAAGAGTGTGTGTTGGAGTTTGTTTTAGTGTGTTTGTGTGTGTGTTTTTGTGTGTGTTTTGGCAGGATAATTAGACCTTGTGCTTTGCTCTCTGAGAGTTGCTTAACCATAGGGCTGAGCCATAATGGATCTACACTGTCACGGACACTAGACTGTCACACCACATGCACACAGGCATGTACGTGCCTAACGCACACACATGCTGTCACACACACTTACACACACACCACTGAGCAGGTTTACAAATGTTTGAAAACAAAGACGCACACATAATCACGCACATATTGTGTAAATGTTTAACTGAGAGAGAACGACAGAGAGAGAGAGAGAGGACAAAGGAGAGCGAGTCAGAGGGAAGACGACTGAAAAACAAATGATTACTCATCATTATATCAGTGAATTAACCCATTCTATGAAAATGATTCACTTCGATACTGTTTCCGTGGAAAAGTCTCTCTTATAAAACTGGTTTGCTAATTGCTCAGGCAATAGAAAGCGTGTGAGCTGTTGGTGTGTGAATGTGTCTCAGGTAGCGTGAGTCATTTCATAGCCCGAGGTGATGCAGCTCTGTGTCTTGGCAGAAGCCTTCAGGCGCTCGCACTGAATAAAGCTCTTTTGTCAACACAGGCAGCTCCGTGTTTAACTCTGCTGCAATGAACAGTTGGTGATAATGTGAGAACTTGTCAGAAAGTTCCCTCTAGGCCCCGGGATAAATGTATTGTTAATAAAAAACAAATCTTATGTCACAATATTATAATTTATATGAGAATATCCGTACCCAATTGTCTGCTGAAGATATTAGGACCATGGAGGCGCTAAAGGAAGCGTTAATCAAAGATCTCCACAGTCTTTAGGATTCTTCATGAATTTGAGGAACAACTTTCATGGCAACAGTTTCAGACATTTGAGTAAAAAAGGAAACAATGGCAATCTCACTTTGGAGCTGGAGGAAAAGTCAGTACAACACCAAAGTCAGTGTGATTCATCTTCTGTGGACCAGGAACTTTATGAAGCTGAATTTCACAGCAGCCTGTGCCAATATAAAACAAAGTTCTCTCTAAATGTGCAGGTTTTTAGAGAAGGTTGGATCATGGGTCTACGCTCCAGGCCGACGTGGTTCGGGGGCAGCTTCACCATCGCCCCCCACAGAGCCAGATATGATTCAAGATGATTCATCCAACAAGGCTGTAAAACCCTGCTGGTTACTCGTCTGTTTGTTCAAACTGTTCTCAGGGGGTTTTGCATAGTGAATGGCAGCGGGTTGGACAGAAGCCTGCTATGCAAAGGACCTGCAGGATCAGATTGAATCGTGGATGTTTTTAAGCATGGGAGGAGATCGGAGGATGGCGCGTTTCCTGTCCTCACACACGATCACAGACCAACGCACTTAAACCTGATGATTTGTTATTACTCGCTGGCAAGACGGTAGAAAGTGAAGACTTTCCCTGTCCTCCTGGGATCGTAGGCTGAATCCAGACTTGATAAAAACGCTTTGCATTGACCGCTGAGCCGAGTCATCGCTCCAGCCCAACCAGGAAGCTCATGGTGCGTCACTGTTTCCAAACGTCTGCCGGTCGAGACTAACAAATGTTTTCAGTTCACATTGCTCAAGGAGTTGTGTGTGCGAGAGTGTAGTAATGCTTTTTAAAAGAAAATACATTAATGCAGATGCAAACTTAAGGCTCAATCAGTGCAGTGGTGTCACACGGCTTTAGCCTTTTGTTTAGCATGGGGATGATTGTTCAATCTCAGCAGAACAAACAACACTGAACGTGTTCTTCCGTCTTGTGTTCTTCTCAGTGCGATGACTAAGGATCTGATTAAAATCTGAAAAACCTGAAATTCGTCTTGTGTTGTTGGAGCAGCGTGAAGTCATCGGCGCTCCGGCCCGAGCACTTCACAGAAACACCTGGTGAGAGAACAGGGAACAAGCCTCCACGTTCCTCTTTTCTCTGCCTCCTCATTGTTCCGCAGCTTGTGCAAACACACTTACTGGATTATTATTACCCGAGGTCACAGAGGTCCTCCCCACCAAGACACACACTCACTCCTCTCTCTCTCTCTCTCTCTCTCTTTCCGTCTTCCCAGGCAGTGAGGTGTTGAGTCACAGCCTCGACTCATCACACTCACATATTTCCACAGCTCTGTTCTCCTCCTCAGCTCCATTCACAGCCGTCGGGGCCAAACCACCTTCCCCATGAGACACTCTTGGCTCCTGGGAATTCCCACACAAATGAAAGGATGTACATTCGTCCTGATGTCAGTGAACCCTCAGACCCTTACACATAACGCTCCGAGGGGGTTGATGTTATATCCGATGGTGCAGGAAGCAGCTAAACGCAGGATTTGATCAACATCCGAACCTGAACGATGGCTGCATAACCCAGCTCCATGAGATCGAGAGCAACATGAAACCATAAGCACTTAAATAACTTCCCTTCTGGGGTTTTGTGGGTCTTTGGTCGGGGAGTGAGTGTGTCGGGGGGGAAACTAGCACGTTTCTGTTTAATTTAACAGCTCAGCTTTACAGCCATTAAGCTTTTGACACCGAGGGAGAATTCGAGGCTTCTCACTTCGTCCAGTCATGCTTTTTGTTGACTTTCATTCTTTAATCCATTTCTGTGATGAGATTAGAGTGAACTCAACACTGAGTCCCCCCCCCCCCCTCTTCTGGCTTCCCAAAGCTCCAGTCTGCTCCTTGACAGAGTAAATAGAGCTGTGATGATGCAACCTGCAGAAATGTTGCCAGGGAAACAGAAGCCAGGAGGAAGCGAACTCCGACTGCAGCGACGCAACTTTGCAACACACCCGCTCGGACTGAGAGGTTAATATTCCCTGGGATAATGAGATTATTTCTTCAGTCAAGCAACAGTCAGACTGATGTAACTGTCACTTCCTGTCATAATCAGAGCTGATTGACTAAGCTGGATAAACTCACTCAGCTTTCAAAACAATTACATCAAACGCTCAAAGCACTGTTTCACAATGGAGCTGAACAGATAGAAACAAATTTAAATTTAAATTTGGAAAAATAATAGTGTGTGTTGCTTTCACACATGAACTCTGGGAAATTGGGTCTGGACTTTGCCTTTCACACACGATCAGTATCATTAAAAGCTCTTGATGTATTTGAGTTATTCGTATTCTTCTAGTTTTGCGTCTGCGTGTTAGCCTGGGACTTTTTTTTTCTGCAGAAAACACTTTGACGTCTAAACACTTGCTAACTAGATTTTCCAAATGTTCTACAACATTTTCTCGCTTGAATTCCTCTTTCTTCGTGCCGTAGCTCCGCTTTGCCAAACAATTCACAACGTTTAACAAGTCATTTCGCACACAGGAAAAAAAATTGCTTGGAAAAAACATTGCTCCATAGCGCTACTAGTGGTGAAAACCTCCACTAGCTCTACTGGCGTCTCCATCTTTTGAAGTGGAAAATGATTTGCATTTCCTGCCTAATTAATTTAGCCCAGTAACAACACATAACTCTCTCGTGCCAGTAAAGAGCCCAGCAGTCAGAAACACCTCTGGATAATCAGCTCCTCGGCCCAAGAGCCAAGAAGTAAATCAGCCAAATTACTGCTGAACAAACAGCCTCCACTTCTATGATGAGAGCAGCCAATGAGCTGCTGTGGGTCTCACCACATTTAAACACCCAATTTGTTTGTTTAAGTTTCTCCCCCTGATGCTGGTGACTAGCTGAAGGCTTTGTAGAGCAGAACCAAGCTGCTTTCCCCCGGCTGGGCTCAACAAGTCCTTCCTCTGCTGTCCAGAGGCTGTTCCCTTGTATCACACATCTGTTTTCTTTCTTTTTTCAACTGCAGCGGTTACTCTGGCGTCTGGATTTTTTTCTGCATCTTCGGGTGCAGCTCTGCTTGTTTATTTTCTTGTCAGGAGTCGATTTGTTTTTCTCACAGCTGAAATGACCAGCTGAGCATTTTCCCTAATCTTCAGCAGCTTCATGCTTCCTATGACAGTCACACAGCCTCTGTCTTGACCCGACTTTGCCTTTAATTTACTACCTGTACTGCAGCGGATTGACACACCCTGGTTAATCAATTATAATAACTTAATCTCAATAATAACAAGAACAAACAAATTAATTCTCTGTTTGCAAATCACTTTCTCCGTCTGTCTGCAAGTCAGCACTTTGATGCAGAGCTCTGCGAACATGGTCGCACAAGGTTGGCCTAAGTACCTTCACACCCACAAACCCACCCACACACACACACACACACATAAATCACTGACCCTTAGCAGGAGGAGTCTGTTATAATCATCTCCAATTCGTCGGAGCTCCTGTCCGACGGCCTCCTCCTGCATCTCCTGTGCTGCGCCTCGTGGCAGCATGCTAGAGGGGCGGCAAGAGCTTCCTGAAACAGAGGAGAAAACAACAGGTTGCTAAAACGCTCACACACTTGATGTATCGCATGTGGAAATGTGACTTGTAACATGAACAGAAACGAAGAGGAGGGACAAGTCTCTGTGGATGTAAACACTGCTCCTCAACAACTGTGCCCACGACTTTAGAATCTCACACAGTTCCAGTGAGATCGGTCAATTCGTCATTTGATTTTGAATCTTATGACGAACAGTAAAGAAAAGGACCGAAACCTAAACCTCCACATGGGATTTTCTTTTGAGCAACACGTGATAAGCATTTCAAGCTTTCCTGCCACCACGTGTAAACAGTGCACCGGTGACAGGATCGTCGGGAAAATCCTTATCAAGTCAAATAAAAGCAGACGAGCAGAGTGTGAGTCAGAAAGTGGTTCACAGCATCACAGCAGAGACTTTTAGCCCAGTTGAGTTTATTAGATGTTAGGAAAGATCCACAGACATGATGACACAATGATAAAACCCACGGGAGAGATGTTAATCAGAGCAGGTGGGTTAAAAACAACAAACACACATCCTTATGAAACTTGATTACAACAATTTGTTGTAAATTCAGACTTAAATTGGAGAATATGGAGCAGAACATAACAAAATACATATATATTTTCATTGAAATCAGTCACAATATTTCATGTGCACGTGTCTAAATGCCATCGTCACAAAGATGGTGAGAAATATCAGTCTGTGTGTGAGCAAAAATACCGAATTTGTGTGTGTGTGTGTGTATGTGAGTGTGTGTTTTCGTGGTTAATCTGTTATAGTCTCAGGCTGAACGACACTATGACTATGAAAGGTTCTGACCTGTCACCGATCTCCGCATATGACTCATACGCACCGTTATGAAACTTACACTTAATATTTCTTACATCCTCTAACACTGTAGACGCTGATACATCACAGAGGCTGCGTCCTGATCAGTGGCTCACGCTGCAGACCACACAGATAAGGGACGAAGAAGAAGAAGGAGACATGCATGGACATGACAGTCGGATATAACCCAGAACTACATGCTGGTAATCCATCAATTTAAAACTACATGACCTCACTTCACCAGTATTTAAAAGCAGGTTGGAGCAGATTAAGCCGTCAGGTGACAGTGATGCCGTTTGAATAAGTCATCCAACTTGCTTCAGGGCACAAATGTTTACAGAGAGAAGGATGAGGCTGAAGAAAAAGGTGTGAACTTTTGCTCATATTCATTTATTAAACTGTTATGGACACAATAGAAGTGCTCAGGGGAATCAGGTACTGGTAAATTGGTTCTATACATTTGCTGGACTGGGTTTTTTCTCTCAGAATAGTTTTTGGTGTCTCACTTTTTTGAGTTGTTCACCAGAGGATATGTGGTATAGATGCCTGTATGTATCATGCATGTGGAATTGTTGTAACAGTCCAGAATTCCTGTTAGGTTTGGTCTCGGCTAATTCTCTTTTCTTTCCAACAGAAAATTGCAGCTTGTGAAAGGGAACACTTAATCTGAAGAGTCTTAATTGACCCACAATGCATTAGGAATTAGACATACTTAAGACAGTCAATAATTAGTCAGCCTGGTGCAGCCGATTAACTTGTTAGATCCAAGCCTCCGGCAAAAATCTGTCTCTGTGCAGCCGGCCCCTGAGGTTGTGTTATAATGAAACCCAGTAAATGTAAATCAGCCAAGAAGACAAGAAGTGGAGTGAATGTGAGGAAACCTGAGTGTGATCGCCCTGCAGCAGCAGCAGGCGGAGAAGGAGGACGTGTTGTGACCGGAGCTGTGATCACAGAGATCATGAAGCCGTCACAGAGACACCGAGGACTGGATGATAAACTGATCCTCCTCAAGCTCCGGCTCTTTATCATCGTCTCAAACACAAAGACCGACCAGCAGCGTTGATAACGGAGACTGTTTTTTTGTATTGAGGACAATCGTGTACGATAATTTTGTGTGTCTGTGTGTTTATCTCCTATCTCTCCTATCTGATGGACGTAGAGGATTGAATGAGAGGCGAAAGGTTTCTGTCTGCGTTGCACAAAAGAGCAGGAGGCCTATTTTGACTGCCTCACACACACATGCACATACAGACACACACACACACACACACACAGAGAGGCCTGTTTTGATTGTTGTACTTAATGAATGACATGCACACGCTTGCTGGTTTGTTTTGACTGTTATCTCCTCTGTCTGGCTGCAATAGAGAAGAATAAGCGAAGCTAATCACTGCAATTATAACAGTAGGTTGCAATACAGTGAAGCTTCCAGATGTTTTAACTCAGCCTCCAGACTTCACTTCACCAGGAAATCACCACTGTCCTTGGAAAGAAAAGACTCTTGCTTACAGACATGCACTGAACATTCTCCTGAAGTTCTCGAGAGGGGCTGTATTCGAGAATGCAAATATTTGAGACGGTTTCTCCGGACATTTTCCCGAACTTTCCCTGACGCCACCAGGGTAAAGAACTCAGGAGATTTTCCAAGTGAGTCGATGTGAGGATAGCTGCCGCAGAATTTACACGTCATGTTCTTCCTTCTATACTCTACTCAGATGCCAGCCTGAACGTTGCTTCTTCATATGTGCAAATCAAACTCCAGAAAATGTCCACACAAAATGGCTTCATAACTACAGTAGAGACGCAGAGCACCAGCTCGGTTTAAAGAATCTGAGAAAAACAAGTAATTAAAATCTTATCAGGACTTCTCCACAGTGGAAGTGTTTTTTTCACATTGAGGGGATTCACTCTGTTATGGTTTGTTTTGCCAAATCTCAAACCTCACGGCTCCGTTTGGTTTGAAACAAGGCAACAGCGAAGACAACTCCAGCCGAAAGCCTCACCACCAGAGGCATGGCTCTGTTTTCCTGTTAACATGTGCTCATATAAACACTGCAGCTCTATTTTCAATCCCTGCTGCTGGAGGTGACAGACTTGCGTGTCTCGCTTTGTATCTAAATAAACAACGGTTATAAAAACAGGGTCGAGGCTGTGAGAGGCGACGAGTGTTCCACAAACACTCGGGTGGTTCTGTCAATAGAAACTCAAACCTACACAACTCTGTGTGGTGTTTTATTCTAAACATTGAGGAGTTAACCAAATTAGTTAGGCGGCGTGTTCAGAAGTGATGGTTATTACGAGAATAAAAACCTGATGTCATCAAATAATCCTAACTCCAAAAAATGGCGAGTGGACTTTCATCACTTTCTGTTGAACTGACACTTCAACTTTTTACACTGCCTCAACACGTCAGCTTCCTAAAGGGGAAGTGAACCGATTCTACACATCACAGTCTGTTTACAGATCATAAACTGCCTTAAGACGTGCAGGGAACTTGAGCTGATGTGGAAGAAGAGGAAGAAGAAGTAGATCCAGGAGATGACGGTAATGCACCTTGACATTTGGTTGCCACCCACCGAGAAACCGAACAAAGAAGAAGAAGACTTTACCCGCAGGTCTGGAAACGGCTTCATTGAGGTGCACTGGGTTAAAGTCACTGAATCAACATGTGACCTACTCACCTGAAACTAGGTTAATACGGAGTATAGTGGAAAAACTCTATCTTCCCTCATGAGTAAGATTGGAGAACAAAAACTCCCTGAGCGTGTTCATCTTCTGCATATAACTGTTAACATTTACCACCACCGCCCAAATCTTTGACAGAGGAAGCCTCAGGGAGCTGGTGTTTGGCGACTGCACACCCACACACACCAGTGACAGTAGCAGCTAGTGAAAACAGTCAGAGCAGCTTGTACTGGCTGATGTAGAACAACAACTTTCACACACAAATATAGATATTATGGAGTGTGTATTGTGTTGTTAGACACAGTTCAAATTGCAGTTTTACAACCCTCCTAAATCTGATTGTGAGGGATAAGAAAAGGGATTTAGAGCGTTGTTATGTCAAAGCAAACTTGAGTTGAATGACATTGGAGCACATTGATGTCTAGGTTATCATCTCTAGAAATAAAGGTGCTGAATAAGTAGTGCAGCCGGGTTTTTTATATATTTCTCCACTTCAAACTTGTCGGAGGACTTTATAATGAGAACCTCTGATGTTCCCCATGCGTGTTATTGGAGGTTAGTCATCAGTTAATCATCAAGGTGCCTGTGCTCACCACAAAGCGGCCCCAGCTCCGGTGCTCCTCCGTGCGCCTCAGCCATGCGCTGCAGGACGTGGTTCATGGCTTGGCCGCTGGTGGACGGGGTCTGCGTGGATCTGTCAACCGTGTCCGTCCCCTGTCCCCCCGGGGACAGCGGGGACAGCGGGGAGCTCGGCTGAGACTCGCTGTCCAAGGAGAAATATCCACTGGAGTGGCGGCGAGGGAAGGTGAATATAGATCTCTTCTGAAACACGTCCAGGCTGTCCACGGAGGAGCTGCCTCTGCACCGAGCCGGAGAGAGAGGCTCACCTCCTCCTCTTCTTCCTCCTCCTCTTCTTCCTCCTCCCCCTCCTCCTCCTCCTCCTCCGCTGGAGCCGGTGTCCCTCCTGCTGCTGCTGTGGTTCGAACGGGAGGTTTGCGCTGAGGCTCCGGTGGCACCGACTCGTGGTGGATCTCCTCGGCTCTCCTCCGTGGCCGTCACTGCGGTCGGGCCATCGGACCGGTTCGGTGGTCTGTTGGATGAACAGATCGGAGCCGTGAGCCTGAGCTTTCATCCCCCTGCGTTGCATGTGGAGCTGCAGCCCCGGAGCAGAGGAATATCGATGCGTAAAGGACCGGACCCATTCGCAAAGTCGGGGCGCAGGGACCCTTTACGCACGGGATCTCTGTGCCAAAAATAAACTGGACAATAGGTTCGTTTTAAGAAGCTTAACCCAACTCTATCTCAGCCTGTGGTGAGTGTGTGTAGTGTCTGATAAGTGAATGCGCAGTGGACGTGTTCCTGTCAGCTGCAGGTTTCCTGTCCACACTGACCGCCCAGTGCGACTCCTTTGTTTGGCAGAAGCTGCTGATTGCAGCAGATTTTTTTTGTTTGACTTGCGGGGAGAAGAGTAATCGAGCCTGAAGGAAGAGTCTGGAAGAGTCTGGACTAACTTTAACTGCGTCACCACGAGTCGGACAGAAAGTCACCAGTCTGGAAATGTCACTTTGAACTAAATCCAACAAATAACTTATGTTGTCCCTTTTGTTAAAAAAGAAAATACAGATTCACACCGCGAACGATGTATTTCACACAGAAGTCATTTCAGAATGTGGGATCTAAACTTGACAATCAACAAAAGGGCAATTCCAAATTTCAATATTGTGTCGCTGCGCTTCCTGTTTGTCCAGACTGAACGACAGCTTCCTTCCCGCTGACTCTGACCTACTTCTGTGCCAAAATGACCTCAACTGTAAATAAAGTTTAAACTCAAAGTCTTCATGTCACACTTTTTTTACGCATCTTGGACAAATTGGCTATTTTTACGCACGGATTAACGACCGCACTTTAACTGGACGTGAAGCCTGTCCTCCTCCTCCTGCAGCCCGAGGAAAGTGTCAAGCTTCCCCGGGGCCACATCATCACCGAGAGGGAAGATCAGACGAAGGGAAGCAGATGAAATCAGCACCGGCGGCGCCAGAAATCTACCAAACCAGACGTTTAATCAGGTGTTGGATCAATGTCCGGCAGCACGTCTGCACCGGCACTGTGTTTGGATGAAGTAGCAGCTGTAGTTTCTGAAGAGGAGTGTGATCTCAACAGGACAAAAAAACTGTTTACACGATAAGGTTTCATGTCACCATTAAGCCAAAGATGTCACACGGGCAGTGTTTGTGTGTCTGTGCGCGTGTGTGTGTGTGTCCTGCTTTCAACACTTGTCGCGTTCTTCTTCACAAACCCCAGCAGAGCACGTGCGCCATCCGCAGGACACTTCCACCGCCTCATTAACTGCTAATAAAACACTTAGGACAAATTAGGGCTATATCCATTCCGCTAATTGACCATTAAAATAAGTATAAAAAATGTAATTAAGTCCTATCGCCTGGGTGGGTCTCGTTTCCGAATGGAGAGTTAAACTATGAGGCAGGTGAACTGAGTGACCTCGATCAACAAGGGGGGGACAAAAAACTGTTTTTAAAATAGTGAGAAAAGTTGTCTTTACTGTTTTCCTGTCCGACTTATCGTCGTGTTGTCTACAAAATTATGAAAAGTTGAGTAAAAACTTTGCGCGTGTTATCCTCTGCTCCCCTGGAGACAAAGCATCTGCATCTGCAACATGTCATTTAGAACCTAACGCGGGATTAAACTCGGGTTAAACGCTGTTTACGCACGACTGGGTAATGGGAACCATTAAAGGAAATGAAGCCGGCGCGTTGCATTGACCGGCAAAGTGTTAGGATCGATAAGGTAATAAACTCCGTCACAATATCTCCTGTAATAACACATAAAATATCCATAAAGTGTAAAAGTGTCGCTTTATAATTTTAAAGTTACTTTGGATGAAAGCGCAGCGCAGCCGGCTCCATTCGGGTTAAATCGGCTTTTACGCACGAGGACAGCTCGTCAGGAAAGTGACACTTCGCGCTGAGAAGCATCGCAATGTTGCAGCAGATCCGTGTGAACGTCCCCGTGGTTTCAAGAAAAAACTGGAAGGAAATGGAAGGGAATAAACGCGTGTGCTCCTGATGTGACGCGCGCGAAGAGAAACTGGATTTTTGTTTTTGGGGCAGAAATAAAAACTCTTGTGCCAACTCACCTGGTCGGAGGGTTCATGTCAGTGACGGAGCATAACCGCTGTCAAGCTGCTGGGATCGTGTCACAACGAGAATATCAGTGAGAGCCCGAATAAGGTCCACAGGTCCGACCCGAGCAAAACATGCACGTCGCCGAGGATTAGAACCCAGAGGCAGCCCAGCGAGATAGATCCCAGTGGTTCTGATCGGTCTGATAATCCCAACTGGTCCGTGGCCCCTGTGCGAGAGAAGGTAAACAAACCCAGAACTCTTTTGTCTGCTGTGAGGATGTTGCTCTCCTCCCTCTCTCCGCTGCACTACTGAAGCGACTCTGTGCTCTCGTGCTGATATCAGGGCTCCTCCCTCCAGAGCTCAACCCACCTCCTGCTGGGTGGGGTCTCCGCCCAGCAGGACACAGGGGTCTGTCTCCCCCTGTCTGTCGCACCAGACTCTCGCATGCTGAATCCAAAAAACTCCAATGGCCGCAGAAAAGAAAAGTAGTTTTCTAATGTCACCGTTACTGCTTCTAATGATCTGAATTTGATTTCAAGTTTTACTTTCCCACTGTTTTCACTTACATCAGCTGTAACATCATTTTTCAGACTGTTTCAATGTAATGCACAATTTTGTACAGCTTCAGTTATTCATCTTTAAATCTGTATTTATAATTGGCCTCGGTTACTTGTGCCTTTCAATCACCCGATACTTAAAATACCTGTATTGTCAATATCTGCATTAGCACACGTTTCTTTACAGTGGCAGTTGTTCTGGTGGATGAGACTTTCATCTCAGTGCAGTGAACTTATTAATGACAGAACTTTTATTGTTCTTATGCTCTTGTGTTTGACTGTTTTGTGAGCTACTGGATGCCTACATTTCCCCTTGGGATCCATAATCTACATTTTTCTCTCTGTCTATCTATCTATCTATCTATCTATCTATCTATCTATCTATCTATCTATCTATCTATCTATCTATCTATCTATCTATCTATCTATCTATCTATCTATCTATCTATCTATCTATCTATCTATCTATCTATCTATCTATCTATCTATCTATCTATCTATCTATCTATCTATCTATCTATCTATCTATCTATCTATCCATCCATCCATCCATCCATCCATCCATCCATCTATCTATCTATCTATCTATCTATCTATCTATCTATCTATCTATCTATCATCCATCCATCCATCCATCCATCCATCCATCCATCCATCCATCCATCCATCCATTTATCTATCTATCTATCTATCTATCTATCTATCTATCTATCTATCTATCTATCTATCTATCTATCTATCTATCTATCTATCTATCTATCTATCTATCTATCTATCTATCTATCTATCTATCTATCTATCTATCTATCTATCTATCTATCTATCTATCTATCTATCTATCTATCTATCTATCATCCATCCATCCATCCATCCATCCATCCATCCATCCATCCATCCATTTATCTATCTATCTATCTATCTATCTATCTATCTATCTATCTATCTATCTATCTATCTATCTATCTATCTATCTATCTATCTATCTATCTATCTATCTATCTATCTATCTATCTATCTATCTATCTATCTATCTATCTATCCATCCATCCATCCATCCATCCATCCATCCATCCATCCATCCATCCATCCATCCATCCATCCATCCATCCATCCATCCATCTATCTATCTATCTATCTATCTATCTATCTATCTATCTATCTATCTATCTATCTATCTATCTATCTATCTATCTATCCATCCATCCATCCATCCATCCATCTATCTATCTATCTATCTATCTATCTATCTATCTATCTATCTATCTATCTATCTATCTATCTATCTATCTATCTATCTATCTATCATCCATCCATCCATCCATCCATTTATCTATCTATCTATCTATCTATCTATCTATCTATCTATCTATCTATCTATCTATCTATCTATCTATCTATCTATCTATCTATCTATCTATCTATCTATCTATCTATCTATCTATCTATCTATCTATCTATCTATATATCTATATATCTATCTATCTATCTATATATCATCCATCCATCCATCCATCCATCCATCCATCCATCCATCCATCCATCCATCCATCCATCCATTTATCTATCTATCTATCTATCTATCTATCTATCTATCTATCTATCTATCTATCTATCTATCTATCTATCTATCTATCTATCTATCTATCTATCTATCTATATATATATATATATATATATATATATATATATATTATATATATATATATATATATATATATATATATATATATATATATAGCCATCCATCTATTAGCCATCCATCTATTATCCATCCATCTAGTATCGCTGATGAAACAATGTTCTACTTATAGGACGTCACTGCTGCCCTCAAACAAACAAGTCTCCCATCTTGAAGGTGGTGTACACACACACACACACACACACAGACAAACACATACAGACACACAGAGACAAAAGAGTGAGACAATCAATGTAATTTAAATGTGATCAATACGGATCAATTCCTCAAAGTGTGGGAACATGGGAGTGAACGGCTGCAGACATCGGTAACTTGTGTTTTCTCTTGATGCTTCTGCTTTCATCTCCCGCTGTGTGTATCAGGTCGTTTCTGTCTCCGTCAGTAATGGTTTACATGACGCCTCTCTGGAAAATAAGTCATATTTTGTCAAATATATGAAATATTTAGAATTGCTGACTTGTAAGACCCCGTAATGTGTGTTGAGGAAAACAGGAAGCTAAGACGTTTTCTCATTGAGGAGAAGATATTACAGCAGGAAAGGTGAAAAGAGTAATGAATATATAATCATAGCACCCACTCAACAGTCCCCTTATATACAGTGAAGCTGCATCGACTCATAGATAGCAGTCCTCTAAATGGGCCTGATTTTGTCATGAAGATCTCTAGATTATTTCCTATAACATGAAGAAATGTCAAGAAATGTTAAACACAAACAGACAGCGGTGAAAAGCTCCTTAATGGAGGTTAAACAGAATGTATACGGTGCAAACAGTTATTGAAAATGACACATTTTTTAAAAGCCATTAAAGAAACAGCCTCCTCTTCTGCCAAGTTTAGGAAGATGGTGAGATAAGAAAGGGATTTTCTGAATTTAAATATTCCCCGATGTGAATATGACCTCTGTGGTAGGCTTCGCTCTCTTCTACAGATGAATCACTGCAGACGCCATTACAGTTTTTCTCAATTGGTTTAGCTCATTTCACGAAACAGAAATGACATTCTCAAAACTACACGTGCAAACCTCCAAACCACTGGGCACTTGTTCACAACAGATTGGAAGATCTCATTCCTTTGATCAAATTGCAATTGTATTAGCACAGCCTTGCACATGACAAGCACAATTTTCATATGATTTAGGACAGCTTGCAAACGGTTAGGTACAATTGCCTTCAGTTAGCCCAATTACCAATTGAACATATCTTGCTGGTCTAAACTGAATGTTGCTTCTCAGTCAAGTGGTTGTTCTCTGCAGAACATGTTGGCATAATTTCATTGTTTACATCATCACCTGCACAATAGTTCACTCCTCTGTCAAAATCTTTCAGGCACATAATACCATGAAAAACATCATGATATATACTGTAATATGGATCTCTTGGATCATCGGCTTAATTTTCAGGTGCAACTAGAACTTTACTAATCAAGGGGGAGTTTCACACATCCGATCACCATCACACAGTAAGTTTAGTTAGCTGACAGGTGCTATCCAGGAGTATAAATGCTTCCATCAAATATCTAGAGCTTGGCCAAGTTCAGTACAATTTATGAACATGGAAGCACCTGGCCAGGGAAAGGACCAAGGGCAACTGCCTGCTTGAGAAAGAGGAGGAAGAAGAAGAGGAAGAGGAGCAAGGGTGTGTGGTGGTGGAGAAGGGGGAAGAGGCAGAGGAGGACAAAGACAACAATTTGTGCCAGATGAAATTCTGGCTACACTTGTGGACCATGTGGTCAACCATGGCCTCACAATGGCAGAGGCAGGTCGTTGAGTTCAGCCTAATGTGCCACGCTCTACAGTGTCCTCTATCATCCAAACATTCCGCAGGGAAAACAGGTATGTGGTCAGTCAGCTATGGAATTATTGATGGTAGAGTTAACTGTAGTATTCAAATTTATTGAACTAAAGTCAAAGTAAACAAGTAAATACAAATGGTAATAGTGTCTATTCCCACACATTTTTCATTGTGTGGGACAATGTAAGCTTCCACCGTGGCCCGCTCATCAGGGCGTGGTTCACTGCCCATCCAAGAATGCTGATGGTGCTCTTATCACCTTACTCCCCATTCCTCAATCCTATCGAGGAGTTTTTATCTGCATGGAGGTGGAGGGTCTATGAGCATCGGGCTCAAAACCAGAGGTCCCTTCTCCGGGCAATGGATGCTGCTTGTGGTGATGTCACAGCAGAGCAGTGTCAGGGATGGTTGCGGCATGCACGCCGATTCTTCCCCCGTTGCATAGCAAGGGAGAACATCAGATGTGATGTTTATGAAAGTCTGTGGCCAGACAGACATGAGCGCGAGGATGAGCAGGAGAGTGAGGATGAAAACTAGTAAAACTCCAGCTTTACTTTAGTTTCTTACTGTATGTGTTGTTAGTGTAGGCTATACCTAATTTTAGTTTTGATGTGCTTATTGTCCCACAGTATATTGTCCTGTACACATTTTCTGTTACTGTAACCACGATGTATGGCAATTACTGTAACAATTTCCATGGCTGTATGACTGCAATAAAGTATTTTATGTGAAACCTTGAATTAATCTTTTTTCTGTTTACACATAGTATTCTGGAAAGAAAACATCTACTGAAACCATTCAGTGTCAAAGGACTGAGCCAAGATTGAAATGTGCACATGAGGGATATTTCTATGGTCCACTGCCATACTGACAAAACATCTAAACATTTTGACTTGTAGTGTTTAAACAATGCCAAAGGGACTTTTCATTTTGGGGGCACTGACTATTTGTATGAGAAAAGGATTTAGTTTTGACAGATGAGTTGTCTGTTTTGGGAGAGATATGACCTTTTGCAGGTGTGCCATGGAGTTTTGCTGAACCATCCAGGTTATTTTGGCAAATGTATTTATACCTTGGAGAATGTCCTTTTTCCCCCGAGAGATGAGCAACAGCAATCGAGAAGGAACTTTTCATTTTGGGGGCACTGACTATTTATATGAGAAAATGATTTGGTTTTGAAGCTTGAGTTAACTGTTTTGGGTGAGATATGACCTTTTGAAGGTGATCCATGTAGTTGTGCTGAACCATATAGGCTATTTTGCCAATTGCACTTAGTGCTCTGAGAATGTCATTTCTGTTTCGTGAAATGAGCCAAACCAATTGAGAAAAACTGTAAACACACAGCCGAGCATGAAGAGCTGTAAACTTCAGATTGTTTTGAGTGACCAAAAAACACACAGGGACGAAGATTAATGATACGATGACTCTGCAAATTCAGACATGAGGTAACGTTGACTTCCTAGTTTGTGTCAGGACTGTCAGTCAACCCCCCCTCCCCGCCTGAACATTAGTTCCTTATTGAGAAACGTGAGATCTGCTAGTAATGTTGTTATAAATAAATCAAAGCTTATTTCACCGTTGGGGATTTTTCTAACTGAAGCAATAATTATCTGTGTCGCCTCACGGAGTAATGACACAGTTGTAAAAGTCTAAGGCATAAACAGTGGGAGAGTCAGGCTGCTGAGACTCAGTCACTGCAGCTCCACTTTATAACAGTCAGAGGGCAGTTGAGCTTATGTCAAATTCACACTTAGGTCTTTCTGTAAATATATCATAAAACAATTGAATCCAGATTAATTTATTTCATTGACAATCAATTGTATCCCTGTTTATTTAAATGTGTACATTCGAGTGTTTGACAGATATTCACTACTGGTCATTCAGAGCTAATGGAAAAGCCAATCAGTTCCCACGTAGTGAACCATGACCCCCCCCCCCCCCCCTCCCCCTCTTCCAAAGACAATACTGACCACCTGGACTAATAGTAAAGAGGGTGTGTGTGAGTGTATGTGTGTGTGCGTGTGTGTACAAGACCCATAACAGTATTGACTGGTTGTAATGTGAGAGGTCAGGACACAATAGCACCGTGACTCTGAAGACCTAACACTGTGCTGAGAGAGGTCACAACTACGTGTCACACACACACACACACACACACACACACACACACACACACAGGCACGCACACACACACAAACACACACACACACACACACACACACACACACACACCAAATTGCCCCTTTAAGTACAATGCACATTAGGTTAAAAATGAAAATTAAGTCTTTGTATGTAATCACTGTACAACTGAGGTCATCATCAAGGTATTTTCACAGCAGCAGAAAACAACATGTTTACAGGTGTTAACCTATGTACAATATTTTAGACTTTTCTCACCATCAATAATGTCAAAAAAAGACCAAACGACGGCTGGGATCTGTGGCTGATTTCAAGAAATGGTAACTGGTAAAACCCCTTAAATGTAAATGGGATTAAACGGAAATAAAAAAAACGTTTGGACTGTTACCATGTTCAGTTGATATGATTCAGTCGAAAGCTGTTACCTGCAGAGTCACTTCTTCATTATGACTGTTATACGAATATGCTAATTGTGTGTCTGGGTGGGACGTGTTTGCAGCACATTAGTGTTGATGCAAATCTTCTGAGTTGGCTACAAGTTGACAGTTCGTCTGTTGCTGTGTGACAGGAATCCTTAATCCTCCAGATGATTAGCATGAAATATTTGTGTTCACAGATTTGTTTCCAGATATGCAACGAGCCCATTGTGCAGAAAAGGATCAGGCTTATTTGAATGTACGACACAACGTCCATTGTAACAGATCTTCTTTCTCAAGGGTCGACTGTTCACCTGTCTGACAGTTTATTTTTCCTATTTCCACTGTCACTGTTACAACTGTAGCCAGTTATCCATTTATTCAGCCCTATAAAGTGCTATAGTGTGAAGGACATTTCAAAATGTGTGTGTGTGTTTGTGTGTGTGTTTGTTTGTGTGTGTGTGTGCACTCTTTGTTGATCAGCTCCAGCTGTCTGGTAGAACAGTTGTTCTCACTTTGCTGTGATCAAACAATAGTGACAGACACTCCTGTGCACACAAACAGGGACGGACACACACACACACACCTCTTGTGTTTTGCATTGTACTCATTACATGTTGTGTTGGAATCCACTGAACACACTGTTTATCAGTCAGGACCTCACACATGAAACAAACCGTAACAATCAGCAGTGACAAAAAAAGTCACATAAACCGACCAACAGACGTCACCATCATTACAGCTGACGTCACCGACGTGGACACATGTTCTGCATCTGCAGGAGAGAGTAACAACTAGACTGTAGTTGAATGCAGATCTTACAATCTAGAAATCAACCACAATCACAGAGAACAATGCTGCTGATAATGGAATTCAACCATAGACTTGAAATAAAGATGGACGACACGAGGAAAGAGTCTTTCAGTCCTGACGTTTCTCTTCATGTTTAACTGCATCAGATAACTGGTTAAAACAACCGGGAAAAATGAACCAACATCTGTGTGAAGAGAACATCTTTACAAAAACATATTTAATGTGCAATTTACGTTTATACTTTGGTTAATGTCCCATACATCAACATGGAGGAGGCTGGCCACCAGATGGAGAATTAAATGCTCTGGCTTCACTTCTAAAGGGCAATTTATGCTTGTGCGTATTTTGTAAAACGGACAGATAAGACCGCCCTATCCGTCGTGAAACGCCCTCTCCGAGCGCCTCGGAGAGCTTTTCGTACACCTCTGATTTTTCTAACTGTCCGTGTTATGTCGGAGAGCCCACGGACAGCTCTTGGCTGTGATTGGTCCGCGAACGACATCATTTCCGTATGACGTAATTTCCGTACGACTTCATTTCTGTTCGACGTCATTTCCGGACCTCTTACTTCCTGATTCACAATAAACACATAAACAACTACGATTCTACGACTAATGTGACGTGTGTGTTAAGCCAGCGGAGTTGTCCCGGCTGACGGTGGCTCGGTAGAGCACTGACAGCATGTGTGTACGGTCTCATACGGTTATAACGAGCTTTCATAACGGCGCTAGCGGGCTAGGCTAGCGGGCTAGCAACCATGCTAACTGCGGTGGTAACAGTGCAAAAACCCGGCGTCACGACTTTAATTCCACTTCTATCATGACACTGTTTCTATAATACCGCCAGGTTAGAAGCAAACACTGGGTAGTAGTTAGTGTCGGGAGTCCCTGCTGACTGTGTGTGGAAGCTGGGGGAAAGCTAGCCGGGAGGGGAGCTAGCTAGCTCCGTGTAGCCTCAAGCAGATTCAAGCTGTGGAATCAGCAACACAGTTCGGAAACAAGACCGGGGAACCGCTGCGCTAAGAAACGATAACATCAGAATTTTGACCCGCTGGGTGTCACTTTATTTAGTTCTGTTAGTTGCCATGGTTCAGTGTGTGGGAGACAAGCTAACAGAGGTAAACAGAGACACGTGGACTTCTTCTTCCCAAAATTGGGGTAGGCTTCTCTGAGCTCGTCTTCCGTTGCGCCACCTATGGGTTTGGCGGTGAATTTTTTTCGACGTACAGTGGTCGGATTAGTAAAAATCAAAAAGACTCTTTGCCCCCCGTCGAGCCCTCTCCGCGAAACGGATACGTAGAAGTATATAAGAGCCTTAAGGATCTGTCATGACGTCTATCTTCAGGTCATAGATTCAACATATACATTCCCTATTCCTTCGTAAGTTTGTGGATGTAATTTAAGATATTTGCTTTCCTTTGCAAACTAATACAACATAAAGTGAAGGTGAAATAGTTCCTTCGACAGAGAAAAGCTCAACTTCCATGAAGCATTAGAGCTCAGACAGTCTGAGAACATCACTGAACATCTGTGTGCAGGAAAGTCGACACTAACTCAGAACGTGATGTGATCTGCAGGAGTGTGTGGAAAGAGTAGAAAGTTGAGATAACTGTCACAGGACAGTGGCTGCTGCTGAAAAAACGATAATGTGAGAATCTTTTTCCATCTCGTTTGTAATGATGATGTTTTTTCCCCTGAACGTTGGACGACTGCCCTTTTGCCTAATTGGTCTTTTGCAGCTTCTCGTCTTGTTGTTTTCAAGTTGCACCGTCTCAACAGGATGATTTGGTTTCAGTGAAGCTTCCATCGTTCCTGCATTCAAACTGCTGCATCCAAACAGTATCGTTTGCTTGTTAGGTCGCTGGACAGCACACATGCAGATCTTCAGACTGACGGTGCCGTGAGTAGAAAGTCGATTTGGCTGTTGAGGAAAAAACGCTCGTGGTTGGTGAGATACCTCAACAGCTCAGTGTGAACCGAGGAAATGGAAAAATAGACGTGGTTGCTCTAATAGATGGTCTCTACAGTGTGTGTGTGTGTGTGTGTGTGTGTGTGTGTGTGTGTGTGTGTGTGTGTGTGTGTGTGTGTGTGTGTGTGTGTGTGTGTGTGTCTTAACTGCCACATGAGGTCAAAGTGAGGAGTGGAAAAACAAACCGACACTCACAACTCTGTGACACAAGTGGATAAAGTTTAGTTTTTGCAGGTATTTCACAGCTTTACTGAACCATAAACATTTGTCCCTCACTTTCTCATCCATACACCACCTATAATTATAAAATATATAAATACCTTAGTATTAGCTACCTTATGACATATTTACGACGTATCTTAATTGTTAAGTCAATATTTGAGAATTTCCACTGATGCAACACGTCTCATGCTGCACCCACACTACACACAGATGTCACCTGTATCATTAACAATAGCTCTGTTGTGTACAAGTGTCCCAGAAGTTCACAACAGTGTGAGTCCTTGTGCACGTTAACCTGAAAAGACCCTGAAGCATCATTAATGACTCATATCTGTAACTGCATCTTTCCTACTGTGACGTGCTTTCACTTTGCAGCTCAAACTCAGAGGTGGGATGACAGAGGGTTGCAGGTTTGAAACTCAGTCAATCTAATCCAGTGTCTGTGCTGCTTTTGAGGGTCTCGGGAGGACCATTTATGCTCTGAGGCAACAGTGTACCACCGTATCAAGCTGAAAATATGCAAGATGGCGTTGTTTGAATTCAAGATATTTCTACAAACTAGTTTCAAAGCAACTCAACAGGAAATGAGTGCAAGAGGAACAAATGGTAAACATTTTTAGAATTTTTTGCTCGTGCAAATTTGGTCACTTGAGCCATTTTCATTCTGCAGCTAAGTGAGATTTGCACGGGGAAGACGAGTCACGTTTCAAACAATAACAGAACAAAAAGCAATGTGCAGCCTGGTTTAAAAAAATATTGATTCCGGGCAAACCTGCCCTGAATCTAGGACTCTGTTAATTTCACAAACATGACCCCATGACATTTTCTCCGAAACACTGAATTTTCAACGTTTCATTGCTCTTGTAACAAACCCCCACACACACACTCCTCTCACATATAAATGAAACTCGCCGCAAAACACGCCTTAAAATGTGATATTTAAGAAACAGGATGTAGATAATCAGATGAAAGAAGTCGAGACTGTAGAATATGCACTTGGTGTTTCCCCCTGCATAACATCAGATGGGGTTTTATTCCCATGTACAGTATATTCACTGCAAACACATAATATAACTTCAACCTGCTCTGTTTACTCCAACCTGCAGATAACCGTTATCAGGGGGCACTTAGTTCAATATTACACACAACAACGTTAAATCATTTGTGGTAGATCATCATAATAAGAAATTGACAAACAATATTTCACAGCATTTTAAATGTTTCAATGAGCCACCGGGGAAATAATCAAATCAAAATTGATTCTGACTGCATGAAAAGAAACAAGATCAATTCTCTCCCTATGTTTCTCTCATGAAAACATTTGTTATGAAGGCAATGATCATGGACTTTAAATAAAGATGGACGCCAAATCTCCACTTCCTTCCTTTGTATAAAAGCGGAGCTTCCAAAATATCCCGGGTGCCGACATCATGACATTTCATCATCAAATAACTAATAAAAAATCGGTGGGACACGAACTACCTAAAATGACAGAAATCGTCTTTGAGAAAAATGTATTTAACATGTACTCTTCTTGGGTTTGGTCCACGTCCACTAACATGGAGGAGGCCAGGTTTATGAGCTGTCCTGCAGGCAGAACATGAACAGAATCACATAACTTGTTTAATTATTTGTTTGAATTATTCCAACTGTCGTTGTGCTTGTGGCTCTTGTGTGAATCTCGTTCTGCCTGTAAACACTCAGACAAAAACGAATAAGGGACCAAAACCATAAAAGAACACTAACTATTCATTTAATGCAGAACTTAAAACTCACATTTGTTAAATGCAGTTGAGGTTTTGTTTTTCAAAGTTTTATAAATTATAAATAATTGGAAACAAGCATGTTAGATATGTTTGCAGTCATGTGACAGGTCTGCTTGTTGGGGATTGTGTGTGAAGTTTGCAGAGCAGTGGGCGGACTCAACATGAGAACTTAAGGTTTCCTCTACCGACATCAGACGACTAGTGGAAAACTGGTAACACACACGCACACACACACACACACACACACACACACACACACACACACACACACACACACACACACACGCACACACACCAGAAAAACCAAACACGGAAAACAAGTGTCTGATGAGACTGAACAAGACTCTTTTTGAGAACACAGAGAAAAACATTTTAAAAGTTAAAAATGTATAGAATCCGAGTCTTTGAGCAGAAAAAGCTGCAGACACAACAATAACATAATCACGTCAAAATTTCATCCACCTGTAAGCCATATAACATTGATCATACCAGACAATATTATCAACTAATGTAGTATATTTACAATATTCTGGATTTGGTCTCAGCTGATTATTGCTTGTTGGTCCACATCATGGATACATCAGTCTTTTCATGTACTGATCACATATAAATGTTGGTTTTAGTTACTTTAACAAAAGCGAATATAGAGAATTAAGTAGTTGGGGATCTGCAGCAGAAATATTTCATTGGAATAAAGTATTCTCTACTTTTACTTTTCTTTTTATTTACATCTTTGCTGGCAACACCTTGAGTCTGAGCCACAAGATAAGGGATTAAACAGCAGTAGCAATATGAATATATAAAATCTATAATGTTTTATACACACCAACCATTCTGTTTGCTGTATGTGTATAAACCGTTAGAATGAGGCTGTTCACTTTCTGACACTTATAATAAAATCTTACACAAGTTGTTTGAAAAAGACAAAGAGATTCTGCCACAACAAAGCTGCACACGTGTGACTTTTCCTTTTGGGTTTTCTTTTCATCTCTGTTGTCTGTTACACACTGTGAGGTTTTAATATTTAAACACAAACCCTCTTTCACACTGTCGCTGTTTCAAAGAGTGAAGCTGCCTCCAGCCAAGCCCATCTTTTCTTCTCTCTCTCTCTTTTCTATCTGTGTCCTCATCTCTCCATCTTCTTTTTGATGATTCTTTTTTATTCTCTCTATTATCCTCCAAAGCAACTCTCTGCAAGTGTGTGTGTGTGTGTGTGTGTGCGTGTGTGTGCGTGTGTGTTTATGTGTGTGTGTGTGTGTATGTGTGTGTGTGTGTGTGTGTGTGTGTGGGAGGGTGCAGAATAAAAGTTAGAAAGGTTACGCTGTTACAGGTGTGAAAGAGTGTGTTGTTTTCTATACCTTGACGGATTTTTCCGAACGTGCAAAAGTATAGAAAAAAAAATATCCACCAACATAAATCGCAAACACATGCATGCAGACACACACACACATGCACAAAAAAGTGAGTGCAGGAAAGCAAACACACACACACAAACACATGTACACGTCACTCCCTCCATCACAAAGGAAGTGCCCTTAGCACATTCTGAAGTTGTGTATTTTGGGGGAAAAAGAAATGCTGCATCGGTTATTGCTGCATCGGTCGCATATCTGACGATTCCCTGTGTGTGTGTGTGTGTGTGTGTGTGTGTGTGTGTCTGACAAGAGGACAGGTGTTTTAGATGTTTTAGAGAAACATTTGTGAGGTCAAATACTAATCACTTTTCTCACAGATTAATCTAACTTGAAAATGAGCTGAGCAGAAATCAGTCTGTATATAAATAGGACAGCATGTGTTCAGCCAAATCGTCTTCACTGCCCCCTGGTGGCTGGCTGCAGTATAGGTCATACACCCTCTCTCCTCCATGTTAGTCAATGGGACATGGAGCAAGCGAGAATTGGACTGGATTTGGCTTTTCGATACCACGGCTCCATGATCACCACCAACAAGATTTTGGCTCCAAATCACAGAATTCTGGATCGTGGAGACACATCGTCCATCTTTATTTAAACTATCATTTCAACTATGATGTAAACATGTTCTATCTTCTCATTCCCATTATATTCTCTCAAATTACTTTTAGTACTGTTTTAGCATGCTCGACTTAATACACACAGAAATAATAATGTGTCCTTGACCCAGTTGTAACGAGTCATCTTGTGGAGAATCAGATATTTTCAGACGTGTCGGCTCGTTGCCCTCACTTGACCCGGACATTTGATTTATGTGCTTCTCATGACTGTTTTTATTGAGATAAGTGGGGAGTTAACCTAATTAAAACATTAGTTCACTAACTTGGCCACCGCCACACAGACAGTTACCAAACCCCCTCTGTGTTTTTAATGCGAAAAAAATCTGATTTCACGTCGTTGGGAGTGGTCACTTGTGCATTGTGGGTCAACAAAGGGAGCTTTGAAACGCGGAGCTGCGAGGCCTTTTGATGGAATGTGAAAACTGTTCGAGGGCACAGAGTTCAACTTAAAATCAGACTCACGATCCAGAGCTGTCCACAGTTCTACCTTCGGTCTTTCAAATCCTGTTTATCAGAGAATCGGGGAGATTCGCTCAATTCAAGAACATTCATTTTCTTTTCATTGTCTGAAAAGCAGAAGAAGCCAAATGCAGCCAGATATGAAGAACGCAGCAGGAGATTGTCTGGAACACTCAGGTGACGGGTGGTGTCGGGGTCAATGGTGCAGGAGCCGGGACGCAACGTTCTCACGTACGGCCCCTCCTGATCATTTCAGGAGAAAGTTCAGGAGTTCAGTGCAGGTCTGAAATCAGCTTTGGAAACTAAATATTAAATCTACAACATCGTCACAGATTCACAAGATATCATAATTTGAATTATCTACAGTGCTTTAAGCAAGGCTGAAGCTGAAGCTGAATTTGAGCCAACACAGTATTTTGCATTCAAAAGAAGAAGTAGGATCACAACTACAGTCGTGGCCAAAAGTTTTGAGAATGACACAAATATACATTTTCACAAAGTCTGCTGCCTCAGTTTTTATAATGGCAATTTGCATATACTCAAGAATATTATGAAGAGTGATCAGATGAATTGCAATTAATTGCAAAGTCCCTCTTTGCCACGAAAATGAACTTAATCCCCAAAAAACCATTTCCACTGCATTTCAGCTCTGCTACAGAAGGACCAGCTTACATCATGTCAGTGATTCTCTTGTTAACACAGGGGAGAGTGTTGATGGGGACAAGTCTGGACATCACTCTGTCATGCTGATTTAGACAGAACAGCAGACTGGAAGCTTTAAAAGGAGGGTGGTGCTTGAAATCCTTGTTCTTCCTCTGTTAACATGGTTACCTGCAAGGAAACACATGCAGTCATCATTGTTTTGCCCAAAAATGAATTTACCATTTATCGGATCATCAAGAACTTCAAGGAGAGAGGTTCAATTATTGTTAAAAAGGCTTCAGGGCGCCCAAGGAAGTCCAGCAAGCGCCAGGACCGTCTCCTAAAGTTGATTTAACTGCAGGATCGGGGCACCACTAGTGCAGAGGTTGGTCAGGAATGGCAGCAGGCAGGTGTGAGTGCATCTGCACGCACAGTGAGGCGAAGACTTTTGGATGATGGCCTGGTGTCAAGAAGGGCAGCAAAGAATCCATTTATCTCCAGGAAAAAACATCAGGGACAGACTGATATTCTGTCAAAGGTATAGGGATTGGACTGCTGAGGACTGGGGAAAAGTAAATTTTTCTGATGAATCCCCTTACCGATTGTTTAGGGCATCTGGAAAAAAGCTTGTCTGGAGAAGAAAAGGTGAGCGCTACCATCAGTCCTGTGTCGTGCCAACAGTAAAGCATCCTGAGAACATTAATGTGTGGGGTTGCTTCTCAGTCAAGGGAGTGGGCTCACTAACAATTTTGCCAAAGAACACAGCCATGAATAAAGAATGGTACCAAAACATCCTCCGAGAGCCACTTCTCCCAACCATCCAAGAACAGTTTGGTGTGGAACAATGCCTTTTCCAGCATGAAGGAGCACCTTGCCATCAAGCAAAAGTGATAACTAAGTGGCTCGGGGAACAAAACATAAAAATTTTGGGTCCATGGCTAGGAAACTCCCCAGACCTTAATCCAATTGAGAATTTGTGGACAATCTTCAAGAGGCGGGTGGACAAACAAAAACCCACAAATTCTGACAAAGTCCAAGCATTGATTATGCAAGAATGAGCTAACATCAGTCAGGATGTGGCCCAGAAGTTAATTGACAGCATACCAGGGCGACTTGCAGAGGTCTTGAAAAGGAAGGGTCAACACTGCAAATATTGACTCTTTGCATAAACTTAATGTAATTGTCAATAAAATCCTTTGGCACTTATTAAATGCTTGTTATTATACTTCAGTATACCATAGTTACATCTGATAAAAAGATCTGAAAACACTGAAGTAACACACAGTTTAATATTGCAATTTGAGGTATTTGAATTGTAACTCCCAGAATTGTGGGATTGTTTTGATTGTGTGTGTGTGTGTGGGTCTGTTGTTACCTGGTGGTGAAGATGAGCTGTGACTGATCCAAAAAGTGTCTCAATCACCACCTGGTGGCCGGCAGCAGTATAGGTCAGAAACTTCACCTCCTCCATGTTAACGGATCGGACGTTGACCAAACTAAAAAGTCAAACTACAAGTACATTTTTTCCTCAAAGCTGGTTTCTGTTATTTAATTAAATTCTTATCACACCAAACAAAATCCACTTCATGTAAACAAAGACTTTGCTGCACTATGAATGTAATAGAAACTCTTTATTTCACTCATACATAATAAACAGTGTTGTTCAGTTGGTGATTCACACCTGTAGTTTTAGACCAAACACGACGACAGAAACACTACAAGCCAGATACGAGTTAGTGGAAGAGTCGACACGCGTCCTTTTCATCTGAGCTTCCTCAGGAGTGTCTTGTGTCTCAGAGTGTGTTTGTAATCCCGCAAAAGACACACACGAGTGATGTGGTCACACACAAACACACACAGTCATACACACAGTGGCATTATGCACCTGGCTGCAGCTTGACAAAAGTTTATCAGCAAGTGAATCTAGTGTAAACCAACAACGCAGGTGTCTCGCTCCTGTGTGTGTGTGTGTGTGTGTGTGTGTGTGAGATGCTTTTTCAGTAGTGCAGTTCTGCACTTCAACAGCGTCTGTGTCTTAACGAGCAAAACAATTCGAAATGAGAAATCAGGAGGAAAACCTATTGTATGATTTGTATTTTAAGATTTTACATTTTTCAGTATAATGTTAATGTATCAACGACGAGTTAATTTCCGATCATTAATAATGAATCTGCTCGTTTAAAAAGTGTGAATGTTGTGTCACATTTTTGTTCTTTGTAATTGATTTTACTTTAGATTTGTTTTTATTTATAGTTGTTTATGATTTAACTAATATTCAGCTTACATTTTTTTTCATGAGTGCTTGAATCATTACCAATTTGATCATATATATATACGATCAGCTGATAAAATCAATATCAGAACAGTTTCTACTCTTTGATATCAGTGTTTTTAACCTGCATCCTAAACATTTAAATGAGTCGGACTCTAATTGTTTTATGTGTGGAGTGAACAATTAGAAAGAGAGGGATGAAAAGATGGAGACAAAGACGATGAAGAATCAGTCGTGTAGAATCTGGTCCAGTCTGGGACGGAGACAAGAGGACAGACAAGTACTGACAGAACTTTCCTCCTCTTCTTTGGTGTTGAATCAAAAGTGAACAAACAGAAAAACAAAGGGTTTTAATGTGTGTTGGTGTCATCACAGAAACAGGGGAAGTCCTTTTTGTGTGTTCGGGGATGCCAACCTCAGAGGAAACCCCTCCTCCGCCTGCCTCCCACGCATCCACCTACACAGTGGAAACTTCTGTCTGAACAAACACACACAAACAGACACACACACACACATGCACGCACATCACAGCTGCCCGGGGGAGGGTTTCAGATGATGTAACACACCTTCGGCAGCCATATTGGGAGTCAGGTGTTTGACGGCAACAATATTCTCTATACATGAGAGTATAACTAAATATTTGTTCTGTACAATCCGTGGTTTGAGGTATCTGTTCTGTACTTTAGTATCGTCATTGTATTTATCTGACACTTATATTTGCTGGTTCATCTACAAATTAAGATTCTACCAATAAAACTATGAAATATGATGCATTTATTTTACATATTAACAGTGATTGATTATTTGTAATTCTCTTTTCCTTTTCCTCGTCTTGAATTAAAGTAAACAGGAAACAGAACTACCTACTCAGCTTTCTCACTTTCACAATGAACATTTCTGAACGCATCTCATTTCACCAGCATCCTGAGCAGCTCCACTTTTTATTTACTCACTATTAATAATCCTATCTCTCATTATATCATTCGGTGCAGCTCCGTGAGGCCCAAACAGGTTTGTCAAATAACATCTGATGAGAATAACAATGAAAAAAACACTTTCACAGAATGTCTCTCCTGCTGAAAGGTAGATATCACATTCTAGTTCCATGTTAATCCAACACTATAGATTTGCCTGAATGATGAATCTAAGGAACTCATATTTTACACAAGCACCTTATTGGAAAACAGCTATTGAGGAACTGAAGAGTTTTTATGAACTCATTGACGCACAAACTGTTGTGGTGTAAATGACTCATTTCTACAATAATCAAACCAAACATCAGCGGTTTCAAAGAAGCAATAACACAAAACAACAGAGATGTTGGGTTTTAGGACACTGATCAAATAGATCCAAACACACCTTGTAATGTTTCAAACGCACACGCATGTCACATGTGAGGATGCTACTACAGCAGGGCTCCCCGTGTGGGGGCCGGCACTCAGAGAACGGGATGTTCTCTTTGGTGAACACACACTTCATAGTCTTACATGCACACACACACACACACACACACACACACACACACACACCACAAACACGTAGGTGTAGCAGTAAGTCAAAAGGGAAATTTACCTTCCACAGTCAGTGTCTGCTCCAGCGAGATTTCTGTCACCACAATTATTAATGAAAAAAACTAGATTTTCTGCACTTTCACTTTCTTCTACCACCGTTTTGAAAATGCGTAATCACAAGAAATGTTCTTAGTTCAATTCAGAGTTTCAGTATCACTACTTCAACAACATCTTGTATATTTTGTATCATTAGATCTAAAGACAACAACAATCTGCTCACAGACATTTTTATTTCCTTCTAGTTAAACCCAGTTGTTCTCTACCAGCATTGACACTTTCTCGCAATCTAGTACTTTTCCTCTGTTTCATCATTTGATTTGAAAAGTAAATTTTTTTTTGTGTGAGATGATCAAACATGGGTCGACTGCCCCCTAGTGGCTAGCAGGTGAAGTGGAATAGAACAGAACAGATCAATTTGAACAGAACTATAGAGAAACACAAGTACAACACAATCGAACAAAACAGAAATAATCAGAAGGAATATTTTGCTTGAATATTATTTTTAAAAAATCATACATTTCTTTAAATAGCTTCCACATCATGTAACCGACTCCACAGCTATGATCCTATTCCTCATTCCAACAATTCAACATAATTACATACATTTTTAAACATTAACATGGATATATGGAATTTTCTTTACATGACAAACCCCACAGAAAGTTATTGCATGAACATTATATTTACAGGCGTGTCGTGATCTGATCAGCGAACACAAAGCTTGACAAAGTAAAGCAGAGGTTCACATTCTTTTTTCACAGGTGCTATTATTTCCCAGGGATATGTTTCATCTAATTCAAAGTACACAAAACTACCTGTTCATTATTGATCTTACAGGTTTAGCAGAAACAGTTGAATACAAGCAGCGGTGCAGCCTTCATTCCATTCAAGTGTCAGGGAAGTCCGACTTCCTTCTCCTCCCTGAAAACTCCCGTAGTTTCACTGGGTATTTCCCAACAGATTTTTTTCCCCACAGGTTTGTAAGTAGTACTGTCAGGAATATATGGTTGTGCGTTACAGTCGTGGGTTGACATGTGTTCCCAAGCTTGAAAACACAAGTTTACACAATGATGTGTCGGCCTGAGGGAGACGACATCGTCCTGATCCACAAACATCAGCACGTTTACTTTGTCTGATATGTTTCCATATGTGTTTTTGTGCATAATGGCGTTAAAGTACGGAGAATAAAGGCACATCACAGGCAAGATGAACGTAAAATCTACTTCAAATTGAAGTTACATTTAAAATTCAAGTTAAAATTCAAGTTATATGAAAGTGTGCATTTTTCACCAACACGTTTTTTTAAGTTTGATTTGTCCTTCACTCTTTATAGGTGTCGGCTCAAGGACAATTTCATTGTATTGCTGTAGGCAGTGCAATGTCATGTATGGACTTTATATTTTGTTTTCACATTGATTCACTCAAGTTCCTTCACACCCGAAAGTGTCTATGAAGTGTTTTGTTGAGTTTTGAAAATGTTTTCTTCATCGACATAATCATTTGAGTAGATAAGAAACTCTTTATAATCATAAGTTTAAATAAAATGTATAATCTATATAAAATTGGTGAGAACAGTTTGTGCGTCTTCACATTATTGAAACTCTCACTAAGGCCTGTGAGTTTTGTTTGGCTCGTATGACGTGAGAAAGCTATTTTTCTTCACAGGACAGAAAATCCTAATTGAACTACAAAGATAAAAAATAACCTGATCCTCGTGTGTCACAGTCACAACAAACAACAGTTTCTTTAAAACGGGGCTGAGGTTGTTTCTTCTGGGAACTGTTCTTACTGAACCTGAGGTCTCGGATCCAACGCCTCAAACACATCAGCGACAGACGATGCATATCAAGATAGCACCACGACTGTTCCTTCTTTGTAAACCCACGGTCCAGCAGAGGTGAGGTGCATCATATGATTCCCTGCTGAGCGGCAACAGAAGCACAGCGATTCGGATCTAAATGAGCAGCTGAGCTACACTTGGACCTGCGGCAGCGTCGGACTAACATGGTGGAGATCAGGACGGCGGAGCTGAGGAGGAAGCAAGCGCCGCTGAGGAGGAAGGTCGCTGCATAGTCGCCGGTCCTGTCGACCAACCAACCTGCAGACAGACACACAGAAGGGACGTGAACATATAGATAGATAAAGAAATACATAAAGAAATACAGTTTGCATTGGAAGACACTTATTCACTCTTTTCTGGCATTTTAGAGAAAACGTTGAATCAACTTATCACGAAATCTGGGGTCGTTGCAGGTGCTTCCGAGCTGATGCTTTTCATTAAAGTCAAAGATGCCAGGGAACAAATTACGAGAAACTAAAACCGTCATAATCTTAATGCTGATCTCAGTTTTGTGGTTTGTATTTCAATATCTCAAAATTAATGTTTCTCAATAATGCTTCTCAATAATTAATGTTTGCCAATTGATACCCACTAAAAACTTCCAGGACACAGCAGCAGTTGTAATAATTCGATGACCTCTTACCTCCTATCGGCGGGCTGATCAGGTAAGGGATGGCGTGCAGGAAGTAGACCACACCCAGGCCGGAGGTGAGATGGGTGGAGCCCACGATGTCAGAGGTCACCACCGGGATGAGCGCCACGTACGCTCCGTCAAAGTATCCGTAGAGCACGGCAAACAGGACGAGGAGCGAGAAGGAGCGGAGGAGTGGGGCGAACATGCAGCAGAGGCCCTCGAAGCCGAGCGCCACCATGAAGCTCAGCATGCGATACTTCTTCAGACACCTGGAACAAAGGAAATCCATCAGTATCCTCATCAGTATCAAACACAAACACACAAACACAGAAGGCACGTACTTCCTGTCCGTGACCCATCCGAAGGTGATGTTCCCCACAATGCCGCTGACTCCAAATATGGACATGAGGAAGGCGGCGTGCTGGTGGTCCACCCCAACACTGAGGGCGTATGGGACCAGGTAAACCACTGGAGCGCTGCAGCCGTACGCCAGAAACAGGAAGGACACGGACAGAATCAGGAAGTCGGGCATCACAAGGAATCCATACTCCTTGGTGGCCTCGAGGCAAAAACACCGACTCCTGGATGAAGGGTTCGTGTTCACTAATGCAGGAGGAGGGCTGACGGCGTCCGGTTTGGGTTTAGTGAGTCCTGAGTCTTCTGTCTTCACATCTGTCTTGTCAGCTTTACTGCTCAACATCATGGATTCGATTAATTTCATGTCCTCAATCGTGCTTCCATTTACTAATTTGGCCTCCGACCGTTTGATCTCCCCGAGCACCGTCTCCGTTAGCTTGTTGCTGAATAAAATGCACTCAGCTATCTTAATATCTGTCTGTTTGTCATTTTCCAGTCTGATGTTTTTGAACGCTCCGTTGGAGATGAGCAGCCTTCGAGTTTCCTTTAGGTTGCTTATTTCCAGCTGCTTTGGCTCCACCTGGCGGCCGTCAGCTGGAACTTTCTCAGTGTCTTTTGTGTCCAGCACTGTTGTCAGGCAGTCTTGCTCTGAGTTTGTCAACTTCTCGGATTTCCTGTGGATGGATGAGAAGCCAATATTAGAAAATACATTAAATTAGATCTAAATAGTTGATGTGAGTAGTTTTGGTGAATATGCTTTAGATTAATGTTTAGAAGATTATAGATTTTGTGACGTTAGACCACCACAGTGGACGTTTGCACCAAATTTGAAGATATTCCCTCAAGGCGTTCTGGAGATATTTCGCTCCATAGATATGTGCGTCCATAAAGACGGAGGCAACACATGTCTGTTCCTGTCACAGACACAGGAAAACAAGCTGTGGTCGTACTAGACTATTTTAATCCAGGAACAGAGACATCCTGTAGTCATCAGTTTTAGCCTGGGAACCTCCTTTGTTGGACATTTGCACAACTTTGCTCTGGGCACTTTGTGAAAAGCATATTAATACATCTGTGACCTTTCAACGGATGAAAAGAATCATCAAAACAAATCAACAATGAATCTGCAGTCGCAGCTCGAGAACAAACTGAAACAAGTCATCAGAAGACTTCTCCTCTGATCTGAGGACGTACCTTTCACCTCTCGGCTCCAGTGGCTTCATCAAAGCTCCAACAACACACAGGTTGGAAACAAATCCTCCCAGGATGAGCAGAGCTCCTCTCCAGGAGTATTGCTCAATGAGCATTTGGACAACAGGAGCCAGGATGAAGGTCCCGATGCCGCTACCTGAAGATGAAGTGAGAATGGATTTGATGGGTTGAAACAACAATAAGAGTCGAAAAGAGGAGAACCGAAGAGGAACTTAATAGGCAGACGAGAGAAAAGTGAAAGAGGGTGATAGAGTAGAGCAGATGAGACAGAAGAGTGAAGTATAAATGACGAGAGAAGAAAGCAACAGGTAAGCGAAGATGTAAGTACCGGACTGGGCGATGCCATAGGCCAGAGCTTTCCTCTCATTGAAGTACCTCCCAACCATCGCAATGGCTGGTGTGTAGCTGAGAGCAAAGCCAAGACCTGCAGAGGATGAATAAGAAGGTTTTCCAGTTTGGCAAAAACTTGCCAAATGTTGCCAAATCTGAGCAGAATTGGTTTGGTTGTAATAAGGATGTGACACAGAAAAATTAAGTTTCATCAACTACAGCTTGTTCTGTGCCAGAGGGTTTTGCTTTAATGAAATGAGACGCCATTAAGTGCTGAACGTCTGGGAAGAGAGTCAGACCCCTACAAGAATAATTCTGGGGAAGTTATAAAGGACAATTCAACACAAAATAGACATTCAAAACTCTCAATGTAAGGATTTAAATAATGTCAACAACAGACGACTGTAAATCTGCAATCACAGCAGGCTTTGGTCCATGTGGAGGTGGGACACTTCATTATCTGCATTCATAAACCTGTAGTTACACCCAGTGTTAAACTGTTCTCACAAAAACAATCAGGAATATATGTCTGACATGTTTGAATCTGTTAAATCGCACGACTATTATTTTCCTTCAATATTCAAATTACATTAATAAGATGTGATGCACGATTCTCTTGTGGAGGATTAAAGAAGCCACGCCTCCTTCCAACCTTGATGACATGACGTCACCAGGGTTCTCTCATCACTTTCTTCTCTTATTGTGCATGCTAATACATCTTGTTAATTTCTCAATGGAAGTTTCTCCTGATTGAAATGGATTTATCAAGGACAGATATTGATAAAGAGCCTGTGTGTCATGATCTGCTTGTGTACCTGTGAGGATCCCCAGGGAAGAGTAGAGATATTCCAGACTGGAAGCGAAGGAGCTGAGCACGAAGCCGGCAGCCGACAGCAAACCTCCCAGAATCACCGTCGCTCTACAGGACACTCGGCTCCCGAGGAAACCGCCCAGAGGAGCTGCACGCACACTCTGAGTTAACCACACCATTTATTATTTATAGTATTATTTATTTTCTGCGTGTACTGATGTTTTACCACATAGCATGGTGGTACAGTCAATCAGACTGTGGATCCAAGCGGTGGTGGAATAATCCTGCTCAAAGTGCAGCTGGAACTCCACGAAGAAGATGGAGACACATCTGATGACAAAGAGAGGGAACGTTCGATTTATTCCATTTTAACACAGCAGCAAGTGTAACATTGATAAACAACAGTTTGACTTGATGCAAGCTGTTTATCGCCCCCGTCTGCGTGTAGAGTACAAAGTAACTTGAAAACAAATGGACTGTTTTCCACCAAACGCAGTGAGGATTTAACTTGGGAGGGTTTCTGCAGATGATTAACTCTTGCACCGGATCAGTCGAAGGTCAACAAAGATAGGGTCCGAAAAATGCCTCTCTCAACAATAATGGGGCCAGAGACACAATCTGAAGTTTATATTGATTTAAATTTATAACCAATCATAGAAATAAATAATTACATGAGGGATCCTATTTGACTACAGACACAACTTTAAGCTTATGTAGATCAAAACCTCCTTTATGATCACAACAACATCATGACATCACTGTGACATCACGCATTACCTTTTTCAGCCAATCGGTTTAGATTAACCAATCATTTTTAATCATGTGTGAATTGGCATTATTACAAAATAAAACCAAAGCACTGCCTGATATGTTAATAAACAGTGAAAACCTTGTCTCACACAGACCAGGAGATATTATCCAGTTGGATTGGATCAAATAAGAGTTTGGTAGGAGTGAGTAAATTAAGACTGAATCACTTTAAACTCTCTGTCTTATGTCAGAGAGAAAGGCAATATCCAAACCCCGCTTCAGTGTTATGTCATGATTTGTTTGGTGTTATAAATATTAAAGAATTAGATCGTATAAGGTGTCAGTTTTATGTCGGAGTCAATAAAGTTCAGTTGGGAGCAGAGTTTATCAGTTTATGGCCGTTAGCAATCTCCACAATCTGAGGGCTCTGTACACCCTGACCCATTTGTTATGTTATGTAAAACTAGCAACTCTTAGACTTTCAGAACGCCATTTAGTCAGTGCATTGATAAGAAAACATTAAAATCATAAAGTCATTAGGACAAAAGTGATTTTACTTTATGATCTGTGTTATCGACTGGAGACAGAAATAAATGTAGCCAACACGCACAGTGTTTAATCTAATGACAGCAAATTAGAAGCTGGATGGTTTTTATTGTTATTATTACATGATTGTTATCATCTTAATTTAATTTAATTTCGTCTAGGGTGGCACAGTGGAGCAGTGGTTTGCACCGTAGCCTCACAGGAAGAAGGCCCTGGGTTCTAACCTGGTTCTGGTTGTTAGTCTCTATATGTTGTTTCCCCCTGTGACTCTCAAACGGACAAGTGGTATGGATCATGGATCTCTGTGGGATGTTTGATACTCCGTCCGGTCCCTGTTCCCCTTTGTTCTGTGTCTAGACTCCCTGACCATATGAAAGACGTTGCTGGAGCTGTGGGAGGAACATGATCCCTCACCAGCTTCCCTCCGGCAAGAATGTTCAGGGCCTCAACCCCTATTTCTTTGCGGTGGCGGGTGAAGTGTTGTCCCCGTGCAAACTTGTTTTTAAGTGTCAAGTGTCAGTTGGATTGGGGGGGGGGGGGGTCGATGGTCTGACTGTGCAAACTAAGAAACATGGAAACTTCTCCCCAGGATTTTAAAAGCCCCAGTGGAAAAAGACAACCTTGAATAGCAGCTTACAGGTTTGAGCTGAGTGGGAGTGGAGTCCTGCCAGGTAATAACTCAGAGGGGGTTTCAAAAAGCTGAGAACATGAAGCTTGACCTCTGTGCAGAACTAAAGTTTGGTTGTTTAGTAGATTTGATGAAGTAGTAGATTTATCTGTAATCCAGAAAATGAGGTTCCAGATGAAATATTGTTCCATTCAACATCACTAGATACCGGCCGTGTTGAGGTGGTCTTCGTTCATATTGAACAGATGAGTGATTTTATCAAAAACCTGGCAGTTCTGCAGGATTAGAGGAGAAAGGTTCACGTTATGAAACCATGTCGTCCAGGGTGTGAAGGTTTGAACCCGTTCCTTCCTTGTATTTGTCTTTCGCTGACCTCAGCTATGTGGCTTAGAAAAAAAACACAAGATACGAAAGGACTGTAAAGTAGAATCACCAGCCTGCTGTTGCAAGCCTCGGCCGCCCAGTGCATATGTTTTCTCCAGACTTATGTGAGGTCACAAACCTTGACCTGTGATAACCAAATTCTTATCAGGTCTCTGAGCCTAGGAGAGCATTTGCAGGTCTTCCTCTTATGTTGTTATCACAAGAACAAAATGTGTTTGTGAGGTGTAACCTTTACAATTTAATCACCAAAATCGAATCTGTTCATCTGTGAGTCCAACTGAAAGTTTGTAGCAAATTTGAAGAAATGCCTTCAAGGTGTTCTTGAGATATCTTGTTCACAAGTATGGGACAGACGGACGACCCGCGAACATAAAACCTTTGGCCACAGGTTTTGCTCGTAACTCATTGGATTAAAAACGTGACAACATCACCTGGTCACTGCCCGGATGCAGATGGTGGCGAGGAAACAACCAGCAACGATCATCCAGCCCCAGCCGCCCTCCGGTGCTGTTGGGACCCCGGTGGTGCTCCTGCCTTCTTTGGGCTTCTCCTCCTTGTTGACTGCCATCGCTCCAGCTAACCTCAAGGCAGATTGGCATCGGTGTTCTCTTCCTCAGACACAGGGGGGCGCTGGAGGTCAGAACTCCTCTCCTCGATGATCTCTGCTTGTCTCTAAACGAAGAGCACGTTTTCCATTGGCCAGGTTGAAGATCTGCAGACACCTGAAGAAACCATTGTCCTTCCTGTTCCTCCTCTTTCTCCGTCACTGAGGAATCACAGATATTCAACCATTTCAGATAAAGATTTTTTGACAGATTATAGCAAAAGTTTGCAATGTTACATATGAGACAAAAAGACAAAATAGGGCACCGTCCTCCCAAAGAAAACAAGGGAAAAAGATGATAGTGATACATTTAGTCAATTATAATCGTCATTGTTATTTTGTCCTGCCTGTTGCCTGTGAATATCATCGTCCAATCAGCTGCAGCGTGGAGCCCAGTTCATTAGAGCTCAGGAGATCTCACTCCTTCACTTTCATCTCAACACTCGAGAGGAGCAGAATCAGTTTACACCAGATGAACCTGAGCGACGTTTAAACCATCATCGTATCAGACCATCATGAGACACCAGGAGCGGTGTGTGTGTGTGCTCCTAGACAGCACACACACACACAAACAAACACAAAAACACACACAGGCCCCGCCCCTCACTTGCTTTCTCAAAGAGACACAAGTAGCGAAATCAAAGGAGTTACCGTGAACTTTCCGGTCTGTGACTTTGTATCACAACAGTGGAAACAGTGGAAACACAGAGTTTCCTCTGGTCTCAGCTGATCAGGGATCAGAGCACGAGCTGCTGCAGTTTCTGTTTCCTCCTCCACTCTGACCTGCTCTCACTGGGACCAACACACACTCATCACTGGTTATCAGGGACCTGACCAGCACATGAAGTGACTTGGTGTTTGTTCGATTCCAGAGTTTATGAGGCTGCAGTTTGAGACATCATGGAAAATGACTCGTCAACATGTTGTGCATCAGAACAACAACACCAGACGTGACGTGACCAGCGGGACTCGGTGTTGCAGCGACACGCAGACATGTATTTACTCATTAAACAGGAAACTTAAGCCCTCATATTAAATACCCAGCCCCTGAGAAGTGGGTCAGGAGTCTCCCTGGTCCTTTACAGGTTCAGCTTTCTCTCCGGACATGTGAGAGGTGCAGCATGTCTGAACCCTGAACTGTGTAAAAAGGATGAAACTGAAAGCTTGGCCCCGAACCCCAAACCGTTATAACTCGCTCTGAGCTGCGGTGCAACATGTCGCTGGTACAGAGGTGTGGTGCAGAGGAAGCAGCCAGGTGTTAAGCATGTGGTGAAAACAGACTGAGAGACAAAAACAAATGCGGTCGAACCCCAGATCAGGTGTCAGCTCCGTGTCCCCCGGAGCCGGTCCCGGTGCAGCGTGTCGGTGGCTGGGACCTGCTGGATCCTGGTGGTTTGCATCTGTGAGTCGGACCCGGAGGGAAATGCTCCCCCCATGTTGATCACCGCAGTAAAGTGCGCCGTCATGTGTGAACGCACAGGGAAGCCAGCTGGCCCCTTTTGTTTTGCGTGTCTACTTGGGCATTTATGGTAAAGTGGTACAGATGGTTGGAGAGGCAAAAAACAACAATAACACTATTTTTTATTTATAGTCTCTCATTATATATATATTTATTTACATGGCGTAACTGCTCATATCAAATTCCGTGTGCCTTTACTGCACAATTAAAGGGAAACTCTGTGAAAGGCAGAATGTATTTATTAAGGAGTCATATTTGGACAGTCATTAAAAATATTCCATGAGAGGTTATGAATCATTTCCAGTGGATTCCTCTTCATGGTTTCTCGGACATGGTTTCAAACTTAATTTCATGACTTTTTACCGCTGGATCTCTTTTGTTATTTACCGTGGTAAAGAAACAGGGCTGTGAGCAAATGGGAATCAAATTTGAAGTGAAATTAAAGAAGTGAATATCTATAGCTGCCAAACAAGTGGTTTAATTTCCCCTCATTGTGTCTTTTGCATTTAATTTATTCCATTCTGTCTCTGTGGCTCCTCTTGGAGACCATTACTGTGGGAAAGTGCACTAGTGCAATCAAAGTTTACAAATCTCAAGTTAACACACTCCAGTTCATTTCCTTGTAAGTGTACTATGAACTGCTAATGCTGTTATAATTCTTTAAAACAAATAAAATGAAAATGTCATTTACAGTTTTAAGGAGTTTGATGTTGAAAGTCTTTCCTGATATAGTGTCAGTGACACTCAGAGGTGGCCTACCATCATTTTGAAGTGGAATGATTAGGAAAACACGGGGTTTATTCTCAATTATAATCTGGAAATTATTCATAACCTCTCAAGGAATATCTTTAGTGGGCATCCTAACATGGTAACATTATTAAATGGGCCATTATCACAGACTTTCCCTTTGATTGTGCAGCAATAGGACATGTGATTTCATATTAGTAGATAAGCCATGAAGAGAAATGTCTATCAAATGAGAAACTTTAACTAACATATTGTGTTTTTGTCCTTTTTTGCTGTCCCAACTATCTATTAGATGTTACCGTAAATGCAGAGGTAGACACGCAGCACAAACCCACACGTGACGACTCACTTCACTGCGCTGATCCCGGTAATGTGTTGCTAATGATCCTGATGGATCGAACCAGCAGCAGTGAATCCGTGTGAGTTTGCATGTGAAAAGGCCTTCACATCACCTGGGCTGCTTGCCTCATTCAAGCGCTGAGCAAACAAGCTGAGTGTGCTTGTGAGCGCGTGCATGTGTGTTTGTTGATAGGAAGATACGAGGGGGCGGAGACCTTGGTTAAAAGAAAACTAACAAACAATACAAGCAACAAAGACAAAACCGACTCAAAAACTCAACTTAACCCGCAGAACCGACGTGTCTGTTCTGCAGAACGAGGCCGTGCAGCGTCCACAGGTTCCTCAGCAGCTTCTTCTGCTCATCTGCTCATCTGCTCCATCCACAGCTTATCTCACAGAACTAACGGGCTGTAAAGTTTGCATGTGTGTGACAGCTTGTGTACAGAGAGTGTCCCTTCTGCTGCAAAGTAAACTGGCACCAGGCCATAGGACAACAGCCCAGAGATTAACTGGGACTGGAGATCCCTCAGTGTCAGAAAGAGACTACGTGGGAAAAAATGTAATAACTTGTGATTTACAGCAGGATTTAATTACCTGACACGCTTTGAATACATACAAACATGTTGGTCCAGTGGATTAAAACAGAACTTGGCGTTTTAGAGGAAAGGATGAGTAAATCTTTCGAGAACACAAAAGTCAAGTTTTTTGTGAAAATCGTGAATAATGGGCTTAATGTAAAGTTAGTCTGATACAAGATGGAAATCCTGAATCAGCTTCTTTAAGCTGGTGCTGCACATTTTAAACTTGTGATCTGATTTGTGATCTAAAGTTAGAAAGAATCTCCCAAGTAAAGTATCTACAATGAATGGCCACTGCAGGCACGTTTAGTTTTTACACTTTGACAATTCATTCTGTAATTCGTTCTTATTCACACATTTCCACGCGTGGGTTTTCCTGCAGCTGTTGTTCATTCAAAAACAAATAATCCAGAAAAGAACAAAGGGTGAGAGACATAGACTGAGTCTGTGAGTGCAGGACAGACAGAGAGAGAGAGAGAGGAACAAGACAAAAACACAAAAACAAGTGTTGACTCACATCAGCTTCTGCTTCCTCCTCCCGTGTGCCTGCTCGTGGCTCCAGTGTCCAGCAGCAGCAGCTCGATCCCAGCAGCGACCCAGTGACAAAGGATAAATGGAACCTGGGAGTTTTCCAGCTGTTGCCTGGGAGCTGCTCTGCCATGAAACATCTGCAGCTGCAGCTAAAGGTACTGGAAGGGGAGGAGTGACGTCACACCGCGGTGAAACTCCGTGTTCCCAAAGACACGTTCACTTGCGCAACGCGTAAAACACACAACACGCTGCACGAGTAAAGTGCCCACGAGGCCTTTTGTGTGTCTGTGGCCGCGCGTCCATTTCACGAGTTCAACTCCACGTTTTGTGCGTAAACTCGCTGTGAATCTCAGCTTGTCCGTGCACCAGCGGCCCTCCAGTAGGTGGCGCTAACGATGCAGACCGTGGAGCTGAATTCCTACCAAGACTTAAACAAACAAACCATATTTTACTAATTCTCCATCGTTCACCTGCAGACTCAGTGTGCTTTACAAATACACAACCCATCAACACACTAATGCACAAAAACACAAACAAATACACATACACATACTATACAACAGCAGAATTAACAGGAGTTAGACAGTTTCTCTGTAGATGCTCTTAATAATTTTACCTAATGTAATGTATGCAGTGCATTCTATGGAAGCCCATTTCCGCCACTGTGATGAAAAAAAAAAAATTGGTATCTCATAATTATGAGATACTATCTCATAATTATGACTTAGCATCTCATTATTATGAGATACTATCTCATAATTATGACTTAGCATCTCATTATTATGAGATAGTATCTCATTATTATGACTTAGTATCTCATAATTATGACTTAGTATCTCATTATTATGAGATAGTATCTCATAATTATGACTTAGCATCTCATTATTATGACTTAGCATCTCATTATTATGACTTAGCATCTCATAATTATGACTTAGTATCTCATTATTATGAGATAGTATCTCATAATTATGACTTAGCATCTCATTATTATGAGATAGTATCTCATAATTATGACTTAACATCTCATTATTATGAGATAGCATCTCATTATTATGAGATACTATCTCATAATTATGACTTAGCATCTCATAATTATGACTTAGCATCTCATTATTATGAGATACTATCTCATAATTATGACTTAGCATCTCATTATTATAAGATAGTAACTCATAATTATGACTTAGCATCTCATAATTATGACTTAACATCTCATTATTATGAGATATTATCTCAAAATTATGACTTAGCTTCTCATTATTATGAGATAGTATCTCATTATTATGACATAATATCTCATAATTATGACTTACCATCTCATTATTATGAGATACTGACTGCAGGGTCTGTCATGCAAGTCAAATGTTGTATTTCTGTTACAGTGGCGGGCGTAGTTATCATTAACTCAAACCTTAACTTGACTTCACTGAGTTCCCAGCCTCTCTACCACTGCTCACCTGCTCTGCTGCAACCCGCCCACAGTCAGACACTAAGTCATAATTATGAGATAGTATCTCATTATTATGAGATAGTATCTCATAATTATGAGATGCTAAGTCATAATTATGAGATGCTAAGTCATTATTATGAGATGCTATCTCATAATAATGAGATACTAAGTCATTATTATGAGATACGGATTGTGGGCGGGGCGCCACAGAGCAGGGAACCCGAGGCTGAGCGGGTGCGGGGACAGCAGCCTTACTCGCGGAAGTGGGCGACTGTGCATCGATACAGAGACATAACAGGATCGATCCATGTTTTCTGCTCCGTTCATTGTCTTAGCGATGTGCTGCCGCTGAATAATTATAACAAGCGCTGCTCCAGCATCAGAACAGACGCTCATTAAAAGTCCGGTCGTCCTGTGTGTGTCTGTGTCTGCTTCCGCCTCACTTCCCTCTGACCCGCGCTCACTTCACACTTTAACAATAAACACCAGCACCGATCACAACTTATTAGGACACGTACAGGACTGATGTTTACTTTGTGTTTGTTTGAGTTCATGAAACACGTGTTGTGTGGAGCTGGGGACTACGTGCACACGGTGTTTAAACATGTGTTTCGTAACGTGAGATGTAACGTGACGCGCACAGTACAGGACCGTCAGCGTTAAAGTGACGGAGCGATCCGAAGTCTTGATCGGTCATCATCGAATAATTACTAAAAAATACATGTGATTATCAGTTTTAGTGAAGAGGAATAGAGACAAGCATACACACACACACACACACACACACACACACACACACACACACGCAGACTCGCATGACAGACCCTGCAGTCAGTATCTCATAATAATGAGATGCTAAGTCATAATTATGAGATATTATGTCATAATAATGAGATACTATCTCATAATAATGAGAAGCTAAGTCATAATTTTGAGATACTATCTCATAATAATGAGATGTTAAGTCATAATTATGAGATGCTAAGTCATAATTATGAGTTACTATCTTATAATAATGAGATGCTAAGTCATAATTATGAGATAGTATCTCATAATAATGAGATGCTAAGTCATAATTATGAGATGCTAAGTCATAATTATGAGATAGTATCTCATAATAATGAGATGCTATCTCATAATAATGAGATGTTAAGTCATAATTATGAGATACTATCTCATAATAATGAGATACTAAGTCATAATAATGAGATGCTAAGTCATAATTATGAGATACTATCTCATAATAATGAGATGCTAAGTCATAATTATGAGATACTATCTCATAATAGTGAGATACTAAGTCATAATTATGAGATGCTAAGTCATAATTATGAGATACTAAGTCATAATAATGAGATACTATCTCATAATAATGAGATGCTAAGTCATAATTATGAGATACTATCTCATAATAATGAGATAGTATCTCATAATAATGAGATGCTAAGTCATAATTATGAGATAGTATCTCATAATAATGAGATACCAATTTTTTTTTTTTTCATCACAGTGGCGGAAATGGGCTTCCATAGCATTCCCTCCGTCCCATTATACCGATATTAAATATTAATACTATTTATTCTACAGTGTATTAGAGTGTAGTGAAGAATCTGAACACATTATAATGACATATTGTTGAGTTTAATGTTCACCCCTCACAATATCCTTTCAATAATTCGTGGCCAACATTGAAGATCTTCACCTGCTGCTTAAAGTGATTGTTGCTGAAACAAATATGGACAAAACTGGAAAAATAGAGAAAAGACAATTCTAAACTTTCAATCCAAGGTGTTTGTCGACTATCGGCCTTGTGCTGGTCTTTAGCCTTAGATGGAGTTTACCACCGGCTTTGGTCAGTATTAGAAAAGTTCAGAGAGGTCATATATATATATATATATATTTATATATTCACACAACCCAATAAAATTAAATGTTATGTTTCTTAACTTCAAACGACGGATCATCTCACTTTTCACTCTTGAGTTATTTCCTCTTTTCTTCTGGGTCTGTATCTCTTGTTGCTCCGGTTCGACTGTTTTTTTAACTACTCTGATGTATGAAAATATTAATAATGAATTAGCATCATGAATGATTAAACATGGTGAATTGAGGTCTACATCTGATTTATCAACATTCCATCCAGTGGAGTCAAACCTGACAGGGAATTGAAGGAATTTTCAGCTTACAGTTAACAATCTTTACTAGAATTAATTATATGTGATGTAATTTAATGTTGAGGCAAAACGTCTCAACCTGACAACAAAATCAATGAATTATGGGTAAGAAAACCTACTCACACGCCTTTCTATGTCTTCAGACCGCTGGGGTGATATCACTTCCTCAATTGTCAATGGACTAATCCATTATCATTACAGAGGGGTGAATATGAATGTTGCGTTTGCACAGATCATTCAAGTACATACCTTAAATATATATATATTTAGTTAATGTAAACAAAAACATATATTTTTCTTGCTGGATTTTTTCCTACTCTTTTCCTGTCTGTCCCTCATCCTTTCATCCTTTCCATACACAGCAAAGTAAAGAAACATCCAGACCAAGTTATCTCATCCAGTTTTAGTTTAATTAATTTTTAGAAAAAGAAAAAGAAATCTCTTCACTTCAGTACATACACATTGCACAAGGCATGGAGCCTTTTGTTAATTCTCTTTTTTTTTCAACGCCTTCTTTTCTTTATTTTTCAAACCAGAGTTAAAAGCAGCAGCAGAACTGACGCCAACAACCAGCCCTGGGCTCCTCGAAGGTTCACACTCGGATCCAGATCACAGAGAAGCCGAGGTGAAGAACCGGCGTCGAACTCCAGCAGACAGAGAACAGGCATCAGGACCGCTGTGTCCTCACGTTAAACATTAAAACACAACAACTTGTAGAGGAAATGTGCAATTTAACCAACATTCCTCCTTAAAAAGACTTTTATTTCAGTTCTCAATCACAGTTCAGAATTTCCGATTGCGTTTAAAATATATTAAAGTGACATAAATGTAAAGTTTTCCTATCGGACAGTCCGCAGAGCTTTAGACAATCACAAAAACATGTCGAAATATATCTATTCCTAAACAAAAATCCCATCAACCATCTACCAAGAGGAAATCAACACACATTTCTTCACATATTTTTCTAACAACCAATCACCGCAGCTCTGGTAAAGATTTTGATAAGTGTGATAAAGCTGCAGAGAGAAGTTGGTTTGTCTCGATGCATCGTGTTCTGTCTGCTCTGACGTTTGATTCTTTTCACTACGAGGCCCTGAACCGCTGAATCCACTTCATCCACAGACAGATTGCTGGTGTAGAATATATCATATTAATACTATTTACAAAAAAATCTCTGTACAATTAAATACACAAGGGTTGAAACAGGTTTTTTTTTCCTGCCAGTCAAGCATTCTAGAGGAGAGTTTAAAGAGTGGATGTGTTCGTGCAACAGGATGTTCGACCTCCGGAAAAGGTTTGAGTACAGGGGGGGGGGGGGGTCACAAGGTCAGAAGGAACACTGACTGTTGTGTGATACGAGGTTGGACAACAATGTGTTTACTTTTCTCTATCTACCCTGAAGTAAGTCTATGAGAAGATAAAACACCAGAATATACCAACTACCACTTTTACACACATGTAAAAAAAGACAGATTGGAAAAAGGCGAAATGTCATGAAACATTCAAAGCAACAAAACTTCTCTCCACACCGGGCGCTCACACTGGAACAGTCGACAACACCCTGTTGCAAACATCCACATTAAATAGAGTTAACGACTCAATCAGCAGGACACAAACTCTCCGTCCAGACTCCAACCGGAGGAAACTAACAGGGTTGCATATGTTTTTAAAAACACACATTAACAAACAGGTTGAATTAACTGTGACGATTCAGAGATGAGATTGTTAAAGGGGACACGTGTGCTGCTGCATAGCCTTTTAGTTAGATCCCCCTATGGATGACGTTAGCTTTGTTATTAAGTGGATACTTTAAACCAAAGAAATTCACACTGATCTGGGACATAAACCCCAGACAACAGGTTCAAACCCCCACGTCACACCTCAGATAGGTTTTAAAAACAAACAAACATCCTCACTCGTGATAACGGGACAGAAATCATTGCCTTAGAGGGGTGACAGACTTCAGACTGGATCTGTGCTGTAGAGAATGTTTCAAACACTTTTGAGATGTGATACTGCTTCGACTGAACATTCACACAGGTTATGTTAAGGTTTTTAAATTCTAGGACTGAGCATTCGGGCCAGCAGCTCCACATTATCATGACTTGATTCTGTAGAAAGACACAAACTTGAGGAAATTGCCTATTTTTTGGACTTTAATCTATACGTCATATTCAAAAGGGATTTCGAAAGTTGTTTAAGAAACTGACATTAAAGATTTTGGATCCAGGAACTCTGGTATCACTGGTTTTGCAATTTTCTTTAATCCCGCAAAATTATTTTATTCTTGAAATCTCGGATTTACTTTCTTCAATAGGCCCAAATGCTCTGTCTTAAAATCCTCTTTAGTTTTTTTGCAGATTTAAACACAGAAGCTGCAGCGATAGATTAGAACAATAGTTATTGTAGGTTCAAGAATAATAAAGTATCTAAAGCAACGATATTACTATTTCAAATTAGTGGAAAATGATGTCAGAACTTGTAATTTCACCATCACTGAACACAGGCAAACTTTAAAAACATGACAAAACAACTTTAAAACACAGGTCATCAATATTCTGCAGACTTTATCATATTTAAATGTTTCCTGTTTGTCTTCCTTTATCTATTTCCAATAACAGATTGCACTGACCTCAGGTCTGAGCTAAATAGTGAACAGCACAGAATAAATGTTGAAACCACCCGTTTTTAAAAAGGTCTGCAGGACAGTGATGATATGTGTTTTTAAAAGGTTGCACTTCTATAAGTGCTGCACATCACAGCAGGGATTTACATTTCAACAATCACACTGGTTCTTTTTGTGCCAACAAAGAAAAATAAAATAAATTCACCACAACAGTATTTTCAAATGACATGAAAAGCACATTCACTCACATTACTTGTCACAAGCAGGATCAAAACAAAAAAAGGACATTTATTGGAAAACATTTTGTTCCCAAACCAAACTGTTGCCAAAACCATTGAAAAGAAAAGTTGAAAAACAAGTTAAGTTTGAGTTCTCGTCTCAGATTTTTAGAGGAAAATCTTTCTTTGTACTTAAGGTTGAAGCAGGAGAATCGTGAACACCTTAATGCAAATGTGTGTTAACTGCACTGAATCCTTTGTTACAGTATTATGGCAAAACACACACAAAAAAAGACAGAACGCAAAGAGTGAAACCTGAACATAAAGAAAAACACATTGAGGTAAAGTTGAGAACCCACACAGGAAACTGAAGGGCACGAACGTGGGATAAAATACACGGCGAAGGCAACAAATCAGGGATTTCAGATTAAGAGAGAAGGTGGTTAGAGATAACCGACGGCCGAGCGGCGCTCGACCGGTCGAGGCCACAGACACAGCATCCAAACATGAGCTGGAGGAAAAAGGCAAAGTCTGAGGATAAGAGAAATAGATGAGAAAGCACCTGAACAGAATGTCTGCAGCATCAGGATGGAACACACGGAGGATTAAATACTTGAAATAGTATCAAACCGCAGATTTACCTGCGTGAGCTTTGCATTTAATAAGCCTCTGCTAAAAGTGACTATTCCATTAATCGTTCGCAAGTAAAAAGAAATTCTCCAGCTTTGCTTTTTAAAATGTTACATATAGTGAGTTGTAATGGATAAAACCTCCTTCACTCACGTCATTAAACCGCAGTCGGTTGATTCAGAGTACCTGCATAACGCTCAGCCTGCTAGTCAGGACTTCATTATTCCAGCACTGGGCTACAACACCTCGGCTCAGAGACACAGAAAACAGCCACAAAGAAAAGCATGTTAGCAGTGAGGATCTGAAGGTGTTTGACAACGGATGGTTTGAACGAGCGGAGGTCGAGTCCAAACAGGGAGAGAGGTTCGTGGAAAGTAAAAGGCAAGAAGACGGAGGTAATAAATACACAGGCTGCAGGGTCCAGTTCTTTACAGTGAACAGAGATGAGAGGCTGTTGTGGAGGCTCAGGGTGATTCACTGTCAGTGTCTCGTGAGCTCACGAGTGAAGCAGCAGCGTCTTTACAGCCGTCAGTGGGATGCGTAGCTAACCTTGACTTTAGTATGTGCTTGTAATGTAAAATTGCAACTTCACATAATTTTTGCAGATCAGTTTACAGTCTCCTGCAAGTGAAGGATTAAAGTTCTTCCCCACTGTTTCTCTAGATGTCGTCTAAACAGCAGCACGATGACGACAAACCGCCAAATCAGCACATTTACACAAACAGTAGCTGAGTGGATTGTGTTGCTGGCAAATTTGCATCTGTGTATTTTGCAGGAGGGACGACACAGGCCGTAAAGCTTCCTGGTCCCTATTGTCTCCCAGAAGGTGACGGCATTCTTCTGCATATGCGTCAAGAGCTTTTTATAAATGCCCGGTTTCACATGGAGCGTTAGCATCACATTGGCTCAGCCCGAGAGCCTCGTCGCATCACAATGCTTCAGCCAAACAAGGCAGCAGGGCGCTAGAGAAGCTGCAGGACGAGGAATCAGGCCAACGAGCGGCTGAAGTGTCCTCGAGCTCGACACTGACGGGAGGCGAAGAGGAAAAGAAAAGACAATTCCCAACAGAGAGGAACTAAATCCCACAGTATTTCACCAAACACAAACTTCTACGATGCCGCTGTAGCACAAACTATTGGAAGACAATGTCTTGGTCCCGCTGGGTAACACTGAACTCAGCAGGTGAGGCGTGAACGTGCTAATGATGTTTGCATGACTTTAAGGTAGATGGAGGACATACAGACAAAAAACAAAAAGGCCATTTGTAGTGGAACCACACAGAGAGAATTAAAGACTGTGTATCTGCTTCCTCTCTGTAGGAGGCAGGCGTTTGAATCTCAAAAGGATTTGGCTTCAGTGCACTTCCCTAAAAAGACTGAAGTGTCCTGGGCCACTTTTTGTGCAACAACAAAATGCCTCCCGAGCCTCAGCTAATACCAAAAATGTCCGAAACGTTTGGCTATTTCTGTCCTTCCGGCAGACGAGTTTCTGAGTCTCTGGGGGTTAAACATGCTCAGTCACTCATTAGAGAGCAACTTAATTTCTGTGTGGACATAGTATCTTGTTGCACAAATAGTCGACAGGGACACCACAGCCTCCAGGACATAATGCTACAGTAGGTTTTCTCACACACTCACACACTCACACACACACACGCAAACAGCGTAACAAAGATCACTGAAACACTCCGTGTCTCCCGACAGGAATCAACAGAGCAGCAGAAAATTACAGGAAACCATAAATTAAAGATCACAATATTAAAACCTCTATGATAGGGCGACTCTATTTGGGGAATTAAGAAGATACATGTTAGAGGTTTTCGCTATTTACACATGTTAAATTATTAAAATGGCTTTTTTCAGTTTCTGTGTCCCCTGCTCAGTGTTCCTTTAGTGGCCTCTGAGAACGGGACCTTTCAGCAGCGTCAAAGTGGACAACGTCACATCATCCAGAGGTGGAGACATCCTTCTGTCGAGGGATGATGATGTCACGCGGCTTCCTTTACGGGTCCTCTGATGTCTTGAGCAGCTCCAACAGTGCACCCACGGCCCCGAAGTAACCCTGGAGCCGACAGAAACAAGGATTATTACATCTTTGTTGTTTAAAATGCTGAGTTACGTTTGATATATTAGTCCAGTGCTAACCTCATGTTCCAGGAAGAGGGCTCGTAGTTGTCCTTTGGACCAGAAGTCCATGGCGTAGGCCAGCAGCTTTGTGGAAACCGTGTTGATGCGAAGGAAGTTCCCAACAAACACAACTCGCTCGATTTTCTACAAAGAAGACAGACGGGAAGAAATTCCGGAAAACTGGATAACATTAACACACGTGCTTTGATGGGCTCTGTGTTACGATGGCAATCATGAACCACAAACCTCCTTATATCTGACAACTCTACACCTTCAACAGAAATTACAAAAAGCAATGTGACATTTTTACTTTTCTTGTTTTGTCATTTAATCGACTTACATTTCACAAGTCCCAGATAGAATCAATGATCAGTTCCTAATAATGAGATTTTTTTTAAATATTGAAAGGGACCAGAATCTGAGACAAATGACACACCTCTTCCAGACCACATGGTGGCGCCAGAGAGCAGGCAAACTACCTCTGACACAAACAAACCAGCTGACTTCTGAATCCTGATAAACTGAGAAGCTTTGAAGGCTTTGATGAAGACAGTGCAGGATTTTTTTCATAACAGCAATATTTTTGGGACTTTTATTGATTTGTTTACCTGCTCACTTATGATTCTTGTTAAAAGGTCAAATATATCTTTTATAACAAAAGAGCAGGTACGGTTTAATAGTCTACATTTTAAACCATAGCTATTTAATGCCGACACACTTTCTTACATCAACGGTTAAAATGACAAAAAATTCTAAACAAACTGATTACATAGTTGTTCCATATAGGGAAAGTGAAGTTGGTGGAAGTGTGTGTGTGTGTCTCCTCGCTGCATGTCTGTGTGCAGTGATAGCCCTGTACAATGCTGCTTGATCGCCATGCCACAAGGCAACACTGTAAAGAAGCTCAACGCACACAGAAAGACTCCAGGTTGATCAAATCACTTCAGATGTTTTCTTTGGCTTTTAGGATACAGCACCAAAACTAGCCTTTTTTTTTATTGTGGCGCTGCAACAAATGTGTAATGTAATTCCTTAGAAAAGCTATGAATTAGGAATATGTGTGTGTGTACCTCATTGACAGCACACATCCGTGCTATGGATCCTATATTATTAGTTATGGTGACCAGCGTGGCTCTGGCCAAGTCTTCCTTAGAAATGCTGTCTCGCTTGTCTTTGCTCATCATGTGACCAAAACTGTAAAAGAAACATTTCACATTTCAACAACCATATAAACACACATAAACACACACTAACACACACAGGAACACGCACACTGACAGTTTCTACCTGTAATGAATAACAAAAACAGCAGACACAGAAAATGACCTCTGCAAATGTCACAGCAACCTTCAGATCAACAGTGACAACACAGTGTTGGTTGACAATGCGTGCGTGTGCGTGCCCGCGTGTGTGTGTCCGTGTGTTAATAACAGAATAAAACACCATGATAATAAACAGTGATACGAATCTGAAGACTGTGATAACCCCGTTTTTTTTCACTTTGCTTTATGGATCAACCTTTGGACACAGTTAACTGTACACAACCCAGATTAGCAAGTAGAAGTCTGAGTTAGCATGTGTAGCTTATGCTGCTATTACCACTCAGATACACCTCTGTGTCATTCTGAGATGTTTATATTCCTTTTGTTTAGTTTGTTTGCAGTTTTGCACTTTGGCATTTTTTAATCAATCATCGCTCGCTGTGAATGTTTCTAGACATTTTCCTGTTGTATTGTCATGTGGACTAATTCAGATATGTTACCAGGCTGTTCCAGAAAATGTCAAGAGAAACTTCCTCTCAAACTCACCTGGATGCGACAGCAGAGCCCTGCAGGCCAAAGCGCTCATAGTCTCCTCCGTAGATGTCTTTCACCAGCTTGTCCACGTTGGTGGAGTCGCCCTTGCTGGCCATTTCCAACGCCTCCTCGAACGTCTCGCATCCCGTCAGCAGGCAGCAGAGGCCCAGGAATGTTCCACCTCCCAGACTGAAAGGTAAAAACAAAGCCCGGTAAGTTAATATGAGCGGGACAAAAGACGTTAAGTGGAAATAAGTTTACACACAAGAAAAGAGAGAAGAGATTGTGTTTCAGAATAATTCACCCCTAAAGATTTAAGTGGTTCAACCCGCAGTAGTTTCTCAAGGTTTGTGTTTTGTTGCATTCATGGTGAAATGAGATAATAGTTTCTCCCCCTGTCTTTAATGTCAGTTTGAAAAATGGCCTTCCTGTAAGAGAAAACTATTGTGACCACTTAAAGGGACTCTTACCTTTGTTGCATTTGAGAATTACAGCACATTCGAATCATCCCGCCTTCCTCCAATGCCCCACCCCCTCGTTCCCATCCGCGGTGTTTTTTCTTTTGTTTTTCCCCCTGGGAGCGGCTGTTTCAGTATGCCGTGGACCACTTTGGTCTGCCATCGTCAGTCGCTACGGTCGCTACGGTCGCTACTCGCTACTGTCTGCCGTGGAATCAAAACAAACCCTATAGTTGAGGACGCGCCATGATGACGCGGGCCCGAATGCGCCACAAGAAGCAGACGGGCTTCCTGTCTGTTTCCATGCAGCAAACAGACAGGTCTGTCGGCCAATAAGGTCCTTCGGTCCGAAGAATTTTATTGGTTGAAGTTTTCACTAAATATTACGAGAGTGAAATAATTGTTTGCTTTAACTCCTGGTGGGTCTGTCTTGCATTTTAGAGTGTCATTACCTTATTAATACCAATTTAACCTTATCCACAAAAAGTGTAAAAATGCAACAAAGGTAAGAGTCCCTTTAAGGAGCCTGGAATTATTTCTTCGGCTTGCGATTGAAAGACGAGATATACAAGTTTTCAACTACTTTTCCTGAGGTGGTGTGACAGAAACTAACACACACACACGTTATGTCATGGTTGAGCAGCTACGGACTTTGTCCACAGGTCATGTCTGAAAGCAGCTAATGAGACCCAGTTGTATTTTACAGAACAACAAGGAAGTAACGAATGACAGATGTAGTATTGGTACCTTTACTCGAAAGATAAACTTCTCGAGAGCAACCGCAATTAAGTTTACTGTGTTGCACAATGAAAACAAACCGTCTAATAACACATCCTTGTCTGTATTGAATCATCATCATCATCATCATTCAACAGGCTGAATTACTTATTATATGACTGGAGACTTGTGTTACTAATAAAAAACTCCCTGCTTGAATAGTGACTATAGTCAACTTAGTGATGACCACTTATAAAGGATACCAATAATTTCTCTCTTCCTCTCTCCTCTGTTCCCCTGTATGACCCTCCTCCTCCTCCCTCTCTCTCTCTCTCTCGTCTCACCCCCTCAGGTCGAGGCAGATGGCTGCAAAAACATTGAGTCCGTTTCTGTTGGAAGTTTCTTTCTCGCTGCTTTCGCCAAGTGGTGGTTCTTTGTGGGAAAGGTTGGGTTTCTCTTTAATGTTATCCTTTAAACTCATTATTTTCAATGGCATCTGCATACAAAGATGTTTTTCTCTTCTCCGAGCAAGAAGGAAACCTGCACGTCCGGTTGACACTAAGAATCCAGCCCCATACGGAATGCACATTTAATTAATAAATTGAATTCAATTTTGTATATTGTCCTGGACATTTTTGAAGATCTTTGTAGATTAAGTATAGAATTCTTAATGTTGCTCACATTTTCCTCTTCCAGGAAAGTGTGACACACACACAGTTGGGCTGTTTTCCAACTGTCCCCCATCTAATCACAGTCGACCTCCTCAGCTACATACATGAGGTAAACAGTGTGATAACAGAGAAAGACGACTGGAATCCAAACAGCTGATACCTGGTTTTCCAGTGAAGTTCAAACACAATTTGCTTCCTAGTAACATCAGCTTTTAGTACCTCTCTGTTATGAATAACAGGCTGTGTTATTGTTGAATGGGGCCGACTGTAGATTGTGTTGTCTTGAAATATGATGCTGTGAGACGTAATCTGATACTCATCCACGGGAGTCACATGATGAGCCCCTGGCGTTTTGTCTGCTGCTCTCTATCTCTTGTGATTGTATGACTATTAAGTTGACTTTTCACTTGTCATAATTTTGTAACTGACTTTTTAAATGTTATCTTCTTTTTCATATTGTACAATCCAACAACACATTTTATAAACGTTTGTGTGTCTGTGTGTTCCTCCTCACCTGGTCCCAGTCACCCGCTTGTAGTCGCTCGGCGAGTACACGGCCAGGATGGAGACCCCGGAGCCGATGTTGACCAGCAGCATGGGGAAGGGGTTATCCAGGGTGCAGGTCTTCTTCACACAGCTCTGCGTGTCTGACGGGTTCTGGAAGTAGTAGCCCTCCGGGTGTCCGTTGAAGCCCACCCGGTCGACGTACAGCAGTCCACGAATCAGGCAGTCCAGCTCGTCCAGCTTCAGCAGCTCCAGGTCGGCCATCTGCACCACAAAGGGAGGACGTTTAAAATATATGAATCAACATTCAAGTAACACATCCAGAGGACTAAATGAATAAAACTAAAAGTTTTATCACATTGATTCGAAGCGTCAATAAATCTATAAAGCTAAAAATTATTTTCAAAGTAAGAGATAAGTGTGCACAAGGCGTAGGCTTCAGTTCCAGCTGCAGATCCCAGAACAGTTCAATGATCTTCCTGCTGACAGGGTCAACGAACTCATGTAAACACTTGCTTCAGGAGAGGCCCTGTTCACACCTGGTGTTAACTTCCATCTCAGGTGACCCTATCACAAGTGGACAGCTCCGAGCTCATTTCTGCCTCACACTTACCATCTGGAAGTCGTTCTCGAACTTGTAGGCCCCGCCTCCGGTGGCGCAGAGTGTCGTGTGCAGGCTGGAGAAGTTCTTGTCGCGTCCCATCTGGATAAAACGGGGCATGGCCTGTGTCGGGAAGCGAATGAAGTGCAGGTTCCCCGTCCTGCCGCACATGGTCAGGTTCCTCAACTCCAGGTGGACGTCCCGGACCCCTGTTTTACCTGAGCGAGGTATATTTACAATATAGGATTCTCTCGCCACACTCTTCACTCCTCTAGTGTTTCTCAGAAAACCTCCACTATCTCCCATTCAATAGATCACATGATATTTTACCTTTAATTAAGAAAATTAATTTCATTTTATTTGGACCCACTCTGAAAACAAATCTGTGAATAAATATAAAAAAATAGGCTCAACTGGAAATCAGATACTAATATGATTTCATGTAAAATAGCAAAGAAATATAGGGATTATTGTACACTCTTCTTACATTAGTCCATAATTTTGCCTTAGATAAGTTATATATCTGCAAATATATAGAGACAAACACACTCTAAACAGCAAAAGAAAGGATTTATTAACGACAGCAAGGATTTCTTATGATTATGTTTATGTCAGATACAGGGAGAACACAGAATCCCCTTTTCAAGATCTTCCATCTCTGTTTCTCACATTGATAAACTTCAGCTTGGTCCGTTTATCTGACGTCATCAGTCTTTTGTCTTTAGTAGTAATGTCAGTTTACGGTATGTTCAACTCACACACCTGGACGTTCAGTACGGGTTACACACTTTATTAACAAGCTGTAGTCGACATGAGTTTTCCATGTGCATGTGTGTGTGTATACCTACCATAAGCCACGTTTGAGGTGAGGTAGCGGCGGATGGACTTGAGGTTTTCCACTTCTTCCTGTTCTTCCTCTGCAGTGATATCGACTGGCTCAAAGTACACCAACTTCACCAGGGTGCCACCGATGTCCATACCGAACCAGGGGAAGGCTAGAGAGGAAGACGAGGATATGTAAACAATTGTTTGCTTTTGAACACAAGACGTAACAGATCTAAATGATCAAACCCAGGAATTGAGCCATGTGAATAACCAACATCTTTAAAGCTGATTATTTACATGCCAAATTAATATGTTTAGTCTAACCCAGACTCTTTGTTTTGGTTTTATTTAGCTGTGATAAATAGGATCCATTATGTTAATGGTCCACGGAAACACAATATCTGGTAAGTGATACTGAATAGAAGCCTGTTAATGGACTGTTGTGAACCACAGGGCCACAAAAACAAAGTCTACTGTGATTCATTCGTATCTTATCATGACTTCGGTATCATATCCTGGAACTGACACAGTTAACAAGAACAGATTGTTTTCAAATAACTTTTCAAGAAAATGTGGCTAAATTATCTGATTTCAGCTTTTTACATGTGAATATTTTCTGGTTTCTTAAATCATCTACGACAGCAAACTCAATATCTTTGGATGATCAACTAATTGATTCGTCCAACCCCAAAAAAAAGCTGCGTACCCTGTATTTGAGAAGATTTAACCAGTAAATGGTTGCAGATACATTTTCTGTTGACTGATCGTTCTTTGATTCGCTGAATGAAAAACGTCTGCAGCGGACGACACAGCTTGGAGAGGAGAACCTAGTCTGGACGGTTTCAGTTTGGTAGAACATCGAGTTCAGCACAAGACGTTGAGAAAAAAAGAAAAAACACCGCCTCTCGTCAAGAGCCACAGTTTCCATGGTAACAGACAACCCCTGCCCCCCCCCCCCATCATATCCTCCGCTCTCTGTATCTCACACACTCCTCAGCCTCATATTCTCTCTTTCATTTATCCTTTCTCTCCATCCCTCTCATTCACCATCCATCTTTATCTCTCTCTTTCTCTGTCAACAACTGCATCCCTCTCTCTCGTCTGGTTTCTTCCTTTTTCTCCGTGCATTTCCTCTTTTCTCCCCCGTTCTCCTTCTCTCCATCTCCAGCTTGCTACTCGTCTCTGAATCGATTTAATTAAATTCAAGTCAGATTTACTGCCGTGGACGGAAGACGACAGATGCTGCAAGACGTTTATAAATGCACCACAAAGCAACAGCGTTATTTAACTTAGAGGTGCATCAGCCTTTCTAACAGGCTTTATTACCTTGATAATTAAGCTGAAAGGATTAGCTACTTAATCAATTAGTCAACTGCAAATCTAGCTTAATTATCATTCACTCAGGTTGCGAATATGACAAACATTGACTAGTTCCAGTGTCTTGTGTATGATTTACGTCAGCGTGAAATTAATATTGTCAAGTTGTGAACAAAAGAAACAATCTGAAGATGTCACGTTGGGATCAGGCAGTTTCATTTTTGACCAATCAGCGAGTCCACAACTCCGAACAATGAAAACCCTGTGCAACAGTTTAAGACAACACATGGTCACTATGGCTGCGGAGAACGGCAGCATTCTGCTAAAGAATGCATTCAATGAAAGTATTCGGTGCATGATGATTGGCCGGCCCACTCTGCATACAAGACACTACAAAACCATGCTCCTTCATAGATACAATCTAATCATATAGAAAAACCATAGTACTTCATATATAAAAAACATTGTTCATAAATACGAGAGCAATACGGGCTCTGTCTCTGGTATCAGTCTTCATCTTTGCCAATATAAATCGATACACTTTTACTTTGTAGAGTAAACAAAGCAGAATACATGTGCATATGTTTGTATTTAGCCCTAGCACTGACAGGCACTGACAGACAAATCTTTATGTCTTGCAAAGGTGACGTCTCTCTCAGTATTTTGACATTTGCTCAAACCGTGTAAACATTGAGGTTAGGGTAGGGTTAGGTTCATCCTTCGCCAAAGGAGACGATGTTGTCATAACTCCACTGTGAATTGTCCTATCACCACCAAACTTCTGTCTCATGATCAGAGTCCAAGCTTGAACAGCTCTATGTGTCAATAGTAATAGTAATAGTTCTGGTTTTAATTATTGTTTTTATTAGATTTTTATTAATGTTATTAGCTTTACATGATTTTTTGAAGGTATTCCTTTTCGATTCACATTCGGTTTCCCTTTCCTGCTTCGTGTCAACATCTGCACATAAATACAAAGCTCCAAGCAGCAAGTGGTTAACTTAGCTTAAAGCAAATATTGGAAGTAGTTGGTTAAAACAAAAACTGTTGGCAAATAGACTATCATTGGTTGGCCGTGTCTGCTTAGTCTTACAGGTCCACGTAAACAAAACAAACAGATTTAAAACAAGTCGAGGTGGAAAAACACACAACACAACCAATTATATAAGCAAACGCAAAAACAACTTTCAGCCAACACAACCAAAAACAAACACTGTCACGCACACAATTCACGTTTTTCCAATGGACCTCGTTTATATATGTATCTATATTTAGCATTTTTAAAAGTGTGTGTATTAGTATATCTATGTTATTAATTTAAGGTTAACTGTAAGATATCAAGCCAAATAACATTTTTTTGTCGTGAGGGAGTGATGAGGACATCGTGGAAATCATTGACAGTTTTTCTTAATATAAATATCTGCAAATATATCGGTATCAGAATTTTTTCACGTTATTGGCATCAGCCCCCAGAGATCTATATCGGCCCGGCTCTACTTGACCTTGAAATTTACATTAAACCTGATGGCACAATAAACCCAATTTATTCTTCATGTTATAAATAGAACCTGAGATGTTGCCGGGATTGTTTTATGTGTCAGTCTGCGATAGTGTTGTATTGATTCGTGTTAAACGAGGAGCACTGGACCACTGAAACCTCTCGGGGTAACTGAGTCCATGTGAGTGACCAGTATCACCAGCACCGTCACCACTGCTCCGTCACCTCCACACCTGCTGCTGGGGTCCGGTTACCTTTAGCAGTAGTCAACTCTGTCCTCTTTAACTGTTTGGTTAACTCTTTCTCGTCGTCCCCTCTCACCTACTGACCTGCTCTGATGGCTGTCAACACAACCTCAAGGGATTCCGCTCTGGAAAATTCTCTTGCCTCATTTTGCCTAAACACTTCTATGGATAGTTCCAATAGGTTGTCTGATTACATCATTTGCATTTGTGACATTGATTAAAGATTTGACTCAAACCACCTATTGGATAAACCAGGAGTAAGATAATTATCCTTTTCTTTGCTCTCTCTCTCTTTAGGGAAACCTTTTGTGCAATACATATTTTTCCCCACAACACAATTCTTTACAGGAGTCAGCTGCTTGATCCCTGACGCCATAAAACATAGAGAATTACAACAAACGCTAAATCTAAGCCATGAAATGTCAAATGTTGAAGACAAGTTTCCCATTAGACCTGAAGTAATTATCATCAGTATTCTTTGTGAACGGTTATTATCAACGGTTACTTTGATTATTGATTAATATTTTCAGTGATTCATCAATTAAAAATAGAAGAAAATTATTTCAGCCTCTTAAATTAAAAAATTTGCCACTTTTCTTGTGATTTATTTTACTTGTTGGTCACTCTATAAGAGCCTTTAAAATGTGTCTTTGACGACTCTCAGCAAAGTACAGAAGTTAGGTGAAGAAGCATCAGTAGTAGTTTTGTGCTCGTTCTTTTTGTAAGTACAAAAGTTAATCTACAGCCGGACTATTTCCTTATCGTGTCAATGAGTACTTGTAGATTCAGATAACAAAAGCATAAACTCCATTGAGTGCAAGGCAAAAATTGTATTATGCAACCTTGTGTGCATAAAAAGTGAAATTATATTTCATGTTGTAATTGATGGACTTTGGTGTCTATCCTGTGATCGTTCTCCTTATGCAGTGGAAAATCAACAAACAGTGACTACATCATTAATACATGATGCCACAGGAAACGTTACAGCTTCCATTACAGTTGATTGCCATCAGTGATGCATGGACGCCCTGGCTGAAAAGACTTTACATTCTTTCTTTCAATCTTGTGACTAAATACTCCAGAAACTAAAATGAATCATTCTGTCTCGTAATTCCTCATTTCCTTGACCCTCCCCACAGCCGTTATGTGTTAAGATAACGATAATGCATAACTGAGGAAAGAAGAAAAGAAAATGTGTGTGTCCTAAGTGGACCACTGGGGGCCCACTTATCCAGGGTTTCCATTTAAAAAGCACAACCATATACACTCGTGGACGGACAAACAGTAACACACAGTGTCCAGTCAAAGGTCAGTGTGACAAAGAGTAGTTAACAAGTGATCTGTGTCCTTGTAGGTGAAGGGTCTCATGTCCTCACACACCTCATGTGATACCCCGTCGGAAAGCATCTACAGTTTGACTTGAATTACAAAAAGGTTGTAAAGGGACTCATTTATAAATAAAAGGGTTTTTTCCGCCACACTCACTGTTCAGCTTTCTCATATATATATACACACACACACACACACACACATACAAACACAACCTCAGGATTATCAGCAACAACTATTTCTTTAAAATTTCCTATTGCTTAACCTTTAATCTCAGGTTTCACAGAGAGGCTTGTTGTGTGTGTGAGTGTGTGTGTGTGTTAGTGCTTTGTATAGAGTGCACAGGACAAGAACAACACTAGTACATCCTGTTTGTAAGATAAGAGGAAAATCAACCACTGGACAGCTTAACACTGTGTGTACATATATATATATATATAAGATAAAATGAATATATAGACAGTCATTACAAAGTAAAGCATCACTGCAGGTTCAGTAGAATTCCAAAGATATTTAATTTACAATGATGCCAATGGAGTTTCTGACCATCAATTGATTGAATACTTGTTTCAGCTTTAGATTTAATATGTTTAAGAGAGTTAATGTAGCAAAATTAGATATTTGAAAATACCAGTGTGGGAAACGTTTCCCGGTTTTCTGACGTTTTAAAGAGCGAATGATTCACTAAAGATAAACATTAGCTAAAGCCCTAAACCACCACTCCTTTCACTCATTTTCCAACCAGTCATACTCTACAACTACTTCTACCCATACTGCAGTCCTGCTACTACACATATACTAGTAGTATATACACATACTACGACATATGAAGGAATATCACAGTCAAGGAATGACTTACTCGTCCCTATAATTGAAGATAACGTGAAATAGCCTTGTAGAGAATAACCAGCGAAGGGCCACATTATCTCTGAAGTTACAAGCAGAGACAGTTTGTATCCATAGTTTTAAAGTGTACTTACCGGAAAGCTATCAGGTCAGATGTTGGTCTTGTTTTGTTATTTTAGTACAGTTTGGTAATATGTCTATCGTTGAGAAAGAACTACAATACATATAGACTTTACAAACCTTGCATGTCCATGTTCCCTTGGAAAAGAAATGTAAAGCACAATGGAAGCAGCCTCAGATAAAGTTCAACATATTTACGTGGAAGTTTTTCTTTCTGTGTGTGCACAGAAAGAAGGAGGAGTCCAAGACCCTCTTTTCCTCCTTACATCACCTGTACTGACACTTGTTAGCATTCTCAGGTAAACATTGACTTGCCCTATGGCATGATGAGCTGTCAACAAATGAACCTACACACTCACTTACTGTTTGTACAAATGAGCTGGACACTGGCCTGAAACACCCTAATGTAAAAGTTATTCTCTTTAAAATGACAAAGTAAAGTTGACTTGCAGGTGGTTTCAGTTGTCAGTTGTTTGTTAAACGCAATGAGTCACACAAATATTGTCTTACTTAAAAAGCTTTATCGTTAACAAGTTGTGAGTACTGCCTAGTCTTCTGTTTCCTGTTTCTGTGAGGCAACACAACAGATGGAATGTGCAACACACCTCCTTCAAAGCCAATTGGAGACATCAGTCTTCAGGGTTTGTTCAGGACACAAAAACGTACAACACAATGTACACAAAGCTGTGTCCTTCTCTTTCTTCCACTGTAATTGTTCTTCCCTGAGCCCAAGGCTGTCAGACTCACTTTGATCACCTGTCCACCTTCTCTGCTGGTGAGGACCACACCCACTTGATCACATTTAGTGAGGTAAGGTAAGGTCACGCACCACAATCAGGCCAGGGCTTACAAAGAACTACAAACATGTACACACTGTCAACAACCACCAAATGAGAGCACAATCCTTCTTATTAAACATTACATATGTGAAACATAACTGCACTGATGGAAGGAATTTAATAAAACACAGTATAACTCAAAGAATATGAGACAAAATGTCCACTATCCATTTTCAAACAAACTTAAGTATGATACCAAGCTCAGTTCATTTAATACCCGACCCAATACAACCACATTTTTGAAACGGTAATTGCACAATTTCAGTCTCCATTATTCCTATTCCTGTTTTTTGCTCTGTGTTGAATCGATGCTGTGGAATTCCCCGAAATTACCTTGTTCACGAGTTCAAAAAGATATGTATGAAAAAGGAAACTTCAGTTCTGTCACAGAAGCGACGAGGCCCGAAAATTAGGGCTGTTGAAATTAAAATAAAGGAAATTCTGTTCTGGGAGATATTTGGTGAAACTATACAACCAAGTTGTTTCCCGGTGTAAACAAGAGAAACTACTGGCAGTGATACTTAAAATAAAAGAATAACATCCCCCCAATTCTAAACCCCCTCAAACCCAGAGCAGAGAAAGGACAAAAGTGAAAAAATCACATCCCCCAGGGGAATACATTCCAGGATTGGCCTCTGTGAGGAAAAGCTTAGAGGGTTATCTGAGTTTATCGGGACGGCTGGCCTCCATCCAAGGATGTGTCATAAAGCACGGAATCTCTGATCAGACATTTCAAAGTTTACTCACGACATGTTCCTTAATTATGTAATACCTATACTCGCTCTGGTTCAGGGTCCTTCTTTACTCTAGACTCCTACACATCACAACAAACCACAGAGGAGGACTCACTGCACAGGGACACTGTCAGTTTACTGTAACATCACACTTTTCCAGTAATTTGATTATCACTAATCACAAGACCACATGATGCAAGATCAGAAGGAAAAGGTCAGTGCGTCTTACAAATACAGACCCAGTATCCACACCACATACTGTGAATAATTGATCGTCTAGGTTTCTTTGTCATCAATACAAGGTCCTGTTCCTTTTCCTTCACGTGGCGATTCTCTAACTATACGTTTCACATTCAAAAGAAAGGAGACAGTCTGTGCTGAAATTAACAATGAGAGGGTTTTTGCCCTGTGAAGGACACATCTCAATGTTCTGCTTCAAATTTCTATGGAATCATATTTCAGGTAATCAAGAAGAGAAACGACACTGTAAAGTGCTTGAACAACAGCATTCACAGTGTATCACTAGATAACTGGTAAAGAGAATGCATGTGCTAGTCACTTCATTTACTAAAGTCAACATGAATTGAAGATGAAGCTGTAATCAGCGGGTCTCACACAACTATAACCAGACCCACAGTGCATGACACAGGTAAACAAACACTTAGTCAGTCTACATAACACAACAACCTATATGATATGTGATTAACTGCACCGTGAAGTAGTTAAGTGCTTCTGAATACTGTATGTGATATAGAGATGTTCGGAGACAGATACCAGAGTCAGAGAGTAAAAGGTCAAATTGATGCTAATCCCATCTCAACTCTTGCTGTGGGAGATTTACAAAGAAAGTGAACTTGTTATATTAAATTAAACCAATTAATCTCAAACAATAGAGCAACTCTGTGATTACAAGATCAACAAATCAGGCTACAGAAGAAAACAATGACCACCAGTGACAGGGATGACAGTCACGACCATTTTCTTGAAAGCTGAAACCAAAACCAGCTTTGACCAAAACAGGAGCTGTGAGTAAAGTTTGGTTATTTCCCGAAAAAATTGAAAAACCACCAGTCGTCTGCAAAAGCACCAACCAGTCCATTAAAATCTGTGTACACACCATCACAGTCTGTCTGATGAGAAGTTAATATATGCAGATCACAGACTTGGGAGAATAATAAACAAATCATTTGATTTCAGAGCCTAAAATCAAATTATAAAGAAGACATTTTTTTGGGATTTAAAGTTACCTGTGTGCAATGAAACATGAATCATGTCACACTTACCAGGCTTCTTTTCACTTATAAGCTTCATGGTGATGCAGAATATAAGCTAACTGACATACAAAAGAAAGAATATATATTTAAAAAAAAAAAAAATTAAAGGATATTTAAACTCGTCCGGAGGAAAGAAGAGTCAGCCTCAGACTTCAGAATTCTCCATTCTGCTGTGAAACAAGTTTTCCAGGAAGATCTTTTTACTCTCGCACCATCCGAAGTACCCAGTGGATAAGGGGGCGGGGCCGCGGCACTTTCACCCTGCCTGCTGAAGACAGGAGGCGGCCGCTAATTGGCTGAGACAAGCCAAACCCACTTATCAGGAGCTTTTGCACCACAGGGGAACCGACCAATCGCAGGGCTGCAAACGCAAACTGAGGGTGCATAGAAACTAAAGCGGATAGGGGGGGTTGTTATAACCCATAACAACCAATCTGATCAGGAATATTGATCGTGATCGAATAACTGCAGAGTCACGAGGACTGCGGGTAAACCAGGGGCATGGACAGGCGAGCCTAGCGGGGTTTGAGGGGCTGGTTGTCGGTGCCCGGTTGCAGCAACACATCGGCTCGTTGTGCAAAACAAACCAGTCTGATTGTACACTTTCCCCTGATTGCATGCATGCATCCGCCCCACAGGGAAATCATGTCAGACGAAGAGCACACATCTGATAAGAGCTCTTGCTGACACCACCCACCCCCACCATCCTCAGGCTGGCGTGACACTTACGGGGTCTGCTCCGTCTCACCGACTCTGTCCTCCGCCGCAGCCGGCACCTCTTGGCCGGGGAGCCGTTGCACTCCGCTTCCTCGCCGCGGTGCAGGAGGTGCATGCTGTCAAACGAGGAGCTGCAGCCTCCTCCTCCACCTCCTCCTCCTCCGCTGCTGCTGCTGCTGCTGCTGTTTCCCGGGCTCGAGCCGAACCCAGCCCCGCTGCAGCAGCCTCCGTTCCCGGCCACCGCGACGTGTCCGTTGCACCCCCGCTGGCTCTGCCCGGTGTTGACATGAAAAGGTCCGGACGCTCCCTTCTTGTCCATCATTGACTTCGCTTTGTCCATGGCAGCAGCTCCGAGCCTTTTCCCCCTTAGCTTAGCTTAGCATCTGCGGGGGAAGAACCGTCGAATCCCCGCCGCTGGCAGTGACAGGCTGGGGGTGGAGGAGGAGGCTGTGTTAGCTTAGCTTAGCTTTAGCTGATGCTAGCACACAGCTACACCGAGACACACCGCAAACCGCTCCCGGGATGAAACGTGGCTGTTGACCGGAAGACGTCGAGCTAAAATCTAAACACACATTATTGTTCAAATGTGTGAAATATAATAAGAAACCCAGCGGGGCTTAAAATCCAGTGTTTCCTCTGAGGTCACTCGCGGTCATTTCCCCTCATTGAGATCCTGGCAGGCGCAGCAGCAGCAGCCGGTGTGTGTGTGTGTCTGAGTGTGTATTGTGTGTACACCGCTACGTCACACCAGCTCCTCCAACCGAGGACCGAACCCGTTCACCTCCTCCGACCGGTTTTCTCTCCTCGCTGCAGGAGCATCACACGCTTGCTGCTCTCTCCAATACAAAGAGGGTGGATTCGAACTGTGACACATGCACGCACGGACGTACACACACACACACAAAGGGGCCCAGTCCGCCAACATGTCAGCCACAGTGTGACTCTGTCGTGACCCTGTTGTCGAAAGGCACTAATGCAAATTCATTCACTGATGACATGTGTTTTTCCTCCTGCTGCGGGGCAGGTTGTGAGTGTGTGTGTTGGTTTCCCGTCACACATCTGAGCCTGTGGGGCAACAACACAACACAGACACACACTGAGGCTCAGGCCAGGACAATCCGAGATGCAAAGGTCAAACCAGCACAATCTCAGTTTGATAAAGGAAAACAATCACTAAAAGTTGAATCTTTGTGAATCAGTGGAGTAGGAAAAAGTCTTAATGGCAAATGTACTGATTAACCGTTAAATTTGAGTACTCGTAAGTATTTGCAGATTACAGCATATCCCCTGACGCATTAGTCTATTACATAATTTACTGCACCAACTGTGTATTTTGAATAATATTACAATCGTACAGAGAACTAATGTCTCAGCCTCTTACAAATTCTCCTTAAGTGTACAAATGTAGTTCAGGTATCTGTTAATATATTGCATGTAAAGGAGAGCAGATGAAATGTACTCAAAAGATACATGAAAAAATGACATAACCATACTGTGATTATATAATCATACTGTAACAAAGTATCAGTCACAACTGCAATTCACCGAGTAGATATGTAAAACAATAAGAACTACAATAAAGATAAAGAAAAAAATGCACAATCATGTTACAACCTCATGTTACCATGAAATGCAAAGTTAGATGGAGCAGTGCAGATGAGGGGCTCATATAAGGTCACAATTACATGTTTATCCAACAATAAAGAACTGGAGATTAACTGTAGACATCACCAAACTGATGTATATACAAGCAGAGACTTTGATATACATCATGTCTCTAACTTACTTAAGATAAAAACATAAATATAAAGTTTGTGGACTGCAAAAAGAAGGAGTCCTCAAATGCTGCCATCTTCTGGTAAGAAGTTGTTAATTTTGTAGTAAGAGTCAGTTCTGTTCACTGACTAAGAGGAAATATGAGGGTTTCTTAATTATCCAATAAGTTGTCTGGACTTTGTGTTTTATTGTTTGATAATATTAGTCAAATATTTCACCTAGTAACCTCAATTTGGTCAGAATCAGGTCAACTATGCGTTAAAATCCTTTAACAGGATAGAGCTCAGTCATTAGTCATCGCCCACTTTGCCTTAATTCTCATCTCTCCTCTTTCTCTGTAAACACAGACGAGCACTCGATTACGAGTATGGATGGATGGATACAGGCTTTTATACTTTATCCTGAGGGTGGCTGAGAATGTGACACATTTAAAAGCCAGGCATGGTGCTAACCCCTCGTTGTAACTGATTAACAGTGGCCACATCCTGCAGGGTACCAGTGCCTAAAAGGCTGAGGCCTACACTGATCATTAGGAAGATGTAATGCAAAGATCAATCCTTCATTTATTCAACGATCTATGAAAGACAAGGTTAAAAAAAATAACTCAGAAGAAGTTCCACATTTTTGGGAAGATGCTTTTATTTCTTGAAACGTTGGAAATGAGCTGAGAAGATCAATAATGTAAAACCACAACAGTCGGGTTTTGATACAGACTAACCTGAGTGAGATAACAGGTAGATTTGTTTTTCTACCTTTGGACAAAGCCAAGTTAGCATTTTCCAGTCTCTAGCTAACACCCCTGAAAGTGAAAAAAAAACAACTCCTAAAGTATTTATTTATCATAAACCACTTGGTGATATTAATTAATACTGGAAAAAGGAATGATAAGAAATGACATTAGATCATCAGTTCGGACACACTTCTATCAGGTCTTACAGTAGCATGAGGCCCTTGTGTGTGTCACATGTGATCGAAGCACCGTGGCTGGTTGTGAGGTAGTGGATGAGGTTTAACTGTTTAGACTGTGACTCCAGCAGAAACCTCTTTATCTTAAATTCTAATGATTTCTTAGTGTACGGTCGAGCTTATTGCACAATCCAGACGGAGCCGAGAGTGTTAGCATCAACATTAGAGGTAAATAACCTTTCTCTCTCTCTCAGTCCATTTATTTGATTCTACCAAGGAAGTTCGGCTCCGTCCCAGTTGTACGCTTTGCCAGTCTTTTCCATATTCAGTGCGTCTATGAGGCTCATGAGACAGTTCACCGAGTGTTCAGTGCTGAACAACTTGTCTGTCGGCACATTCTTGTGATACGGTCGGGAGAGGTCTGTGCTTACTGTTCCTGGATGTAAGGACACACACACCACCTGACAAAAAAAAAACAGAAACAAGTCCATCAGCTTTCTCTCCACTTTCAGAACACCGGTCCGGCACATGTCTTCATCTGAAGATACGGTAGCAGATTGTCCAGGTTAGACGAGTTCACAACAGGAAAATATCTGGAATATTCAGATGACAGGTGCAGCCCATGGATTTGTTTTATGATATATTACCATGCTGATCTTAAAGATTAGTCTCCACTCTGTCGTTTGCTTACTGTATTTATGAAATGAAATGCACCGAGAGGACCTACCTTGGGGCGACCGCGGCCCAGCTCTATAGACAGATTCCTGGTGGCCATGTTGAGAGCTGCCTTAGACATCCTGTAGCTGTACCAACCCCCCAGACCTGGAAGAAGAAGGTGGCGTGAAGAGAAGTTAGATTGGAAGACCACTGCAGCAAAATATTTATATATTCTCTTCTGCTTTCTACCAAGGATTTTCTACCAAGGATTTTCTGATTTCCCTCGACTCTTCCTTTCTAAATCGAAGCCTAGTTGATGATATATTTTTTCCGTCGCAGCTATACCGTTGTCACCAATGGATCCCACTTTGGCCGTGATGTTGACGATGAGGCCGCTGTGCTGCTTGGGTTTCTCCACGGGCTGCTGACCAAAACCTCCTCCACCTTTCTGAAGGAGGGGGGCAAAGTACTTGGCCATCACCAGAGGACCCACTGTGTTGGTCGTCAGGGTGGAGATGATGCCCTGCGACGGGAAAGAGATTAGATCAGCACAGATCAGTGGTTCCACATGTCAAGCTTCTTTATATAGCATGTTCAAAACAACCACAGTCGAAAAAATAAAGAAGTATATTATTCCAAAACAATAATTGAGAGCATGTATCAACATGTGGAGGATGCATATGGACACACTTGATTTCTATTTTTCTGGATTGATTCCTTTGTAATATATATTGAGAGAAGAGGACTGATCAACTAAAGCAGGACAATCTTACAGCAAAAGATTACATGATCTTGAAGTGATTAGGGCTGAGGACTTTGGACTCAAGCCGTATACAAGAGTAAATTAGAACTACTCTTTCAAGATATAATTGATCACTAAATATTGATATTATACATAAAGTCAGGCTAGAGGCTTTTAAAATAAAAGGAGTTTGTGTTTGGAGTTTGGAATGAGGAGGATTATGACATCTTACATCTTGATGATGTTTTCCTACACTTGACATCTATTACACTTCTGTCCGTCCTGAGAGACGGATCCTCACATGTGAGGTTTCTAAGCATTTTTCCCCTGTTAAAAGGGTTTCTAGTAGTTTTTCCTTACTCTTGCTGAGGGTTAAGGACAGAGGATGTCACACCATGTTAAAGCCCTATGAGACAAATTGTGATTTGTGAAAATGGGCCATACAAATAAAATTGAGGAGTCACAAATCCCGGAGTAGCTTCCCAGTGTTCAAAGAGTTGACTGAGCTTGTTTAAAAGGTATTCGATGGAACATTATGTCTGATATGAGTAAGATCTGTCACTTTAAAGCACCCTGTCGTAGGACAGGAGCTCGAGCACACAGAGAAAGTTGGTTATACCTCCGCAGACACGTCTCTCAGGCTGGTCTCTCCTCTCCCGGAGGGATGGAGCATGGCGGACGAGTTGACGATCAGGTCCAGCCGCCCGAAGCTCTCCTTAACCCGCAGCGCGGCTCCTCGGATGTCCTCCTCCCGGCTCACGTCCAGCCGGAGGACCGTGAGCCTGCCCGGGTGCTGAGCCTCCAGGCCCCGCAGCTCGGCCGCTCCCTCCGGGTCCCGACATGTCGCTAAGACGGCCGCGGAGGCTCGGTTCCTCAGGATGTGTCTGCAGAACTCCAGCCCCAGCCCTCTGCTGGAGCCCTGGATGAGAGCCACGGGCGCCGCCATGACACCTGAGTGACGTAACACACGGAAGTGGATGGAGGTATGTAGTGTGTGATGGGTTCGTGTTCAAACAGAAACCTCGGAATTGTGCCCCTTATATACAGTCTATGTTATTTTGCCTGTTTTGTATAGTGACTAATATATGACATGCAATTGAATGTTATTAATTATATTATCTTTCATTGTTGGCTCCACATTTAATCACTATAAATATGTCTTGGAGTCAGATTTTTGAAGTTATAACTATTGAGGAGAATCCATCGAGGGGAGCCTGAAGGCAGCACGTTTCACAACAAGCAGCCCTGTGTAGGTCACTGGTTTCACACTGGCAAGGTTCTTACACAAGTGGTCGTGAGGTGCATGTGACCATAGATATATATCTATGCATGTGACAGTTTGCACAATGCTGCACAACACTGGTCATATTTGTAAATTAATATCAGAGTACAGAACAAACACCACAAATACTTTTTATTCACATCAAATCCGCTGTTTGGACCAAGAACATATACAAATATGTGCTTTTATTTTTATATAAGCTTAAATGCGAAAGAAAGAAGTGACAAATGAAAAAAGTTCATTAATTTGGTGGAGATTTTTATTTATAGTTTAAGACTTAGATCTTCAAACTGAGGCAAACATTCTGTGTTCATTATTTTCTGGTAAAAAATAAAAAAGGAAATAATAGTTCAGTCAAGCAGCAAATAACTTACTAACTAAAAATCATGGAAAAACAAAGATGAAAAGACACACATTAAAAAATACTGAATTAACTGAATAATCTGCTGTGGTTTCTCTAATGAACCCTTTCTGTTTTGTCCATCCTAAGGGTGGAAGGTGCCCTCTGCTGGTGGAACGTGAAGACAATCAGAGGCTAGAATGTATAAACGTGAACAATCCCAATGTCACATACTTATACTCCACCAGTCTTTCTACACCGTCACATGAAGATCATTTAAATATGAATCAAGTAATTTTTATTTTACCAGGAAACTCCTCCTCTTTCTCCTCATCCAGTTACAGTCGTCTTCACAGAGTCAGAGAACAACAAGAGTCCAGAGCATCTGAATCTAAAGAGAAGAAGTGTTGGTTTTTATGAATATAAATAATTTTATTGTTGTGACTTAACAAACACATGTATACATAGAACAATAAGCTACATTTTTACACAGATACTCACACAAGTTCAACTCACATATGTTTGAAACAGATATTATCACAATCACTCAATGAAACCATAGAAAACTGAAAAAATACTCACGAATTTAAAGAAATGCTAAATAATAGTAACAAATACAACCGTGTGGTAAAAGCAGCCCGAGCACACACGCAACCACCAGATGGCGCCACCTGTCTGCCTTTCCTTCTGGTGTTACCATGGTTTGGAAAGGTGCACTTGGGGCCAATAGCAACAATATTACACTTCAATTCACAGGTTGGGGTCAGAAGAGGGCGTGGCTTCATTTACCATCTCACTGTGGTCATCTCGTTTTCGTCTTTGTCATTTTTTTGTCTCAACTCATCACGTACGATGGACGACTGGTCCTGTCTCCTCCAGCGCCAGTGACCCCTTTAATGTCATCTTTAAAAGTCTGACAGGTTCATCAGCTCCTGCTGCACTCAAAGATGGAATTCATCCGCATGATGTGAACGCATCCTGATCATAAAGTCACAGGGACTTTTTGCAACCAACTTTTCTGAATCTCACCCAAAAAGCTTCGTCCGGACATGACCTCTGGATGTGACCTCTGGATGGACCTCTGGACGTGACAGTCAAGCACTGTGCGCCTTTCCCTTCACCTCCTGGTGACTCTGCTGCCAATAATAAACCCAATCATTAATTTCAAACACACAGAAAAATTACATTAAAGTTTCCTGACCAAGTGTCTGAGATTCATCGCCCTGATCTATTTTAAATAGAAAATGTCCTCATGAGTTTCTGAATCACGCTCAAAGGCTTTGCTGAAGAAAATGAAGGTTTTTTTAAGTTACCACTTTCATTTGAATGAGAGAGAGAAGAAGACCAGTATTTCAAAACTCCTGAAAAGAGAAATCTAAGAACAGGAATTTGATCAGGGTTTGAATAGTTGAAAGTGTCAATAATCACTCTGATGAAATGTGACCTCAGACCAAGCAGCTGTGAAGTAAAAAACAGATAGAAGTGTTTTTTGGGCGGATACTGAACATTAAATTACGTGGATCAGTCTTGAAGCCTCAAGACGAGTCCGTCCTCACATGAACTTCAACAAAATGATAAACTCTCATCAGCCTGGAGACAAATATCTGAGAACATGTGTGTTCCCATATGTCTGTGAGTTTTACACGTTGATATTAACGATGTCGTACCACGGAAAAGACCGGGTGGTAGGGTTCAGAGTTAAGGTCAGAGGCGTGTCCTCAGAACCATAGAAATACAAACGTGTATGCACATTTTTGTTTGGTGTGTGTGTGTGTATGTGTTTGTGCTTCCAGGTGTGTGTGCGTGTGTGTGTGTGTACCTGCACATACCTGAACTTTCTGCTTCCCTTTTTTATCGTCTCTTTTTCTTTGTTGTTACTGTACTGTACTGTACTGTTTTTTTTTTCGTGCTCATAGAAAGAGTGTGTGTGTGTGTGTGTGTGTGTGTGTGTGTGTGTGTGTGTGTGTGTGTGTGTGTGTGTGTGTGTGTGTGTATGTGTGTGTGTTGCCGTGAGCTGAAGACAGAGTCGTCTCTGACGCAGGCAGAGCAGATCAAGCTTGACGCCGCCCATCTCCTCCTCACCTGTAATTATGCCCGGTGGCAGATCTGGCGACGGCTGAAGGTGAAGAGTTGAATCTTGAATCACACGTGTGATATTGAGATGTGATAATAATCAGAGAATTTGTGTAAGAAAACTACAACGGACAATAAATACTACAAAAATATGACAAAATACTACAAATGATCATCATCGGTGACTGTGTATGAAGACGATCATGTGTCACTTTAAGCACCAACACAAACTGATGAGCAGAAAACAAATGGGTGATTGAGGTAAAAGTTAAACAGACACTGCTGCTCTCTCTCTCTCTTTCTCTCTCTCTCTCTCTCTCCATCTCTCTCTCTCTCTCTCTCTCTCTCTCTAAAAGGCTCAGAGCTTTCAGACCACTTGTTCCTAATAGAGGAATATATAACGGGAGGAGAGCGAGTGTGACCCCGGGTCACTGCACTCAGCAACAACACTGACACACAGACGGACGCTCTGCTTTTACAGCAGGGACAGACTGATGCACTGTAAACAAAGATTTTTTCAAACAGGCAGCAGGTTGAGAACAGGTCAGATGTCTTATATGAATTATCAACACATTTAAAAACAGAGCAAATTTGGTTGAATCCAAAAAAAAGGTTGCACATTTGCTCCTGCAGCAGGTTTCCCATCAGCTGCTGAAGCTAAAGCATCTTCACCTGCTGGACGCACCAGAAACTTTGTCGTCATCAAACCTCAATTACATTTCTTTGTCATAAGAATTTGATTATGTTGATAAGAACATCTAACGGACACTTAACAACAAAAGCAAAATATATTTATTAGCCAATATCTCGGTATTAGAACTATTTTTATTCATTATTATTAGTATCAACCCCAGAGATTCATCGAGGTTCTAATTTAGATTCAAAAACAACAAAGTGAAGTTTAATTGATTTAGAAATTTAGTCGTGCATCTGTTATAGTTGACAGTTACAGTTTTTGGCTCTTTAGGCTCAATAATCTCAGTTTAACTGTGTGAAATGATTTGTGAAACTCCAGATTTTACTGACATTTTCTTATGGATCCATTGTTCTTATTGTTTATGTTGAATCAGAGGAGGAAACACGGAAGACAACAGAAAAAGAAGAAAAGCAAAAGGATATTTAGAACTAATATAATATAATGTAATTCCCATTTGAACCCCTGTTAGTTCTCTGGTGTTTGTCAGTTCATGTTTTGTTATCACGTTGAAGACTGTTGATATAACACATTAGAGCCGATGAAAGGAAGCTGTTGTAACAGGATCTCTCCTGGGTCAGGTTCTGGTTGGGGGGGCAACAACAGAACCTTTATCTGCAAAATAAAACGGATAAAAAGTGGAACACTGATCGAGTTAAACGTCCTGTGGTGTCAGCTAAGCCTCGGCTTCGGGGAGACACCAGCAAATTAGCAGGAACAACAGAGCCGCTGTGTTTGTTGTCATTCCGGGGTCAGTTATGCCTGGTGCTGCTTCGCTGGAACACGGCGGTGGTGACACCTATCTCTGCGTTAAACCAATACGCCGAGGTCCCGACCCCTCAGTGTTTGGATTCGCAGGCCGGGAGCCCAGACAGCCGCACAGCGCTGCGACGTTCGTATCATCACAAGCCTCCGTACAGGAATGCAGCCGAGGCCACGGACCCCACGGTGACCCGGAGTGTGTGTTTGTGTGTGTGAATATGCTCACTCACTCATGAACACACACACACAGGTCAGGCTGCCTCAACACTCTCTGACAGAAACAACTGTCTCCGTGTGCAGTGGTGATCAAAGGGTGGAGAGTGTGTATCGTCGGGGACACATTGATACACTCTCTTCACCATGAGTCCGTCTCTGCTGTCAATGAAGACGTCTCGTTTCATCATCAAATAACAAATTAAAACACCTGAACATACATCAGCTTCATAAGACAGAAACCGCTTTGAGAAGTTGATGTGTACTTCAGCCAGCCACTAGGGGGTGATCCAAGATGATTGGGCTTCACTTTTCAGAGCTGACGTGCTTTAAAGGCACAACTTTCTTTTTCTTCTAAAATGAATATCTAGACAGATGTGTGTCGTCGTGGGCAACTGTTACAACCTCCCGTCTCACCGATGACTCACCGACTTCATCATCAAACGATTTAACGCCACATGATGCAACAGGTGAGTCGTCCTTGACAGGTTAAAAAAGGAGAGTGAGATGGGGGGAGGAGAGCAGGGAGGGAAAAGAGGCGAGAGAAAAGAGAGGAGATGAACAACTGGACAAAAGAAAAAACTGTTTTTTTAGACATGTGACTGATGTCAGTTGCATGATCCACTTTTTCTGTACCAACAAACCCATCAACATGTTTTCTATGGTTTCATAACGTAGCAGGGATCACTGGGAACTTCTCTTTCATGGCGTAGATCAGCTGAGTGAAACATCGATTGTTCATCCTTTCTGAAGAAGATTTTGGATGCGTCGGCGGACTTGTTGGGACAGATTCTTCCCATGCACTTTGACTGACTGGTTGTCTGTCTGACTGTCTGCCACATACCAGAGTACAGTTCAAGAGTTCAGTTAATTCATGAACTCAGTTGGGGAACCACACCCAGCCAACGGCACGTTAAAGCCCTGTGTGTGTGTGTGTGTGTGTGTGTGTGTCTGTGTGTGTGTGTGTGTGTGTGTGCTGTTTTTCCCTCATGCATTCGTGATTCCACAGTATGCATGGAAGTGTTTAGGTTTGTCTCTGCATGAATCTGTGTTAGAGCTCCTGTACACACACACACATTCACACACACACACACACACACACACACACACACACACACACACACACATACACACACGGTCCACCCACACAGGTGTTTTCACTTATTCCGCCTGATCGAGCCGATGTGTGGCCGCAGACATGCAACCGTTTTAAATGTGATGCATAAAATAGATAGAACAGAAAAAACAAGTGGAAATGAAAACTTTTGAAAATGGTTGGAAGAGGTGTAAAACTTGATGTATTGATGAAGACAAATTGTAAATTTTGACACGATTCTCATCAAGGCTCAGTTATTCTGCGTCCGATGCTTCAGTATCACGCTCCAACCAAACACTTCACAGGTTAAAAAACCAAGAGGCAAACGCAATAGGGCAGGACGAGCTGATGACACCAGTCACGGATTAGGAAACAGCTCTAGTCCATGGTTTACCTGTAGACTTTAGTAAATGATGACGCCCACGTTCTCTTCCTGATTGGTTCTTAACAGTCACATGACTGAATACATAGAGTCACTAACACTCAAAAAAAGTTTTCACCATCACTGTTCCGCCTTCAGAGTATTATCTGTAACTAAGCAACCAACTGCAGAAGAGACAATCCACTTGCTGTTTACCAGTGTACGTGAACGGTCATGTGGCGTGTGTTCAGTTGCAGATCTAAGTGGAAACATGTTCACATCAACTAAAAGCAGCAAAACATTAGTTGTCTTGATCTCTGCAGGAGACAAACAGTGCAGGAGAACCAGGAAGGTCAGAGGTCATGGTCAGCCTCAGCCTCAGGGCCGTCTGTCTTGGTCAAGTACACTGCGGCAGGGCAGACAGGGAATTGAACTTGTGACCTTGGCGCCTGCAGGTTCAGACTGTGCTCAGGTAAACATGGAGGTGAACTCTAAATTGTCCGAGCCGAACGCAGCGTTGGTCTTCCTGAGTGTGACTGTCTCTCCGAATGACTCTGCAGGCGTCTTCAGCTCCTCCAGGCTGACGGCTGGAATGCTGACATAACAGATGTTGTCTGACAAAGCCAATAATTATCTGCTGTACAGCTGTATGTCCATACCCGCTCTTCCTCCTCCCCCTCCACATCCTCCTCCGCCTCCTCGGACTCCTTCTCCACGTACGCTTCCTCCAGCTGCTCTGCACCTAAACCAACATTTACCCCCTGCACGTCACATTTATCTTTTATCTCAACTTCCAATGAAAGCTTCTAAATTCAGTAGGTGCTTCAACAATCTAAAACACAGAATGTTCTCACCTCCCTGTCTGGAATCTGCTGCTCGTTCTGGTTCATTCGTCCAAGTTGTTTATATCTAAATCTGATAAATCCAACACGTAGAAATGAAGGTGAATCAAATCTCAATCGTGTTGCTCACGACTTTAAAACCAAGTCAGGATTTAAACCATTACTATGTTGAAGTGAAATCTGTTCGTGCAAGTTCCTATACTTGAGTGTATAGAAATAAGATGTTGATCTCACCGAGCTGCTGTGTCTCTGATTTCACACGATTCTGTAACACGCCTTCCTCTCGCCGCCGCGTTATAAATAAACCCGACCTCTGTTTGTGGAGGTGGGCTGATTGTGGTAACGCTCCACTGGGGCCCGTTGGTTAATTTTTCTCCAAAGACCGCTCCTTTACCTCATTATAATAATTAAGTGCTCTCCCAATTACCTGAAACAGCCATTTAGGGAAATCGTTATTGATGTGTATCTTTTGTTGTGGAGCTGAACACAAGTGATGCAGGTCCAGAGAGGTGTGTGGGGGGGGGGGGGGAGGTCAGGTACCGACGACAAACCAGAAAATCAAAACAAGACGAATCCTCCTCTCTGAGACGGAGCACGTTCCAGATAAATATCAACATTTTGTTTCTTATTGGAACACTTATAAATGGTCAAATTCACATTCACACAATGTCCAGCAGCTCATTTGTTAATGTGACGCCCAATTGAGACTTTCACTGACTTTAAATAAAGAAACAAATATAAGAAAGAAACGAAATGTATATTTATTTTCTGTCTGCAGTTTGAACCGTATTTAAATCCACAGAATCATCTTCTTTCACATGGTACCACATTCGAGTGTCAGGCTAGTCGGTAAAAGTTCCAGACTGGTAAAATTCACATCCTTTGTAAACCAATGAACTTTCAAACTATTTGAAGTCACTTTTTATACACGTTTTAATGATCAACCTGCAGAATCATCCAAGTTTAAAATGACATTATCTATTGAGCGGCATTAAACTCATGAATTATCACTTCAACGCGTCTCTTCTTCATGTTAAATAACAGATTTTCATTATTTTTGTTTCGGGATATAAACCGATCGTCTGTTTAAAAATCTCTATCATGTCCACAGTGAATCTTTGACTGAAAGTGAAAGTGAAAGTTTTTTACCTTGTTTTACTTTTTCTTCTTCTACTTTTGTTCAATGACAGTTGTTAAACACATATTTGGTTCATTACTGCCACCTTCACTTCCTGTTCAGTCCTGAGGGGGCGGGACTTCTCATCCACCTGACAGGAAACACCTGAGCTGATAAGAGGTCTGGATTGTTGTTAAAGTAGACACATTTCGTCTGTCGGAACAAAGAGTAAAAGTAGTTTGGTAAAGTTGAGTTTTCAATAGGATTTTTAATACAGAAAGTGAAGTTTCTAGTGTGAGAGTCATGGTGGGCATCCAGAGGCCCCGCCCCCTTGCATCTTCGGCCACAGTCAGAAAACCTTTAAAATGTTTAAATGTTCAGTGAGTTTTTATAGTGTAACAGTTTAATTTTACAGTTGTGAACACATCAGGACGGATGAACTCCCGCTGATCCTCTTCAGCTGCCGCAGTCCATCTTTATCCCTGAAGTCACACAATGGACCCAAACCGACGCATAAAAGGAAACGTAAACTTTCAATTACACGTATGAAAAAACGAAAAACCACCAAGATTGCAGCGTTGAGGTTTTTCCTCCGTGACAGCAGCAGCGATGGAAATAAACCTTAAGAAAACACAAGGTTAAATATCTACAGACACACACACACACACTCTTTCTCTCTGAGGCCGAGGAGCCACCAAGCATCTTATCCCAGTCGCCATCTAACCCTGTTTTCTCCCTCATTTCGCAAATCGCCGTCCTTATCGCGACCAGGACCTGTCGCTGAACCAGAAAACACAAATACGAGGCTGGAGCCGAGCGAGAAAGGTTTTTTATATCTCACAGGAAAAGAGAAAATAGATTTGATGGGACAGATAAAGAAATGGTGGCAGATTTGCATCATGAGTCACTGTTTTAGAATGAGTTAGATTCTACTTGATGAATTCTACTAAACGCAAAAGGCTCCAAAGTGTGCGAGTCCGAGTTTGATCTCATGCAAATCTAATCTGCCGCCACAGGTTCACAAAGACATTAAAAGTATTTTTGATCAGGAGGATGGAGGGACGCCCTCTTCACTAATCTCAGGACCTCCCAGGTCTTCATTGATGACCTCAGGTTGACCCAGAGCTTGTGAAGTGTGGTTTTAAATGAAGGGTTGTTATAAAGGGTCCGTGTTAGTGCCCTTGGTTGGTTTCATACAGAGTCTGAAGCTGGAGACATCTGCAGACGACCCATTTAATCACGGTCACAGATACACAAACGTCCACAGAGGGGTCGTGAGTAAATGACGTGAATTACAATACAAGGTTTAAACGTTGAAACTTTAAATCTGTCGGTTAGAACAGCGACATATGAACAGCTGTTTGATGTCTGCGTGAATCTGCATGTCCCTGCTTGTATGTAACTATGACAATAGCCGTGTTACAGTTCAGGGGACACGCCTTTGTTGGCTGTGAAGTCTGAACTGAAAAGTCTGGTTTCTTTTTACTCATTGTGACTGTTGCATCGTTAGCTTTCAGGCTGCTGCACTAACAGCAGCTCGGCCTCTGTCTGACAAATAATCAATTGACGTCTTCTTCTTCTTCTCCTTCTCCTTCTTCTTCTTCTTCTTCTTCTTCTTCTTCTTCTTCTTCTTCTTCTTCTTCTTCTTCTTCTTCTTCTTCTTCTTTGTTCGGTTTATTGGCGGCTGGCAACCAAAATCAAGAAGCATTACCGTCGGACCAGGTCCCGCTGCTAAACGTCACATGTCGTCCTTTGATTCAAGCCGCACTATATGAGCAGCGAGTGGGTTCGATCTCCTGTGAGAAGTGAGGAACTGACTGAGCAGCTTCAACTGTCACAATCAGGTCCAGCAAGTTGAAGAGTGAAGCTGAACTGTCGATCACTTCAAAAGACTCTGAAGTTATTATAAACCAGTTTATCTCCAATACTCAGCGGGAAACTTTGAGAATGTGAAGAATTCTAAACAGAGTTTTGTGGATTTGTTACGGCAGCAGCTTCTGGTTCAGGAAGCAGAGGATCATGGGTAATATTTAAGTGTGGAACGCCCAGTCAGAACTCATCACTTTGATAAACTTTGTTTTTTCTACACATTAAACCACGTCATCACTCAGCAGAATAAATCACCACATGCAGGGGGCGCTCTTTATCTGTCACATGGTGATGCTTTAAAGTTTAACACTAATTTATTAGTTTTTTAAATTTATAAACTGATTTTAATTATATAGCTCCTGAGCCTGGGTGGTTCAGCCTCAGTCTGTGTGTTAAAGCAGCACTTCTGGGATCAAGTGAGTCTGTTGTCCCATTGTTGCGTCTGTTGTGTTATAACAGCGTCAGTCGGGATGTGTTGAGTTGTTTTGTGTTGTGTTACGTCCCCGCTCCGGTTCCCATGCAGCCTCCGATCAGCTGACCGGTCACTGACCTGCGCAGCCGGTGGCATCGGAGTGAACTCTCGGTTCAAAACGTCGCCAAGTTCACACTGACTGAGCGTCAATCAGATAACGACCTTGGCAGAGCGACGGGGCCCTGCAGCGTACATAATTAGGCCGGGCTGTTTGTGTCCCATTAATTTTCTGCCACATAGCTTCACCCTATTCTCTTCCTGTCAATGAGGGCGGTCAGGTGGAGGCTGGAAATGCCTGGTGACCTAAACGTGACCTCTGCCGTGACCTCTGCGCTGACGTCCACTGGGACCTCAGTCGCGACCTCCTGATGAGTTCTGCTTGGTATGAGGTCAGGACGCTTGTTGTGGTTTCACAGTGATTCATGGTGATTTTAAGTTTTATTAGTTTTTATTAGTGTCACAGCGTCAAACGTCTTTCTAAAATTTAAATTTGCTTAAATTCAGTCACTTTGGTTCCATGTTTTTTTCCCGGTTGCTACGGATCTGAGTCAAGCCACTGACTGCCGCTGAGGTTATCGTAGTAGTATTTAAAACCATTGCACATTGACAATATAAACAAAATTCACAGAAAACACTCAAACTTGTTAATTTGATGACAACAGTATAAAAGTTACTCTGCCACAATCCGCACTCTGTCACTGTAAAACACTATTTTATTCATGATTTTAAATATTGTCTTGTTTGTAAAATTCAGCCTGTAGTCGCCAGGGGGCGATGGAGCCACGTTCTGCCTCTGCCACTGATGGTAAATTGAGATGGATGACATGACGGCTCCCCTAAAGTGAAGCCAAAGTGTCAGAATCGCCCTCTAGTGGTTGGCTGTAGTATAGGTCAGCCAACCACCTCCTCCATGTTAGCAGATGGGACACGGCCCAAACTAAAAAATTAAAGAAATAAATGTTTGTCAAAAGATGTTTTTTGTCATTCCAGGTAAGTCATGTTTCTTAGATGCCTCCCCCCTCCCCTCCCCTTCCCCGGGCCTGGCTGCCACCCAATAATATCAACAGCACAGTGTCAGGATTTTATGTTTGTATGAATATTTAGACATTCAGTTACAGTAAGAAATATAAAATTAAACATGATGAGAACAAGATACTTCACCATCTTCTAATTTACTCTTTACATCGACTGTACAGCAGCTACACACTCAACACACAGGACAAATATATACAGACTCCTTAAAGTGGAGAAAGTGCTATCTCCTTCCACAGATCCATCGTACTTAACATTTCACAGCGCGTCTCATTAGGCTTCAAAACCAACACACACACAGTCTTAGAATTAGACCAATAATAATAATATTAATAAGTTGACTCTCAGTGAACGCTGCTCTAAACAAAGACAGTTTCTAACAGAGGAACAAGGTTTTCTGGTCTTTACAGGTTAGTGTCTCTATCTATTTATATTACAGAGAGTGAAACAGAATTGATACATCTGCGTTTTAAATACAGCTTATTCATAATGCTACTTCATTTCATACACACAATAATAGCACTTTTAAGGATATACAGTATAACGCATTCATATTAAGACAACAGAGTAGTTTTTTATGTATTGAGACGTTCAGAGAAGTTCCTGATTGTGAGTTAAAATCAAGTGCAAGTTCCATCAGTGAACGTGTTTCTGTGGTTTCTTGTTGCATCGTGAGACTGAACGAACGTGAGTCCAGGTGTTTCTCATATTTCTGCTTCTGCACAGGTAGAACATGTCCACGTCTCAGGTATCGAACGCCAAAGATGAAAATAAAAATGAGGATAGAACAAAAAATGTATTCTGTAAAAAAGATCTGGTGAAAATCAGGGGTCGAGTTCCCCAGATTCAAAATTTGACCAGTTGCACTTTGCGAGTTTTCAAAAAAGCTGTCGGAGAATCGATAAAAATTAGTTTACGTTAAAACACGGACAGATCTCAGATTTCTGCTCCACGTGCACGACCACAACAAGTTTCAAGGCTAAATTAACGGCACATTTCGGTCTCAGATGTCAAACTAGACTTACTGTCACTGTCTTTATATTTCAATTTTTTCAAGTTAAAATGTATTTACAGACTAATGATGCAGTGAAAATGTAATAGCTGAATACAACTTTGCTTAATTGACTGTAAAACACCATTTATTGGTGGATATGATGTTACTCCTGACGTGTTAAAGAATGTGGAAAAGATTTCAGAGACTTAGCTCTTCCTACTGATGTGACCTTGATGCATAAATAACTTAAAAACTGAACTGAAGAGAAAAGGAAATGCTCCGAACTACCAACGTAAACCTCTTCTTCGTCTCCTGAGTGTGAAATAAAAGCGTCTGGAAAATATTTACAAAAAAGTTTTTTCACAGACAAGCTTATTTTGTTCAGTATTCATCATCAAAAATGTGAATTTACAGATATAAGTTAAGATATTGATGTGGTGTTTAAATAACAGGTTGATGCTGGTATGCCCTGCTACCAAGAGGGGGTGCTGTCACCAATGTTCCACAATGAAAAACCCGTCACACAACCTGGAAAGGTGTGTTTTTTTTTGTTTGTGTTTTTTGCGTTATCTTATAATAAGCTAGCAAGAGACGCCAGTAGCTAACACTGGTGCGTCTGCACAGGTGAGTCGAAGGAGATGCGTGTGTGTTTATTCTGTTACAGGTATCACTTGTGTAGTTGTGTGGGTAGCTGTGTTGTTATGGTTAGCGTTACTAGCTTCACTGATCTGCTAGCGTGTGCGTAACTTAGTTTCTTGGCTCGACGTGCATCCATGTTCACACTGTTCGTCTCCATGGAAACGAGAGGGGGCGTGACCTGCAGCATCAGTCACCGCGGTTTTGCATCCTTTATCGTGTTCGGCGATATTTCCAGAATCAGGATTGGAGGTAAAATTTCCTCTTGACTTGTTCTTTCTTTATTTTTTGAAAAGTCAGTCTGAGTTTGTGTCTAAAGTGTGTGGTTGTACGTGAAGTGCACGTGCAGCCCGTTCACTGGATGCACGATTGGCACCGTCTGCATCTTTGGAAAGTTCTCTGTGGCCAGAGCCCATTTGCAGGTTCCGATCAGCTCCACAGTGAGAGTCTTGAGGATGATCTGTGCCAGTTCCTTCCCCACGCAGCTCCGCACGCCGCCGCCGAACGGCACGTAGCTGAACCGAGCCGACCGGCTCTCCTCCCGGTCCGGGCCGAACCGATCTGGGTCGAACAGCTCCGGGCTCTGGAAGACGGCTGCTGTCTCGTGGGTGTCACGGATGCTATACATTACACTCCAGCCTTTAGGGATCTGGTAGCCCTGGAAAATAAGAACAAAGGTTGTTAAATCTTATCAAATCTCCAAGGTTTGTCAAATGCGATTTCATCAAAAATGAAGGGCTGAGACAGATCATGAAAAAATAATAGTAGTTACCTTTTCATGATAAGAACAGCAAACTGCACATCAAGGGCAGAGGCATTTTAAGAATAAAACCGATTTACTCTCAAACAGGATTTGTTTATTGAAGACCGCACTAATCCGCAGAGTTTTTGAAATATATTTGTCTTGTAATGATCATCAGGCTCCACAATGAGGAGCTGTGCAGATATTACCAGACCTCGCATAGCAACAGAAGGGTCAGAGTCGCCCCCTACAGGCAAATACAGTAAAAGCTGCTGCAGTGATACTAGCACCACCTTCAGGCGATAAGTGTAACAATAACGTTGTGGCGTTGCCGATCTATCGCTTGTTACTGTGAGATCCTTGTCGACCCAAACCAAAGAACCGTCATATGACCGGTGTCTGTGACTTGAACTTACGTCTAATTCGAACGTCTGCAGGGCCGTGCGGTAACCACCGGACACTGGTGGCAGGAAGCGCAGCACCTCTTTGATGACAAAGTCGACATATCGCAGCTGGCTCAGCTTGTCCAGGCTCAGGTACGGTATGTGAGACTGGGACTGTGGGAAACCATTCTGGTCGCTGGGGTTCTGACACACTTCGTTCAGCAGGCAGGTCGTCTCTGTGACGCCGGCGTCGGTGTCTTTCTCCGTCTTGGCGCCAGAGGAGCGGAGCCCGCTGGGGGGTTCGTAGCCCAAGCCCTCAGCCTCCAGCTCGATTCTGGCCTTCTCCACAACCGCAGGGTGGCGCAGGAGCTGCAGAATCAGAGACGTTGAGGCGCTGGCTGTGGTGGAGTGAGCGGCGAAGATCAACTCCACTGCTGTTTCCTGCAAGACAATGATTAAAAAATGATTTTATGTTTTCCCACAGATCTGAATTAATTTAATTTATATTCCAATTCAAAATTCAGTTCCAAGTCAATCTTTCAAAGTCGTCAAAACGGAGCCAAATTTCTCTGAGCATAAAAACGTCTAAGAGCATCTGGAATCAGGCTTCGCAATATCGGCCCGATATCAGTCGACAACGTTGGACACAAAAGTTCAGAACAATAAAACTGCTTGTACGTGTCTAAACTTTCAGAATCATAACTTTCCGGCTCCGTTACCTTCAGCTCCTGGATGCTGACCTCCTGTCCGATCTCTTTGGCGCTGGACAACATGTAGTCGAAGGCATCATGATACTCGTCATCCGACTGCTGCCGGGCCATCTTCTCCTCGATGATTTTTTCCATGTTGGCGTGCAGGATTTCTCTGGCTTTAATTCCCTAGAAAGAGAAGAATCATTTAAATAAAATTAGATCCACCTTATCTTGTACTTTGTCTTTTAGAAACTGACTCTAAGAGGCCGGACACATCAAATCCAGCAGAATAAGCATCTGAATTTGACCTTTAGTTTGATCAGGTCCTGTGCATCATCCTCACAGTGTCTCACCTTGCGGAGGCCGCAGAGTGGAGCATCTATCGGGAGCGAGAACAGGTTGTTCATCAGCTGCTCGAAGATGCCAGCCAGGTACACGATCCGCTCCTCCTCCAGCTGCAGACCCAGCAGGACCCGGACGGCGATACGGAACGTCAAGGACTTGGCGGCGCTGTAAACGTCGATGGATCCTGGCGCCGAGCACCACTTGGCGATTTCAGACTTGACGACGTCCTGCAGCCGGGGCAGGAAGGACTCCAGGGCCCCTCGGCTAAACACTTTGGCCAGGATCTTGAAAGGGTTAAGGAAACAAAGAGAGAGGAGTCGTAAAAAGTTATTACCTGGTACACGACAGTCAACACCTTTGAGGGAGTACTGACGGAGGAGGAGGCCGGGTGGGGAGGGTAAGAAGGATGTAGGAGATAAGATGTGACGGGAGGCAGAGGAGACAACAGGACGTCAGAAGAGGACATAAGATTGATTGGGATAAGTTGGAAGAAGAATATGAGCATTTGAAGTGTATATATTTTCAGCAATTTTGGAATGGTTTATCTATATCCATAAATGTTGACGTCGGTTGAGACGACAAGGAAGCATCGTTGGTAACGAGGAGAGAAAAAAAATCCTAAATTCGGTCTTTTTATCTTTCCTTCATAATCCTCTCGTTTCACGTCCGAGCTCTTAAATGTTCCAGTTGTCAGTCACCTAACACACGTGAATCCAGAATTTACACAGACTGGAAAAGAAAACTGGATCCATCCTACATTTATGTAAATATCAGGATCTGGTTTGTGAACCTGAACTGAAACCTGTGAAAGTTCCTCTTCTTACCTTTCTCTTCCTCTTGTGCAGGTCCCCGATGGAGTTGACCAGGGTGTTGGGCCCCAGGATGATGCGGGTGCTCTGGGGCCACTGGGTGCACACCAGGCTGTGCTCGCCCAGCAGGATCTTGCGGATGTTCTCGGCGCCCGTGACCCTGATGACGGGCTTCCCCAGCAGGTGGGTCTTGAACACGTTGCCGTGACGTTCTCTGCGGGAGATGTGGAAGTTGGAGCCCTGGAGAGCAGAAGTAGATTGTAGGAGTTTGTCGAATTTGAGGTAGAAACACAAGTCGGAAAACTACAGGATTTATGAAACTTAAAAAAGTATGTATCCTAATTTTACTTCACTGCAGAAATATCTTCTGTCTGGTTTTGGTCCAGTTTAGAAATATCTCTCAAAAACTGGTCAAGATATTTCAGTGACATTTGTGGAAAATGGATCAAAATCAAAACACTGCTCTGCATTTTTGTGAATTTCAGTCTTGTTTTCTTAATGATAGAAACATTGATTTTGTGAGTGTTTGTTTTTTGATGCAGATGGGAAAAAAATAAACTAAATAACGCCTGAGCAGGATTGTGCAGCATAAGGATGCAGTGACTTTCTGTGAGAAATAACAACCAGCCCACTACATGGGGACTGTCCGCATACTTTTGGCCAAGCTTGGAGTTAGTCCGCCGCTCACTTGAGATCATAGAGCTTTAAAAGACGGTGAAAAGCGGATGAGGAGGGACGGATAGAGGGATGAAGAGACGGGAACATTCCAGACAGACGGAGAGAAAAGAGGGAGGAAGAACAGAAAACGTCTGTTTCTGCTGCTGAACATCAAGTCCGCACATGTCGCATTAGCAGCAGAAGAATCTGCGGCTTTTCACAGATCACACACATCACATCATTAACAATGATCAATAATCAATAAGCTGTTCATTAGAAACCTGCTGCAGATCTGCACAGGTCACACACACACACACACACACACACACACACACACACACACACACACACACACACACACACACACAAACACACACACACACACACACACACACACACACACACACACACACACACACACGGATGAGCTGTGGTTCTGGAACACTTGGATAGAAAGGTCCAGCGACCCAGCGGTGTGGTGTCTCACCTGGAACAGCCAGTGGAAGGTCTCTCCGACCAGCGGCCAGCCCATGGAGCCCTTGGGCAGCGGCAGGCTGCTCTCCTTGTCCCGGGTCAGGCTCCAGCGGAGGCTCCACAGCTGCCGGGTGAGCGCCAGCAGCAGCAGCGCGGACAGCACCGAGGTGAGGGCAGCACCAAGAGCCCACAGAGCCCCGAACTGAGCCTGCAGGGTGAACATCTCCGAGCCGGTCAACTTCCCACCATCCACCTGTGCCTGCAGCCCGCGTAACGGCGCCTCCGTCCCGGCTCCAAGTGTCCGGCGGCCGTGCGTAAAGTTGCTCCTGCGTCTTTCTGCTCCTGCGTCTTTCTGCTCCTGCGGCTCCTTATTGTCCCTCGGTCCTCCTGTAAACTGTCCCAATAAAATGAATAAACCTCCAGCTGCAGCAGAATTCAAAACAGAGATGGAGATAGAAGATCTAAACAAAGACTGAACCGTTACAAGCTGATCTACAGGCTGGTCCTCCTGCTGATGCTCCGATGATTAAATTAATAATAATAATAATAATAATTAATATTCTCTTGCCCACATCAGAGAAAATGCCATGTTTTGTATTTTTTTTTAATTGAATTTTGATTTTTGGCTCGTGCATTCTGCGGTTACATTAATATTCTTCTTTAAGAGTTCTCGCAGACGGACGCGCCTCATGAGACCGGATGGATGCGCGCAGACACACATACACACACACACACACACACACACGCACATATATATATATGTACATACTTCAGTGTGGATGAAGGACATGAAAAACGTGCCTGTCTGCAGTGAGGAAACTCCCTCCAACATGAGGAGTAGCTGTCAACTATTCCAAATAGTTTTACAGGTTTACATGCGCCGGCTTGTCTATTAGGTTATGCGCCTTTTTATAGGTACAGTTCAGGGGGCTCAGCCACCCCCCCCCCCCCGGGCGGCCCGGGCTTTATACAGCAATGGCAATAAATCAGCGTTTAAAACCCGGAGCAAGGATTTGAATACAGTGGCACAGTGAGGAGCGGATTAAGAGAGAGAGAGAGAGTGTGCCAAAGTAAACTGAAGGCGAGTTGTGAGGAAGCAGAAACAAGTTGGATAAAGCAGTGAAGCAGCGGGTGTGTCCTCGGAGGGTGTGTGTCCTCAGAGGACAGACACCCTCCGAGGACACATATTGCCTGGACTTACCTGCAGGGAATCCTCTCAGAGCTGCTCTGCGTCTGCACCCTTGTGTCCGTGCGCAGGCAGCGGGCTGCGGGGGCTCTTATAGCCGCGGCCGCACTACACGATCCACCTTCACACGGTGACGTCGATGTGAATATGTTAAACAGGCTCGTTTCATCCACCGCGAGCACCGAGCACCGGGGAGAGAGAGAGAGAGAGAGAGAGAGAGAGAGAGAGAGAGAGAGAGAGAGAGAGAGAGAGAGAGAGAGAGAGAGAGAGAGAGAGAGAGAGAGAGAGAGAGAGAGAGAGGATCAGAAAGAAAGGGAAAAGTTTGGAGACGCACGCTGCGCACTGAGGGAGAGAGAGAGAGCAGAATAAGAGAGAGAGGGTGTGTAGATATAGTTAGTGTGTGTATGTGTATGGGGAGAGAGAGAGAATAAGAGAGAGAGAGTGTGTGTCGGAGAGAGATATAGTTAGTGTGTATGTGTGTGTGTGGGAGAGAGAGGGAGAGAGAGAGAGAGAGAGAGAGAGAGAGAGAGAGAGAGAGAGAGAGAGAGAGAGAGAGAGAGAGAGAGAGAGAGAGAGAGAGAGAGAGAGAGAGAGAGAGAGAGAGAGAGAGGATCAGATGGCAGCGGATGGAGGAAACTCGCAGGTAGCCAATCAGCGGGGAGCCACCGGAGCTGTGCGCAGGTTTGATTCGGTTTCAGGTCCGAGCTCCGCGGCCGCTCCGCTGGAGCCTGGTCCGAGGTTCAGGACCTGGATCAACCACGTCTCAGATTCAGAATCAGATTAAACAATTCCACTTAATGAGTGCAAACAAAGCCAGGAGGCTGAAGAGCTGATCTGCAGGAGACGGTTCATCTGCTTCTACAGTGGAGAAATCATAAGTTTGAATTTAGCAGAAATCAGATTCGAGCAGAAGAACCTGTTTCTGTTTTCATCAGGTTGTTTATGTGAAAGAAGGAACGAGCTTCAAAGGAAATTCCTTTTCTTTTTGTTGTTTCTTTGGTTTCCAGAGAAAAAATTGAAATTATTACATTTTCACGTCGATTAGACCTCGAGGCCTCGATTTGATCCGCGCGCACTCACACGCACAGTCTGTGCTTGGATCTATTTTATCCGTCA